>NC_133133.1:127627335-128227335 GCF_048418815.1 Hemitrygon akajei
TGCTACCCTGAGATTCATTTTCTTTCACAGAACACAAATACAATAAAAACAATGTAAAACTACACAAAGTGACAATCAATCTACATGTAAAAGAAGACAAGCTGTGCAAATGCATACATACATAAATGTTAAATTTATTTAGTTATGGCAGGTGGTAAGAGTGGGCTCCCTCACCTCTGCCTGTCTTACCCTCAACACCGGTGCCCCTCAGGGATGTGTACTAAGCTCCCTCCTTTACTCTCTTTATATCCATGACTGTGTTGCCAACAGCTCCAATCTGCTAATTAAATTTGCTGACAACACTACACTGATTGGCCTAATCTCAAATAATAATGAGGCAGTCTACAGAGAAGAAGTCATCACCCTGACACAGTGGTGTCAAGAAAACAACCTCTCCCTTAATGTCACAAAAACAAAGGAGTTGGTTGTGGACTACAGGAGGAATGGAGGCAGGTTAACTCCTATTGACATCAATGGATCTGGGGTTGAGAGGGTGAACAGCTTTAAATTCCTCGGCATAAACATCACCGAGGATCTCACGTGGTCTGTACATAACGGCTGTGTGGTGAAAAAAAGCACAACAGCAGCTCTTTCACCTCAGACAGCTGAAGAAGTTTGGTATGGGTCCCCAAATCCTAAGAACGTTCTACAGGGGCACAACTGAGAGCATCCTGACTGGCTGCATCACTGCCTGGTATGGGAACTGTACCTCCCTCAATCGCAGGACTCTGCAGAGAGTGGTGCATTCAGCCCAGCACATCTGTAGATGTAAACTTCCCACTATTCAGGACATTTACAAAGATAGGTGTGTTAAAAAGGATCAATGGATCACTGGGGACCTGAGTCACCCCAACCACAAACTGTTCCAGCTGCTACCATCTAGGAAACGGTACCACAGCATAAAAGCCAGGACCAACAGGCTCTGGGACAGCTTCTTCCACCAGGCCATCAGACTGATTAACTCATGCTGACACAATTGTATTTCTATGTTATATTGACAATCCTGTTGTTAGTACTATTAATTATAAATTACTATAAATTGGACATTGTACATTTAAACGGAGATGTAACAAAAAGATGTTTTACTCCTCATGTATATGAAGGATGTAAGTAATAAAGTAAATTCAATTCAAACAAAATGCTGGAGGAACCGAGCATTCCAGGCAGCATCTATGGAAAAAATTACAGACGATGTTTCAGCTGAGACCCTTCTGCAAGACCGAGCATCTGCAGACTTTCTCTTGTTTAATTTATTTAGTTCATACTAAGAACATGAGGTGAAGTGTCCTTGTATACAAGTCCATAGATTGTGGAATCTGTTCAATGTTGAGGTGAGGTGAAGTTATCTATGCTGCCTCAGGAGTCTGATGGTTGAAGGGTAATAACTGTCCCTAACCTGGTGGTGTGGGACCCAAAGCTCCGGTACCTCCTTCCTGGATGGCAGGAGTCCTCCAGCTCCATCAGCCATACCCCACATAACTCCTCCATCACAATAACCATTTGTTGCCAATACTGCCAGCTTATCCTCCCTGATAATTATTCCCCGCTTCCTCCAGTTCATTTCTTTCCTCAGCCACACATTCTACACCCTGCACTCTACCATCATTTAAACCCATTTTATAGGATGTTATGCCCCGCTTGTTACTCAGAATTCCCCTTCATTGCTTCCATTTTCTCCCACTAGTCCCCCACAACCTCCAGCTTCTTGCTCCTCACTCTGCCTCATCACTCAAACCCTCTCACCATCATTACTATTGTCCTCTACACCTGTACTTTGCTCCACCTCAAGAACACACACTATACTGCTTTCTGCCCAGCCCCCCCCCCACCCTCTCCCCCTCATAAACTGCCTACTGGCACCCTTTACCATCTAAAACTTTGACATCCAGGTTTGTCATCGAAAAGTTTGACACACTTCTTCAGATGGACATTCTGGTGGATATCCTGACTGATTGCCTCACGGCCTGGTATTGAATCACCAACCAGGAAGGGAGAAACCTACAAAAAGTGGTGTATACAACCCAGTCCATCACAAATAAAATCTTCCCCACCAATGAGCATATTTACAAGGTGCGCTGCCACAAGAAAGCACCATCCAGACCATGCTCTCTTCTCAGGGAAAACATCCAGGAGCCTTAGGTCCCACACCACCAAGATCAGGAACAGTTATCACCCTACAACCATCAAGCTCACTCACCCCAACACTGAACTGATTTTACCAACTATGGACTCACTTTCAAGGACTCTACAACTCATGCTCTCAGTAATTTTTTAAAAATTTGCATTTTTTTTGTACATTGTTTGCCAGTCTTTATGTATAATTTTTTCATAAACTATTGCATTATTTTATTTTTCTGTAAACGCCTGCATGAAAATTCACAGTCAGATCTGTTGGGGCCACCTATTGTTACCTTACCTCCATTCAAGGCCCCAAACAGTCCTTCCATGTGAGGCAACACCTCCCCTAAGAATCCATTGTGGACGCCTATTGTAATCGGTGCTCTCTGTGCGGCCTCCTCTACACTGGTGAGGCCTGACCTAAACTGGGACACTGGGTTGTCGAGTGCCTCTGCTCTATTTGCCAAAATCAGAAAATTCCCAGTGGCCAACCATTTTAATTCCTATCACCATTCCCGTTGTGACATGTTAGTCCGTGGACTCGTTTCTGCCACAACGATGCCACTCTCAGGATGGAGGCTGCAGCAACTTTTATTCCATCTAGGTTGTCTCCAAAATGATGGCACGAACATTGGTTTCTCCTTCTGGTAATTTTCCTCTTCCCCTTCCTCAATTCCTCACTCTGACCTCAACCTCATCTGCCAATCGCCTCCCCCTGGTGCCTCTCCTTCATCACTTTCTCCCATGGTCTACTCTTCTCTCCCATCAGATTCCTTCTTCTCCAGCCCTTTACCTTTCCCACCCACTTGGCCTCGCTTATCCCCTTATAGCTAGTCCTCCTTCCCATCCACCCACCTTTTTATTCTGACGTCTTCCCCCTTCCTTCCCAGTCCTGAAGGAGGAGCTTGGCCTGAAACACCGACCATTTATTGATTTCCATATATGCTGCCTGACCTGCTGTGTTCCTCCAATGTTTTGTGTGTATTGCTTTGGGTTTCCAGCATCTGCCGAATCTCGTGTTTATGAAATGAAGCTCAAGGTAGTTTATAGTGATGTACATGTACTCTGTTAAATAAATTTACTTTGGCTTTGAGGTGATAACCCTCGTTAGAACCAAGTTTTGCAGAGAGAGGAAGGAAAAAGGGAAATAAAACAGGGAATGTGTGAATATGACAATGGATGTTAAAAATAACAGCAGTTTTTTGTATGTAAACAGTAAGCGGGCAGTAAGCAGGTAGAATTGACTTAGGCATAAAACAAAAAGATGCAAGTACAACTAGACTACTAAATGCAAACTAGTTTCTGATGTTTGCCAAGCAAGATAATAAAACACCCAGGGGGAAGCAGTCGAGAGAATAGGCGAGGTGAAAACTGAAACGGGGGGGGGGGGGGGGGGGGAGGGGTCTGGGATGTGGGAGCTACAGCAGTTTATACATAACTACTCATTGGAAAAAATATTGATTAGTAATCCTACTGTGATGAACCAGTTCTTTTGTGGGATCTCCAAAGCAGCAAAGCCAAGGATTAGGACCACCTGTGATTCCAACAGTGGACAAAGGTATTCCTTCAGAGAGCATAAATTTGCAAGGAACATAACGACAGACTTCCGACTTCTCCTCCTGACATTAGCCCCTAAAATCAGCACGAGAACAACAGGAGAGCAATCCAATTCTCCGCTAACTCCCACACTGTGACCTTTCCTGCCCACGCTCCTCTAAACTGCTACAGCAGGACACTTTGAAAATATCAACAGGATTAGACTAAGTCAACCACTGGAATCCTTTTTGAAGATGTAACTAGCACAATTGATGAAGGTTAACTCTAGTACGCTGAGAATTGACCAAGTATTTTATAAACCCCATGTTATTATGTAAATTAGAGCACATGCTATTGGAGTAATTAACTGGTTGACGGAAGGGATTTTTCTTACTGTGGCAGCAGTAACTGCTGGGGTATCACAATGATCAGGTTTTAGGCCTATTTGTATGCACAAGTGATTCAGATGAGGAAATAAAATACAATACTTCACAAAGTTTGCTGACAACAGGGCCTTTGAGATCCACGTCCAAGGCTCCCTGAAAGTGGCCACAAGAAAATGCTAGAATGTTAGAGAAGGCAAGCGACATGCTCGCCTTCAGTAGTCGAGGCTTTAAGTTCAACAGTCAGGGAGCTACATTGCAGCTTAGTAAGATTCTGGTTAGGTCACGTCTGGAGATTTGCATTCAATTCTGGTTGCCCTGTTTCGGCAAGGATGTGGAGGCTTTGGAGAGGGTGCCAAAGAGGTTTACCAGGATGACGTTTGCATTAGAGGACATGCGTCACAAAGATGGGTAGGACTGTGTTTGGTGGAGTGGTAAAGGCTAAGGGAAGACGATAGCGGTTTATAATGAAAGGTCAACAGTTCACATCTTCCCACCACTACCCCCCCCTCCCCCCCCCCCCGGTCCAAATTTATTGCACCAGTAGGCATGCATTTAAGATGAGAGGGAAAACACTCAAAATGACGTGCAGAGCAAGATTACAAAAAACAGAGAGTAGTAGGTGGCTGGAAGCGCAGGCAGATACAATAGAGAGGCTATGCAGAGAATGGAGGGAATGTGGAGCAAGTGCAGCCAGGAGCAATTAGGTCTCATTAGATTAATTAGTTTAGGACATCATGGACTGAAGGGCCCATTCCTGCCCTCTTTATGGTCTAAAACTAATGTGGATTGTGGACAGTGAATTGTGAAGGGTATGCCAAGAAACCTTCAAGGCAACTCAGACAGATTGGAGCAAGTGGGAAAATACATGACAGAGGCAATGTAACGGAGAGATGCGAGAAAAAGTGGCATATTGTTTAAATTGCATTACGTTGTGAATGTTGATATCCAGAGATGAAATCATTGATATCAGTATGCCAGTCACTGGAAACAAACGAAGGTGCACCATTAGTTCAGACAGCAACTGGGACGTTGGCTTGGCGAGCAAGAGGAAGCTCTCTCCTTCTCCAACTTAATACTTCACTTTCTCTTCTCTCTCCAGCTCATTCACTCTCCCTCCCAAGAAAACTCATTCTTTCTCTCTCCAGCCCATCACATCCAAATATCTCTGCAGCTCCTCACTCTGAACTCTCTCCAACTCACTACCATTCCATCCCATTTCACCTTATTTTCTCTCTCTCTTTCGGCAACTAAGTACTTCACCTCCCCAAGTTTAAGTCTGCATACTTCCCTTCTCTTTAATCATTTATTAACCCCACTTATCAACTGCTTACTTGCCGACCCATCACTCTCCACTGTCACATACTACGCTGTCCGACCACAGAGAAACTCAACACTAGAGACTTCCTCAACCAGCCACTTGCTCAGCTGTAATACCCGTCCAACAGAGGTACAATGGACGTGTTCTTCACCTCTCAACAAATCCAATAAAAATATAGACAGCTGCCAAACACTAACATTTTCAAACTCACATAAACTGTAGTCTTTGTAAAATGTGAGAGAATTTCACATAAATATAGTTTTCATATTTTCTACATTTTTCCACACAGTTGCCTCTGACATGTCCAGATGAAGGGTCTTGGCCCAAAATGTCAACAGTTCATTCCCTTCCTTAGGTGTTGCCTCATCTGCTGAGCTCCTCCAGTATTTTGTGTGTGTAGCTGATATGTCTTCCTTTTTTCTTTTATTTACATAGAGATACAGCACAATTAGAGGCTCTTCCGGCCCAATTCACAGACACAGCCCAATTACACCACGTGAGCAATTAACCTACTAACCCATCTGTGTGCCTGGTATGTGGGAGGAAACCGGAACACTAGAGGAAACCTACACAGTGACAGAGCTAACGTACAAAGTCCTTACATAAAGTGGTGGGAATTGAACCCTGGTTACTGATTTCATAATTATACATTGTTTCCTTTTAACCATAGCAAACGTAGAGCCTTTGATACCATCGCATCATTTCTCACACCTCTGCTGTCATGTCACGTCCCCTGGACAGAGTGAGGATACAGTAGCCTTGTCTACCCTACCAGAGATATTCCCTGTACTTCATCTATCCCCTCCCCACCCTCTCTCTACTTAAAGCCAGCTTGTTTCCTCTTCTTCACAATTCTCACAAAGGGTCTTTCAACAAATACATTAATTCTGCTTTCTCACCCCAGATGCTGACCTGCTAAGGTTTTTCAGGTATTTCTTTTTGTTTCAGATGTTGAGCATCTACAGTTTTATGGCTTTCATTAACTGCTGACACAATAATGTGCAAGATGCAATCCAGACTACTAGAGGTCTGCCACGCACCCAATCCCAACGTAGACACTTTCTCAAAATCCTCGCTGCAACACTGCTTGAAATGTGTCCACTGGTCCACAGGATGAAAGGGAAATTGCTGCTCCTCCACCAATCCCCAAACCCAGTTTGGGTCATTGGATTATGGGACACTGCTGAAATCCACGTGTCCGCCAAGCATCAGAGTCCTTCGCTATTTACAGGAAAGGCTGACCACTGCGCTACTTCAGAATACAGAATCAAATTAAATTTAATATATGACTTTGAGATTCATTTTTGCAGATATTTACAGGAAAATAAAGAAATGCAATAGAATTTATGAAAAACTATAAATAAGTGACTGACAAACAACCAAGGCGCAAAAGACAAACTGTGCAAATAATTTTTAAGTAGTAAATAAATAATATTGAGTTGTCGAGTTCTTGGAGGTGAATCAAGAGGCCGTGGAGTAAGTCCAGTGTTGAGGTGAGTGAAGTTAGCCCTGCAGGTTCAGGAGCCTGACGGTTGTAGGGGCAACAACTGTTCCTGAACCCAGTGACGTGGGATCTCCCTGGAGCAAAAGTAAGTGTAACCTCCTGACCGAGGGTAGTAGCAAGGAGAGAGCTTGGCCTGGATGGCAGGGGCACTTGATGACGTACGCTGCTTTCTTACAGCCACGCTTCTTGTAAATGTACTCATTGATTTGGGGGATTGGGGGGGGGGGAATTTCCCTGTGATGGACTGGGCTCCATCCACTACTTCAGCAGACAGTAGTCTCTACCAGTCTACCTCCATTGCACAACACCATCTCCGTCCGACAACACGGCAAGACCCTGGAAAACTTTGGTTACTTTCAGAAGCTCGGGAGTACCTCTAAGTGATGGCAGATGACGAAATTCACCACTTTCAATGCACCTCTGCACCCTTTGGGCAACTGAGGAATGGAATGTTCAAGAACTGTGACCTCAAGTCCAGCCCCAAGTAACCACTCCATTCTCCTGTAGACAGCAGAGATATGGGCTACCTACTGCAGACAGCTAAACAAACTGCAGAGGTGATACCGGTGTTATAGAGTCTTAGAGGAACAAGATATTCAACACAGCAACCATGTTCCTGAATCTTACATTAATAGTTTTTTTCAAGTCTCCCCACATTCCCATCAATGGCTCCCAGATCAACCACTAATCTTCACATTAGGGGCAATTGGCATTGTCCAATCCACCTATCAAACCCAACCCTTCTCCCCCTTCCCTCATCTTTGACGTGGGAGGAAACTGGAGCACCCGGAGAAAATCCACACGGTGAGCGGGAGAGCGGTTCACAAACATTCAACGTTCGGTCCGGATCGAACCCTCGAGGTCCCAGTGCAGGACTGGGGTCTGGAAGGCATATACCCGATACCAGATTCCCAAATCAGGCATACCCCACCCAGAGCTCCGTCACGGTGGGAAACACTTGAAGGGCTTTCTCAAAGTTCCCGCTGCCTCGCCAACTCACGGGAACAGTTGGTCAAAGGACTGGCGGATGTGGAAGACAGGGAGCTCCCACAAGAAGAGCGCTGATGGGGCTAATACACAGGGGAAACGAGTTACACTTGGGGAGGGGCGTTTAAAGTCCAGTAGAAGGCAAAATATCTCTGGGGGAAGCGGGAGGTGCCGCACCCTTAGTTCTGCCCGCTCGCCAGTGAGTTTCTCCCTCCTGGTACCGGAGGGTGCTTACCTTCAGCTGGGACTTGGAGACCTTGCCGCTCTTCTCCCGATCCAGGGCGGTGAAGGCGTACCAGATGGACTTGAGTAGTTCGCTCTTTAAATCCATACTTCGCGGGTCGGGCCGAGTCTGCACTAGGGGTTGAGGAGAGAGTTGAGGACGTACTAGCCCCACAGCCCAAAACAAGCAGCAGCCGCCGCCGCCTCTGTGCGCTCTGCTTGGTTCAGTTCTATTCTACATCCTCCCACCACCAGTTTCCGCCCTCACCGGCGAGCCGATACCCTGTTCAAGGCGCCGCCCCCCCCCGGCCTGTCCTCGCCTAGGGCGGGGTTGGGCGGGGCCGGACTCGAGCCCTCACATTCCTCGGCCAGCAAACCAGAACCAAGGGTCACCCACCCACTCAGCTTGTATGATGCCTCCCCACACCAGGTACACACCATTTTGTGGATGGTAATTGAGGCAACTGCCTGGCGATGCGGAACCTAAGGTTCCTGTACCTCTTGCCCGATGGTGGTAACGAGAAGCGAGCATGGCCTGGATGTGGAGGTCATTGATGATGGCTGCTGCTGCTCCTGGGGCAGCGTTCTTTGTAGATGTGCTGAATGATGGGGAATGTTTTACCCGTGATGTACTGGGCCGAATCCACTACCTTTTGTAGGTTTTTCCGCACAGAGGTGTTCTCCTACCAGGCCGTAATGCAGCCGGTCAGCACGCTTTCCTGCAGAAGTTTGCCAAGGTTTGGGATCTCGTGCCGAACCTCCGCAGGCTCCTAAGGAAGCAGATGTGCTGCCGTGCTTTCTTCGCAATTACATCTATATGGTGGGTCCAGGCCAGGTCCTCTGAGATAGTGACACCTAGGAATTTAAACTTACTGACCCTCTCCACCTCTGATCCTCCGTCAGGGGTCGACCATCAGGAACCACCATGACTAACATTTTACCCCTGTGACTTCACTGCACTAGACACTGCCCCACTCCCGTAATATCGGAAAGTCTACTGATCACCCCCTTGAACGTGCTGAACGTCCATAGCCTCAGGTATAGAACTCCAAGCACTCATTAGCCTCAGAGTGGAAAAAAAACCTCTTAACTCTGCCCTGAATAGATCATCCATATTTTGAGATTATGACTCTGGGGTCTAAACCCAACACAAATTTTACATTTATACTAGTAAGTTCCATAAGAATATTTTTACATTTCAGTGATACCACCTCTTATTCTTTTAAATACAAGGAAGAGCAAGTCCTGTCTGTATTATGGTTCCTCAATGGGCAAACGCACACTCACTGAAGCCAACCTTCACCATACTCCCTCTATCACACAGAAACCCTTGCCAAACTTCAACACTTTCTTCTAGATGTGGCCCTACCAAAGACCTGTCTGATCAAAGCAAGATGTTTCTACACTTCTGTTCAAGTCCTCTTTTAATAATGTCAAAATATAATTTGCCTTCCTCATTGCTGAATGTACCTGCAATGTTCGTCTCCAGCAATATGTGTCTCTCTGAACACCAACACCTTTCAGTGACTCAACATGGTACGAATAAGTGATTTTCTATTTTTCCTCTGCATATTCCACCTGCCCTATCCTTGGCCATTCACTTTGTATGCATTCTTAAATCACAGGCGTAGAATTAGCCCATCGAGTCTGCTCTGCCATTCCATCATGGCTAATATATTTTCCCTCAACTCCATTCTCCAGCCTTCTCCCCATAACCTTTGACACACCTACTATCAACCTCTGCTTTAAATACAGTACTGTGCAAAACTCTTTGGCACATACCTGTAGCTAGGGTACCTAAGACATTTACACAGTACTGTAGTAATTTTATGTATTGCACTGTACTGCTGCCACAAAAAAAAAACAAATTTCATGACATATGTGAGTGATGATAAAACTGGTATGGGTCTCTGTTGTGGACTGAAAGTTGAAAGGGGGCAGGCAGAGGGGTATCATGGTTGGGAAAAAAAGAGAGGGGGAGGGAGAAGGAAGCACCAGAGAGAAGTAATGTAATGATCAATAAACCGATTGGAATCAAATTATCTTGCCTGGAGTCTCAGGACTAGGTGTGTCTGCACCCATGCCACACCCCACCCCTAGCACCCGTCTGCCACCCTCACCATTCCTAACATCCTTTGCTCCCACCAGATTTACAACCTCGCATGGACAAATACAGCACTTAACCATCCGTAGCAATGAATTCCAGAGTCATCACCCTTTGACTAAAGGGACGCCCTTGTATTCTAAAGCTGTGCCGCTCTGCCCACCAGTTGGCATCTCCATCTCTAGAGATACCAACTTTTAAGTTCCAATTCTTTATTTGGCATTTCAGGATTTTTCCTTAAATAGCCGGCCAGATGTAATGATAGGTTTTTAAAGTACGCTCCCAAGTGACACCAGCTGGCCTCAAACGGTATTGCAAGAGAAAATACTTTTCCAGAGCGGGAAGACCTATTGTGAACTTTCTCCTGTCATTGGTTGACTGAGTACTGTAAAGGACCATGTGTTTGTAAGCCACCTGCTCTCGTACTTGCTCAGTGAAGGGTGGAGAATTTGAGCAGCGTGCGTCACTCTGCTCTGCTACAGGGGAAGGTATTACACAGGTTGAGTCTCACCAACACCTCAAAAGTAAACTGGAATTAGAGCCCTGCCTACTGCTGGTGACAATGCTCAATAGCCATTGGATCATCTGAAGCAGTTCAAGCCTGAGAACAGTGTCAAACTGTTCCAGAGTCAAACAGCAGCCATCTCCCCCACATTCATATCAATGCCCAGGTTCTACAGACTTGGAACATCCTACCATGGTCTACAAACCTACCAGCTCCCACATTCTGAGATCAAGTGGCCACTGTAGCACCTGGTGAAAAGCCACGAGGTCATGGAAGACAGGCAGACTCTGCAAAGACAGCACCAGAGGACAGGATTGAAGTTGGTTCATTGAAGCTCTCACCCCAGCAGTGGTCATGAATCCAACTTGTTCACTCCATGAAAAATCACATACAGTACAGACCCCTTTACCTCAACACTCCCATCACACACACTGCAGAATCTCTGCAATGCATGTGAAAGAGCTATTGTTTAAACTACAAATTTATCATAAAGATAGGACCCACAAGAGCAAATTGTGCCTAACAAATCTAGTACATTGTTTTTAGAATGAAAATGAATGGAAAGGAATTCTTGACTTTTGTTAGTCAAAGAGATTCATTAGGTTCATTCCTGGCCTGAGACAGCTGTCCTCTCACGAGCAGCTAATGAGTTAGATATACAGTACTGTGTAAAAGTCTTAGGCACATATTTACAGCTAGGGTGCCTAAGACTTTTTGCACAGAGGAGCAGAGAGTGAGTTTGCATACCTGCAAGAGCAAAGGAACAGTGAGGATGGAACATCATGGGAGGGGTGTGGAACAGATGGCAGAGAAGGAGTGCCGGGGCGGGAGGTGATGAGGGTGCAGCCACACTCAGCCCTGAGACACCAGGCAAGGTCAGTTGATTTCAAACAACAATTGGTTTATTGATCATTACAGTATGTACCTCTGGTGCTTTCTGCTCCCTTCCCTCTTCCTTCCTCTTTTCCCAACCATGATTCCCTTCTCCCTGCCCTCTTCCCACTCTCAGTCCACAATAGAGACCCATATCAGAATCAGGTTTATCATCACTTGCATTTGTCAGGAAATTGTTTTTTTGCAGCAGCATACATAAAGTTACTACAGTATTTTGCAAAAGATGTAGGCACCCTATCTATATATATGCTGTGGCTAAGACACTTGCACAGTGCAGTACAGTATGTTGTTCGGAGTTACAAGGATGGGTGTGGGTGAGGGAAATCTCACGGAAGATCCAGGCCAGGCTCTCTTCTCACTGCTGTCATTGATCAGGAGGTACAGAAGACCTCCAGGTTCAGGAACAGTTAATACCCTACAACCCCCCCCCCCCCCCCCGGGTTGAAATGGTGAAGACACTCGTGAGTTCCCGAGATTTCGACAGTGAAGTCGGGAGATTAGCTCCTGGTAGGGTCAGCGATGGCAATAAGATCAAGGGGGAGGTTCAAGACAAAACGCGATCCAACCAAGACCTCAGTGGTGGAGCTGGTGGGAGATGTTGACAGTGAAGGCGGAGGAAGGCTGCACCAGTGAAGAGTCCCCGGAAGGTTTGCATTCCAACCCACTGGACCCTGAGGCCGATCTGTCATTGACCATGTGGTGACTGCCTGTGCATCAGTCTCCCACCGTTAAACAAAGTTCTCCATTAAAGGACTAACCCCTAGGGAGAACATTATACTCGATTCGAGTGATCACTCCGTTGTTACCCTTGCAACCATCAGGCTCTTGAACTGGTGTGGATAACTACACTCACCTTAAATCTAAACTGATTCTACAGACCCACTTTCAAGTACTCTACAACGCATGTTCGAAGTACTATTTATTCATTTATTTTCTTATTTGCACATTGGTTGTTTGTCAGTCTTTGTAGTATTTCATTGATTCTATTAAGTCTCTTTGTTTTACTGTGAATGCCTGCAAGAAAATGAATCTCAAGGCACTACAGGGTGACTTATACAAACTTTGATAATAAATTTGCTTTGAACTTTGAACACGATATCCTGAGGGACAGGGCAAGTTAGGTGTAAAGATGCTTCCATTAGTGGGAGAGTCTCAGACAAGGGGATCTAGCTACAAAATTGGGGGGCTGACATTTAAAACTGAGGTGTGTAGGAATTACAGGGTTGAAACTCTGGAACCCAGATGGGTGGTGGAGGCTGGATCATTGCAAATATTGAAAGGAAGATGTAAGGTTTTTAAAGATCAGTAAAGCGAGGGCTGCGGGGAACTGGCAGAGAAGAGGAGATGAAGCCTGGGGCAGATCAACTATAATCATTTACCTGGATTAGAGAGCAGGCTTATGAAGAAAGACTGAGTAAACTAGGATTTTTCCTTTTGGAGCAAAGGAGTATGAAAAATGTCTCGATCGAAGTGAACAGCCAGCACCTTTTTCCCAGGTCAGAAATGGCTAATACATGAGGGCATAATTTTAAGGTGACTGGAGAAAAGTATAGGGGATAATGTCAAAGATGTAAGTACATGAAACACTGGTGATAGAGGCAGATACATTAGGGGCATTTTTGGCAAATGAATGGTAGATAAATGGAGGCCTATGTGAGAGGAAAGGGTTAGATTGATCTTTGGAGCAGATTAAAAGGTTGTCACAACATTGTGGGCTGTATCTAAAAAAAAACTGAATCTGTTTTTTCATAAAATCACAAAAATCTTGACGTTTTAATAATATTGAATTAAATCTCCATCTGTAAATCGATTCCTCCTTATCCATCATTATTATTGTCATTATCAAGGGGGAATGATCGGACAATATTCTTGCTTTATATTCCATATTTTTCACTCTGTCTTGAATATTCGCTGATAGTAGGAAAAAATCTATCCTTGAATAAGTTTTATGTCTATTTGAATAAAACAAATAATCTTTTTCTCTTGGGTTAATTCTTCTCCATATATCAATCAAATTTAAATCTTTCATCAATGATAAAGTTAATTTTGCTACTTTTGGTTTTGTAACAACCTTTGTTGACCTGTCTAAAACTGGGTCTAGACAAAAGTTAAAGTCTCCACCTATTAATATTTTATCATGTGCGTCAGCCAAATTCAAAAAAGCTTCTTGTATAAATTTTACATCGTTTTCATTTGGTGCATAAACATTCATAAGAGTCCATAGTTCTGAAAAGATTTGACAATGTATAATTACATATCTTCCCGCAGAATCAATTAATACATTTTGTATTTTAATTGGTAAAGTTTTGTTGACCAAAATTGCAACTCCCCTCGCTTTTGAATTAAATGAAGCTGCTATAACATTTCCAACCCAATCTCTCTTTAATTTCTGATGTTCTATCTCTGTTAAATGTGTTTCTTGTATAAAAGCTATATCTATTTTCATTTTCATAATGTATGTTAAAATTCTTTTTCTTTTCACCGGTCCATTAAGCCCATTAACATTAAAACTCAAAAAATTCAGTAAATTAGTCATTATTTTTAACGGGGTTACTCCAGTCTATAATAATGCATAATATTTCAACTCTCATAGTACCTTGGGGAATTATTTTAAAATTCTCCATGTTGCTATGTGTCTCCCCTCCGATCATCCAGGCAAAGAAAGAAAGATAAAAGAAAAATAGATTATAAAGGAAAAAAAAACAAAAAAAAAAACCCTGCAAATGTTGTGAATGAAAAAAAACACAACATTACCCCCCTCTGTTGTGCAGGTCATGGCAAACGCCATGATTACACACGTGAATCCCATAGTGATCGATCCGAAGTTCCCCCAGCTCCCCTGTAACATGAAAAAAGTATATATAAGAGAAGAAAAAATAATATCACTACTCTCGATTAATATTTCTCAAATTTTTACATTTCTCCCCCTAAATCATATAATTAAAAATATATTTAAATATTCTTCTGTCCTTAATGTCCATCAACTCACTACTGTGTCCCCGTCTTCATCTTTAATCTGTTTCACTTTTAAATCTTTACTGTGTCTAGCGAATATTTGGGAGTTCTTGTGCAAACTCCTCTGCATCCCGATGGAGTAGAGAGCAAATTTGTAAATCTGGCAGGAGTAAAGGCTGTTGGAAATGGTGAGGGTGGAGTGCTGTGAGAGGGGTGTGGGACAGGTGGCAGAGAAGGAGTGCCAGTGGGGGTGAGTGGCACAGGTACAGTCACATCCAGCCCTGAGAGTCCAGGCAAAGTCATTTGATTCCAAACAGTCGGGGTACTGATCATTACATCATGTCTGTCTGGTGCTTCTTGCTCCTTTCCCTCTTCCTTCCCCTTTCCCTGCTTCCTTCCCACCCTCAGTCCACAATACACCCATATCAAAACCAGGTTTATTATCACTCATAAAGGAAATGAAATTTGTTTTTTTTTGCGGCAACAGAACACAGCAATACATAAATTACTATAGTACTGTGCAAATATCTTGGAGCACTACGGCGCAGAAGCAGGACCCTTTGGGTCCTGTATATATGAGACTAAGTCATTTGCACAGAATTGTATATTGAGTGATAGGATAGGTTTGAGGGGCAGAGTGGCCCCTGCTCCTATTTCTTCAGCACTTTTGAAGGGCACTTGGAGCTGGAGGCACAGTTGGGGCAAAGGTACCAACCGGCTTTGAGTTATAGGGAAACGTTAAATAGATAAGGAAATTATTCCCCGGAATGCAGGAGAATGGGGATAGGTTTTATAAAGCTTTACAAAATTATGAGGGGTATAGACAGAATGAATGTATGCAGGCATTTTCCCCTGAGGTTAGGTGAGATTAGAACTGCAGGTCATAAGTTTAGGGTGAAAGGTGAACTATTTAAAGGGATTCTGAGTGCGAACACCTTCATCCTGTGGGTGGTGAGTGTATGGAACAAGCTGCCAGTGGATGTGAGCTTGATTGTGACATTGAAGAGAAATTTGGAAGAGGTTTGGAGATTATGGTCTGGGTGCAGGTCCAGGGGACTAGGCAGAAAAACAGGCTGGGATGACCAAAGGGTCCTGCTTCTGTGCCGTAGTGTTCTATTACTCTCAGAGATGACTGGGAAACAGGAAACGAAAATACTCAGTGGTCATGTAATGACGATAGAGTTGCCTGTAGTGGAAAAAGTGAGCAAGAAAAAAAAGTGAGGTAGTGTTCATGGGTCTCCATCTATTCAGAAATTTGATTGGAGAGAGGAAGAAGCTGTTTCTAAACCATTGAATGTGAGTCTTCAGGCTCCTGTACATCCTTTTAGATGGTGGTAATGAATGGAGGGCATTTCCTGGGTGGTGAATACTTTGCTTCAGTATTCACTACAGAAAAGGATCTTGGCAATTGTAGGGGTAACTTGCAGCGGACTGAAAAGTTTGAGCATGTAAATATTAAGGAAGAGGATGTGGTGCAGCTTTTGGAAAGCATTACGTTGGATAAGTCATTGGGACTGGACGGGATGTACCCTAGGCTACTGTGGGAAGCGAGGGAGGAGATTGTTGAGCCTCTGGTGATGATCTTTGCATCATCAATGGGGACAGGAGAGATTCCGGAGGACTGGAGGATTGTGTATGTTGTTCCCTTATTCACGAAAGGGAGTACAGATAGCCCAGGAAATTATAGACCAGTGTGTCTTACTTCAGTGGTTGGTAAGTTGATCGAGAAGATCCTGAGAGGCAGGATTTATGAACATTTGGAGAGGCATAATCTGATTAGGAATAGTCAGCATGGCTTTGTCAAGGCAGGTCATGCCTTATGAGCCTGACTGAATTTTTTGAGGATCTGATTAAACACATTGATGAAGGTTGAGCAGTAGATTTAACGTATATGGATTTTAAGAAGGTATTTGATGAGGTACCCCATGCAAGGCTTACTGAGAAAGTAAGGAGGCATGGGATCCACAGGGACATTGATTTGTGGATCCAGAACTGGCTTGCTCACAGAAGGTAAAGAGTGGTTGTAGACGGGTCATATTCTGCATGGAGGCCGGTGATCAGTGGTGTGCCTCAGGGATCTGTTCTGGGACCCCTACTCTTTGTGATTTTTATAAATGACCTGGATGAGGAAGTGGAGGGATGAGTTAGTAAATTTGCTGATGACACAAAGGTTGGGGCTGTTGTGGATAGTGTGGAGGGCTATCAGAGGTTACAGTGGAACATTGATAGGATGCAAAACTGGGCTGAGAAGTGGAAGATGGAGTTCAACCCAGGTAAGTGTGAGGTGGTTCATTTTGGTAGGTCAAATATGATGGCAGAATATAGTATTAATGGTAAGGCTCTTGGCAGTGTGGAGGATCAGAGGGATCTTGGGGTCCGAATCCATAGGACACTCAAAGCTGCTGCGCAAGTTGACTCTGTGGTTAAGAAGGCATCTAATGCATTGGCCTTCATCAATCATGGGATTAAGTTTAAGAGCTAAGAGGTAACATTGCAGCTTTATAGGACCCTGGTCAGACCCCACTTGGAGTACTGTGCTCAGTTCTGGTCACCTCACTACAGGTAGGACATGGAAACCATAGAAAGGGTGCAGGGGAGATTTACAAGGATGTTGCCTGGATTGGGAAGCATACCTAATGAGAATAGGTTGAGTGAACTCGGTCTTTTCTCCTTGGAGCAACAGAGGATGAGAGGTGACCTGATGGAGGTGTACAAGATAATGAGAGGCATTGATCGTGTAGATAGTCAGAGTCTTTTTGCCAGGGCTGAACATGGCTAGCACGAGAGGGCACAGTTTTAAGGTACTTGGAAGTAGGTATAGAGGAGATGTCAGAGGCAAGTTGTTTTTTTTTACGCAGAGAGTGGTGAGTGCGTGGAATGGGCTGCCGGCGGCGGAGGTGGATACGATAGGGTCTTTTAAGAGACTCCGGATGGCTACATGGAGCTTAGAAGAATAGAGGGCTATGGGTAAAGTAGTTCTAAGGTAAGGATATGTTCGGCACAGCTTTGTGGGCTGAAGGGCCTGTATTGTGCTGTAGGTTTTCTATGTTAATTATGGATGCCACCTTTTTGAGGCACTGCCTTTTGAAGATGTCCTCAGTGGTGGGAAGCCTAGTGCCCAAGAGCTTTTATGGCTCAGTCAGGGTGGATCATGGTGCAAAATATCCACAGAGCCGTCTGCCCAGCCAATGTTGTCACAAGGTTTGGTAACACAGTAAACCGTGTAGACTGAAGTGGGCACATGGTATTCATTAGGGGAATATGTGAGTCCAGCTGGACCTTGGAAAGATCGATCAGAGCTTTTTCTAAATGGCTAATCTCTGGAAGAGCAGATGACCCTACATCCAGACCGATGAAACATAAAATAATTTGAAAGCAAAGGTTGATACTATGTCCATTTTGCATTACTGGGTGTTACTATTTCAGGAGATCTGGCCTGGACCCAGCATGTAAGTGAACTCATTTCAAAGAAAGTGTGACAGCATCTTTAATTCCTTAAGGCTCTGGGGAGATTCGGCATGATATCTAAAACTTTGATAAACTTCCATAGATGTCTAGTAGATAGTGCATTGACTGGCTGCATCACAGCCTGGTATGTAAACACTAATGCCTTTGAAAGGAAAATTCTACAGAAGGTAGTGGATTTGGCCTAGTACATCATGGGTAAAACTTGCCAACCATTGAGCACATCTACATGAAACGCTGTCGTAGGAAAACAGCATCCATCATCAGAGATCCCCACCACCCAGGCCAAGCTCTTTTCACGCTGCCGCCATCAGGTAGAAGGTACAAGAACCTCAGGACTTGCACCACCAGGTTCAAGAACAGTTAATAGCCCACAACCATCAGGCTCTTGAACAAAAGGGGATAACTTGTGAAGAACAAGAATTTCAGGTTGTATATTGTATACATTCTCTAATATTAAATGGAACTATTGAACTACACTCACTTGCCCATCCATTGAGATATTACCACAATCAAAGATTTCACTTTAAGGACTCTTTATCTTGTTATTTCATGTACTTGCTATTTATTTTTATATGTATTTGTGCAGTTTGTTGTCTTCTGCACTCTGGGTGATCTTTCATTGATCCTGTTATAGTTGCTATTCTATAGATTTGCTGAGACTGCCCACAGAAAAATAAATCTCAGAATTGTATATGGTGACATATATGTACTTCGATAATGAAATTTACGTTGTACTTTTTTGGATCCAGGACTGGCTTCTTCAGCCATATGAGGACCCACCAATAGACAACACCTTAGGAGAACATCCTACACAACTCGAGTGACTGCAGTATACCTCTATCTGGTCTCCTTGCATCCTTCTTAGCTCCAAAGAGAAAAAACTGTTTACCAGCTCAGCTAACCTTCCTTTGAGAGTAAAAGAGGAGGAGTGATTCAGATGAGGTGGTCAACAATTTGAACTGCAGTCATCACCACTGCTCCAAAGGTCCAAAACATATAAAACAAAATGCTCTAAATGCTCAGCAGGTGAGGCAGCATCTGTGGAGACAGAAATATAGTTAATGTCTCAGGTCAATGACCTTTAATCAGAACTAGGGGACGTTAGAAATTGAACATATTGTAAGCTGTACAGAAGGCAAAGGGATGGAGAAGATGTCTGCAATTACGTGAATGGGTTGCGAGTTGAGAAAAGGTGAAGTAATCCCGAGGAGATGCATGAAAATAGAAAGGTTAAAAAAATTCAGTGAAGGGTTGTGAAGTACAAAACACTGCAGATGCTGAAAGTCTGACATAAAATAGAATACTGGAAAGACTCAGGTCAGGCAGCATCTGTGGAGAGAGAAAAGAACAGAGCTAACATTAGAGTTTGATGACCTTCTATCAGAACTGGCCAGTTCTGGTTGTCCAAAACTGTTGAATTTCCAGAAAGTCAAGTCTGTTGTAGTACTTACCTAGACAGAAGGTGAGGAGCAGTTCCCTAATCTTACGTTGGAGTGTGTTGGAACAGTACAAAGATGCCAGTGGGAGTAGGGTGGGGAATTAACGTGAGAGGCAAATGGAAGTTCAGGGTCATCCTTGAGAACTAACCCTATATACAGGTTCAGGAGAATGGCATTCAGCCTGTTCTTCAGCCCACATTTGGGGTACTTGCTTGCACAAGAGTCTCATTCAGGAATAAATCATGTACTGAGGATCTCCAACATCCTAAAAGTGGGGAGAAAAATATGAATAAAGACCAAAATTGTTGGATATATCTGGAAAGAGAAATGGACTTAATGTCTCAAGCCACAAGATCCTCTGTCAGAACTGATGGGGTGGAGGGATGAGTATAATGAGGGAGCTAGCTCAAACAAAGGTAATTTCAAATTGCAGAGAGGGTGAGGACCAGTGGTGTATGAGGTACAGCCAGGCAGTAGGCTGGGATTAAATTGGGGGTTGCTGGGCAGGGTGCGTCCAAGGGACAGATAGGCCTATTCTGTGCAAATACCGTGCAAATTCTCAACAAATAACTAAAGGTTGTAAAGCACAAACTAAAAAAGGGCAAAAATAAAGTGAGGTTAAAAGCTGCAGAAAAATCCATCTAGTGATGAAAGAGAAGTTACGAGTGGTGCTTCACAAGGAGGGGTAAATAATATTCACACTTCAAAGAAAGGCCGTTCTTTTTTTGTACAATAGAAGACTATAAGTTTGTTGGCTAATGGTCAGGTGATTTTAATGCTCACAGTACTTCGACGCGAAACATATTCGTGTGTAAACGACTCCACTCTACCCCTCACCCTACCCTCGTGCACTTAACTAGGAACAGGCGGTAAAATCAACACGGCCCAACCTTTTGTCAGGCGTGACCCAATCAGGGCTTGGGTATAAAGGCGTGATTTGGCGACAGCGAGGTCAACTTTCAAGAGTGAGTGGAGGGATCAGGCCAAGGGCTAGCGGCTTGGTTTGAGTGCCGCTGAGGGATATCAGGAAGGGTCCGTCTCGCCCGCTTACAACGAGCCTTCCTCCGGCCGAGTGTTCGCCCCGTGTCTAAGATGAGCCGCCTGCCCCTCAGTGCCATCGCCCAGAAGCTCCAGTTCTCCAGCGATGAGGAAGAGGAGGTCGGAGCCAAGTTCTGCGACAACCTCCGTGTCCAAGAACGAGACGCCGCGTCGCCGGCGCCCAGCGGGGAATGCGACTCGCCCTTCAGCCGCTTCCCGGTCTGCGCTCGGCGAGCTGTTCCGTCCGCGAAGAAGAGGTCGCCGCGGAGCCCCGGGGTCGGTCTGGCCGCGACAAGCGAGCGTCCCGAGTCACCCGTTCATTGCATGAACTGGAGGAAACTGCGACTCTGTGACACTCCCTACACTCCCAAAGTAGGTGGAATATCTGTCCATTCCTGCTGCTCCCAATGCTTCAGCGCATTCAGTATCATTCTGGAAACTACTTGCGAGTTAAGTCAGGTATATGCTATCAGGTGTGGAAGGGAGGCACGGTATGTCACAGACTTGGTGATTGTGGTAACAAGACCCTGCTGAAGGGTCTCAGCCCCAAGCGTCGACCATAGACCTTTCGCTTGGCCTGCTGAGTTCCTCCAGCATTTTGTGTGTGTTGCTTGATTTCCAGCACCTGATTTTCCCCTGTTTGTGCTTGTGATTGTGGAATTCGTTGCTAAAGATGGACATGGAGGCCGAGTCCTTGGGTGTATTTAAAGCAGAGGTTTATCTTTCTCAATCTTTGGCAGCCTTTCTAATTATGGGGAGATGGCAGGAAAATAAGGTTGAGAGGGACAATAAATCCACCAGGATCCAGACTTGATGGGCTGAGTGCTGCTCCAGTGGCTTATTGTCACAATTACTCCATACTGTGAACAGCAAAATGCAATCCAAGTTTGTGGTAGTGTCATTTTGGGGTCCATAGTGTTCCATTGCTAAGGTAGATTTGAGGTTGTATAGATTGATTTAAGAACATGATGCTTATGGGGAAAAAGTCTGTTCCTGAACCTTTCAGTGTCGGACTTTAGGCTTTTGAACCTCTTTCTGAACGGTAGTTGAGAAGATGGTATGGTCTGGATGGTGGAGGTCCTAGGTATTGATTCTGCCTTCTTGAATGTGCTTTAGTGAGAGGGCATTGTATAAAATTTGTGCCTTTCTTTGAAATGAGCTGTACCACGATACAGTGAACAGCACACTGTTCATACAGATCAAAAGTAGTGTATGGAGGTAGAACAAAGTACAACAGGTCCAAAGAAAATGCAGCTGAATAGTAAAGTGCTGTTAATCAGTTGGAATGTGAGGGTAAGTGTCCATCTTATCATTCAAGAGTCTGTTAACAGAGGGATAGAAGCTGTTCTTAAGCCTGCTGGTGTGGCTAGTGCTTTTTGGCTGGTAATTCTTCTCTTTTCTCCCCCCCCCCCCCCCCCCAATCATTTACTGTTGTAAATCTGGACTAAAGTGATTGAAAACGGGCAACTGCAGATGCTGGAATCTGGAGCAAAATGTTGGAGGAACAGGGTGAGATGTGGAGTGTCCACTTCCGTCCATAGATGCTGCCTGACCTGAATTCTTCTAGCATGTTGCTGAAATGAACTGCTGTTTCTCGGGTCTGTTCCTCATTTTAAAAACTCCTCCACTCTGACTCAAGTTGTACACTTGAACTAAAGTGTAATGGCTCCCAAGTTTCTTTCTTCAAGAGTGATTCCTGTCTTTGCTTGTGTATGGTGCCCTTTTTAATAAAGCAGAAAGACTGACCCTTGTCAGTCAGAAATATCTGAGCCTGAAAAGTGAGCAGATTTGGAGTTCTAGAACACTACAGGCCCTTCAGCCCGTGATGTGCTAACTTTAAACCTACTCTAAGATCGATCTAACCCTTCCCTTCTACATAACCCTGAATTTTTCTATCATTCATGTACCTAAAGGTTTCATAAATGCCCCTAATGTATCTCCTTCTACCATCACCCCTGGTGACATGTTCTATGTACTTACCACTCTGCCTTCTGCCATTTCTCCCCTTTGGGGGGACGGGGACTCCTTAGCTGTTCACTTGACACACTTCTAGTCACCTTGTACACTTCTATCAAGTCATTTGTCCTCCTCCTTTCAGAAGTGAAAAGTCCTAGCTTGCTCAAACTGTCCTCTCTAATCCAGGCCACATCCTGTTAAATCTCTGCAATCTCTCTAAAGTTTCTACGTTTGTACATCTCCCCTGTGCTGGGAATGCTCAGACAGCACTTACGGAGGGAGACTGAAGATTTTCTATCTGGTAGCAGCTTGCCTAGTGTTAATAATGAAACTGCTTGTTCATTGAGGGATGTTGTCTTTAGGGTCTGAGCCAGCATCTCATTGTCTATCCGTGGTTGTCTTGGAGATGGGGCTGAGCTGCCTTCTCTCACTGCTGCCACCCTCCTAGTATGATCACCCCCACGAAGCTGATAGAGGGTGGTCCAGGATTTTGACAGTGGTGGAGGGGCGGTAAGTATGTACATACAATCATTAGTCTACTGTAACATTTGTATTGCTCTCTGCAGAGCTTCCTTTCCAGCAGGAAGCCCAACCTAAAAGATAAGTGATTTATAAAAGTATGTTGAATGATGCAAGCAGCCTATTTCTAATCGAGGAGTGGGTAAGTTTAAGCGTCTCTTGTTGCCCAATCAAATGGTATTTAACCCTCTCCCAGGGATCACATGTGCCTTGCTCATTCCCCATCTAACTCCATCACTGATCCTGCCATGTTGTGCCTAGGAAAAATAAATCTACAGAGTGGTGGATAAGGCGTGGGCTATCACAAAGACCTCCCCAACATTGAGTGTATTTACAAGGTGTGCTGTCACAAGAAAGCAGCATCTGTCAAGGGCCCCCACCAACTAGGCCATGCTCTCCTCTCACTACCACCATCAGGTAGGAGGTGCAGAAGCTTTGGATCCTACACAGCAGGTGCAAGATGTCATTGCCCTACAATAGGGCTCCTGAACCAGCTTGGATAACTTCATTCACCACAACTCTCAACTGACTCCTCAATCTACAGGCACACTTTCAAGGACTCTACAACTCATCTCATTTTTTAAAATTTGCACATTGGTTGTCAATATTTATATAGTGTTTTCATGTTCTGTTGTATTTATTTTACTGAAATGCCTGCTGAGAATGAATCTTGGGGCTGTATACAGTAAGTAATTTAATAAATTTGCTTTGATTTTGTGCAGCTTTCTCTACATGATTATATCTTTTCCAGGTCTGCTGCCTCCTGATGACAGGTCGGATTTCAGTAGTGGTCTACACTAGCTTCTGCCCTCCCCAAGCAAACCAAAGTGCCATTCCCTTCATCTCATTAGTGTCTTGGTTCCTGGATCTGAATTCGACATTACCTAATCGGTGATCTCGTTTACCTAATCGGTGATCTCGTTACTTTTGCTAACTATGCTCTTTGTGCTCACCTCTTTGTGATGCCAAAGGTCTGCTTGTTATCTGTCTTGTTCATTGTCTCAGGAATACATTGTTTGCAATTTGATATTGAAGTGCTTCATGAGCACCTTTTCCTTTAGCATTACTCGTGAAGAAATATTATTTGGTCCTGCCTTTTTTCCTACCTTCCATCTTTGAAATGTTTAAATTGCAGAATGATTTAAAATAACAGTAACTATTACCCTGGGTATCTTATTTTTAGTCTCTGGGTGAGACTTTTCATTGTTCTTCCTTTGAATCTAATAGTCACAATCTTTTTTTGTTCCAGAGCCTGTTTTCCAAAGCTGGGCAGATCTCAACTGCCAATAAAGGTCCTATCTCACGGATTTGCCGACCCTTGGGCTTTGCTGCCAGCTCTGAGCCCCACTGGGTTCCAACAGTGAACGTAAACCCCTTCACTCCAACTCTGTACCATGAGCTGGGCCTTGCACACAGCACGAAGAATGAGAGAACAGGAAAGAGGCGGAAGAGAATTGAAGAAAGAGGCAGGTAAAAATCAATGTGCTTTAGTGAGAGGGCATTGTATAAAATTGGTGCCTTTCTCTGAAGTGAGCTGTACCATGATACAGTGAACAGCTTGTCTTGCACACTGTTCACACAGATCAAAATTATTAGTGTATAGAGGTCGAACAAAGTAAAGTACAACAGGTTCAACGAAAATGCAGCTAAATAGTAAAGTGCTGTTAATCAGTTGGATTGTGAGGGTAAGTGTCCATCTTATCATTCAGGAGTCTGTTAACAGTGGGATAGAAGCTGTTCTTGAGCCTGCTGGTGTGTGCTTTTGTATCTTGTGCCCAATGGGGAAAGCGAGAATGACTGAGCTATTCCACTGGCTGTTAATGAACAAAATGGGAAGGATGAGTAAATGTTGTCCTTTGTGCGTGGAATGTCTTCACGTGAGTTGGTGTTGAGCTATGGATGTTGCAGTGCAAGTGGATGGGTTGTATTGCAGTGTTCTGGATATTGGACTTTCTAAAAATGGAGGCAGAAACTATGCTATAAAACCGTAAAGCAGAATTGAAGCCACGCAAAAGTGTTTGTAATAACTTTTTAATGTTTTTGAATCATTTTTGAAACTTTAATTTTCTGTCTGTTCTGGACAGATTTTAAAATGCTCTCTGCAGTGAGCATGGTTGATGTTACAGGAGTTCATGAGTAGTGTCCAAGCCCTTGGCTTCAGGAAGAATGTTGAAGGGTGCAGAAGAGATGAATGAGGGTGTTACTTTCAGTTACAAAGATGGTATAGACTGGAGCACTTTTTCCTTGAAGCATAAGAACTTGAGTGATTCTTAGAGGTGTGCAAAATCAGGAAGGGCATGAAATAGTTGGATGGTCAGTTTTTCCAGGGTCAGGGAGTCTAAAATTAGAGCATGTAGATGTGAAGGGGAAAGATTCAAGAGACCTGTGGGGCTATCATTTTTAAGAGGGTAGTAGTCGGGGGGAGTTATCATAGTGGATACAATTATAATATAAATTGCTTTTGGACAGAAACATAATAGAAAATTTTGCAGGGAAATGGGACTAGCTTAGATAAACACCTTGATTGATGTGGGCAAGTTAGCTGTAGGAACTGTTTCTATGAAGTATAACCATTTCTAAAATTGACTTGCAGGATATTGGTAGGATGACAAAGTGGAGAGAAATCTGCAAAATTCTCCTGTCCATGTAGTCACAGAACTACCACACAGAAATGAGCCTTTCAGCCATTATTATTCTACCTAATCTCATCAACCTGGACCATAGCCATCCATGCCTCTATTACATAGTTATCAAAACATCCCTTAATGTTAAAATCAAATCTGCATTCACCATTCTGAGCGAAGAACTACCTCAGTCTCCTTAAACATTTTACTCCTTGCTTTGGCAATATCTGATCTGTGCTCCTCCATTCCTGGTCTATTTTTAGCTGATTTGCTCCTTTTTTTTTGGCTGGGGCTTCTTCCTAAATTTCTGCCCTTTTATCTCATGGTTTTATCGTCTTGCTTTGCCTATTTGCTCCAATAACTTGAATGGTTGTATCAATAGCACAAATGCGGAGCTTCTACAGTTGCTGGAAATCTGTCCCCCTTCTTCCAGTCCTAATGAACTGTCTTGGCCTGAAGTACTGACTGTTTATTCCCCTTCATAGATGCCTTCTGAGTTGCTGTGTTCCTCCAGCATTTTGTGTACGTTGCTTGATAGTTTCTTCAAATTTGTGTACTTTTAGTTTTGCAAAGACCTGATTAGTTTTCAGTTTGGATGTTGAGCACTACATCTTGGAAGTAACACTACTGTATTAGGAATGCAATGCAGATTTTTACTATAACTTAAGGTTAAATAGCAAAATGAATCCATGGGATGGTCCAGAATTCTTCGTTCCCTGGAAGATTCACTTGCCTGACGTTTTTGTATTTTGAAAGATTAAGTTTTTTTTGGCTGGAATATCTGGAGTATCAGACAAGGAACATTTGGAAATTACTTGCATCACACGGAGATGTGCCTGGACTAAAGAGCCTGTCTTTATGAGGAAAGATTAAGTGAGCTAGAGCCTTTCTCCAAGGAGTCAAGGAGGATGGGATCTTTCTTGATAGGTGACTAAGATGAGGAGGGGCATAGATCAAGTGAACAACCGTAGACTACTCCCTCCCCCCAGGGGGGCAGAAGTGGCTAATATGAGGAGGCATAATTTTAAGGTGTTTGGAGAAAAGTGCAGAGGGATGTCAGAAGTAGGTTTTTTAGGGGTGAGTGCATGGAACATGCTGTCAGGGTAGTAGTAGAGGTAGATACATTGGGGACATTTAAGACTTTCCTAGATCAGCCTGTGGATGATGGAAAAATGGAGGGCTATGTGAGGGAAGGGTTAGATTCATCTTAAGGTAGGTTACAATGCTGGCACAGTGTTGGGGAGCGGGGGGTGCCCAAAGATGTGTATTATGCTGTAATGTTCTACATTCTAATTGTAGTCACAAACTCCAGCAAAAGGTAGTGATTGGTAGCTTGTTTAAATGGAAGATGTGCTAGCAAGGGGCATTGGGGTTTGAGTTATGGTGCAGATCTGTTGTGATCGCATTGAAGAATGAAGAAGATTTGAATGTAGCTGGGTGCTGATGGTGAGTTGGGAAAATGTGGGGAAAAATCTCCAGAGATGGAATTGGAATAAGTCAACTGCAACATACACAATTCTGGAGGAATTCAGCAGGTCAGGCAGCATTCATGGAGGGGAATAAACAATTGCCATTTCAGGCCAAGACCCTTCATCAGGACTGGGAAGGAAGAGAAAGAAGCTAGAATAAGGAGGTTGGGGGAGGGAGCATACAAGCTTGCAGATGAGTGAAACCAGATGAGGGGGAAGGTGGGAGGAGGTGATGAGTGGAAGAGTATAAAGGGCTGAAGAAGGAATCTGATGGAGGACAGTGGACCATGGAAGAAAGGAGGAGGGGACCAGGACAGTGATGGGAAGTAAGAAAGTAGGAGGATAATCAGAACGTGAAATGGAAAAGGGGAAGGGGGTGGGAACACAATGGAATGATTCAGAAGTCCATGTTCATGCCATTAGGTTGGAGGCTACCCAGATTGAACATGAAGTGCTGCTCTTCCAACCTGAGTTTGGCCTCATGGCAGTAGAGGCCATGGACAGTCGTGTCGGGATGGGATTGGGAAGTTCAATTGAAATGAGTGGCCACTAGGACATCCTGGTTGTGGCAACAGGCAGAGCAAAGGTGTGAATCTAGTGTTGAGGTAACATTCACAATGCTGGAGGAAGTTCGGTAGGTCTGGCAGCCCCTATGACAAGGAATAAAGTGCATCAGACTGAGACTTCAACAGCTTATTCCTCTCCGTAGATGCTTCCTGACCCGAGTTCCTCCAGTGCTTTTGTGTACACTTCCAGCATCTGCAGAGTCTCTTGTGTTTATAACCCAACAGTGATTCTGTTTCTTGTTTAAAATCTGGTGCTATTCTCTCCTCCTTCACTCCCACCCCCGCCACCATACATCAGGAACAATCAAACTGTAGACTGAGTGTTCAGTACAACACTGAAAGACGTGGTCAGTCAGATGGGGATGGAGCTAATCTATAACATAAAGTCTATATGTGCACAATGAGGCCTCCTGCTGTAACTGGGATTATTGCCTTTGGATTTGGCTCCAGTTTAGGTGCAGCTTAAGACAAATGCTGTTTGGTCCAAAAATTCTTTCATTTTTGGATCAACCTAATCTTCAGTCTTGTAGCTTTGATTGTCTTCACCCAAAAATGAGTTGTTACTCATCCCTATGAGTATTGCACTATGATTAGTGAAAATTGAAATCTTGATCCTGATTAATTCTCAAAAGTGCCATGTCCCTGAGATTTAATGCTTGGTGTACTTTGAAGATATTGTGTGTGTGCATACTGATGAAAGTGGATTAATTTAAAGCTGTTTTCTCTTTCAAGCCAAGGAGGTTGAGAGGTGACTTGACAGGTGTATATGGCAATAAAGGGCAGGGGTTGAGTGGATAGCCAGAGTGGAAATGGCTAATACAATGGGCATAATTTTGAGGTGATTGGAGAGAAATATAGGGAGGATATCAGTGTTTTTAGTGACTGGTGGGTGTGTGGAAAGCTTGCTAGTGGTAGAGGCAGATACATTAAGGATGTTTTGGAAACCCTTGGGTAGGCATATGGATGAAGTGAATGGTTAAATCAATCTTGGAGTAGGTTAAAAGGTTGGCACAATATAGCCTGTACTCTGCTGTTCTTAAGGCTTTGATACATCAGATTTTGGGAAGGCACCTGAGTGTTGCTAGCAAGACCATTGTTTCATGCCTTTCAGGGTGCTGGTAAACCCCAAATCTTCTTAGTCTTTCTGGAAAAGGTACTATTGTGGATGCAGTTCCAAGGTTTGGATCTGGTGATGTATTTCCAAGTCGGGAGGGTGTGTAACTTGGACAACCTATAAGTAGTGGTGTACCCATGTGCCTGAAGCTCCTCTTGGTAGAGGAGAATGAGTTGAGGTTTGCTTTTGGAACCGAGGAGACTAAAGCTGCTGTGGACTCTGTTTGTAGGTTCTGGAGCTCCAGTGTGTTCCTGGTGGAGGGAATGGATGTTTTTGGTGTTAGCCAAAATACCAATGGGCTGCTTTGTCCTGGATGTCAAGTTTGGGTGTTGGAGCTGCATACATCCTCTTGACATGTTCCTTGTAGATGTTGGACAGGTTTCTGGGGATGATGGTCTCTGACCTCCCATAGCTGCTGTACTTGTCATCAGATCAGGCATAGAAGACAGGCAGAGTGGAGTAACATTCTGATGCACCTGTGGGCTAGTATCACTTTGGCTTGATGACAGACTGGGCCCTACTCTAGTTTAAAATTCTCACATCTACTCCACCTAAAAGCCTGGTATTGCTGGCACTCTCTCCTCGTGTCTCGGTTGCAGTATAGGCCAACAGTGAAGGGATTGGCACAGTGTGCTCTTTAGAGACGGGTCACCTTTGGACTGAGAAGACAGCAGATTCCTTGCTCAATCTGTTTTTTTCCTTTAGTTTCAGAAAGTATAATTCTGTCACCTAATGTAGTTAGCACATGTCTAATTTTCCTACCTTTTTCATGGTAGGAAACGTGCTGAGATGATGGATGAAGACAATGAAGAGTTTTTGTGGCCATCAGAGGTGAGAAAGATCGAGCTTGGGACACTAGTTCACTGAGTTGAGCCAAAAGCTGCATTAGACTGCCTGTCTGCTCTACAATAGACCAGTTCATCTGGGGTTGTTGCAATTTACTTGGTATCTAGTAGCTGGTAAAGGTAGGGGAAAGAGTGGTGGCAAGATATGGAGGGGTAAATCAGTTGTTTTTGCATGCAATTTCTATTGTGTATCTTGGAATTGAATTAATCCACACCTGCCTGAGATGGCCTATAACAAGGTTTGACTACCCAAGGAGGTCAATTGCCATGTTCTAAAACAGACCCAAGTTTGTATCATGTCTGCTTGGCTGAGATCCGATTCCATCATCCTTTTCATTGTGCCTTTCTGGTTTATGAAGGTACTTTTGCTGCTTTGATGCCTGCTCAAAATAGAAACCACTAGATGAACAGTCAGTCGAACAGATGGTGTCTGCAGGAGTTACCCCGGTCTTGTACGTGCCACTTTAATTTTCGATTCTCACCTCCATTCAGGCCTCTGTCTGCAGCCTCCTTTATCTCAGTAAGGCCCAACATAAACTAAACAACTGGTTTTCTGGGCACTTCCAACCTCAAAGTGGACATTGAATTCTCCAGCTTCGGGTAAATTACTGTCTCTACATTTCCATTTTTCACGCTTCTCCATTTCTCTATAAAGTGCTTCATTTACAGTCTGTACGCATGCTCTTTTTCACTAGACTGCTTCACCAATTTCTTGTCTAATGTATCCCTTCATCTCCAGGTTCTGGTTTGTCAACTTAACTTCCCCCACCCCCTGTTCTCAGGAAGGGTCTTTGACCTGAAATGTTGACTTGGTTTCTCCTCCCAGTAGCTGCTTGACTGACTGGGACTTCTGTAACTTTAGTTTTTTGATTCCAGTATCTGTAGTTTCCTTTTCTGTTTGGTTGTGAATGCAGCTAAGTTGAGAGTGGCGTTTTCTACAGCTGGATTTGATATTGTTGCTATATCATAAACTCAACTCGTGAAAGATTGGGAGTACCTTGCCTTTGTCTGCCACAACAAGTGGGATTTTGGAGTAGCTACCCATTTTAATTCTATATCCCAGTCCCACTTGTCCATCCTTGGCTCTGTTGTCATGATGAGGCTGCTGTCAGGTGGAAGGAGCAATTCTATACTTTATGTCTGGGCAGTTTCTAACCCAATGGCATGAACATTGATTTCTCTAACTTCTGTTAATTTTGTTCGCCTTCTCCATTCCCAATTCTGGCTCCCCTCTTAGTCCTTCTCTTAGCTGCCCATCACCTCCCTCTGGTTTCCCTCCTCCCTTTCTGTCATTGTCCACTTTACTCCTATCAGATTCCTCCTTCAACCTCTATTAGTTCCTAACAGTGGAATGCAAATTCACAGTAATCTCCAATACTAGACAATTAAAATGTTTAAGATTAAAATTAAAGACAGCAGGTCTCCAGCACCATTCCCCTGTTTTACATATCTGCCCCTCACTGGTGTAATGTTCAGTGTCCTCACTGAGTTTGCTTTGCAGACTTGCCTTTAGTGGACTCCATGTTCCATGTGTTTTTGGTCACAACTTTTCTGCCACTTGCATGCTTTGATCATGTTGCTTTGGCATGGAGCTGGCTGTGTGGCTGAGGCCTGCAATCATTGACAGCGTTAAACTCAACAGACGGGGTGGCTGTCACTCCTGGACTGTTTTCAGGGACTTACTGCTATTTGCTCGCTTTTTGCTGCTTGTGCAACTTGCTTTGCCCTACATTGGTGCTTGATGTTTCTTTTAATGGGTTCCATGATGTTTCTTTGTTCCTTGGCTGCCTGCAGGAGGACATGTCTCAGGGTTGTATACTATAAACGTGCTTTGATAAATGTACTTTAACCTGTTCTGGTCTAAATACCCTAGCTGCCACCACCAACAGTAGTTGCAACTCACAGTTAAGTATGAGCTTGGAAAGAGGAAGCAGCTGGGGAGAAACTCCTCTTAGAGGAACAGACACACTCCACACAGACTGCATCAGAGGTCAGGAGTGAGGCAGGGGTTTGCCTGTGCTGTGTAGTGGCAACTCTTCCTGCTGTGCTGCAGTTCTGCGTTGGCGTTTGATTGTGGCTCGGAGTACATCTGTTTCTGTTGGGTTGATCTTTGAGTTTACTTTTAACTGCAGATCCCCAAGTTAAACAATTGCAGGCTTTGGTTAAGTCCCAGCTCAAAATTGGTTGAAGCAGTGGGTCATTTGATGTATCAGACCTTGGGCAACTGGGCTTGGAGTTGACTGCAGTTTAAAACTGAGGTTCTATTAGTCTATCTGTCGAACATGTAACTGAGGGAAATGCAGATGGATGTTATATACTATGTGAAAGTTTGGGTGCATACAGTATACTATATATAGCACTTTGTATATAGACTTTTGCACAGTATTGAAGTAATTTTGTATATTGCACTATACTGCAAAAAAACAAATTTCCTGACATAGTGGTGATCAACCTGAATCTGATCACTCTATTGGGGACAGGGAGAGAGGAACCATTGTTGGGGGAAGGGAGCAGGAAGCACCAGAGATGTTCTGTGTAATGGCCAATAAACCAATTGCTTGGAATCAAATGATCTTGTCCAGTGTGTTGGGGTTAGATGTGTCACCACCTGCACCATCACTACCTGCCTTCTCTGCCACCTGTCCACACCCCTCCCACGGAGCTCTACCCTCACCATTCCCAACATCCTCTGCTCCTGCTAGACTTGCAAAATTGCTCTCTGCTTCACGTTAGCAAATGCAGTAAGTGCAAAGCAAAGCTGTAGGCACCCTAGCTATACACTTGTTTTGCCACTCCACCATAAATCATTTGATTCAAACTTCACATTATTCCAATACAGTCCAACACTGAGCAGAATCCCAAACAACCAGTTGACTTTTGCCTGATAATCATGAGTATGCCAATGTTTAGGTATTCTTCTGCTATCCTTTAATTGTAGCTTTTGTATTAAGATTGTAACAAGCTTTAAATGGATTTCTTTTCCTTCCTGGACCCGAAACACATTCAATTTCTCCATATTCCTGGTTGTTGCCCTTCAATTGTCTGTTCTGCTGGACTGTCAATCAGAGGAGCCTTCTTTAAAGGAACACATTCTGGGAATAGGCATGGGTAGATATGTGGTTCCAAATACTGCAAGGATATTGTGAAACATGACCCGATATAGGAACGGAGGACTGATGCGTTAATGCTGAATGCCAGGTGAAGTGAGTAACAAAACTTGGACATCAGCTGGGTTTGCGAATACTTTCTAGGGCTTTTCTGGAATACTTCAAGAAAGTATTCCAGAAATGGTGGAATATGTCACCCCACCATTATGTGTGTGTGTGTCAAATATCCAATTAGCCAATCGTGGCAGAAACTCTATTTAAAAGCATGCAGACATGTCAAAAGGTTCAGTTGCTCGGATCGAACATCAGAGTAGGGAAAGATGTGACTTACATGACCTTGACCGTGCAATGATTGCTGGTGCCAAATGGGGTTTGAGTATTTCAGAAACTGTTGACCTCCTGGGATTTTCACACACACAAGTTTCTAGAGTTTACGGAGAATAGTGCGATAAACAAAACATCTTGAGCTGTTCTGTGGGAAAAAACACCTTCTTAATAAGAGAGATCAGAGGACGATGGCAAAAGTGGTTGAAGCTGACAGGAAGGCAACAGTAACTGAAATAACCACAGGTTCTAACAGTGTGCTGAAAAGCATCTCTGAATGCACAACATGTTGAACCTTGAAGTAGATGGTTTCAGCAGCAGAAGACAAGAACATGCATTCAGTGGCCACAATGTACATAAAGTGGCCACTGATTGTATACTATATAACAAATCTACTTTAACATTAGAAGATCTGATATTCATACCATTGTAAATTAAACATTGTTGTTTTCATAATCCTCAATTCCTTGCTAAACACCAAAAGCAATTGGTTTTTCCCTTCACTGTAGCTACAAGGAGGAATTGAAAGTTATTTTCCAGGGATAATCCTTGTGTTTCTTCCCTTAGAAGCTCAACATCCGTGAGAACATGGGTTCCCGCTACGCAACAGAATTTTATGAGTTGGAGAAGATTGGAAGTGGAGAATTTGGGGCAGTGTTTAAATGTGTGAAGAGACTAGATGGCTGTCTATATGCCATTAAACGGCTGAAGAGACCATTGTCTGGCTCAGTGGATGAGTGAGTGTCAAGTGATGAAGGTTTCTGCTCTTGAATGAACAAATTCTCAACTCTCATAAATTGATGAATAACCAGGCCAGTTGCCGGTGTTGCCTGAACTGACAGCAGCACGTACTCCTACATCCGCATCATGATGGTTAGCTGTCACTGGCTCTGAGATCTGATTCTTTAGGCCCTTTTTTTTTTAAAAAAAAAAAAGTGTGCTGGCATTGGGTGGGGGGGGGGGGCGGTTGGGGGGGAAGAGAAGATTTGAGAATTATCCCAGGAACAAAAGGGTTGATGTATGAGAAGTATTTATTGGCCCTCTGCCTTGTGGACTTTAGAAGTGTGTGTGTGTGTGTGTGTGTGTGTGTGTGTGGGGGGGGGGGGTTCTCATTGAAACCTATTGAAAAGTCTAGATAGTGGAGGTGGAGCGGGTGTTTCCGTAGAACACTAGAGCAGAGTGCAGACCTTTCAGTCAGTGATATGTCAACCTTTTAACCTATTTAATTAAAATTAACACTTTTTTTGTATCAACCATCTTCATATCCAAGAGCTTCTTAAATATCCCTAATGAATTTGCCTCTGCCACCAGTGTGGCAGCGTGTTCCATGCATCCAACAAATTAAAAAAAAAAACTTTCTTTTCCTTCCTTCCCCCCCCCCCCCCCCCCCCATGCTTCAATTTCCTTAAAATTATGCTCCTCATGAATTAGCCACTGCCTCCTTAAGGAAAGGGTTTGGCAGTCTACTTGAGCAGCACATTTTATCATTGTATACCCCTCTATCAAGTTTATTACCACTTTCTGGAAAGAGAAGTCCTTTTTTTTTTTCAACCTCTTCTCACAAGATATGCCCTCCAATCCAGGCTGCATCCTGGTAAATCTCCTCTTGGAACAGAGTTGGGGAGGAGTTACTTTAGCCAGAGGGGGGTGAATCTGTGGAATTCACTGCCCCAGATAACTGGATGCCAAGTCATTGGGTATATTTAAAATGGAGGTTGATGGGTTATTGATAAGGGCAGGAGAATGGGTTGAGAAGGATAATAGAGGGATTATTGAATGGCAGAATGGATTTTGGACTGAATGGCTTAGTTCTACTATAATTTTACTTCTATAATTTTATGGTCTTGTGATTGGAGGAATGTCAGAAGTGGATTTTGACATGGAATGCTGCCAAGAATGGTGGTAGAGGACATAAGAAACCTTTGTGCCCATAGTTGAATCTTGAGTGAGTTAAAAGGTTGGCACAACATTGTGGCTGAAGAGCTTGTACTGTTCAATGTTTTATATTCTATGTACCTTGGGAAGCTCTGTCAGTTTAGTTCTTTGTAACAGTGCAGAATACTAAACCTGCTGAACTGTAGTTAATATCACTAACTTGGATAACTGGAGAAATAAAATTAAGTGTGGTGCTTGAGACATAATGCTAGTTGGACAACTTTGGAAAGAGAAAAACCATTCCAAGTTAAAGACGTGTATAGTCTATGTATGCTTATGGTACGTCGTGTAGTGGTTAGCACAGTGCTTTAAAGTACCAGTGACCAGGGTTCAATTCCTGCTAATATGTGTTCTCCCTGTGACCACGTGGGTTTCCTCCAGGTACTTGGGTTTCCTTCCATATTCCAAAGACCTATTGGTTGGTACATTAGTTGGTCATTGTGAATAGTCCCATGGTTAGGCTAAGATTAAATGGGTCATGCATCTTGAAGGGCCTATTCCATGCTGTCTCAAACTTTTTGACCATGGACATAGAAGCAGAATTGGGCCATTCAGCCCATCAAGACTATCTATTATCCCTCTATCAGATCTATTATTCCTCTCAACCCAATTCTCCTGCCCTCCCTCTGTAACCTTCTGACTCCCTGATTAATCAAAAACCTCAACTGCCTTAAATATACCATGACCTTTTCTGCACAGCCGTCTGGCAGGGAATTCCATGGATTCACTGCTCTTTGGTTAAAGACGTGTTTCAGAAATTCTATTGCTTCAATTTCCTGTAAATGCCTGCAAGAAATTGAGTTTCAAGGTAATATATTGTGACATTTACTTTGATTTTCAGCACTAGAAAGTTTGTGCATTAGTGGTAGTCAAGGTGGGGAGGATGAGACCTAAAGCTAGTTTTCTTTGAGAGATCCTGGGCTGAGCTGTCACAGTTTTTCTTCGCAGATGCTGCCTGACCTGAGTGTTCCCAACAGTTTATTTCAGACTACAGCATCAGCAGTTCTTTGATTTTGTACGAGTGTATACACAAGCTTGATCAGTACAAGATTATTAGTGTTGATTTTGGTACCTGTCTTCCCTCTAGCCAGCACCTAATGTAACACATTCTATCACTCATGCTGTGTGCTGATGGCATTGTGGAGTTGTGCACTACAGCCCAGAAATGGGCCCTTTGACCCATCCAGTCCATGCTGGCCTGATCTGGCTAGTCCCATCTAATTGAACCCGCACTTGTGCTGGCAGCTCATTCCACACTATTCCCATCCTCTCAGTGATGAAGATCCCTCTGAGGTGCCCTTAAATATACACCTTTCACCCTAAACCTGTGATCTGTAGTTAGAAACATAGAAAATAGGTGCAGGAGCAGGCCATTCGGCCCTTCGAGCCTGCACCGCCATTCAGTATGATCATGGCTGATCATCCAACTCAGAACCCTGTACCTGCTTTCTCTCCATACCCCCTGATCCCTTTAGCCACAAGGGCCATATCTAACTTCCTCTTAAATATAGCCAATGAACCGGCCTCAACTGTTTCCTATGGCAGAGAATTCCACAGATTCACCACTCTCTGTGTAAAGAAGTTTTTCCTCATCTCGGTCCTAAAAAGGCTTCCCCTTTATCCTTAAACTGTGACCCCTCGTTCTGGACTTCCCCAACATTGGAAACAATCTTCCTGCATCTAGCCTGTACAATCCCTTTAGAATTTTATACGTTTCAATAAGACCCCCCTCAATCTTCTAAATACCAGTGAGTATAAGCCTAGTCAATCCAGTCTGTCTTCATATGAAAGTCCTGCCATCCCAGGAATCAATCTGGTGAACCTTCTCTATACTCCCTCTATGAGAAGGTTCACCAGATTGATAGTTCTAGGCTCACCCAACATGGGGGATGAGGGGAGCCTGCAAGCCTACACCTATCTATACTCAAAATTTGTATCCTTCCATAAGATCATCCCTTGCCTTCCAATGCTCAAGATCTAAGCCTAACCTATCCAGCAGTTCCCTGTAACTTGAGTCCTGGGTACATCTGTAACTTTTCACTGCAGTAAAATGATTACCCGTGTGAGTGGCAACACACTCCGTTGCTGCTAGTCTCTTTACTCCAGGTGAACTGGGCCAACCCGATCCGTTATCACGGCTGTTCGTTCCACAGGCAGTCTGCGCTCCGCGAGGTGTACGCACATGCTGTACTAGGACATCATCCCCACGTGGTGCGCTACTATTCAGCCTGGGCGGAGGACGACCACATGCTGATCCAGAACGAGTATTGTAACGGTAAGGACTGCCTGTTGGCAAGGTAACACTGGATTCGGGAGCACTAACAGAGCCTGAGCAACAGGAGCTTATGGATTTTGTCAAAATGAACAGGCTACATAACAGCACAGTTAAGGGTGCAGAGAGGTTGCTGCCTGGATTGGAGAGCATGTCTTGTGAGAATAGGTTGAGAAAGCTAGGGCTTTCACTTTGCAGTGAAGGAGGATGAGAAGTGACTTGATAGTATACAAGATAAGAGATGTAGATCAAGTTGATAGCCAGACATTTTTTTTCCCCCAGGGCTGAAATGGCTAATGCCAAGGGCATAATTTTAAGGAGATTGGAGGAAAGCTCAGGTGGGATGTTGGAGGTTTTTTTGTGTGATGTGTGTCTGGAATTCTCTGCCAGGTATGGTGGGGAGAGGCAGATACCTTAGAGGCATTTAAGAGACTTGTAGATAAGCACGTGCATGATATAAAACTGGAGGACTGTGTGGGAGGGAAGAGTTAGATTGATCTGAGAGTCGGTTAAATGTTTGGTGTAATAGCGTGGGCTGAAGGACCTGTGCTGCAGTGTTCTATTCTCCAATATATTAATTTCTATGCTTCTACCACTTCCCTGGTAGCATGTTCCAAAAACTGTGTATGTGTGCATTGCCTCCAAGTCTCCTCTACACTTTCTCTCTCCCTAGAGTAATGCCCTCCAGTATTTGACACTCTCTCTGCAAGATGAATGTCTATCCCATGTACCTGCCTCAATCTGTACATACTCTTGTCAAGTTGCCCCTCAGACACCAACACTCCAGAGAAAGAAACTCAAGTTTGTCCAGCCTTTTGATCCTACCACTCCCTAATCCAGGCAACATCGTAGTGAACCTTTTCTGCATTATCTCCAAAGGCTCCCTTTCTTGTAAAGGGGTGGCCAGAACTGCACACATACTGCAAAAGCAGCCTAAACAATTTAGTGTAGCTGGAATGATTTCCCTGCATTATACTCAACACCCGGACTGAAGGTAAGCATAGACATGAGATTCTGAAGATGCTGGCAATCTTGAGCAACATATAACATGCTGAAGGAACTCAGCAAGTCAGGCAGCATCTGAGGAGAATATGCAGTTGATATTTTGGGTCCAAGTGAAGGGTCTCAACCTGAAACATTGACTTCCCTTCCACAGATGCTGCCTGGCTTGCTGAGCTCCCCCAGCATTTTGTATCTGAAGCATATTAAATGCTGCCTTTAACACTCTGTTCATTTGCATTGTCACTCTGAGGGAGCTGTGAGCTAGCACACTGAGATCTTTCTGTACATCAGTGCCCCTAAAGGTCCCGCCATGTACGCGTTCTCTGTATTTGCGCTCCCCAAGTGCAACACCTACAATCTGGATTAAACTCAATCTGCTATTTCTCTGCCCAAATGTCTAACAGTTCAATATCCCACTGTCCCCATGACACCCTCATCTGCAACTCTGCCAGTATTTATTTTGTCATTTACAGACTTAATCAGACCATCTACATTTCCATCCAAACGTACGTCAGACACTGATCCCTGCAGAACACTACCCACACCAACAATGCGTCTCTACCGTCACCTTCTCTAGGCAAGCCAGGTTTGAATCTGGCTGACCGAATCATGATGGATCTGATGTGCCTTAAGCTTCCCAGAACTCTGATATTTCACATTTTTCAGGATCTCCGTTGCCTTGTGATTGGTTAGGAAATGAGTGAGTGGATTTTGAAGTGTTTACACTTCCTGCAATTTGTCAGACAACTTTCCTGTAATATCTGCAAACTGGGCACTACTTCAGTGCTACCTTTGTTTGGGTGGTGGGGGGGGGGTTTGTCCTCTATTCCAGTGGTTCCCAACATGGGGTCCACAAACCCCTTTCTTAATGGTCCATGGCATAAGGGTTGGGAACCCCTGCTCTAATCAGAAGGGACAATGTGGTTAGTTTGTCCCTCTACTTGGCACTGACCTGCTTGAAACTTGCACATTAGGTTGTACCACAGGTTTACTTCCTTGTGGGGACTTTATCCTGTGGCTGATGTTGCTGCTTGATGGAGGCATGTCCATCAGGAAGAGGGAAATGTCTGGGACGGAGCTGAAGCAGCACACCGGGTGTGGTTTGTTTTCGGGGGGTAGGGCTGCTCCCACTCCAAATCGGCACTCACATGTTGTTTGGTTTCAGGGGGCAGTCTGGCAGACACACTGATGGGGAACTTGCTGGAGGGGATACTGCTGACTGAGGGAGAGCTGAAGGAGATCCTATTGCAAGTGTCAATGGGGCTGAAGTACATTCACAACTCCAGTCTGGTTCATATGGATGTCAAGCCAAGTGAGTACCATATTTGATTGCCTGACATCCATTCACACGATGTTGGAACAATACAGGCCCTTCAGCCTGTGATCTTTTGCTGACCTGTTAACCTACTCTAACATCAGTCTCAACTCTTCCCTCCTACATAGAGCTCCATTTTCTAATAGTACATGGACCTTTACAGACCTTTTGGCCCATAATGTTGTGCCAAGCTCATGGTAACTCTGTAATGCAGTTCTCTTTAGTCCGTGAGAAAAGATGACATAATGATACTGGACTAGTAATCAAGTGGCCACAATCGAACATGGCGAACTAGGCACAGGGGTTGTCCATCTGGCCCGTTGAGCCTGCTCTGCTATTCAATAAGATCATGTCTGATCTGGCTATGAGCCCAAATTCACCCACCTGCCTTTTCTCCCATACCCCTCGATTCCCTGCTATGTAAAATACATCTGGCTTTAATGGGGTAGCTTCTACCTCTTCCCTGGGCAGAGAATACCACTCATGCTATGAAATGTTATGGTGACAGCACATGGGAAGATAATCTTTAAGTTACAATAAAGTAAAATAGTGAGGTAGTGTTCTTTGACTGTTCAGGAATCTGAAGGTAGAGGGAACAAAGTGGTTCTTGAAACAACTTCAAGCTCCTGTACCTTCTCGCTGATGGTAGTAACGAGAAGAGGGTATATCCTGAATGATGCCCTTTAATAGTGGATGGCACCACCATTCGAGGATGCCCATTGGGAACCATGTTCCTCTACATTTATTCGAGTGTGTAAGTACTGCTGTCACAAAACAACACACTTCCATTAGACAAGAAACGAGATTCTGAAATGAGTTGGACTTGGTGGCTGACAGGTGTTTCTGCACTCTGGGACGGACTCTGATCACTCCCGTGACTGATTATTATTTCTGTTAATGACCTCTCAGTTGAGGGAGGCTATCAACCAGAAACATTAGCTGCTTCCCTTTCCGGAGATGCTGCCTGACCTGAGTAATTCTGATAATTTCTTTCACATTTTAGTGTGGTCCTTCAAACTGGCAACTTTGTCCGTGGGGGGAAGGTCCACATCGCTGCAATTCGAGCTAGGCTGTTGAGAGCCCACATCAGGGCTAATCAGTAATGTCCTATTCCTGCCATACATTTAGGCAACATCTTTATTTGCCGAAGAGTGACACCTGAAGTGATCGCTGGTACGGAAGAAGAGAGTGACACAGATGAGGAAGGGAGTTTGGTGACCAATGTACTGTACAAACTTGGTAAGTTGCTTCTCCAATCTGAGCTTTTTGAATTTCTAGACCATAAGATGTGAGCAGAATTTCCTATTTCTATGTAATTAAGCCATCAAGTCCACTCTGCCATTCCACTATGCCAAATTAATTATCCCCCTCAACATTCTTCTGCCTTCTCCCAATAACCTCCAGTCTTACTATCAAGAACATTTCCACCTCTTTATATATACCAGTGACTGGCCTCCTCAGTTATCAGTGGCAATTAATTCTACAGATTTACCACTCTTCATCTGTTCCAAATGGATGTCTTTCTATTCTGAGGCTGTGCCCTTTGGTCCTAGACTCCCCCACTGTAGGTAACACAATGTCATTAGCCACTTTATTTAGGCCCTTCAGTGTCTGCCAGGATTCAATGAGATTTCCTTCCCCTCTTTCTCCCCTTCCCCTATTCTTGTAAACTCCAGGGAGTATAGGTCCAGACCAATCAAATGCTCCTAGGACATTAACCCTTAACCCTTTCATTCCTGGGATCATTCCTTTGAACCTCTTCTGCACCCCCTCATACTTAGAAATGGGGCATAAAACCACTCTCAATACTCAAGTGTAGCCTGGCTAATGGCGTATAAAACCTTTGTGTTACACCCTTGCTTTTATAATATCAGCCTTCTTGAAATGAATGCTAACATTGCGTTAACTCAACCTACAAATTAACCTTTGGGGAATCCTGCACAAGGACTCCTGAGTCCTTTTGCACCTGATTTCTGAATTGCGAAATATTTTACACCTTTAATCCTTCTACCAATGAGCATGACCCACCACTATATCTGCCACTCTGCCCATTCTCCTGATCTAGGTACTTGTGCAGACTCCCTGCTCCCTCACTATCTGCCCCTCTATCTTTGAGCTAGTTTTGTATTGGATTGTGCTTTCTCGTTCTCTTTCCTCCACCTCATCTCCCCACCCCCCCCCCCCCCCACACCATGTGCTTTATCTCCACCTATCCATCAGCAATGCAGAATCCTAAATACAGTGCTGCTCCAACCTGACTGCCCATTGTGAAGATAAACACCTGGAGTTCTCGTCCTTTGTTCTGTGAATCTTTGCTGTTTTTAGGGGACCTTGGCCATGTAACATCAATCTCTAATCCACAAGTCGAGGAAGGAGACAGCCGCTTCTTGGCAAATGAAATTTTGCAAGAGGTGAGTGTGCTACTGATGATTATGGAGCGGTGGGGTTGCATACCAGTTAGTGCAACATTTTGGGTTTAATTCCTGCCACTGCCTGTAAGTAGTCTCACCGTGACCACATGGGTTTACTCCAGGTGCTCTGGATTTCCTCCCACACCAAAGACATGCATGTTGAGGGTTAGTAAGTTGTGGGCATGCTATGGAAGCCTGGTGCCACTTGTGGACTGCTCCCAGCACATCCTTGGACTGTGGTCATTAACAAAAAGAACACATTTCACTGTTTTAATGTACATGTGACATGAGGCTAATTTTTTTTTAAAATAACCTTGTTTTTGTCTTTTGTTCCTGTTGAAGTTAACGGATCTTGTTCATGTGTTGGATGTGGATGGCTCTTGTTGTCAGTGGGAAGTGGCAGGAAGCTGTTTTCCTGAACTGGTGTTTTTAGAGTTCGAACAAGAGTAAAAGTTAAAGCAGATGCTGTTCCTGTTGGCTTGTAGCCTTCCAGATGATAGAGGTGGGTTTGGGGAAATGCTTCAACATAACCTGGGTGAGTAAATGGGCATCTACAAAATGCTCTGCAGTGGTTGAAGGAATGTACACCAGATGCCAATTGACCAGACTGGCTTTGCTCTACCTGCACTCATCCAGGCAAGTAATCATTCGGTGCTCTCGGTTTTGCCTTGTAAATAGAAAGGTTTTGATATTGTGTGAGTCACTCACCACAGGACACCTTGGTTTTGGCAGAAGATGTGGGAGATTAGAATCTGGTTTATTATCACTGACTTGCAAAAATGTTTTGCAGTACAGTGCAAAATGTGTTACAGATTTCAATTTGTGCTGTGTATACACCCCCTTGAGGCACAAGCCAAGGGCACCAAATATTTTGTATATAAAAATGTTAGTCCACTGGTCTGCCAGCTTTGGGGCTACTAACCCTGACTGGTTTTTAATAAATAATAAATTTAATTAGTTACAGAAACAGCAATGCAGAGTCCTCCTATATCTGTGTATCTCTATGGGCAGGCAGATGGAGGACCTTGGTTGCCCTAAACACCAGCAGATTAATGGGCAGGAAGAATTTGGTTGTGGTGAGATAGTGTTCATTCTGTTCAGAAATCTGATAGCTGAGGGGAAGAAGCTGTTCCTAAAATGTGGACCTTCAGGCTCCTGTACCTCTCAGATAGTAATGAGGAGGTTGTGTCAAGGTTTTAATGATGCATCTTTGTCAAAATCCATGTCCTTGATGCTGGGGAGGATTGTGCCCATGATGGAACTGGCTAAATTTGCAACCCTCTGCAGCTGTTTCCTATCCTGTGCAGTCACCCTTCTATGCTAGGATGATAGCAACATCAGTAATCACTGAATTTATTCTCTTGTATGAAATGAAATGCCTAACTTTTGTATTCAGAGACAGTATACTTGGTTTCAGAACCTTTGACAGAATAGAGCCTTGTTCCTGCTGCCTTGTGATGCTGTCCCAGTCCGTGTTTGGACTCTGCAATGAATTCTAATGTTTCTCTGTAGAACAGAGCTCCTTCCCTCTGCCTTCTCCAATCTATGTTGAAAGATTGGAGCGACTGGGCTTGTATACATTGGAATTTAGAAGGATGAGAGGGGATCTGATTGAAACATATCAGATTATTAAGGGATTGGACACGCTGGAGGCAGGAAGCATGTTCTTGCTGATGGGTGAGTCCAGAACTAGAGGCCACAGTTTAAGAATAAGGGGTAGGCCATTTAGAACAGAGATGCAGAAAAACTTTTTCACCCAGTGGTGGATATGTGGAATGCTCTGCCCCAGAAGGCAGTGGAAGCAAAGTCTGTGGATGCATTCAAGAGAGTTAGATAGAGCTCTTATAGTTAGCGGGGTCAAGGGATATGGGGAGAGGGCAGGAACAGGGTACTGATTGTGTTTGATCAGCCATGATCATAGTGAGTGGTGGTGCTGGCTAGAAAGGCTGAATGGCCTACTCCTGCACCTAATGTCTATTGTTCATTCAAGATTAATCAGGAGAGATTAACAAGGTTGATCAAGTTAGGCCTTTATTCTTTGGAGCGTAGAAGGTTGAGGGGGGACTTGATAGGTATTTAAAATTATGAGGGGGATAGATAGAGTTGACGTGGATAGGCTTTTTCCATTGAGAGTAGGGGAGATTCAAACAAGAGGACATGAGTTGAGAGTTAGGGGGCAAAAGTTTAGGGGTAACACGAGGGGGAACTTCTTTACTCAGAGTGGTAGCTGTGTGGAACAAGCTTCCAGTAGAAGTGGTAGAGGCAGGTTTGATTTTTGTCATTTTATTTATATTTAAAAAAAAAAAAAAAAAAAATTGGATGGGTATATGGACAGGAAAGGAATGGAGGGTTATGGGCCGAGTGCAGGTTGGTGGGACTAGGTGAGAGTAAGCGTTCGGCATGGACTAGAAGGGCCGAGATGGCCTGCTTCTGTGCTGTTACGGTTATATATTGTGGAAGTTGTAGCAAGGAGAGATTGTAGAAGTTGCAGCAAGGCAAAGGTTAAGACAATGTCCAGGCAAGGATAGTTTAGATGGTGTGCTGTCAGCCTAGGCAAGTGAGAACTTTGAAGGGCATAGCTTCTCCTTGCACAGCATAGCCAGAGCAGTTTGGTGTACAGAGACAAGATAAAGATGCAAATTAGATTCTAGGGTGACACTTGATTAGTTTGGAATTAAAGCAAGTATTGCTGATCTTTAATGTGGAGATTCTGTTGGTATTATTGTGTGATCATGTTCAAATTCCTTGTATGTACAAAGGTACCAATTGATCAGTATCTGTATATGAATGCTATTTGCTTGTTCAAATTTCAGAACAGTTTCGTGTTGGCCAGACTGTTCTTGTGCACAAATAGTGGTTGAGGGAAGAGCTCCAGTTAATCAGCAATGACAAGATCTCATGGTGATAGTTGAGGAGAAGGGAGTGTTCCCTGCTGTTTGTACTGGTGGTGATGGTCATACTCAAATCATAATTGGCTGACACCTTCTCCATTCAAATGTTGCAATACAAATGTACCTCATGGTAAATGTTTCAAGGTGATGGCTATCAGGACCATGATTAATTGTTGTCTTTTTTCCTTTTCCCCCTCCCCTCAGGACTATTCAAACCTGCCCAAGGCTGACATCTTTGCGCTGGGCCTGACCATGGCCCTGGCAGCGGGAGCAGATGAGCTCCCTCGGAATGACATGGCCTGGCACAACATCAGGGAGGGCAACCTGCCTGCCATCCCTCAACAGCTCTCGCACGGGTTTCTCGGCCTCCTCACGGCAAGCAACTTGTCCTCCGTGTTTCAGGGAGGGAGCGGTGAATTTTCTCTAATTGCCTGGGGCTCTGAGAGCAATGAATATAAACTGGCAGTGCTACCCAAACATTTATAGATTAATATTTAATTGGTTTATTATAATCATCACTTGTACAGTGAAAGAAAATGTTTTGAACACGTGGCATGGTACAAGCTCTTCAGTGCACAATGTGGTACTGACCTTTAACTTCAAGATCTAACCCTTCCTTCCTACATCTGTTTGCCTATTCCACCTCTGGTGTTCAGGGCAGCAATGAAGGTCCTCCACCTCTGGTGTGAAAGTTTCCTTCATTGTCGGTAGCCCAGTTTTCACTATTGTCAGTCATGTATGTCTCAGGAATACTGTCACACTCGGATGTAGAAAGATTCTTCATTGCTGTTTCCATAACAATTTTGTTTTGCCAGTCAGGGTTTTCGGCCTTGAGCCAAAAACCTCTTAACCTGGAGGACTGATGAACTAGTCTTGGTCTGACTTCTACCCTTTGATCTATTTGGCATGGGCAACCCTACCAAGAGCCAAAGCATAAAGCCCTGACCCATAGCTCTGGGTCATTCAGGCACACAAGCCTCCAAATAAGTTTGTGGTCCTCTCGGAGGTCCCACTGACATAGCCCATTTTTATTTGCATAATTTGTTCTCTACCTGGTTTTGAATGTCTTTTTATCCCATGTAGACTTCAGCTGCGTGAGGGTGAGATGGCTTTCTGCCCCTTCCACTTCTTGCTTGCTGTTGGAGGCTTCTGAGAATGACGGTCACTCACAGAATGATAAATTGTAGTGCTGTTCTTAAGTGGCCACACTACTCTTCGCTGCCTGGCCATGGGGCTGCAGTGCCAACATTACCCATTGTCCCAGTGTTCTCCCCACTATAGGGTGGTGGTTGGCACCACCATTCTACTCTCCTGAAACCTTTTCACTCCTGTAGTTCAAATATTTTTATTTGTCTTCAGAGTATGTGATCACCCTTCCAGTCAGTCTCCACATTCATATAGCCTTGTGTACCTTTCTCTGCAATTGGGCATCAAAACTCCCACCTTTAGCAAGAAGGTTAACTGTCCGTGGTGTTCATTTGCTAAATTACTTGCTGTACCTGCATGATAGCACTTTGTTTTCAAACAATGAGGTGCCCAGAACCCTCATCATGTATAGTTTCATTGAAGCAAAGTCTACCAGTGTGGATGAGCTGGAGTCTCCTCACCTTGCATAGCATTTAACAGCTTGATCATCTATCTTCAGTTTTGTCCTCGACTTGCTAACACAACTGCCTCTATTACCAAGTTTAAATACAATGCTCTGTTTCATCATTGCGATTAGCTGAGCTGCAACATGACTGTTATACTTTGGGGAGTGTTGGCACGTAGCCAAGTGGTTAAAGCGTTGGTCTAGTGATCTGAAGGTCACTAGTTCTAGCCTTGGCTGAGGCTGCATCTGTGTCCTTGAGCAAGGCACTTAACCACACATTGCTCTGTGACGACACCAGTGCCAAGCTGTATGGGTCCTAAAGCCCTTCTCTTGGACAACAGTGCTGTGGAGTTACTTGCAGCATGGGCAACTGCCAGTCTTCCATACAACCCTGCCCAGGCTTGCACCCTGGAAACTTTCCAAGGTGCAAAAATCCATGGTCTATCGAGATTAACGGAGGCCTACTACTACTATATTTTGTTGGGGGTGGGGGGGGAGATAGTCTTGGTGATTGAAGACAAGTATAGTGGTGGGAGGAATGTCAGGCAAGTTTCTTTAGTGGTAGGTTCATGGAATACACTTCCAGGTTAGTGGTTGTGGTAGATATAGAAGGGATATTATAGGGGCTCTTAGAGGCACATGGATTTAAAAAAATAAATTAAAAAAATAAATAAATAAAGGCTCTTTGAGGGGAAGGTTGGATTGATCATGGAGTAGGTTAAAAGGTTAGCACAATGTTGTGGGCTGAAGGGCCTATACTGTGCTACCTATAGATAACATCTGTAAATAAGCCAGTTTTTTGGTCTAGGCCACCATGCTGACATTACTTGCCTTATATACACCTGTACAGTAACCTTCCATGTGCCATCCCTTTGAATGGCAATTAAATAGACCACATCTACCAGTCTCCCTTTATCCACCCTTGTATCCTCAAACAAATTCCAATATTTGCCTAACACTGTTCTTTTTCCCTGAAACTGAGGACGGTTGTAAGGAGCTGTTTTGTTACTGAGATGTAGGTGGGTATTTTAATGGTGAGTGTATTTAGTGTAGACCCATGAATAGAATGGGAAGTGAGTGTTCCCTTCTGTCTGTGACTCATCAATTGGCTTTGTTCTCTTAAAATATTAGTTTAGTCTCTGACTAGAAATGTTGGGTGTGTTCATGGACAGATCAAAAATCTGATAGTGTAGGGGAAGTTTTTCCTAAAATGTTGAGTGCATCTTTAGGTTCCCATACCTCTGGTAGTAATGAGAAAAGGGCATGCCCCTGACCGTGAGGGTCCTTGGGATGGATATTATAGGGAAAGGTTAAGTAGAATAGGACCCTATCAAATGTCCCCTCAACCTCTGCTCCAGGGAATAGAGGTATACAAAATTGAGTAGCCTAGATGGGGTAAATGCGAACCCCTTTCCACTGAGGGGTGGGTGAGACTAGATCAAGAGATGGATTAAGGATGTATCTAAGGGGGATCTTCACTTAGACTGGTGAAGTTGCCAGTGGAAGTGGTGGATGCAGGTTTGATTTCAACACTTGAGAAATGTAGATCAGTGGTATGGAGGTTTATAATGCATGTCAATAGGACTAGGTAGAATATTTTGGCATGGACTAGATGGGCTGAAGGGCCTGTTTCTGTGCTGTAGTGCTGACTGTATGTTGCCTCCTCGAGGCAGTCTTTGGGAGGTTTGTGCCCATGATGGAGCTGGCTGAGTTTACAACTTGTAACCAGATGGACAGAAGACAGTACACTAAATTAAAGTTGCAATTTTAGTTATTAATATAAGATTGTTTTAACTTTCAACAGCTGTATGGATGTTAATCTCCTTCCACCTGTGTCCTAATGAGTGTTCTTTCCCAAAGCAGCAACTAATCAGCCCAGATCCCGTGGAACGACCCTCTTCCGCTGCCCTCACCCGGCACCCTGTTCTCCGGAGGAATTCCAGCAAGGTGGCTTCACAGCTCCGGAAAGAGCTCAATGTGGAACGTTTCCGGACAGCAATGTTGGAGAGGTATTGGACTTGACAGTTTCAGTAACTTCAGATGAGCAAGTGTCAGTGTAGGTGAAAGTCTAGAATTGACTCTCCTCTTGCACCTCAGAACACAAGACCATTCAGGCCATCAGGCTTCTGCTGTACCTAAGCATTCACCATAGAACATGCTCCTTCCTCTTTCTCCTTGAACTCATCTGAGCTGCCCATCTGATTTTTAGAAAAGAGAACACCTGGGGAACAGAGGAAATGGGTCCTTAATGAATACTTTGCCTCATTTAGCAGTGAGTACCTTGATGCTTGTGAGGACGGTGTAAAGTGGGGTGGGATGGAAGGACCTGTGAATATTAAGAGGATGTGCTGGAACTCTGGAAAAACATTAGGATAGTTAAGTCTCTTGGGCCAGACATTGTATTCCAGGTTGCAGTGGCAAGTGGGGATGGGATTAGTGTGCCTTTTTGTGATTACCTTTGCATTCTCTAGCCACAGTAGTACCAGAAGATTGGGGGATGGTAATTGTTCAAGAAATTGAGTGGAATTATCCTGGGAATTGTAGACCAGTGAGTTAAAGCTCAATGGTGGGCAAATTATTAGAGAAGATCCTTAGACAAGATTTAGTATTTGGAGAAGCATAGTCTTAATTAGGGATAGCATGGCTTTGAGGGGCAGGTCATGCCTCACTAGCATGATTGAATTGAGGATAAAGCACATTGCAGGTGGAGCAGTGGATGTGGTGTATGTGGATATACAGGCATTTGACAGGGTTCCCTATGGTAGGCTTAGTCAAAGTCAAGAGGCGTGGGCTCTAGGGAACTTGGCTGTGTGGATTCAGAATTGGCTTGCCTACAGAAGGCAGGATGGTTGTTAATGAAGAGTATTCTACCTGGAGGCCAGAGACCAGTGATGTTCGACAGGGGATCTGTTCTGGGATCCTTGTTCTTTGTCATTTTTAATGACTTGGATGAGGAAGTGCAGGGGTGGGTTAGTAAAGTCTGCCGATGATAAAAGTTGGTGATGTTGGGAATAGTGTATTGCTAAGTTTGCAGATGATACTAAGATTGGTGGAGGGGCAGGTAGGATGCAGAAGGACTTGGACTAGGAGAATGGGCAAGAAATTGGCAAATAAAATAGGGAAATTGAAAAATACATGGTCATGCACTTTAGTAGAAATAAATGTGCAGACTAATTGCTAAATGGGGATAAAATCAAAAAATCTGAGATGCAAAGGGACTTGGGAGTTTAACTTGCAGATTGAGCCGATGAAGGCAAATGTAATATTAGCATACATTTAAAGAGGTCTAGAATACAAGAGCAAGGATGTGATGCTGAGACTTTATATGAAGCTGGTGAGGCTTCAAGAGTTTTGTGAACAGGCTTGGGGCCCCTCTTAGAAGAGATGTGCTGGCATTGGAGAGGGCCCAGAGGAGGTTCACAAGGATGATTCCAGGAATGAAAGGGTTATCATATGAAGAACATTTGATGGCTCTGGGTCTGTACTTGGTGGATCTCATTAAATATTGAAAGGCGTAGACAGTAGATGTGGAAAAGATGTTTTTCCCCATTGTGGGAGAGTCTAGGACAAGAGGGCACCTGGGGGGTTTCCCCTTCAAAATGTGTTTATTTATATATAAAAAATTCTTTAGCCGAAGGGTGGTGAATTTGTTGCCATGTGCAGCTGTGGAGGCCAGGTCATTGGGTGTATTTAAGGCAGAGATTGATAGGTTCTTGATTGGACACAGTATCAAAGGTTATGGGGAGAAGACTGGAACTGGGGTTGAGGAGAATATGGAGGGAAAAAGATCAGCCGTGATTGAATAGCAGAGCAGACTCAGTAGGCCAGATGGCCTAATTCTGCTCCTGTCTTGTGGTCTTAAGTTGCACTTGCAGTTGGTTGACCCACTCTTGGGCAGTGAACCTTGTAGAGGAAGTTCACTGGTGTACAGTGCTCCAATGTTTGTCAGTCTCTGCTTGTTAGAACTGCCAATGTTGAGCTCTGACCTCCTGCTTGGGCAGCTGGAGCAGTTAGGGTTAACTTTGCTTAACCCCAGATACAGCCTAATGGATTGTGGGGGGAAAAGGACAATGGAATTTGTCTCTGGTCAGGTTTGGAAAATGCTTTCCTGGAATTGTCCTCCAGCTTGATTCTAACACTTGCTCTAGAAGTCTGAGATAACTGGAGTCAGTGTTGCCTCCCAGTGTTCACTCAGCAGAAGGCAGTCTACATTGGTTGTAGACTGCTGCAACAGGTCTCAGGGTTTTGTACTTTATTTCTGTATGACTGTATTTTACTGCATCTTGTGTGATATACTGTTAATACTGTGTGCAGCAGTTTTGCACCTTGGCCCTGGAGGATCACTGTTTCATTTGGGTGTATTTGTGGATGATTGAAGGACAATTTAACTCGAATAGTATAGCAGTTGAGGCCCTTCAGCCTGCTGTGCTGACTCAATTTAATTTTTCCCTCCAACATAGTCCATTTTTTTTTCTATCATCCATGTGTCTTTCCAAGAGCTGTTTAAGAACCCCTGATGTATCTGCCTCTACCACCACCCCTAGCAATGTATTCCACAAACTGGCCACTCTGTAATTATTTTTAAAAAAACAACTTGCCTCTGTTAACCTCCTGTACTGTCTTCCAATCACCTTAAAATTATCGCCCCCTGGTATAGTCTCTGGCTATCCACTATCTGTGCCTCTATCTTGTACAGCTCTATGAAGTCACCTCTCATTCCCTTCGCTCAAAGGAGATGAGCCCTAGTTTACTCAACTTCATAAGACATGCTCTCTAATCCTGGTAAATCTCCTCTGCACCCTCTAAAGCTTCCTGTGAGTCGACCAAAACTGAACACAACACGCACAACTTTTCGGACTACTTGAAGGGTTGGGTGTGATTCCTTAGTGGTTTTTGTACAGACAGACATACTTTATTGATCCCGAGGGAAGTTGGATTTTGTTACAGCAGCACCAACCAAGAATAGTGTAGAAATATAGCAATATAAAACCATAAATTAAATAATAATAAGTTAACCATGCCAAGTGGAAATAAGTCCAGGACCAAACTATTGGCTCAGGGTGTCTGACACTCTGAGGGAGGAGTTGTAAAGTTTGATGGCCACAGGCAGGAATGACTTCCTACATATCCTGCTTTCATAATGGATTTATATGTCGTCAGTATTTTTACCAAATACACAAGGTGATCTGCATTTTCCTCACCCTGTTTCTCAGGCTTAGTTCTGCTTTTCTCCCCCACTGCATTTAGGGAATTGATGAAGGCAAGACTCTCGCAGGGCTTTCTGCAGTCTGAGGTTAAACCGCTGCATGCAGGGAAGAGGCCAATCCTCCCAGAGAACAGTCGAAGGATGGTAGGGTGCAGAACCAGCCGCTCAATAAGCTTCAACTGTGGTGGATACTGACGGCCATTTCTGTCTGGCCAAGATGCACAGCTGTTGTGCAGTGATACTCTTTTAAATTCAACACTGTTTCTCTGTAAATGTTGCTTTTAAATCCTTGTTTCTAATCTGAAATGTTTCTAATCTGCCAGAGGTGGCTATGTCAAGGTGCACAGTATTGGGCAGATGGAGCTACTTAACCCTGTAGAAGTGACCTGCAGCAAGTCACTTCTTGGGCCTCGCTCTGGAGGGTAGAGGAGGCATTAGACCTGTTAACAATGAACTGCTGCACTATGAATGTCCATTGCTTGGGTGCAGGCTTGATCTGAGTTTGCTTGTAAGTGTTTTGCCACCTTGTGGGACTTTCCAGTATCTGAGAGTACACAGCAGGTCTGAGCTGTTTTAAAAGGACACTCAACCTCTGTCCAGTGAGTATATTAAACTGGGGAAAATTTTCCCTGAGCTGACTGCTGTTTGAAAATGTTTTTATCTATTTAATTTTAATGGACTGAATTAGCAGAGAATTCAATGTCAATTAAAGTTTTAATTTTCATATGGCTACTAGTGCTTTTTTTAGTTCCATCTCTGCCTCCAGGAAATTCCTAGAGCAGTTCACCTATTTGCCTGTAGTGGGACCTGCTGGGCTTCTGTCACTGTTCCCATCAGGAAGGGGGTGCAGAGGCCTCAGGGCATAACACATCACCAGGTTCAGGAACATTTGTGACCGCCCCCCCCCCCCCACCAAATCATCAGGCTCCTGAATTGGAGGAGATGACTGATCCCAAAGCACACATAATTTCACTATCTACAGAGTACTCAAATAGTTTTTTTTCTTTCAAAGGGATCTAGTGCTTTCCCAGCATATATGATGAATAAACTCTTGGGCTTCCAGCAGGTACAGGTATCAATTATAATTGAAATTTTGATGACAAACTTCATCTTTCCTAATGAAGATGGAGTAGTTTGTCATCAATGTTGATTATAATCAATACCTGTACTTGGCTGGAAGCCCAAGAGTTTGATTCATTCATGTTCTTTGTTCATTAGAACAGTACAGCGGGGGAACAGGCCCCTCAGCCCACAATATTGTGTTGAACCAGTGGAAAAAGTAGATCAAAAACTAATCCCACCTGCCTGCACTATGTCCATATCCCTCCATCTTCCTCATTTGTCAGCCTATCTAAATGTCTCTTAAAGGCCTCTGTTTGCCTCTACCACCATAGTAGGCAGCACATTCCAGCCATCCACAACTGAGTTTGTCTAATTAAATTACCCCTCACATTCCCCTTGAACCTACCTTCTCCTGTCTCTCCCCCCCCCCCCCCCCTTCATCCCTTCTGGTATTAAACATTTCAACCCTGGTAAACAGATGCACTCTCCACTCTGCTTCTCAATCTTGTAAACTATCTGATCACCCCTCAACTTCTGCTGCTCCAGAGGAAACACCCCAAGTTTATCCAGACTCAAGATGGCAGCATCCTGGTAAACCCCTTCTGCACCCTCTCCAAAGCCTCAACATCCTTCCTATAGTGGGGCAACCAGAACTGTATGCAATACTCCCGATGTGGCCTAACCAGAACTCTATAAAGTTGCAACATAGCCTTTTGCACTCAATGCCTTGACTAATAAAAGCAAGCATTACATTAGACTCCTTAACCAACCTATCGACCTGAGCAGCTACTTTCAAGGAGTTATGAACTTGGACCACAAGATCTCTCTGCTTAACAACACTCAAGGGTCTTGCCAGTTTAACTCCATCTGCCATTTCTCTGCCCATATCTGCAACTGATCTATAATATGCTGTATATGCTACACCATCCACAAACTGGTTAACACACCTATCTATATTTTCATACAGGTCATTTATATACATCACAAACAGCAGAGGTCCCTGCGGAACACCATTAATTACCAACCTTGAGCTCACACAAGTCCCTTTGACCACTAATGTCTTCTATGCGCAAAGCCAGTTCTGAATCCAAACAGTTGATTTTTGCTGTGGACCCATGCATCTTAATCTTATGGATTACCCTCCCATGAGGGACTTTGTCAAATGCCTTAGTAAAATCCATGTAGGCAACATGCACTACTCTACCTTCATCAATCTCCCTTGCTATCTTGTCAAAAAACAATCGGGCTGGTAAAACACAACATGCCCCACATAAAGCTATGGTGGCTCTCTCTAATTAGGCCATGGGTTTCCAAAGGTTCATGTATCCTATCCTGAACTTTCTCCAGCAAGTCCCCTACAATAGCGTGAGGCTCACTATCTATAGTTTCCAGGATCTTCCCCTGCTCCCCTTAAATATAGGTATATTAGCCACTCGCCAGTCCTCTGGGACCTCACCTTTGCCTAGAGAGGACATGAAGATACTGGTCAAGGCCCCAGTAATCTTGTCTCTTGCCTCCTTCAATAACATGGGTTAAATCCCATTGGGCCCTGTGTACTCATCCAACTTAATATTCATTAGGAAACCCAACGCTTTCTCCTCCATGACCTCTAAATGCCTCATGACCTCATGCACTGACCTTTCAGGTCCTTTTCCTTGATAAATACTAAACTAAAAATCCTGCATCCAAGCAAATGTTTTTTTTCCTCAAGTGGGCCTACCCTCTCCCTAATTGTCTTGCTCTTTTTTATATACATGCACACCTTGGGATTCACCTTAATCCTCCTTGCTGTGGACTTTTCATGGCCCCTCCTGGCTTTAATTCCTTGAGTTCTTTTCTGGCTTTGTTATAATTCTCACAAGCTCCATTTGATCCCAACTTCCAAAGCTTTACATTCCTTTATCATCTTGACTAAATTCATCACCTCTTTGGGCATCCAAGTTTGGTTAATCTTCTGTCCCTATCCTATACTTTGTGCAATTGATTTTTGAACACCCTTCATATACATGTCTGACGTGGACTTGCCAGAAAAAGTTCCTAATTAGCTCTCCATAGTTCCTGCCAAATATCCTTGTAATTTGCCCTATACCAATTTAACACACTCCTGTGAGGACCATACCTTTTGTGTCTAAAACTATCCTGAAAGTTGAGTTTTGATCACTGTTTGCTAAACTACTCATCCAGAAGTCAATCACCTGGCCAGGCTCATTACCCAACACCAAGTCCAGTATTGCCCCCTCTCATCAGACCGCTTACATTGATTCAAGAAATCAATGTAGTGGGTAAAGCAGTGGATGGTGTCTATATGGACTTCAGTAAGGCCTTTGACAAGGTTCCACACGGAAGGTTAGTTAGGAAGGTTCAATTGTCCGGTATTAATATTGAAGAAGTAAAATGGATTCAACAGTGGCTGGATGGGAGATGCCGGAGAGTAGTGGTGCATAACTGTTTGTCAGGTTGGAGGCCGGTGACTAGTGGTGTGGCTCAGGGATCTGTACTGGGTCCAGTGTTGTTTGTCATATACATTAATGATTTGGATGATGGGGTGGTAAATTGGATTAGTAAGTATGCAGATGATACTAAGATAGGTGGAGTTGTGGATAATGAAGTAGGTTTTCAAAGCTTGCAGAGAGATTTAGGCCAGTTAATAGAGTGGGCTGAACGTTGGCAGATGGAGTTTAATGCTGGTAAGTGTGAGGTGCTACATTTTAGTAGGAATAATCTAAGTAGGACATGCATGGTAAATGGTAGGGCATTGAAGAATGCAGTAGAACAGAGTGATCTAGGAATAATGGTGCACAGTTCCCTGAAGGTGGAATCTCGTGGACAGGGTGGTGAAGAAAGCTTTTGGTACGCTGACCTTTATAAATCAGAGCATTGAGTAAAGGAGTTGGGAAGTAATGTTAAAATTGTACAAGGCATTGGTAAGGCCGAATTTGGAATATTGTGTACAGTTCTGGTCACTGAATTATAGGAAAGATGTCAACAAAATAGAGAGTACAGAGAAGATTTACTAGAATGTTACCTGGGATTCAGCACCTAAGTTACAGAGAAAGGTTGAACAAGTTAGGTCTTTATTCTTTGGAGCGTAGAAGGTTGAGGGGGGACTTGAAAGAGGTATTTAAAATTGAGGGGGATAGATAGAGTTGACGTGGATCGGCTTTTTCCATTGAGTAGGGGAGATTCAAACAAAAGGACGTGAATTGAGACTTTAAGGGGGCAGAAGTTTAAGGGTAACATGAGGGGGAATTTCTTTACTCAGAGTGGTAGCTGTGTGGAATGAGCTTCCAGTTGAAATAGTAGAGGCAGGTTTGGTATTGTCATTTAAAGTAAAATTGGATAGGTATATGGACAGGAAAGGAATGGAGGGTTATGGGCTGAGTGCAGGTCAGTGGGATTAGGTGAGAGCAAGTGTTCGGCACGGATTAGAAGGGCCGAGATGGCCTGTTTCCGTGCTGTAATTGTTATATGGTTATAAACACTCCTGGATACACTCAACAAATCCTGGCCCAAATTATTTGTTTTTTGTTTGTAAGATGTCTCTTCCACATTACTTGGTCTGTGTGCATGTTTTCATTGTTTCTTTATATTTACTGTAAATGTCAAGATCTCGGGGTAGTAGAAGGTGACATGTATAATAAATTTACTTTTAACCTTAAGCTGCAGGACCATTAGAGATGGCCATCTCAAGGATGGTATCAACCAGTAATGCTAAAGTATTGATTCATTGTATTGGCTTCTTTGACGTATCTGCCTAATCCCTTACCAGAAATGTCTCCTCAATCACCATTGCATTAAAGGGTGCTCAGATTCCTTAATTTCACTGCTGGGATTAAGAACTCACAAAATTTAATGGTTGAGTATGCTAGGGCTTTTCTCTTTGGGGGAAAAAAAAAGAGGATGAGGGGTGACTTGGTAAAGATATGAGATGATGAGGCATAGACCAAGTGGCTAGGAAGAGACTTTTCCCAGTTTGGAGGGCATAATTAATGATTGGAATAAAGTATGGGGGGGGGGGAAGAGAATGTTAGAAGTAAGAATTTTAGAGTGGTGGGTATGTGGAAAGCCTTGCTGGGGTGGTGGTAGAAGCAGATACATTAGGGGCATTTAAGAAACTCTTAGGAACATAGATGTTTAAACATAGAGTTTAAGAAACTCTTAGGAACATTTTTAAAAAGGGGACTGTGGAGGGGAAGGTTTAGATTGGTCTTGGAGTAGGTGTCAAAGTTAACACAACATTGTAGGCCAATGGAATGCAATGTGCTGTAGGCTTTATGGAGTAAATATCAAAATACAGAAATGTGGCTGGGAATCCCTCATTCTGAGGCAGTTGATGTGAAGATGGAAAGTTCATAAATGCATTTGGGGAACTTGTAGAAGTGTAGTGTTAACCATGTGCATGAGAACAGTGAGTTTTGGGCAATAAAGCTGGGTAGACTAGACATGTTCATGGAAAACTACAAAGGCCTATAGTGAATATTCTTAATTGGGACAAAACTAACTTTTGCTCTTTATATCTGAAAAAGAGGTGAATGGATATTGGACTGCTGGAAAATAGCCCTGGAGAGATAGTGATAGGGAAACAAGATCTAATGGACAAAATGAACAAGTATTTTTCATTAGTCTTTGTGGAAGACACCAGCATGAGTGTTGGGGTAGAAGAGTGTGTAGTTGTTATAACTGAGGAGGTGCTTGGGAAGATGCAAGGTCTGAAGGTAGGTAAGTCAGCTAGACCAGGTGGACTACCTTGTGGTTCAGAAAGGGGCAGAAGAGATTATGGAAGTAAAAGTACAGATATTTCAAGAATGATTCTGGAGGACATTCAAGCATAGTGTGACATTTTTGATTTTTTTTAAAGAAATGGAGGCAAGACAGGAAATTATAGGCCTGACTTCAGTGATTAATAAGAAGATGGGCTGCATTATTAAGGATGAGGTTTTGGGGTACTTGGAGGCACATGATAAAATAATCTGAAGTCAGCATGCTTTCCTCGGAAATTTTGCCTGACAAATCCATCGGAATTCTTTGAGGAAATAACAGGCAGGGTAGATAAAGGAGAGGTAGTGGATGTTGTTTGCTTGGTTTTTCAGACTTTTGACAAGGTGCTGCACATGATGTTGCAAACAAAGTTAGAGCCTATGATATTACAGTAAAGATGCTAACATGGATAGAAGATTGGATGACTGTATTCAGAGATTCATCTTCAAGTCTGAATGAGTGCACCACAGCTGTCAGTGACTTCATTAAAACCTGCATGGATGAGTGTGTGCATATAGAAATCAAGAGCTGCGGATGAACCAGGAGGTTTGTAGTCTGCTGAGGGCTAGATCTGTGGCATTCAGGTCTGGCAACCTAGGTCTGTACAAGAAGACCAGGTCCAACTTGCGGAGGGCCATCTCGAGAGTAAAGGAGCACATTTGAATGTGATTGGAGGCGCATCAACTCTGTTAGGGTTTGCAGGCCATTGCTTCCTACAAAGAGAAACCTAACATCATGAATGGCTGTGTCACTTCACTCCCAGATGAGCGCAACACCTTTTATGCTTGCTTTGAAAGGGGGAATAAAACTACAGCTATGCAGATCCCTGCAGCATCCAGTGACTGATCTCTGTCACAGAAGCTAACGTCAGACTGTCTTTCAAGTGGATGAACCCTTGCAGGGTGACAGGGCCTGACACAGTACCTGGTAGGGCTCTAAAACCTGTGCTAACCAACTGGAGAGGGTGTTGAAAGACATTTTCAACCTCACTGCTACAGTTGCTTCAGAAGGACAACACTTATACCAATGTCCAAGAAGAGCAGGGTGAGCTACCTTAATGATTATTGTCCAGTAGCACTTACATCTACGGTGATGTAGTGCTTTGAGAGGTTGGTTATAACTAGAATTCACTCCTGTCTCAGCAAAAATCTGGACCCACTGCAATTTACCTTTTGCCACAATAACTCCACAGTGGATGCGATCTACTGGCTCTTCATGTGGCCTTGGGTGTTACCTTTGTCCAGGTAATACATGTCAGTCCTGTGAGCAGAAGATGACAATCTGTGTGGATCTAGAAGATCATCTCCACCTCACTGACAATCAACACTGGTGCACCTCAGTGATGTGTGCTTGCCCACTGCTCTGCTCTACATGCATGACTCTGGGCAAGCACAATTCAACTGTGATCTATAAATTTGCTGTTGCATCAACTACTGTTGGTGGAATTTATGATGATGAGAGGGTGTACAGGAGCAAAATATAGCAGCTAGTTGAGTGGTGTTGCAGCAACACACTTACACTCAAACGTCAGTTAGACCAAAGAACTGATTTTAGACTTCAGACAGGGTAAGATGAGGTAACACAACCAGTCCTCAGAGGGTCAGAAGTGGAAAGAGTGAGCAATTTCAAATGCCTGGATGTCAGTATCTCTGAGGATCTAACCTGGACCCAACATATTGCTGCAGCTCCAAAGAGGGTATGACAGCAGCCATTTTTCATTAGGAGTTTAAGGAGATCTGGTATGAACTCCCCAAAGACACTTGTAAATTTCTACAGATGTACCGTGGAGAGCATTCTAACTGGCTGAATCACCATCTGGTATGGGGGTGGGGAAGGCTATTGCACAGGATCAAAATAAACTGTGGAATTGTAAACTTAGTCAGCTCTATCATAGGTAGTATCTTGGACCTCTTCAAGAAGCCCTAAAAAGGTGGCATCCATCATTAAGGACACCCATCACCCAGATCATACCTTGCTCTCATTGCAGGAAGGAAGTACGGAAGCATGAAGGCACACATGAAGTGGTTCAGGACAGCTTCTAACCCTTTGCCTTCTGATTTATGAATGGACATTGAACCCATAAACACTACTTCACTGATTTTTATTTCTATTTTTGCACTGATTAAATTTAATATATATTTAATTCATGTTTTTTCTATTGTATATTGCATTGTACTGCTGCCACAAAGACAGCAAATCTCATGACATATGCTGGTGCTATTAAATCTGATTCTGAATAAAGGGGACTTTTTCTGGTCGGCGGCCGGTGACTAGCGATGTTCTGCTTGGGTCAGTGTAGGATCTGCTATTTTTTGTGTTATGTAAGTAGAATTTATGGTTTTGTGGCCAAGCTTGTGGACGATACAAAGATAGGTGGAGGGCAGGTAGTGTTGGGAAAGCTGGGCATTTGTAGGACTTGACAAATTGGGAGAATGGGCAAAGCAGCAGATGGAATATAGTCTAGGGAAGTGTATGACCATGCATTTTTGGCAGAAGGAATAAAGGAGTGAATTAAGAAATTGGAAGTGCAAAAATTAAGCTTCAGCTACAGGTTCAGTCAGTGGTGAGGAAGGCAAATGCAATGTTAGCATTTATTTTGAGAGGACTAAACTATAAAAGCAAAGATGTAATGCTGAGGCTTTTATGGCATTGGTCAGATTGTACTTGGAGTATTGTGAACAGTATTGAACCCCATATCTAAAAGGATATGTTGGTTTTGGAGAGGGTCCAGAAGAGATTTATGAAAATGATCCCAGGAACAAAAGAGTTAACATATCAAGAGCATCAGATATCTTAAAGCTTACACTTGTTGGGGTTTTGAAGAATGAAGTTTGTGGGGTGGTGGGGGAGGAATCTCATTGAAACTTATTGAATATTGAAAGGCCTAGATAGAGTGGACACGGAGGATGTTTCTAATAGTGAGTCTTGGACTGGGGGCACAGTCTCGGTATACAAGGACTTCCCTATGGAACAGATGAGAAATTACTTTAGCCAGTGGGTGGTAAATCTGGAATTCATTGCCACAGATGACTGTGGAGGTCAAGACACTGATATATTCAAAGCAGTGGTTGTTAGGTTCTTGATTAATAATGGTGTCAAAGGTACAGGGAGAAGGCAGGAGAATGGGGTTGAGAGGGATCTAGCTTTGCTACAGCATGTGAGCTGTCTAATGGCTGGAAACAATTTTGTCATCTAAATGGTATGCCAGTGGGAGGTCAAGCTAGCTTAAGCCAGGGGCAATGATGTCACTTAAACAAGGCAGGAGAAAACTTAAGATCTCAGGTTCTTGGATGTCTTGCAGTAAAGGACTTACCTGGAGACGAACTGGAAACAAATGTGTTAAAGATTTACTCTTAGAGCATCAGTCAAGGCTATTTGGTAGGGTATGATTTTGCCTTTCTAAATGAGGAAGGGCATGAAGGAATGGAAAAATTAAACACTGGCAAAATCATGGCAGGCTGAAATACTTCCCAAGTTGTGCAGCAACAGGGAACTACAGCAACTTACAATTCTTTCTAATCCCTTTGGACAGAGCTATGATGGGTTGCTGGACTCCTTAATGGCAGAGATGAACCACTGTGTAGGGTCAGTGACTTAGTGACTTTCTGGTCTGTCTGCATTTGCAGATTTCTGAGGGTGGAGGAGAAAACATCCACCATTGTACCCATGTGATGCCTCTGCCACTTCGTGCCCTACTTGCAATTGTTTTACCCTTTAATCAACACCCCCCCCCCCAATCCATTAAATTTCTCTGCCTTGAAATACTCAGTGGCCACTTTATTAGGCACAGGAGTGAAACCCAGTGCGGTCCTCTGCTGCTGTAGCCCATCCGCGTCAAGATTCATTCAGAGATGCTCTTCTGTGCACCAGTGTTGTAACACAACATGTGGTTGTGAGTTATTGTCACCTTTCTGTTAGCTTGAAAGAGTCTGGCCATTCTCTTCAGGCTTGCCATTAACTGAGGGGTCTGTGGGAACCCTTGCCTATAGACTTTTTTTTAAAATCCAAGAGACTGGTAGTTTCTGTGATACTCAAACTACCCTGTCTGGCACCAACAATCATTCCACAGTCAAAGTCAGTTGCAGTTTGGTCTGAACAACTGAACCTCCTGTCTATGTCTGTTTTATGCATTGAGTTGCTGCCACATGATTGACCGATAGATATTGGCATTAACTAGGTGTGCCTAATAAAGTGACCACTGGCTTCCAGTTCCCTTAAGGTAGAGAATGGCAGTGTTCTGCAACCCACTGTATAAATTGTCTTCCTCGTGGTCAATAGGCTTGTATCAATGGATTGATTAAAAAGCATTACTCTCCTGTTATGCCACCAGCCCCTTCTCCCCATTACCTGACTGTCTGAGGCTGGTTTATTCAAATATTTAAATTTAGTCTGGCAGTGTTCTGAGTGGAGAATATGAAGCCGTAGCTCAAGAGGCTAAGGTAAGTTTCTTTATTATTGCATGGAGCAGTGGGAATGACAGGATAGGGGAATGCTTCTCTTGTGGGAAGACAGACCTCCAGCGACCTTGATGACTACATCTGCAAGAGATGTATCCAAGTACAGCTTCTTACAGACTGCATTAAGGAAATGGATGAACTCCAGATCATTCAGAAGGCTGTGGGATCGTTTGAAAGGGGATGTAGGGAAGTAGTTATACCTTAGGTGCAGGACACAGTTAACTGGGTGACCGTCAGTAGAGGGAAAGAGGATAGGCAGCCAGTGTAGGGTACCCCTCTGGCTAATTCAGGAGCCAAATAGTTATCAGGTGCTAAGTTATTAAGGACAGGACTTCCAGGGTGGTGATCTCAGGATTGCTGCATGCATCACATGGTAGTGAGGCAAGAAATAGGAAGATAATACAGTTTAATGTGTGGCTGAGGAGAGCATCAGAATGTTTTTGAATCATTGTGCTCTCTACCAGGGAAGGTGGAATCTGTACAAATGGGTGGTTTGCACCTGAACTGCAGGAAAGTTGGCTATGCTGCTCTTGGAAGGGGGAAAGGGGAGTGTTACTAGAGTTGCAGTGTGATAGTGGAGTGGTTATGGGGAAAGGTTTTAAGCTTACATAGAAACATAAGAGCTGAAAGGTTGAGCATAGTGGGAATAATGCTCTGAGGACTATGTATTTCAATGCAAGGAGTATTGTAGGAAAGGTGGACGAGGTTAGGGCATGGATCAGCATGTGAAATTATGACATTGTAGCCATTCGTGAGACTTGGTTACAGTGGGGAGTGGACTGGTAGCTCAATGTTGTGGGGTTCCTGCTGATTTAGACATGATAAAGGGAGAAGTCAAGGAAAATGTCAAAGCAGGCCAGACTGGAAGAATCACCTACTGAGGCTATATAGGTGGAACTGAGGAATAAGAAAGGGTTGATTATGTTAATGGAATATTACACCACCCAATAGTCAGTGGGAGTTAAAGCAAATTTGTACAGAGATTGAACAGTTGCAAGAAAAATAAGGTTGTGAGAGTAGCAATTCTACATATTGACTGGGACTTCCTACAGTAAAAGGACTGGATAGGATAGTTCATCAAATGTGTTCAGGAAAGTTTTCTTAAAGTAGAGGTCTCAAATAGAAACAGCATGACAAGAAAGGGTTGGCAATGGAAGTGTATGTAATGGAACACACTGGATGTAATGATCATAATTCCACTAGTTTCAAGGTAATTAGATAGGTCTGGTACTTCTGTTGAGATTCTTAAGTTGGAGAGAGGCCAATTTTGATGGCACCCAAAAGGATCTGGGTCAGATTGTTTTTGGGCAAAGAGATGCTTGGTAAGTGGGAGGTCTTCAAAATTGAAGGCCTCCCACTTAGGGGGAGTGTTTGCTACTGCTGTTCAGGATGATTTTAAACTAATGTGGCAGGGGGGTGGGAACAAGTGCAGGGAGACAGAGGGTTGTGAAATGAGGGTAGAAGCAAAAAGCAGTATGGTGAAAAGTAAAAATGGCAGGCTGGCAAATCCAGGGCAAAAATCAAAAAGGGCCACTTTTCAACATAATTGTATAAGGGCTAAGAGTGTTGTAAAAACAAGCCTGAAGGCTTTGTGTGTCAACGTGAGGAGCATTCGTAACAAGGTGGATGAATTGAATGTGCAGATAGTTATTAATGAATATGATATAGTTGGGATCACAGAGACATGGCTCCAGGGTGACCAAGGATGGGAGCTCAACATCCAGGGATATTCAAGAAAGAAAAGGAGGTGGGGTAGCATTGCTGCTTAGAGAGGAGATTAACGCAATAGAAAGGAAGGATATTAGCCTGGAGGATGTGGAATCGATATGGGTAGAGCTGCATAACACTAAGGGGCAGAAAACGCTGGTGGGAGTTGTGTACAGGCCACCTAACAGTAGTAGTGAGGTTGGGGATGGCATTAAACAGGAAATTAGAAATGTGTGCAATAAAGGAACAGTAGTTATAATGGGCGACTTCAATCTACATATCGATTGGGTGAACCAAATTGGTAAGGGTGCTGAGGAAGAGGATTTCTTGGGATGTATGTGGGATGGTTTTCTGAACCAACATGTCGAGGAACCAACTAGAGAGCAGGCCATTCTAGATTGGGTATTGAGCAACGAGGAAGGGTTAGTTAGCAATCTTGTTGTGCGAGGCCCCTAGGGTAAGAATGACCATAATATGGTGGAATTCTTCATTAAGATGGAGAGTGACATAGTTAATTCAGAAACAAAGGTTCTGAACTTAAAGAAGGGTAACTTTGAAGGTATGAGACATGAATTAGCTAAGATAGACTGACAAATGATACTTAAAGGGCTGACGGTGGATATGCAATGGCAAGCATTTAAAGATCACATGGATGAACAATAATTGTTCATCCCAGTTTGGCAAAAGAATAAACCAGGGAAGGTAGTGCACCTGTGGCTGACAAGGGAAATTAGGGATAGTATCAAGTTCAAAGAAGAAACATTTAAATTAGCAAAAAAAGAGCAGCACACCTGAGGACTGGGAGAAATTCAGAGACCAGCAGAGGAGGACAAAGGGCTTAATTAGGAAAGGGAAAAAAGATTATGAGAGAAAGCTGGCAGGGAACATAAAAACTGACTGTAAAAGCTTTTATAGATACGTGAAAAGAAAAAGATTGGTCAAGACAAATGTAGGTCCTTTACAGTCAGAAACAGGTGAATTGATCATAGGGAACAAAGACATGGCCGACCAATCGAATAACTACTTTGGTTCTGTCTTCACTAAGGAGGACATAAATAATCTTCTGGAAATAGTAAGGAACCGAGGGTCTAGTGAGATGGAGGAACTGAGGGAAATACATGTTAGTAGGGAAGTGGTGTTAGGTAAATTGAAGGGATTAAAGACAGAGAAATCCCCAGGGCCAGATGGTCTGCATCCGAGAGTGCTTAAGGAAGTAGCCCAAGAAATAGTGGATGCATTAGTGATAATTTTTCAAAACTCCTTAGATTCTGGATTAGTTCCTGAGGATTGGAGGGTGGCTAATGTAACCCCACTTCTTAAAAAAGGAGGGAGAGAGAAACCGGGGAATTATAGACTGGTTAGTCTGACATCGGTGGTGGGGAAAATGCTAGAGTTGGTTATCAAAGATGTGATAACAGCACATTTGGAAAGAGGTGAAATCATCGGACAAAGTCAGCATGAATTGTGAAAGGAAAATCATGTCTGGTGAATCTTATAGAATTTTTTGAAGATGTAACTAGTAGACTGGATAGGGGAGAGCCAGTGGATGTGGTATATTTAGATTTTCAAAAGGCTTTTGACAAGGTCCCACACAGGAGATTAGTGTGCAAACTTAAAGCACATGGTATTGGGGGTATGGTATTGATGTGGATAGAGAATTGGTTGGCAGACAGGAAGCAAAGAGTGGGAGCAAACGGGACCTTTTCAGAATGGCAGGCAGTGACTAGTGGGGTACCGCAAGGCTCAGTGCTGGGACCCCAGTTGTTTATAATATATATTAATGATTTAGACGAGGGAATTAAATGCAGCATCTCCAAGTTTGCGGATGACACGAAGCTGGGCGGCGGTGTTAGCTGTGAGGAGGATGCTAAGTGACTTGGATAGGTTAGGTGAGTGGGCAAATTCATGGCAGATGCAATTTAATGTGGATAAATGTGAGGTTATCCACTTTGGTTGCAAGAACAGGAAAACAGATTATTATCTGAATGGTGGCCGATTAGGAAAAGGGGAGGTGTGACGAGACCTGGGTGTCATTGTACACCAGTCATTGAAAGTGGGCATGCAGGTACAGCAGGCGGTGAAAAAGGCAAATGGTATGTTGGCATTCATAGCAAAAGGATTCGAGTACAGGAGCAGGGAGGTTCTATTACAGTTGTACAAGGCTTTGGTGAGACCACACCTGGAGTATTGTGTGCAGTTTTGGTCCCCTAATCTGAGGAAAGACATTCTTGCCATAGAGGGAGTACAAAGAAGGTTCAACAGACTGATTCCTGGGATGGCAGGACTTGCATATGAAGAAAGACTGGATCGACTAGGCTAATACTTGCTGGAATTTAGAAGATTGAGGGGGGATCTTATTGAAACGTATAAAATTCTAAAGGGATTGGACAGGCTAGATGCAGGAAGATTGTTTCCGATGTTGGTGAAGTCCAGAATGAGGGGTCACAGTTTAAGGATAAAGGGGAAGCCTTTTAGGACCAAGATGTGGAAAAACTTCTTTACACAGAGAGTGGTGAATCTGTGGAATTCTCTGCCACAGGAAACAGTTGAGGCCAGTTCATTGGCTATATTTAAGAGGAAGTTAGATATGGCCCTTGTGGCTAAAGGAATCAGGGGGTATGGAGAGAAAGCAGGTACAGGGTTCTGAGTTGGATGATCAGCCATGATCATACTGAATGGTGGTGCAGGCTTGAAGGGCCAAATGGCCTACTCCTGCACCTATTTTCTGTTTCTGTGAAATATTGAGAGTATAGAGATTGTATATTTATGATAGAATGAAAGATAACAGATATAGGGAATCTTACTTTTATAGGGATATCGAGGCCCTGGTTAAGGAGGTGCATAACAGGTGTAGGCAGCAAGGAACAAATAAGGCACTTGAGGAGCCCAAGTTCAAGAGAACACTTGAGGAGGAAATCAGGAAGGCTAAAACAAGGCATGAGGTTGCTATAGCAGACAAGGCGAAGGAGAATCCCAAGGACTTCAACAGAATATTAAGAGCAAAAGGATGGCCTTCAGAAATCTGAGTATTGAGTACAGGAGTTGGGATGTTATGCTGAAGTTGTATAAGACAGAGGCCAAATTTGGAATATTGTGTGCAAGTCTGGTCGTCTACCTACAGGAAAGATAGCAATAAGATTGAACTGTACAGGGAAAATTTACAAGGATGTTGTTAGGACTTGAATTCCTGAGTTTTTATCTTATTTATTTAGTGATACAGCATGGAGAAGGCTCTTATTGCAAAAAGGGTTGAATGAGTTAGGACTTTATTCCTTGGACCAGAGGAGACTGAGGGAATTACAGGAGTATAGATATATGCAAGTAGGCTTTTTCCACTGAGGGTGGCTGGGACTAGAACTAGAGGTCATGGGTTAAGGATGAAATGTTTAAGAGAAACTCGGGGAACTTCTTCACTCAGAGGGTGGTGAGAATGTGGAAAGAGCTGCCAGTAGATGTGGATGGAACCAAGTTCAATTTCGGCATTTAAGAGAAATTTGGATAGGTACATGGATGGGAGGGGAGCAGATGGCTATGGTTCAGGTGCAGTCCGATGAATTGAGGCAGAAATCCAGTGATAGTTTGGCATGGACTAAATGTATCCTAAGACCTGTTTCTGTGCTGTGGTGCTCTGACTAAGCAGCCAAGATCTTCATGCAGGTCCTTTATTATAGCATGTTTTCCATATTCACATACATATAACTTTTATAATACAATCTTTTAAATAACTTTACACAAGGTTTTTGAAATCTATCAAAACTTTGTATCCATGCTCTATAGCAAACTGACAATATATTCCACTGTACAAATTTACAAGAAGAAACCAAGGGGAAAGGTTTGAAGTGGGGAGGGAATGCAGTGTGACTGTCTTCGCCACACTTCCAGAGGGAAATACAGATTGACCACTTGAAGCTATGCTTTTTTTTCTAATTTATAAACAAAACGATGAATGGGACAATGATATTTACTATCTAGGACCCTGCTAAACAAATGGGCATTGGCATCAGATCCTTAACAGGATGAGCCAATAACTCCAGTCCAAGGAAGGAACTAAAAGGTCAGGTACAACGACAGGAGACAGTGAGGACTGTGCCAGAGAAAGCCTGCCGGATTGGGGAGGAGTTGTTGGGGGGGGGGGGGGGTGTTAGCAGACCCAGCTAACACAAGTTTTTCAGTTAGCATAAGCATGCTGGACCTACAACCATCCACAGGGGAAACTGTGGATAGAAGTAATTTTAAAAACTTAAAAACAAATAGTATTTTCACAGTACAAACATTCGCCTTTCAATTGATCCCTCACCATCCTTATTGATCCCTTTTTAAAAAAAGATCTGTACCTGTACATAGACCTTTAAAACTCATTACTTGTATACACACACCATACATTACACAAAGTTAAAAGTAGTCACTGAGCAGCTGGGCACATCAAAACTTGGATCAGGTGAGCCTGCTTCAGTGGCCAGCTACTAGGAGTGAATGTATTGCTGACTGTGCTTGCAAACCCATACTCATCTGTACACAAACTCTCATTGAGTGTGCTGTTTGTACCTCCAGATACATCACTCAACATTGGTAATGAGCTAATGGTCCCTGCAAATCCTTCCAAAAGGCTGCCAGAAACCCCACACCCCATCCTGTCAAAAGTCACGTCCTTGATATTTCACCTACATGGATTTACTGCTGGGGGAGGGAGATGGAGTCTAAATCCTCACCATCTGCGACCAGCAGACCATGGAATATTTGCCAACACACCAGGTGTAAGCGGGTAGGTCATTTATACCAGCTGCAAGTCAACAAATGGCCCTTTAAACCGGCTCATGATATACTGGGGTTAGATTTCAAATAACAAACCAGTTGCAAGACAGCCCCAGGAAGAAATTACTACTTGGGAGAATTCTGGACACTTAGGGTTTCAACTTACTAACATAGTGCAACGCCCAGTCTTTCAGCCTAGCCCATCCTTCAATTAGAACCATTCAAGTCACCAGCCCAGAGACCCCATGCTAATTGTAACAGAGCTCGCAAAGTTGCATTGCATCTTATTAACACTAGCCTTGTAACAAGGGGAATGTTTCTTTACAGTTAATTAGAAATAAAACACACCAGTTTTTGTTAAGTAACAGCTTGAATCAGCTATTTTAAGTGTTGTCGGAATGGTTGCAACCCAGGATTGGGGTAGTAAGGTCCATCTCCAATGACACCCCTCAGAACACCCATCCTTGGAACAAAACAAACAAATTTAATGAGCAATTCAACTGCCTCCCTTTGTGCCTGGTGAATGGTTCTGAGATCAGCACCATGGACAGAGTTGGTAGGATTCCAGTGGAAGTAGTGATACTCTGTCTACAAAGGCCAAATAATCAGCACAGCTAACAGGCTGACAAAAAAAGGAGTCAAATACAGAATAAAACTGCTTATATTTAAAACACATTTAAAGGTGGAGGCTGGCAATATAGAGTTGAATGCAAAGCTCCAGGGAAAACAAATAGTTATTAGGTGAATGACCTTTGCCCATTACCTGGTTTGCAGTGTTTCTGAATAATAAAAGATGCAAGGATATAAAAAAAAAAGCTTTAAGACAGCTGGTCCCTGGTCTGAGATACTAAAATTGTCTGGACTCCAAGAATCTCACAGGACCTAGTTTTGAGGTGGTATTCTCGGGGCCCAGTTCAGAGCTCTTCAAATTAACCTGCAGAAGACATCTTGTAAAAACACAAACATTGCATGTGACCTAAATATTCCCACATACTGGTAGTGCCCTTGCCCCACCTGGTAACATTACCTGCACCGTGGTGATGGGTAGGGTCCTCTATTAAATCAGTGGCTCATCAAAGCAATGATTTCAAATGGCGGTCAACAATCCAAAGAAGCAGCTTACTCCCTTCTCCTCAGGATGTCACTCCATGGATGGCTGCCAATACTTGGGACTATGAACAGGCTGCCACCCATCCTGCCCCAGCAACTCTCCGGACTACCCCACTGTGTAGCGATCCCAGCGCCCCACAGGAGTTGCCTCCCAGGGTTGCTTATTTTGATGCACTGATGTTGCTGTTTTATGTATGTAAAGAACAAATGTACCTAGGGTTTGATGTTAACACGTAACACCTCAGCACCCTTGGTGTGCATTTAAAACCAGTTTCACAGTTCAGTCCTGCTCAAGTATTAAACACCCAGAGGGATGGGTAGTAAGACAAGCCACTCTCCCTCACCATGCAATCTAAGCACAGAGAACATTAGAGGGAAGCAAATGCCTTTCTTGAGTAAACAGTGACTTTACGCTGAATTCGCTCACCGATTGGTGCAACCAACCAGCCATCTGCATCACTGGACAACCGCAAAGAACCTACGCAGGGGACAGGTACAAAGACATCCTGAACAGAAGCATCGGTGGGAGAACTGGAGGTGCCACCAATGGAAAGACAGCCGGTTAAACGAACAAATAAATTAAAAAAAATGTATATAAATAAACGCTGGCTCAGTATTAATGTGCATCCCTGCGCCCTGTCCCCCAGTGACAGAGGGACATGGGCCAATTGAATCACCCGGATACAAACCCATTCAATTGTAACAGCCCTCTCTCACTCATAAATAAGGTTATTGCACAACCACGCCTGGGAGCAGAGAGGCAATGAGAGGACGCGGGTGTACAATTGCCCAGAAAAATCATGCTCCACCATTAACATCCTCTGGCCTTTGAGCTCCAGTGATTCTTCCTCACCACTGATGCCTGCTCTCTCACCACAACAGCTGCACCAGCAGTGTCTGAAGAAGCTGCTCTGTTAATCCCCAAGGGAGACAATCAACGCTTTCAGCTCCTATCACTGGTTAAAAGGGAGCTCACTTTCTGAGTGAAGCAATTTCAAAACTACAACTTGGCAGAAACCGACGGCGGGATGCATCTTCAAAATGGTACAATGTGGCTCAGGCAGCTCCCTCAGCAGCTGTAGTTTCAGTTTTGCAGATTAAACCCCAGAACAACCGGAAGGACACACAACGTGATGGCAGACACCTGCTTCGATGGTGGTGGTGATGATCCATCTATTTGAATGCAGTGAACTCTCCTGTAAAAGGCAAAGCAACTGGATTTAAGGCTTAACTGCTTGCAAAGTAACACCAACTGATCAAACTCAACATTATCAGTGGATGTGATGAGCTGCACAGTGTGTGTTCTCTCTAACCCATACTGTGTCTGGCCTGAGACTTTTTTTGCACTATTTAGTTTTTAATTGTAGTAATTCATTATGCCTGTATTGCTGCCAGAAAATGACAAATTTCAGGACTGATATCAGTAATAAACTTGATTGAGACTTCAAGAGCCTTTATTGGGCTAGTACAGTCTAAGCTTTAGATTTTTATTTCAAAAATAATCTTTTTTATAAAGATATACTAAAAATTGAAAAAGAAAGTGCATGGCTTTCTTTATATTCAATGTGTTTTGAGGACTGCAGCATAAAAGCAAGTATCCCGTGAAGAGGCCTTATAAGGCATTTGCCAGACTGCATTTGGAGTATTGTGAGCTGTTTCGGGCCCCTTATCTAAGGAAGGATATGCTGGCGTTGGAGAGGGTCCAGAGGAGGTTCACTACAATGATTCCGTGAATAAAAGGGTTAACTTATGAGGAGTGTTTGATGGCTCTGGGCTTGTAGTTACTGGAGAACTGGGGGCAGCGGGGGGGGGGGGGGGGGGGGGGATTCTCAATGAAACGTAAAGAATATTGAAAGGCCTAGATAGAAAGGATGTGGAGAGGAATTTTCCTATAGTGAGGAAATCTAGGTCCAGAGGGATGTTATAGAATAGAGGAATAGAGAATTCCAGAATAGAGGAATGTCCATTTAGAACAGAGATGAGGAGGATTTTTTTAAAACCAGATGGTAGTGAATCTGTGGAATTCATTGTCACCAACAGCTGTGGAGGCCAAGTTATTGCGCATATTTAAAGCGGAAGTTGATAAGTTCTTGATTAGTCAGGGCGTCAAAGGTTATAGGGAGAAGGCAAGTGAACAGGGTTGAGGGGAAAAATATATCAGCCATGACAGAATGGTAGAGCAGACTCAATGGCTGAATGGCCTAATTCTGCTCTTATGTCTTATGACCTGTACATTTGTAGTGTTAACACATTGCCATTCTTGAGGCCTCTGGGGACGATATAAACTTCAAGTGCTTGAGAGGCCTCTACGCAGAAATAAGCCCCTCTATGTCAAGAGACGGAAGGGTCCTAGGCTGTGGTCCTTTCCCCAAAGCCTTTGTGTTAGCTGCACTGAGCTTCATTGCGTCCCTCAGCATGTATCTGTGCAGTCTGGAATGTGCCAGTCAACAGCATTCCCTCACTGACCTTTCTTTCTAACTGTGGCACTAGGTTCTACATTGTTTTTTCCCTCCACTCCCACTATGTCCTGTTATGATGAAATGATCTGTGTGGCATGCAAAACAAGGCTTTTCAGTTACCTTGGAATTTTTCATTATCTCTGCACATATGACAATAAACTATTAAGTATAAATAGGGCTCACAAGAATGTGCAAATTGCCTCGAGGTTGAAGGATCAAAATGATCTGCAAAGATGACAGAGAATTCCCAGGACACTGAACCCCAGCAAGAGGAAAATGACAGAGGAGGGTAGGGAGCGATATATTCACAACCTATTCATAGATTGACATATGACTAGATTCTTGAGGGCTGACTCTGGAGGAGGAGGAAATGCTCTCTATCCCCTCACAGACACTTACCATATCCTCCGGCCTGGATGGGTGTCTTTGGGGAAGCGCAGGTGTACAGGCTGAAGTCCTCTGTCTGGAAGCCAGCACGGTTGAGCGAAGGCTCTGATGCACTGCGATGAATCTTTGGCAAAGACCTGGCCAGCAGCTCAATAGAAGCAAGAATCTGCAATGCAAAGCAAGTTCTCATTAAGCTGGTTAGCTTCTCATCAGAACTTCCACTCAGTGATTTTCCCCAATATGGAGCTCCCTCCACCTCCTCATTCGGTAGAGGTTTCCAGACAGAGCCAGAATCAATGGTTGGCCATATTCAGGCTTGGGGCCAGAAGAATGAAACTATTTATACTGACTATGACACAGGTGATACATAGTCCAAGCCTGCAGTACCTACCTTGCCAGCCAGCAGTTTTCTGTTGATAGCCCTCAAAGAGCATATCAAATCAAATGGGAGATGTAATTGTTCTCATCATCTACAAGTTATATCCATTGTATACACAAACAGGTCTTCAACACGATGGCAGCATTTGTAGAATTTGGTTCCTCACCCCATGCATACTGCTGCTTGTCCACACTGGTACTGGATCTTGGACGACTTCAGAAGCTCATCTCCAGATTGTTAATGGGAGATGATACAAGTAAGACCATAGAGCACAGAAACAGGCCTTTGGTCCATCTAGTCTGTGCTGAACTATTATGCTGCCTAGTCTATTCAACCTGCACTTGAACCATAGCCCTCCATACCCCTCCAAACTTCTCTAAAATGTTGAAATCAAACCCTCATCTACCAATTCCACTGGCAGCTCGTTCCACATTCTCACCACCTTCTGAATGAAGTCGTTCCCTCTCATGTTCCCTTTTAACATTTTACCTTTCACCCTTAACCCATAAATTCTACTTCTGATCTCACCTAATTTCAGTGGAAAAAGCCTGGTTGCATCGACTCCATCTATATACCCCTCATCATTTTGGATACTGCTATCAAATCACCCTCATCCTCCTACACCCCAGAAAATAAAGATCTAACCTATTCAACCTTTCCCCATAACTCAGGTCCTCAAGTCCGGGCAACATCTTTATAGATTTTCTCTGCACACTTTCAACCTTATTGATACCTTTCCTGTAGGTAGGAGACCAGAACTGCACAGTAAAACTCCAAATTCAACATGACATCCCAACTCCTGTACTTAATACTTTGAACTATGAAGGTCAGTATGCTAAAAGCTTTTTTTTAATGAGACGCCACTTTCAAGGAATTGTAGATCTCTATCCCCAGATCTTTCGGTTCTACTGATCTCCTCACCATGTTAAGTGTACCGTGGTTTGTTCTCCCAAAGTGCAAAACCTCACACTTGTATGTATGAAACTCCATTTGCCATATTTTGGACCATTTTTCCAGCTAGTCTAGATCTTGCTACAAACTTAAATAGTCTTCCTCACTGTTCATTACAACCCCAATCTTGACGTGATCCTCAAATCTGCTGTCCAGTTTACCACATTATCATCCATTTCTTTAATATAGATGACAAACAAAAACAGATCCAGTAGTGATTCAAGTGGAACATTACTAGTCACAGGCCTCCAGTCAGACAGTCAACTATCTACTACTGCTCTCTACTTTCTTCCACGAAGCGCATTTCTAATCCAATTTACAACCTCAACCTGAATGCCAAGCAGCTTAACCTTCTTAACCAACCTCCCATACGGGATCTTGTCAGAAAGGCCTTGCTAAACTCATTTAGACAACATCCACTCCTTTTCTTCCATTAGCTTTTCCGGCAACTTTCTCAAAAATCACTGTTAGATTGGTTAGACATGACCATAAAGCCATGCTGACTATCCCTAATCAGTCCCAGTCTATCCAATACTTAGATACCTGTCCCTTAGGATGTCTTCCAATAACTTGCTCACAACTGTTGTCAGGGTCACTGAGCTATAATTTCATGGCTTATTCGTAGAGCCTTTCTTAAACAACAGAATAACATCAGCTGTCTTCCAATCCTCCGTCACCATACCCATGGCTAATGATGGTTAATTTCTGCTCTACCCCCACAAGATCCGAGAAAAAACATTATCAGATCCTAGGGATTAATCCACCCCAATTCTTCCTCAAGACAGCAAACACCTCCTCTGTAAGGTGTATACAGTCCATGACCTCAGTGCTACATTGACTCACTTCTATAGTCTGTGCCCATCTCCCAAGCAAATACAGATGCAAAGTATTCATTTAAGATCTGCCTTATTTCTTCCGGCTCTGTGTATAGATGATCACTCTGATCTTAAAGAGGATTAATTTGGAGCCTTGCTATCCTTTTGCTCTTAATATATTTGTAGAAGCCCTTGGGAATTTTCTTCACCTAGTCTGCGAGAACAACCTCAAGTCTTTTAACCCTCCTGATTTCCTTAAGTTTTCTCTTGCATTTTTTATACTCATTCGTTCCTTGCTGCCTGTACCTGCTATGTGCTTCCTTACCAAGGCCTCCATATCCTTGCAAAAACAAGGTTTCCTATACCTGTTAACCTTGTCTTTTATTCAGACAGGAACATACAAGCTTTGTACTCTCAATATTTCACATTTGAAGGCATCCCACTTACCAAGCATACCTTTGCTAGAAATAACCTGTCCTAATTTATACTTGCCAGATCCTTTCTGATACCATCAAAATTAGTCTTTCTCCAATTTAGAATCCCAACCCGACAACCAGACCTACCCTTTTCCATAATTATCTTGAAACTAATAGAATTATGATCACTAGATACAAAGTATTCCTTGCACAAACTTCCGTCAACTACCCTGCCTCATTCCCTAATGGGAGTTCTAGTATTGCACTCCCTCTAGTTGGGACCTCTATATATTGATTAAGAAAACCTTCCTGAGAATATTTGACAACTCATTCCCATCCAACCCTAATAGAGTATGGGAATCCCAGTCAATATGTGGAAATTAAAATCACTTAATATTACAACCTTACGTTTCTTGCCTCTGTCTGCGATCTCTTTACAAGTTTGTTCCTCTAAATCCTGCTAACTAGTGGGTCTATAATATGATCCCATTGACATGATCATTCCTTTTTAATTCCTCCTACATCCAGATGGCCTCAGTGGATGAGCTCTCCAATCTGTACTGTCTCAGCACTGCCGTGACAATTTTCCTGACTAGCAATGCCACCCCTCCCTCTTTAATACCTTCCCTTCCACCATGTCTTAAACCACGGAACTCCCAAACATTGAACATTCTGCCCCTCCTGCAACCAAATCTCACTAATGGCTACAATATCATAATTCCATGTGCTGATCCATGCTCCAAGGTCTAAGCTCATCAGCCTTTCCTGCAATACTCCTTACATTGAAATAGATGCAACTTAGAACAATATTCCCACCACGTTCAACCTTTCGATTCTTGACTTTTCATGCAGGCTTAACATCTTTTCCCACAACAATGCCGCTATCTGTTTTGGCACTCTGGTTCCCATCTCCCTGCAACTTCATACCAGTCGTAGAATGAAGCCCCACAGTGGAGATAGCTCACCACATTTGCTACATAGAAACCAATGTTCAATAGGCATTGTGCGTGACTTGTAGTCTTTCTGCAGCACGAAATTAAACACAATGGTGGGATTATCTGGTGTGCAATCCTGGCAATGTGGGGTAGAGCAGGTCAATGCCAGGGTCAGTCAGTTTGCTAAAGCTGCCTTGCATTTACCCATCACTGAGACAAGCATATCAGGAACACAGTGCAGCAGCAGATAACGCTATATTTATGACAACATTACTCACACTTTGTTAACCAAGGCAAACTAACGCACAGATGAATGGCCTTTGACTGTTTCATGGAGTCTGTACCTTCTCTTACATTGTTCTTCATGAAGTTAAAACACTTCCTGTGTTTCGCCACCCTGCTTGCTAGCTTCATAAATGCAATGGTGATAAAATCCCTTGCTTCACTCCAATATCCACTTGGCCAATTTACATCCTTTGTCGTTAAACACCAGTACCTTATAAGAACAAAACCAAGCTGGGGCACCAGGCATCAGACTTGCCAAAGTACGTGCTGCCCAGTCAATTTGTTAAAGTACTGCTCATTAAACATTGGGAGAACTGTGTGACAGACCAGACAGGCAACCATCTGGCACAGATATCCTTACAGAATGCAAATAAACCCTTCTACCACAATCACTTGCTTCAACCCTCTCCCACTGGCAGGGCCCATCCACCTGGAGATATCATGGGGCACCAGCTGAGAGAGATCGTCTCAGGCATCCCCAATATTGTCTTCAAAGTTTCTGAAGTTATGTCGGACCAGGTCAAACACAGGGAAGTATCCTGCTGTCACAACCTGCTACTACCACAGCTAATGAATCAGAACAGCGTACTGATTCTTTAAGAGACACGATAGGTAACACAGAGACAGTATGGACTGGGAGATTTCATTGTGAACTCCCAACACTGACATCACCTCATTCATTCAGTTTTATATAACACCAACAGTACTGGACACAACAAAAACTCAAATTCCCCAAAACATTCTGGTTGTAGTGCTGAAGACGTGTTCCAGATTAGCCACACTACCTGCCTGTCTGTCACTAGCTAATCTGGCACCTGCTCGACTGAAATGAAAAACTGCCAGGTCTTTTCCTGACTGCAGAAAGCACACCAAATTAGTCCCCCCATAAGTTGACTCCCAAACATGGGAGTATTTAGGGATGACAGCACTGAGAATGCTAACAGGCAACACTCCAATAAATTGTAATCTGTTGATTGGGCTTGGGTTTTGGCATAAAACACAGAACATTACAGCACAGTACAGGCCCTGTACTCATCAGGAGTTCAGGAGAGTGAAAGGTTTTGAGAGGTTAAAATATAAAACATTTATTAATCCCAAAGTGCTTGAGGATTGACCAGGTTTCTGCACCACAGGGTCATGCCATGAGATGAGACCATAACAACACAGTACAGGTAGGCCCTTTAGCCAAAACTGTTGAACCTTTTAAATTACCCCAAGATCATACTACCCTTCCCTCTTACATATCCTGCCATTTTTCTATCCATGCCCATCTAAGGGTTCTTTAATGTCCCAATATATCTGCACCATTCATGCCTATCTTAGAGATTTTAAATAGCCCTACCCTAGGCAGTGTGTAAAGAACTAACCTCTGACTTCCCCTCTATGCTTTCCTCCAATTACGCCCCTTTCTATTAGCCATTTCTACCCTGAGAAAAAGTCGCTAGCTGTCCACTCAATCTAAGCTCCTTATCACCTTGCACAGCTCTATCAAGTCACCTCTCATCCTTCTTCGCTCCAAAAGAAAAGCCCTGGCTCGCTCAACATATCCTGTAGTCCAGTCAGCAGCCTGGTAAATCTACTCTGCACCCTCTCTGAAGCTTCCACGTACTTCCTATAATGAGGCAACCAGAACTGAACACAGTATTCCAAGTATGGTCCAACCAGGGTTTTATAGGGCTGCAACATTACCTCGGCTCCCCACGTGAGTACAGTGACAGAATCCAGAGGTGGAATGAATGCAATAGAACACTGGCCCAGACAACTAAAGCTCTAACAATGTGTAAACAGCTAAGTTCTATCCAGGATGAAGCAGCCCACTTGATCAGTCTCCATCAGTAAATCTTCAGGGCTTCCCACCATTAGTGCACTACCTCCAGGAATCATTGCAGCATCATACCAATGCTGTCAGCAGCTCCAAGACCTGCTTAGAGAAAGCAGTTAAGCTAGTATACACTAGCAAGTTTCTACAGATGTATGGTGGAGAGCATTCTGAGTGAAAGATGAAACATGAGGGCAAACTAGCCAATAATATCAAGCAGGATGCTACAAGATTTTTCACTTAGATAAAGAGTAAAGGGTAGGTGAGAGTTGATACACCAGCCGGACTGGAATATCACCATTCCTTCACTGTCACTGAGCCAAACTCTTAGAACAGTCTCCCTCTCTCTCTCTCTCTCTCTCTCACACACACACAGCATTGTGGGTGTACCCACACCTCAAGGACTGCAGTAGTTCAAGGTGGCAGCTCACTGCCACCTTCTCAAGGACAACTAGGTGATGAGCAATTAAATGCTGGCTCAGACTGTGAAGCCCACATCCCTTGAATGAATAAAAAAAACATACATTTAGATCTAAAATCATTCATTCAAATTACAAAAAGCAACAGATCATACTGAGGTAACACTCAGGTAACAGCTTTCCAGACACAAGACACCCATCTACCATCATCCTCAACTTCCTGCCACTGAGGTAACTGGATCCCATCTGTCCTCTACTTATGATCACGAGTTTTTAAATTTTTCTGATTAACCTCGCAAGTATAAATTTACCAGAAATCCACAACACCCTATCCTAATTAACCAATCCTGCTTCAACCTCAAAGAATTCGATCCTTGGTTACAGACTGTTGTTCCTTAAATCGATGCCTGAATAGCCCTAACTTTTCAGGCTTTGTTTATTTACAGTAACTGAATCTTTTCAGGATTCATTTAACCTTTCTATAAAAGAGGCACGCCAAGCTGCTTGCAAGATTTCAAATGTGGCAAGCTAATGCTTTACACACATAGAACATGCCATTGTGTTGTACAATCTTGGAGATCAGTGCTCACTTCTTCAGCCGTTCTTGTGAGCAAACTGTCGCTGAATTGGGTTTTGACGACCCGAATATGACACTCACCTGAGGGAAGAGGGGCCTCTCATCCCTCTTCTTTTTCAGACAATCTGCCATTAACCGCTTCATTGCCTTTGGGCAGTTATTGCGCACCTTGCTGAGGTCAGGGGTGAGGTAACCTCTGCCAACCATGAAGATTATCTAAAAGACAAATCAGAAAGGTCAAGCATTACAAGCCACCAACTAGAAAATCTGAAAGATGAAGGGTTAAATCTGACGCAGTAGCAGGACTACACAGCCCTCCGAACTCTGGCTCAACACAGAAACTTGCCACAAAGCATATTCCAGCTCCCTGATGTTTTACCTTGGACCAAATGGCAGAGGTAGGCTACGTCACTCATGAATGGAGAGGTAGTACAAAATGTTCAAAAAATTAAACTCTGACATGCTGTGTATCCACACATTTTTGACTTGGGACTAACTACCTAACATTTAAATGTAACTCATCATTCCATCCTTTACCACTCCTGTGACATTGACTGAAGATTTGAAGCATCACTTCCCTGAGGTTAGGAAGAATGGTGCAGAAAGACACTGAGCCTGCGAGCAGGATGCCAGTCTTGTCTCCTTTCTGGTTTATCTCAGTGGCAGCGAGGAGTCCCCAAGGGAAACAAAATGCTGCAGTGTTCCAGTGATAATTAAGTAAATTCTGCACTAAAAAGTTTGGAATCAACTCAGCAACATGTGATTTTTGTATCAATGATAACCTTATTGGATGGCTAGACATAGAATAAATCTGCCTGACTCTTGACTATCCACTGTTCACTGCTAGTGCTATTTGTATTAGGATTCTCTCTTATCACAACAGTATGCACACACAATATGGATGAGTTCAGAAAGGTGCAGTACTGGATAGCCATGGAGAAAAGGTTGCAAAGCTGAACTACAGATTATGCTAAGAAAAACTGATTATTACAGATGCTCAGTGGAGAGCTTTTTGACAAGTTGCGTTACCACCTGGTATGGAGGTGTCAATGCACAGGTTCGAAAGAGGGTTGTGGGCTCAGGCAGCTCTATCATGGGCACAGCCCTTCCCATCATCATCCAGGACAAATTCAAAAGGCACAGCCCCAAGAAGATTGCATCCATCTTCAAGAATCCAACTTCCTCTTTCCCCAACCACCCACCTTGCCCCTCACCTATCATTTGCCAGCCTATACTACTTAACCCCCTCCCCATCTCCTCATTCTGGCTTCTTCCCCCTCCCTTTCCAGTCCTGAAGGGGTATGGCCCAAAACATCAACTATTTATTGCTCTACATGGATGCTGCCTGACTTGCTAAGTTTCTCCAGCATTTTGTGGATTTCCAACATCTGAAGGATTTCTTGTGTTTATGTTTCTGATCATAAGCCTGAATCTGAATAGATGCAAGACATAACACACTGATGCAGTGAGGAACACTCTGGAGTCTGAGCAGGAAGCACAGCACTGCAACAGAGCTGACTCCATTCTGTTCCAAAACAGGACCACCCAGGACATTACTACCACCAGAGAGGAGGTACAGGAACCCGAAGACACACACCTAATGTTTTAGAAACAGCCTCTACCCCTCCAACGTCAGATTTCCAAATGGACACTATCTCACTATATTTTCTCACTTTTTGCACTACTTGGTTAATTTTCTAATCTATTACTAATTACAATTTATAGTATATCTTTATGCATTTTAAAGAATAACCACAAAGTAAAACTGGAACATAAGTCTTGGAGACGGTCTAAAATTACAGGCTGACCTTTCCAGGAGAGTTAAGAAACATGTTTATTTTCATAGATACAAGTTGGGAACACTTCAGCAGCCAGCAATGTTGGATCAGTCAGCAGTCTCAGGACAGAAATGAGGAAACTTAAATGTTCAGGATTATGGATGGTTACAAGCAGCCATGAATTTACTGTAAAGTGAACAGACATGAGGGTATAAATGACCTACAGATGTAGCAGTTGGATCTTTGCTCGATGTCTCCTGCCAACTTTAAATCCATCTGCATATTTTGCTTTCTATTCTGAGAGGTTCAGCTTTAGCTACTATTTCTCTACAAGGGTTTTTGTCAGATCTATTGCAGAATTCCATGTAAATTATTTCCTTAGACATTTCCCGATCAATAATTTAGTCAACTTTTCAAAATTTTCAAATGATTTACACAGTCCCACTGAACTGTTCCCACCATGTCATATTAATGCTTCCACTATGTTGTACTGGCTAGCATTTACAAGGAAAGCACAGCATGGTTAAAATGCAATTTATAGGATAGCTTTGTTGAATCCATGCCTTGGGAGTGTCTGAGGCCTTCACTGGGTAATGGCCTCTAATATTTTCACAATGATGAGCACCTAAGTAAAACCAACCAAAATAATAGACTTTTGTAGCAGTTTACTCACCTGATCACGGTTATTAATGTTTGAATACGGTAACTGTCCACTCATTAACTCATATAGAACCACCCCAAAGGCATAGACATCAGACTGGAAACTGTAGGGGTTCTTATCTTGCATTCGGATCACCTCAGGGGCCTAAGAGAAAGCAAAGGTTTGGTCAGTGACATAATATTTCAAATTTACTGGTGAAAACTGGAGGACTGTAGGATGAGGGTGGTCAGTGTGAGATACTAAGCCCATAAAAAGCTTGTCTCCTGGAACATAAAGACATCTGTCCGAAGTGAAAATGATGAGCTGCGTGTTGTAGCATCAAGATGTACTCCACTAGGTGTTAGTACTTGCTGGAACTGGTAGATATCAAAATAACATTAGACAGAACAAGACCATGAAACCAAACTATAAAAGGTGCTGAAAGTTGGGCTGTAATGTCTAAACTCACTGTGAATACTGCAGCAAGGGAAATGGATTCATCCTGCACAAACTGTCAGATTTATCCCTTTCTATGAAGGGGCATTGGAAATATTCATTCCATCTGTGCCTTATTATACATTGTTAAAATTGGTAACATCCACTTGAAGTTCAGCATGTCAAAGTAAACCTTCAATTGAACCATTAATTTAAACTGAGACAACTAATATCCATGTGGCACTGCTGTGGATTGTCAGTTCTGCAGCCTCACAGCCCGAGAATAGGTTTGATTTTGACCTTGTTGGGAATGCAAAAGGAAAAGCGCAATTGGTTTCCTGTTATAGGTACTCTGTGACGAGTAATATACTGAAGAAAAGTTACTGACCTTATACAGTAGAGATCAGAGGGGGCGCAGTGAGAGGAAACTTAAGCAGTTGTTTCTCCTTCCATATATGCTGTCTGATCTGCTGAGTACCTCTGCCATTTACTATATTAGAATGTAGAACATTACAGCACAGTACAGGCCCTTTGGCACATGAAGTTGTGGCGACCTTTTAACCTATTCCAAGATCAATCTGACCCTTTCCTCCTATATAGCCTTGCATTTTTCTAACATCCATGTGCCTATATAAATGTGGTGATCCTACCATCACCCTTGGTAGCGCATTTCACAATGTGTAAAAAAACTACTTCTGGTGTTTCGATTTTTTTTTGTGTGCCATACTCTGCCAGAGCCTTGGCAACCACTTTTTTTTCCCAAGTGGTTGTCTTGGAGGAAAAATTCTGTCAGTGGTCCTCCACATCCTTCTCACAGCGCAGTGTTATTTTTTTACGAGGCTGAGTTGCAAGCTCGACACTCAACCTGGCATGGATGGGAGCGGAGCAACTGGATTCGAACTTGGGAACCTTCGCTCCGGAGTCTGGTGCTGATGTCATGTTTCCATATACTTTCCTCCAAACACCTTAAAGTTATGTCCTGTTGTATTTGCCATTTTTGCCTTAGAAAAGATGTTGGCTGCCAACCCAATCTATGCCTCTTATCTTGTACACCTCTATCAAGTCACCTCTCATCCTCCTTTGCTCCAAAGAGAAAAGTCCTATCTCAGCTAACCTTTCCGCATAAGGCACACTCTCTAATCAAGGCAGCATCCTGGTGAATCTCTTCTGCACCTTCTCTAAAGCTTCCACATCTTTCCTACAATGAGTGGACCAGAACCAAACACACAAGTACGGTCTAACCAGAGTTTTATAGAGGTGCAACATTATCTCACGACTCTTGAACTTAATTCCCCAAGTAATGAAAGCCAACACACCATATGTTTTTTTTTAAAAAAAACAATCCTATCAACTTGCACTACAACTTAATACTTTTCCTGTCTCTGGTGTCTACCACCCACCCCCACCCCAAGATATTTACTCCAACCTTGTAGACAATTTAGTCTGAAGAATGAGATGATGAAGATCATTACAGGACAGGCTCTGCCTCACCAGGGAATGAAAAAATGTATGGGGTTCCAGATCATTATCACAATGGTAATGCTTCTCGATTCTGTGCTCTGGATTTAACTGCTTGCCCTGGAAATTTAGAGTCTTAGCATAGGAGAACCATGCACGTGGAAATCACCTTAAATCTAGTCCAATCCTTTCATTCTTTGAAGGTCAGTAGCTTAAGAGGCACCAGCATTCTGATACCTCATTGAAGATTAATTGTGGAGGAATCAGGTACTGTTCATTAAACTGAACTTTATAGATGGAATTGTTACATCATAATTGCCTAATTATTTATGCCTTTCCTCAGCTAGGATGGAATGAAGAACAAGCCTGGCCAATCTGATCAGCACTGGCCAATGTTACAAGAGTACTTAAATTATCATTTAAAATTTTGTAATCAATGTTCCCAAATCAGATTACCTGTTAAAATGTCTACACTGCTCAAACACTGGTATAAACCTCAGCTTAATTAGAAAATTCTTTCAGGATGCGGAAGAAAATTTAAACACAAAAAGACTCCTGACATGAATCAGCTGTTCACTTCCAAACTTTAAAAAAATAGAAAAGCAATGGGGGCAAACATATCCTGATTACTGCTTTGGTGAGATAAAGCAAAATGATTTCCTCTACTACTTCTCATGAAACCATCCTGAAAATGTGGATTTACTTCAGAACAGCAACCAGAGAAATTCTCATGCTCTGCATAAAATGCAGAAGGTCTAGACTCATGATTATAGGCACTCTACTCCTGCTCATACTACGTTCCAAGGTAGACAGACCATTGCTAAGACAGTCCCAAGGGCAAACAAGTTCCAGCCATGGCCTTGTGTCCCAATCAGATCACATGCTAGGCCACAATGGGTCAACAACAACCCAATTCTACTTGAAAAGCTCTGGGTGTAGACCGAGGAGCTTTCAGAACTGTTTGCCTATCTCAGGCATTTTCACTGTCCATAGTTTGAACTGCAAAGGGACAGCCTTTCTCACTTTTCCAAGCACCCACGTTGAACCTTGAATTGTGAAGAGTTTCAAACAACCAGCAGAGATTCATTTTCATGTAGGATTGGAAGTGGAAGATTTTAATTTGCCAACGATTCTGTAAAAGAAATCCTGACAATACTAAGAGCTTGACGGATAAAACACAAGCACAAAAGAAATAGGAGTAGGAGTTGGCTACAGGTCATCTTGAGCCTGTCCCCTGCTCTACGTTTTTCTGATCATATCTTGACTCTATTTCTCTTTCCTATTCTTACCACCTTTGATATCCCTCCCAATAAGCCAGAAAACCTGCTCACTTCAACCTTGAGTACGGTCAATGTATATCTTATTACATATATTTGCTGTTTGTGTTCGTGTATCAGTAACCACTCGGTTCAGAGCTGAATGCTGTCAATCTTTTGTAGTCTTGTCTTATTTTCTTAGATATGGCCAGTTCTCTGTTATTTTTAGGGATTGTGTATTGTTTTGGAACTGATTTTACACTACAGAGACCAAACATTATTTAAAGTGCATGCCTTTACACAAAAGATATTATCTGGAACCTTGGGTTACAACATTTGGATTTGAATAAACTTACAAGAAAACGTCTAATGGCCCATCAAGCACACGCATACCACATAGTTGACCAAAGCATAATAGGTTTCAAGCTAAAGTTGCTTATGTTTCAAGCAGTTTAAGTTACAATGAATAGTGGCAATTATTTTTCTCCCATTCTTTATCAATTCCCTAAAGTAACAAAGGATCCTGAAAAAAGGAAATGATCATGTAATTTACTGACTTTTGTTAATCAACGCATGCACTCTTTGTTCTTCCTCATTTTAGTAAATTAATATACTCATCTGAATTAAAGCAAGAAGAAATCAGGAGCAGAATTCCACAAAGGTCATCTGCAATGCTGAACAATACCATAAATGATAGTGATCTCTAATACCAGTTTCAAAACTCCTTGTAAAAAAAAGTTTTGAAATCCACCCATTTCAAAGTTCAAAATTTAAAGTAAATTTATTATCAAAGATATATACATCACCATATACAACCCTGAGGTTCACTTTCTTGCGTGTGTATTCAATAAATCTAATTACTATAATAGAATCAATGAAAGACTGCACCAACTGGCATACAATGAGTGTGCAAATGACAACAAACTGATCAAATACAAAAAGAAATCATAATAAATAAGCAATAATTATGAAGAACATGAGATAAGAGTTCTTGAAAGTGAATCCACAGATAGTGGGAACATTTCAATAATCAGAGCCTTGGTCTTGCTGACATTGACTAAGAGATTGTTGTGGCACCACTCACCCAGATTTTCAATCTCCCTCCTACATGCTGATTTGTCACCATCTTTGATTCGGCCTGTGACAGTGGTGTCGTCAGCAAACTTGAATATGGCATTGGAGCTGTGCTTAGCTGCACAGTTATAAGTGTAAAGCAAGTAGAGCAGGGGCTAAGCACATAGCCTTGCAGTGCACGTGTGCTGATGAAGATTGTGGAGGAAATGTTGCTGCCAATCCAAACTGTCTGGGGTCTGCAAGAGAGGAAATCGAGGATCAAATTGCACAATGAGGAATTGAGGCCAAGGTCTTGAACATTATTGATTAGTTTTGAGGGGGTGATAGTATTGAATTCCAAGCTGTAGTTGATAAAGGGTATCCTGATGTATGCATCTTTGCTGTCCAGATGTTCCAGGGTTGAGCGAAGAGCCAATGTAATGGCACCTACTGTGGACCTGTTGTGCCAGTAGACAAATTGGAACGGATCCAAGTCACTTCTCAAGCAGGTGTTGATACAGTGGTGCTAGAAAGTTTGTGAACCCTGTTGAATTTTCTCTATTTCTGCATAAATATGTCCTAAAATGTCATCAGATCTTCATGCAAGTCCTAAAACTAGATTGAGAGCTGAATTAAATAAGTAACACAAAAAATATTATACTTGTTCATTTATTTATTGAGAAAAATTATTCAATATTACATGTACTTGATGGAAAAAGTATGTGAACCTCTGGGGTAACATCTTCTACAAAGACTACTTGGAGTCGGGTGCTCCAATCAATGAGTTGAGACTGGAGTTGTGGGTTGCCCTGCCCTAGAGAAAAGACACACCAGATCAGTTTACTGACAGAGCCTGCTCTTCTCAGGAAAGATCTGTTTATGTGTGCCATACCTCAATCAAAACAACTTTCAGAGGACCTTAGAAGGATTGTAGAGTTGCATCCAGCTGCAAAAGGTGACAAAAGCATTTATAAAGACCTGAGTGTTCATCAGTCCACAGTAAGAGGAATTGTCTACAAATGGAGGAATTTCAGTTCTGCTGCTACTCTCCCTAGGAGTAGGTGTCCTGCAAATATCACACCAAGAACACAATGTGCAATGCTGAAGGAGGTGAAAGGGAACCCAAGGGTAACAGCAAAAGATCTGCAGAAATCTCTAGGACTTGAAGTTTCTGTTCATGTGTCTACTATAAGAAAAACACTGAATGAGAATGGTGTTCATGGAAGGACATCAGGAAGAAACCACTGCTCTCCATAAAAAACATTGATGCACATCTCAAGGATTCAAGTTTGCAAAAGATCACTTGGATGTTCTGCAATGCTTCTGGACAATGTCCTGTGGACAGATGAGACAAAAGTTGAACTTATTGGCAGAAATGCTCATTGCTATGTTTGTAGGAAAAGGGCACTGCACACCAACAGCAAAACCTCATCTCAACTGTGAAGCACAGTGGAAGGAACATCATAGTTTGTGGCTGCTTTGCTGCCTCAGGGACTGGACAGCTTGCAATTGCTGAAGGAACAATGAATTCAAAATTGTATCAAGACATTTTACAGAAGAATGTAGGGTAGCAGTCTGTCACCTGAAGCTTAATAGAAGTTGGATAATGCAACGAGACAATGATCTGAAAGACAAGAGTAATCAACAACAGAACTGTTTTAAAAAAGATTATGTTTTGTAAAGGCCAAGTCAAAGTTCTGACCTTAATCCTATTGAAATGTTGTAGAAGGACATGAAGCAAGCAGTTCATGCAAGGAAGTCACCGAACATCTCAAAGTTGAAGCAGTTTTCTAAGGAGGAATAGCCTAACATTCCTCCAAGCCAATGTGCACGACTGATTAACAGTCACCGGAAATATTTGGTTGAAGTTATTGCTCTACCCGGGAGGGCGGTCACACCAGTTACCGAAAGTAAAGGTTCATGTCCTTTTTCCAACAAATACATATAATATTGGATCATTTTTCACAGTAAATAAATGTACAAGTATAATGTTTTTGTGTTATTTATTTAATTGGGTTCTCTTTACATCGTTTTAGGACGAGTGAAGATCTGATTCTACAGGGCTCACTAACTTTCTAACGTCACTGTATGTTTCATCACCAACCTTTCAAAACACTTCATCACTATGGATGTAAGTGCGACTGGACAACAGTCATTGAGACTGGTTACCACATCCTTCATAGGCATCAGTACATTTGAAGCCTGCTTTAAATCAGGTGGGTACCTCAGACTGCCAAAGTGAGAGGTTAGAGATCTCAGTGAACGCTCTAGTCAACTGATCAGCACAAGCCTTTTGTACTTGACCAATACCCCATCTGGGCTAGGTGCTTTCCATGGAATCACCCTCCAGAAGGATGTTCTCACGTAGGGCTCGAAGACTGAAGTCACAGGGTCATCGGGGGCTGTGGGAGTTAGTGAAACTTATTCCACGTTTTGACGGTCAAAGTAAGCATTGAAGGCATTGAGCTCATCTGGAAGTAAAGCATTGTTGTCGCCTATGTTGCTCAATTTTACTTTTATAAGAGATGACATCATTCAAGCCCTGCCACAAATGACGATCATCCTTCATTGATTCAGGTTTAGTCGGGAATTGCCACTTCACCCATGAAATGGCTTTATGGATATCATACCTAGATCTCCTAACTTTGTTGGTCACCAGACTTGAATGCCTCTGATCTGGCCCTCAGCCAATTGCGAATCTCATGGTTCTCATGGGCTTCTGGTTGGGGAAGACATCCAATGAAACTCACATCTCCACCTTCAGCCTTCTCCAAATCAGCAGTTTGGTCCATCCTGTGCATCAAATAGTCTTCAGGTCTGATCGTCGAATCTGGCATGCTGAGAGTAAGCCATGTCTCAGTAAGACACAGAAAGTAAAAATTTATCATTTCTCTCCAATGTCTTGTTCTTCAGCAATTATATATTTGCGAATGATGCTGGGTATAGGAGCCTCATTCCTCTGCATTTCAGCCTGGATTGGAGTCGCTACACCTCCGGCCATGGCAATGAACTTTTGTCCGCTTAAATCCATATCTGCTTGCTTAAGAGTTACGACTAAGCCCTTCTGAAGATCGTGAAATCCATAGTTCATTAAGTCAATTTAAAAGTACATTACTTAAAGGGAAATTACATGCTGCAGATTGCTGTGAGAGTAATTCAAAAGAGGTATATTTATAAGTATCGTATGTAGAATATAAACTGCTATTCTGCTCTTGTTCTATATATTCACCTGTAATACCCTTGTTTAGAAGTAAATACCTCCTTACAAACTTTCATGTTCGTATCATTTATAAATTTGGCTATTACGCATCTGTCTCTTGAACCAAGTCGTAAACAAAATCTAATTAAAACTAGATTTGACTGAACTGGAAACTTAAATATATATTGTGATTCTCTTTTTCCACACTCGCAGTAAGCTTCAGATGCAAGTTAATCACTCACCATCCAAAGGACAGAACCAGACAGCTGCTCAAATTGATGTGAACCACTCCAACGGGATTTCACTGTTGCTAGTCCAAAGTCCCCAATCTTGACTGTTAGATCTTCATGTAGAAAAATATCTATGAACTGAAGTTAAGGAACTCAGATACGTCTACTAGAAATGATACAAGTCTCCATCCCTGAAAATCCACAGATCAACTACATACAAAAAGGACAGAAGATGTGTTTCTATCTATTCTAGAAGAGGATTAAGCAATCCACGCTTCTCTCGATACAGGCAGTCCCCGGGTTATGTACGAGTTCCGTTCCTGAGTCCGTCTTTAAGTCAGATTTGTACGTAAGTCAGAACAGGTACATCCGGTATTATTTAGCGTCAGTTAGTCAAACATTTGTTTTTGTATATAGTATATATTTTACCTTTCTATGCATATAAAACACTTAAGAAATGTATGATTTTCAGTAATTAAATCAGTGTGTTGCTTAGTAATAACTGTAGCTTTCATTGGGGCAGGGCCTTTCACATGCTCCATTATTCTCACTTTATTCTTTAAAATTGTTCCAATCGTTAACCAACTGTAGCTTAACGCTTTTCCAATGACCAATGGCGTTTCACCTCTTTCCGATCGCTTTATTATTTCCACTTTATTTTCAATCGTAATAGTTTTCCATCAATGGAACAGAAACACTGCGGATTCAGCAGCAGCCGCAGGTGGTAGGTCCTGAGCTCCCCCAGGACCTAAAGTCCACCCGCACTGAGACAGATTAAATGGGACAAGTGGGAGTGGTACTGACTGGAAAAGGGGGGTTGGTGAGGGTGACACTTGCTAAGAAAAGTCTAAGCCAAATACAAAGTTACACACTCAACACAGTGTTAACGGAACGACTTAAAATGGTGGATGGTGTTCTCCTTCCCCTGTTCTTAAGTACGAGTTGTTTGTAAGTTGGACATTCGTAACTCGGGAACTGCCTGTAATTAAAAGACTAAATAAACGCAGGGAGCTTAAGATAGCATTTTGAAACAGTTTCAAAGCAAATATGATACATTTGTAAGAAATGCAGCAGTCAGCTACACCCCACATAAAGGAGTGTGTCAATGAACAAATATTCTATGCTCATGTGGGGAAAAAATTCCAATAATCTAACAGAAAACTGAAAAAATTCTTAAACAGTAAGAGATTGAAAGGTGCTGTGGTCAGAAGCAACCAGATGTCCTTGTAAACAAATCACAGAAAGTTAATTGCACTTACTGCAAGCATTTAGGGGGGAAAATGATAGGTGGCCCTTTATTTCAAAAGAATTTGAATAGCTCTTCCTGCAAAAGCATTGGCCCTTGATGATGTAATAAAAACTGAGTATTGATCTGCTCTCCCTACCCAAGGCAGGATATAATAAAGTAGAGGGCATACAAGTTAAGATTGATTTCAGGGATGAAGGGATTTGTCTACTGGGTGAACTCTATACTTTCCAGAGATTAGAAGTATGTACAGTATATGTTACCATATACTACCTTGAGATTCATTTACAGGAAAATAAAGAAATATAATAGAATTTATGAAAAACTATAAGTAAACAAAGACTAAGAACAACCAACATGCAAACATGGAATGAAAATGAAACATGAAAATGTGGAAAAATGCAAGATTCTTTCACAGCTTGAGAGAGTAAATGCAGGGTTAATGATCCCCCAGGCTTGACTGACCAGAAGCAGGAGCCAGTCTCACTATGGAAAGAGAACTTTAGTCCAACTGATCCATACTCAATCATATGCCTTCCTGAGCTTGTCTCATTTGCCTGCTTCTAAACATTTCTTATCCATCTCAAAATTAGGATTGGCCTTTCAGGACTGAAGTTTTTTTAAAAACCCGAATGTAATTATTTTGGCTGGTATGTACGTGCAGTTTCAAATGGCCTTCTTTAATGGCACAAGCTTCTAGGCTTTCTAAGAAGGTTATACACCAAATGGAGGTTGATAGGTTCTTGATTAGTGAGGGCATCAAAGGTTATAGAAGGCAAAAGAATGGGGTTGAGAGGGATAATAACTCAGCTATGATGGAATGGAGGAGCAGACGTAATGGCTGAGTGGCCTAATTCTGCTCTAAAATTTTATGGTCAATGTAAAGGAGCAACATGACACCTTGGTCTCAGTGAACCTGTGTTCAGCCAAGGTAGGACTGGCCATTTTTGGTAACAAAGTGAGATTTGGTGTAATCTCACAGAGACGAACTTATAATATTTAAAAATATTTATCAGTGCTGGTGTTCATATACTAATGGAGTTGGAATAAATGATTTTCTTTTGTAGTAATACTTGGAATATCAGCTTCACCAGCATGGCTGACATTTAATGCTTTTCCATTCTTACACTGTTTCAGTTGCCATGGTAAAAGGACACTCCCACTGCTGGGTATAAGGATCCAGAATCTGATCCCAGTAGCAAAGAAGGAACAGTATTCATGTTTTTAAACAGTTGAGGGTGGTGTGCACCTTGGAAGAGGTGATGGCGATGACACTCCCAAACTGAGAAGTACAGTTGGGAGGTGCGACCACCTTCTAGGTAATGGTAGGAGAAGCCAGTGAAAAGTTGCAAATGGATTTTGCTGACAAAAGAGCCACAATTCGCCATTAGTGAGGGAATGAATGTTTAAGTAGTAGGCAGAAGAGTGGAAGAATGAACATTTAGGGTGTATAGGGAGAAAATCATTTAAAGTACTTAGTTTTGCAAGGCCTAGAACTTTATTAATGTGAATGGCTCTTCTCTTATCCAGGCAAACAAAGGTATTTCTTTTGCTTTGCAAGTTGTATACAAGTTGTAAGTCACTCACTATTGAATAGCTGACCTGTGACCTGTTCTTATTATTTGCATTATTACTGCCCCTGACCCTGTTAAATTTATGGTTAAAAATAGCACTTTCCCACTATCCCTTATGGATGATGGCTTTGTTAATAGAGGTGGTTATGTCCATTCACTTCCATTCATGGCCTCTTTATAGGAAAGATAAAGAAGCTTTACGGAGGCTGCAGAAGATATTTACAGGGGTGCTGTCTGGATTGGACAGCATGTCTTATGAAGACGGATTGAGCAAGCTAGGGCTTTTCTCTTTGGATCAAAGGAGAATGAGAGGTGACTTGATAGAGGTGTACAAGATGAAAGGAGACACAGTGGATAGCTAGAGATTTTTTCCAGAGCAGAAATGGCTAATATGAGGGGGGATACAGTGCTTATAAAAAGTATTCACCTCCTTTTTGAAAGTTTTCATGCTTCATCATTTTACAACATTGAATCACAGTGGATTTAATTTGGCTTTTTTTGACACTGGTCGACAGAAAAAGACACTTTCGTATCACAGTGAAAACAGATCACAGAGTAATCTAGATTAATCAGAAAAATAAAACACAAAATAATTGCGTAAGTATTCACCCTCCCCTTAATATGACTCACCAAATCATCACTGGTGTCACCAATTGGTTTTAAAACTCACATAATTAGTTAAATGGAGATCATCTGTGTGCAACCAAGGTGTTTCAATTAACTGCAGTAAAAATACACCTGTGTCTGGAAGGTCCAACTGCTGGTGAGTCAGTATCCTGCCAAAAACTACACCATGAAGACAAAAGAACACTCCAAGCAACTCTGAAAAGGTTATTGAAAAGGACAAGTCAGGAGATGGATACAAAAAAAAATTCCAAGTCACTGAATATCCCTGAAGTACAGTTCAATCAAGAAATGGAAAAAATATAGCATGCTGTAAATCTGCCTAGAACAGGCTGTCCTCAAAAACTGAGTGACCATCCAAGAAGGGAACTAGTGAGAGAGGCCACCAAGCAACCTCTGATATCTCTGGAGGAGTTACAAACTTCAGTGGTTGAGTTGGGAGAGACTGCACATACAACTGCTGCCCGGGTGTTTCATCATTCGTAGCTTTATGGGGGTGTTGCAAAGAGAAAGCCACTATTGATAAAAACTCATATGAAATCTCAGCTAGAGTTTGCCAGGAGATGAAGAAAGCAAAATTGAGCTTTTTGGCCGTCAGACTAAACGCTAAGTTTGGCGTAAGCCCAACACTGCACGTCATCAAAAACACAGCATCCCTACCGTGAAGCATGATGGTGGCTGCTTCATGCTGTGGGGATCATCACTGCTGCAGGCCCTGGAAGGCTTGTGAAGGCTTAGTCTGCAAGAGAACTGCAACTTGGGAGAAGATTTGTTTTCCAGCAAGACAATGACATAAAGCATAAAGCCAAAGCTACACAGGAATGGCTTAAAAACAACAAAATTAATGTCCTCGAATGGCCAAGTCAGAATCCAGACCTCAACCGCATTGAGAATTTGTAGCTGGACTTGAAAAGGGCTGTTTATTCATGATCCCCATGCAATCTGACAGAGCTTGACCAGTTTTGTAACGAAGAATGGGGAAAAATGGCAGTGTATAGATGTGTAAAGCTGATCGAGACCTATCCACACAGACTCAAGGCTGTAATTGCTGTCAAAGGTGCATCTACTAAATACTGACTTGAAGGGGGGGGGGGGGGGGGGGTGGAGTAATTATGCAACCAATTTTTTGTGTTTAATAATTTCACTAAACTTAGACCAATTTGTAGAAATTTATTTTTACTTTGACATGAAAAAGTCTTTCCTGTTGATCAGTGTCTAAAAGACCAAACTAAATCCACTGTGTATCAATGTTGTAAAACAATAAAATATGAAATCTTCCAAGGGGAGGGGGTGAATATTTCTTATAGGCACTGTATTTTTAAGGGGATTGGAAGTATAACTGGAATGTCAAAGGAGATATATATATATATGAACACACACGTGGTGAGTACGTGGAACACCCTGTCAGGGATGGTGGAGGAGGAGGCAGATACATAAGGGGTATTTAAGAAAGAAATTCTTAGCGCATGGATGATAGCCCTCCAATGCTCTATATAGGAGGGAAGGATGAGATTGAACTTAAAGTAGGTTGAAAGGTTGGCTTAACTGGACAGTTTGGGAGCCTGGTGGTGCAGCAATTAGTGTGGCTGCCTCACAGCTTCAAGGAGTGGAATTCAATCCTAACTTTGGTGTTGTTTGAGTAACATTTGTTTTCCCTTCCAAAGATGTGTGGGTAAGCTAAATATCATTGTAAATCATTGTATGTCATTTTCAAAAGAATCAGAGGGAGCTGATGGACATGTGAGAGAGAAATGGGCCTAATTCTGCTCCTATATCTTATGGTCTTAATGTTGAGTTGATGCATAAAAGCAAACTGCTTCTGTTCTAGTGAAATCACATCAAAACCAGCCATGGCTGGCCTGTTTGGCCAATGCACTCATCACCTTCACAAAGAAGCCATTGGAGAAGTCCTGCATATTGGTGGTGTAATGCCAGACACATCATACTCTTACTCCAAGTATGAAAGGATACTATTACTCTTCAGATCTCTGTGAATAATGGATTTTGCATGCAGGTAGCTGTAAGGAAGAACAATAATTAGCACTCCATTTATCCAACATTAGTAAACTACTTCAACAAGAGACCAGACTGCTGGAGGCAGGATATATGGCTTTCAACCTAACTTGTTGCTCAGGAGATACAGTCCAGTCAATTCACAGGCGTGTTTAAAAATTCTGGGGCATACAATTAATCCATTTCTTTATCAAAGAAATCCACCTTTTGTTTAACAACATTGATACTCACTGAGGCACTACCTGCGGTGAGTGACAGCACCCAAGGAAGTAGTGTATCATTTATAGGCTTGAGCAGCAAGCCAAAAATGGTGCAAATCCTTCCGGTGAGGAATGGCTGGTATGGTAGAAGCTGGCATCTACCAAGCTAGAGGAGACAGGAGGCTCACTATTCTACCCATCCAGCAGGCAAACCAACAATATTCCCAGCAGTAACCTGTTTTTCTCTTTTGTGTCTCAGATGTCAAACAGGTTGCCACAGGTTGTTCTGGTTACTGGCGAAACCTTGGACTTACTCCATGCCCTGTGCAGTCTGCCGGGCAATATCGATTAGCTTAATCATCTCAAACTTGGTCTCGATGATGTGAAGGTGGTGGTACAGACTGGAACCCTCACACCACTGCGTCACGATGGCAAGCTGTGGACTCGTCGTGTAACCCATGAATAAAAGGATGTTCACATGTCGAGTTTTTCTAGACAAGAAGAAAAAAAAAATCGATTAATTTACCATCTTGTAAAGCCTGGAAGTTAAATACTGGGAGTTGAGCCAAACTCAGAAAAGGTTTTGAAAGATTTTGTTGCAGCAGGATATTGAATTAAACTGTGGTGAAAGGAAGAGCGATACTTGTTCAAAAGTATCTAGCTGATCTCGGCAACTTACACCTTAGAAGCAATTACTATGTGTTTATTCCCATCCAGATAACCAATTTCCACAGCAGTCTCTGAAACAATGTTAGGATGGGTTTTGGCCCATTCTTTCTTAGCCAAACTAATTCAATCATTGATTATTGAGAGCACTTTTTACTATTTCAGATTTGCAGAATTGGGGAACAATAGGGAGGGAAGAGAACTTTGGATATGGAATGGACCAATTGTGTTGAAGAAAGTTGGGGAGAAGGAGCAAGTGGAGGACAGGAAGTACCAACAAATCACAAAAATCACAGAATGATTACAGTGCATAAGGAAGCCATTTGACACATCAAGTCTGTACTAGCTACTAGCAAGAGGAATATAGTTATTCCCATTCCTGCCTTTCAGATATCCATCCAGCTACAGTTATTTCTTAAACGTTATACAGTAATTGAATCACCCTTACTTCTGTACAAAGAAAAGCATTCCAGACCACTGTGCAAAGAGGAAAATTAATCCTTGACACCTTTGAATCTTGGCTTTTGACCCCTCATCTAAAGGGATGTCTCTGTATTAGTAGCATCAGAATGGGGCTAGATATACAAGGAAACAGTGGTGGGGAGGAGGTAATCATTATACTAGAAGATGTTCTTGCATTCAGTTTCTCATTAGAATTGTGCCCACATCTAATCTAATTTTGATAGAAAGTTTATAAAAACAAATAGACAACTAATACAACCGCATTTTGCACAGACATCTTGTCGAAGAACATCTGGATCAAGATTACATTAGCTTGCATTCCATAATGATTGATATCCTTTTTGGCTACCTTAGCCTCAATCCTTTTGATTGACATGCTGCTTCCTCCAATTGGATTGGAGAAACCAAGACTCGAACCTACCCCACAGGAAACAGCGCTATTCGTATCTCCAAATAAAATAAAAAAACATTGCTTCTACAACACACACACTAAATGGAGAGTATATGCAGCATCTGTCCCATTTCACTCCTATTACGGTCTCATCAATACTCATATATCAGAGCCAGAATGGTTAGAAAACAACTTTTATGATTTGCTTTGAATGGTGGTCAATCTATATATGACAAATATGAATGATCTAATCTCAACAGTATTTAGTGCATGCGTTTGGCCTTATGAAACAAGGTCTTCAATCAGGCATTTCCACGTCTTTTTTGCTGCCAAACATATTTTTGTATGCAGATTAATACTACAGGAAAGGTAGACTGAGTTTGATTATAGTGATTATCACAGTCAAACAGACTGCTGAAACTTGCTTCCTGTGCGAGGACCCGACCCGGCCTGAGTTTCCTATCATTTTGCTTTGACCACTGATGCTACTTGACCTGCTGAGTTCTCCTGCAGTTTGGTTTCAGTACGTGAAGGGAGGAATTGCTGCCTGATGAACCATATGGTAGGAGTGGAGAAAGAGTGGAAGAGATGCTATTCATATCCTGCTCATAATGATGCACCATCTACACATCTCCAATGATTCCAGAGGCTTGAATGGCTGCTAATGGTTTACAGTTTAGAGTCAAACTGAATAACTTCAGGCTGATTTGACTTCAGTGATGGACAAATTACAGGAATCAATTTCCAAGGACCGAATATACTTTCATTTAGAAAAGTATAAATAAGACTAGACTCCATGAACTTAAGGAGTCAATGTAAACTGTGTAGGTGATATTGCCTTAGTGGTATTTTAATGTGGCTTTTGTCAAGGTAGCAAATGGTTGGCAGGTCAAAAAGTAAAAGTCTGTCATATACAGAGAATCAGTCATACAGGTTAGAAAAGAGGCTCTTTCAGCCCACTTTGTCTATGCCAGTTGTGATGTCCATTACACTAATCTCAATTACCTGCATTAGTCCTTCAATTCTTTCCTATCCAAGTACCTGCCCAACTGCCTTTCAAATGTCGTAATTGCATCTGCCAACATGACATCTTCTAGAGGCTCGTTTGAAATATTCACCACGCTGCGTGGAAAAATATACCACTCTAATCTCCTCTAACTTCCCACTCACCTTAAACCTGTGTCCTCTACTCCGAGATTCCCCTGCCATGGGGGTGGGGGGGGGGGGGGAATATCCATTCTATCTCTGCCCCAAAGAACAGTACAAATTCAAATGGCAAACAGAAATCAAAATCGATTCAGGGACAAGGAGAAAAAGGATAAAAGGATAATTGCTGGTGGTTGTTTCTTCATTCAGACAATTGTTACCAGTAGGATTTCACTGGGCTCAGTATTCTGCCCTTTGCTTTCTGTAATGTAATGATTTAGACTGATGTCATGATAAAAGAAATAATACAAAAATTGGGCATGTGATTGAGAGTGAGAAAAAATTGTTTGGTCTGCATTTGTGCAGGTATAACAAAGCAGGGAAATAGACAGTGAGAAAAATTATAGAGAAATGCAGAAGAATAGAGGGACATTGCAACATACATGCCATGAACTTTATAAGCAGAAGCAGGGAACATCCCTTAAAAGGCACATGAATGAAAGGTGTGATTGTGCTGAAGACAATGGAGAAACACAAAGACTAAAACATTTTAGCTATAATAAATGATGCAGTTGTTTTTCCTGGAAAAGTGGGGGCAATTAGGATACATTAAATTATGATGAGGCCAAACAGAGGAAGACTGTAAATTAGGATCTAGGTTGTAAATTACTTGAATACCACCAATGTCAACACATAATCTGTACACCTTCAAGGATGATATATCATTCACACACTTACAGGAATGACATACTACTGGTTACTGTTAGAACATCATTCATATATCTTCAATGACAACTGACAAGGCTTCCAACCTTTTTTATGCCATGAATCCCTAACATTAACCGAAAGGTCCATGGACCTGTCTAAGATGATACATTATAGCAACCAAGAATAGTCGTGTGCTGATCTACTCCAAGATTTTTCCTCCCAGAATCGCTCTGTTAACCTCTTACCTGAGAACTCCTACTTCATTTTTAAAAGCTTGTAGCTGTTGAGGTGTTGGAGCAGTAACATTCAGCATCTTCACTGCAACATCACCTGCAAACAAACAGCATTTATAGTGCATCACAGACCACAGAATAAGGCCTAAAGGCAGTAAATAGCTATCACAACCAAGGTAGAGGTAGACTGGAAAAAACAGTCGAGCTGTGTTTTTTTCAGTTTACCGTCTGGTTGTCACAGTAGCTGAGTCTTTATCTAGTGGGCAAATGAACATAATGGTCATCACAGAGAGGATGGAGACTGAAAGGATTAACGTCATTAATTTTGCATTCCATCATTGTCAATTTACTCTGGTTGGAAGATTTGTCAGGCAGAGACACTATTCCATTATCCTAACTGATTCACATTATGCTGATCTCTCTGAATTTTAAAACAAGATACCAAGGTGTATAATTTAGGTACTGAGGTATATTCTGCAGTTTTACCACCGCTTCAAATTTTTGGTGTCACTGAAAGCTTACCTTTTCACATGCTATTCATTCCAAATGTGCTTTTAGAGGAACTTATCAACAGTTAATGATACAAACAGGGACCTTGCCAGATCTCCACCACCTTATATTGGTTTTATAGTCAGATTTCTGGTCAGTTTGATGTGATTAAATCTTATTTGTTATTTTCCTTTAACTATCCTGATCCATGGAAGTGAGCCCATGCTTCAGTTCAATTTAGAATATTCTTTTTACTCAATTTCCTTCATATTTCTTGCAACATTATTAGAAGTGTTGAAAGTTACAAATGTGCCACCATTACCAAGACTGTGAGATAAAGTTCTGCTTTTATTTTGCAGAATTCTAGGTTTTGTTACTGTAGTCTTGGTGTGATGGATGGGGTTTTTTATATTTATTTACAGTCAGATTGTTGTACCTCATAAAACTAACAGTATGGAACAGTGGAATGGTTAGTTGCAAGAGCTTAGGGGGCATGGTAGCATAGCAGCTGGTGCAAGTCTTTACAGCATCAGCTGTAAGATCTGGGTTCAACCCGTCACGGTCTTTGTACATTCTCCATGTGACCCCATGGGTTTCCTCCGGGTGTGCCGGTTCCCTTCCACATTCCAAAGACGTACAGGTTAGGGTTAGTCGGTTGTGGGCATGCTATGTTGGCATCATAAGTGTAGTGACACTTGTGGGCTGCCCAGGACAAACTTTGCAGATTTGATTTAACACAAACGACACATTTCACTCTACATTTTGATGTACATCTGACAAATAAAGCTAATCTTTACACTAGCTTTTCTGAAGAGGGACAAGGTTTTTCTAAGCTCCATGTACCTATCCAGGAGTCTCTTAAAAGACCCTATCATATCTGCTTCCACCACAGTCACTGGCAGCCCATTTCACGCACTCACAACTCTCTGCATTAAAAAAAACACCTGACATCACCTCTGTACCTACTTCCAAGCACCTTAAAACTATGCCCTCTCATGCTAGCCATTTCAGCCCTGGGAAAAAGCCTCTAACTATCCACACGATCAATGCCTCTCATCATCTTGTATACCTCTATCATGTCATCTTTCATCCACTCCAAGGAGAAAAGGCCGAGTTCACTCAACCTATTCTCAAAAGGCATGCTCCCCAATCCAGGCAACAACCTTGTAAGTCTCCTCTGCACCCTTTCTATGGTTTCCACAGCCTTCCTGTAGTGAGGCGACCAGAACTGAGCACAGTACTCGAAGTGGGGGCTGACCAGGGTCCTATATAGCTGCAACATTACCTCTCAGCTCCTAATTTCAATTCCACAATTGATGAAGACCAATACACAGTACACCTTCTTAACCACAGAGTCAACCTGCACAGCTGCTTTGAGTGTCCTATGGACTCGGACCCTAAGATCCCTCTGATCTTCCACGCTGCCAAGAGTCTTACCATTAATACTATATTCTGCCATCCTATTTGACTTACCAAAATGAACCACCTCATACTTACCTGGGTTGAAGTCCATCTGCCACTTCTCAGCCCAGTTCTGCATCCTATCAATGTCCCACTGAAACCTCTGACAGCCCTCAACACCATCCACAATACCCCCAATCTTTGTGTCATCAGCAAATTTACTAACTCACCCCTCCACTTCCTCAACCAGGTCATTTATAAAAATCACAAAGAGTAGGGGTCCCAGAACAAATCCCCGAGACACAACACTGGTCAACAACCTCCATGCAGAATATGACCCATCTACAACCACTCTTTGCCTTCTGTGGGCAAGCCAGTTCTGGATCCACAAAGCAATGTCCCCTTGGATCCCATGCCTCCTTACTTTCTCAATAAGCCTTGCATGGGGTACCTTATCAAATGCCTTGCTGAAATCCATACACACTACGCCTACTGCTCTACTTTCATCAATGTGTTTAGTCACATCCTCAAAAAATTCAATCAGGCTCATAAGGCACAACCTGCCTTTGACAAAGCCATGCTGACTATTCCTAATCATATTATGCCTCTCCAAATGTTCATAAATCCTGCCCCGGTCAGTGCTGCATCATATTCACAAAGAAAAAATTTCTCAGTTAAACATCTATCACACTCACCAATCCCCTTCCCTCCCAATGAAAAGACTTAAGTCACTTGAGTGTTGCAGAACACTTGCACGTTATAAAATGTTCTGCAATGCGCGGTTTCCAAACAACTGGCACACTCACATTGTCAACACAACTACACACAGTCTCAGATAGCAAGATTCAAAGATAAGTATTGTCAATATAAAAAGCATACTTTTTATAGAATTATCCATGTCTTTGGCTCTAAGACTTTCTCCATAAACACTAAATTCTAAACCTGCTGATATATTGTTCAGCATGAGCCATATGAATATGGCAAAAAAACATTATATTGAAATATTCCTTCTGCCTTCACATTTGCACAGGATAGCATATCTCTCAAAATATGCTCCCTCATTTTAACATCACAAGTCAACTAATTAGTAATGAACACAGAACACCCATCTGTACAACCTATGTATGTTATGCATGATAAGATGGATCTCCAAGAGGTGACAGGAGGAACTCAAAGGACCAGTAATTCCTAAAACACTTCAGTATTGGAACATTAAGTGCTTTGGATCACTGAGATGTTCTGATCTATTAACTTGAGGCATTGATTTTCTTCAAAAAGGCAATAACAACATCTTAATTATTCCATACTCCATACCATGCCATTTTCCTTTATATACTGTTCCAAACGAGCCTGATCCTATCCTTTGGCCCTGCGTGATCTGTCCATTTGATATCTCCCAGTCGTCACTGGAGTCCCTTCGGCCTATAGTTTTCTACAAAGAACAGGACATTATAAATACAAGTGCTCAAAGCGAGTATTGACTATAATTATTCTCTAAGTGCCACTCACACCAACTTCCTTCTCACAACCATGCCACACACATGAAGCTTTCCATCTACCAACGTGCACTGAGGCCACTCTCAGAATACACAGGAGAAGCAGTCTGTTCCTGCAATTTTTCAGCTATAGGGCTTGTGCCCAAATCTGTATAATGAATGACATCCCCCTCACCATCCAACCCTATTCATCCTAGGCATCTTCTTGTTGACAAACAGTGAGGAACCTTGATTTTCCATGTATCAAGAGGTAGTAGGACAGGTGTCTAGACAAAATCTGGATAATGGATTACTGAACACCCAGATGTTATGCTGAAAAGGTGGTTGGGTTACAATTTTGTTACTTTGAGATCTGAAACTACAACAATGAAGGAGCTCTGGAAGCTGAAGCATTGAATATATTCATAAGCCCTCTCCCCGCCGATCCAGTGTTAATGTACCCATTTAAGAAAGGGTCCACTAGTACTGTTGGGAGCTTAGAAGGATTCACTAGGCTCCTTCCTGGATGAAAGGGTTGCTCTAACACGAATAGCTTAAAAAGGCTAAATCTGTCTCCTTTGTACAGTTTAGAAGATTAAGGGGTGATATTATTGAAACGTACAAAATTCTGAGTGGTAGACATTGAGATTTTTGCACTAATGGAAGTGTTTCAAATGAAGGGACATGGTTGAAAGTTAAGAGGGTGGTCACTTAAAAGTAAAGTGCATAGGATGGCCACAAGTCAGAATTCTGGCAGAGATCACCATTTCTAGATCACAAAAGCTTACATGCCTTCAGCACTGATTTGACCCCAGCTCCATGTCATTCACCAAATACGGATCTCAGTCTCTCACCACTCTCGTACCACACAGTATAATCTTACCATTTTATTCCGGTCTTCAGACGATGACGACTTCCTCTCGCGAGGCTGTGTACCAGGAGACTTCTGCAATGTTTTGACACTGGTCAGGGATCCAGGTAGCGAAGCAGGAGGGGTGGCAGAAAGCCCTGATGTGGATCCTGTTTGCAATATTTGTTTTAAAATAGAAGTTGTGAAGGGAACAGATGCAGAGGAATCAACAAGTAAGAAAGAAGGCAATTAATACCACAGCAATTGGTGATCCTTACAAGGAAATGAGCTAAGCTACAAGTTTGACAGCCCATGCAGGGTACGACACTAGTGAATGACCTTGCAAGCCAAGGTGGCTCCCAAAAAAAGGGGTGACCATGCACATAACTAATGCCAAATCTGTGAATTAAGGTGGAGAAGAGAAAGAGAAAGAGTGAAGCGTGAAGTTATAGCTATCAACCAGATTTTTTTTTTGTTTCCATTGCAGAGAGCTAGCTATGCAGCAACAAAATTAGCACCAAATCTGACTGGTACTGAGCAGTGGGCAATTTGTACCGGAGTTCAAATTCAACCAGCCTGGAAGTCTGTTGGCTTCAGAATTGAACAAGGCACCTTTAAAGAAAAGATAAACCAGTCACAACAGATTTTGAGATTAATTCTTAGAGCACTTGGGAATAGGGTATCTTCACACAACTGGCAAACAGGACTGCAATATGGAGGCTCCACATAAGCTGTGATGTGCTATATTTCTCCAAGTATCCAGATAAAACAGCACACTTAGCTGTGGAGGTACTAGCATGGGTACTACACCATTCCTACAGTTTGGTTGATAGGGTCTCAGCTTCCCACACCAAAAAAAAAATCACAAGCCAACAGACTACACATTTTCATCTTTCTAATATCAGCAACCCTTTCACTACAGCACAGTGTCGGCCAGCACCCGGGGGAACTGTGGTCCATCTAACAGCCAGCACCCAAAGGAACTGTGGCCCACCTGATGGCCAGCACCGGGGGAACTTTGGCCCAACCAATGGCCAGCACCCGGGGAACTGTGGCCCAACTGACCGTCAACACCCGGAGGAACTGTGGCCCAACTGACAGCCAGCACCTTAGGGAACTGTGGCCCAACTGACGGCCAGCACCCAGGGAACTGTGGCCCAACCGACAGCAAATTCTGGGAAACCATAGCCCACTGACAGACAGCACTGGTGAACTGTTCAGTAGTCGACCAAAATCCAGCACTGGGGAAGTGTAGCTCAAAAACTGCTGGCATTCGTAGACCTATCAAAAGGTCCTGTGGAACCATTACTAAACAACAGGCACTTGTTTAATGGAACAGTATCCCAACAGCAATTAACACAATGGAACTGTATTCCTACAAGGTACAAACACTGGAAATGTACCACAAAAACAAGAATCACAACTCAGAACTGCAATCACATCAGAGTAACCACCTTGGGTGACGTGTCCCAGGAAGTATACGTGCATGTGGCTCTGTACCAAATGTTCACCTGTCTAGAGAACTACACAATGGTGTATTCATTAATCTTCCAGACATACATTCATTATCTTCACCTATATTCATTAAAATAAGCAAATTGGTGAAGAGTTAAAAGCACATATAATGCTATGTCTGTTTCTTTTTAAAAACACCACATTCTCAGAGATCCTACCAACAACTTGCTCTTTAATGAATACATTAAAGAGGGAAAGGATGGAGGCAAAAAGTAATTTTGGGAAGGGATGGAGAAGGAAGGAAGTTTTATGGAAAGAATATTTCTTCCCAACCCCCAAAAGCATAAAGTACAGAATGTAAGAATAGCACTTGACAGAAACTATAGACCTTTTATTTCTGGGTTGGATTGTACATCAAGATATCAATGCAAGTCTTTTCTGAATTCTGCTTACTAAAGATAGTTCTTCAAAATAATTTCTAATTAATAAATTAAAGAATTTGCTTTGCCAAAAAAGGTATTATAGGGTGTATAATGAGAAGGTAGATAACCCAGAGTGAAGGTATACAGTCTCTTTCTTTAAACTTAAGGAGTGACTCTAAATTATAAAACAGTGCAGGAATGTGTTTGACAGAGAAACCAGGCGCTGACCAGAAGCAGTATTTTGTTCATGGGCCTCAAGAAAGCCAGATGTGATCTTTTTCACCAACCCTCACCCACACCACCCTGAATACCAGCCCATAACAACGACCTTGCATCCTTGCTCATACAGGGTGCTGTCCTTCTCTGGTCCCTCTTCTGCTTTCTTCTGTATACAGTAAGCTGGGGCTTAACTTGCAACTGAAGAAAAATGTCCCCAAGGGTCACAAGGGACTTCACTTCAAAGTACAAATCTGGGTTGGAAGGAATCTTGGTGGGGCACAAGGTACTCTGAAAGTGTAGCTCCATTCTGTTTTTGACTTGAAGTTGGAACCTCAAACCAATCAACATCCTTATAGATGTGCCACTTTTAAAATGGCCATTTGGCCCAGCCAGTCTCTTCTCCAATCAAGTCTCCTTGGCTATATCCAAAATTAAAACACTTGACATATGCATCTAATAGGAATTAAGATATTCCAGCAGGAGATACTGTACATCTCCAGCACGAAGGGTCTCTGGTAACTACATTTACTTCAGGATGCCACTGTAGCATAGAAGTACTCTAGTACAGCTCGGAACATTGGAGTTCTGAATTCAATAATGCCGCAGTTTGTAAGGAGTTTGTACATTCTCCCCATGGCAACGTGGGTTTCCTCTGGGTGCTCATTTCACTCCCTCAGTCCAAATATGCACTGGTTAGTTGGTTAATTTGTCATTGGAAACAGTGCCAGTGCAAACAGAAAAAAAGTGTTAATGGGTTCAAAGTCCATTTTGAAATTGGGTGGCAGAGTGGAAGAAGCTATTCCTGAATCACTGAGTGTGTGCCTTCAGGCTTCTGTACCTCCTTCCTGACAGTAACAATGAGAATGAGAATTGCTCCCTTGGGAACCAGCATAGGCTAGAGTGACAGAATGGTCTCCTATGCTGTTAAAAGTATCTAAGAAAAGGTGCCGATGCAACAAGGTGAGCACTTGGGGAAAGTGTATGGGTTCAAGTGAAGATTGAACTTTTGTGAGTGGAGGGATTATTGAAGATTTAGTGAGGAAAAGGTGGATTCAAATTAGTGTTGAATTAACCTTCTGGGATGCAGAGATTAGTTGGAGCTTAGTGAAACTCTGACTAATGTGCTAAGTCAATATACCATTTTCTGTCAAGTTGGGATGTTGTTTGTGAATCTTCTCTAATCACCAAAGAGAGCTCAGATCCTTGAGTTGTTATACCAATAGACTTACTTCATATCAATTTCACCTGATACACTCACCCATGGCCCCATCACCCCCAGATACACATATTCCATTGCCCACCTGGAAGCACCTCATATTCCTCCAGTCATAAAGAGAAGATCATCCAAAACTGCCACTCACACCTAATGCTGGATGGCCACATTCACTCCTTGCCCCTGTACTCACTCACCTCATTGGCTCCTAGATCTCAACTTGCAAATCGAAATTCCTCAACTCTTACTCAAGTGCTTCCATTACCTCACTATTTCCCAGCTCTGCAACCTCCTTCAGTGTTACAAACCTCAAGAGCTCCATTTCTCTCTATCTTGTGTTAATATCCTATTCCTCGAGCCTGTAACTGGTGGCTATTCCTTCAACTTTCAGAATCATAATTCTGGAAAGTTCTCCCTTGTCCCTCTCTACCTCGTTTTTCACCTTTAAGACACTCTTTAAAACTTCATGTTGTAACAAATCATTTGGTTAACTGTTTGGTTTGGGTCACATTTTTGTCTAGTTACATCTTGGGAAGCAGCTTGGGCATTAGAGGCACTACAATGTACTTGGGCTAGCCATTTCCCAATGTAGAGATGTCCAAGACTACAGGTTAAGGGCAATGAGATTCATATTGATGGGTTCTTGAGGGTCATCATACACCTGGTAGGCCAAAGAGCCTGCTTCTGTGTTGTACGTCTTCACAAATTGTTGTTATATATTTTTTTATAATATGGTTAGTTTTTGGAATTTTCCAGAACTGATTGGGCAATGAGAGAGAATGTAATTGTGGTATAGCTCGGTACACCTGGTGTGATGACAGATTTTAAAATCAAGTGATCTGCTGTTGTCTTGGTAATCTGATTCTGACTCAGAATTCAGCTTTCACCAGCCTGTCTCACTGTGAGAACCAGAGGGATGAATAAGAGCATTAAACCTTGCCTTTCAATTCTGGATGGTACTGAGCAGGCAAAGAGGAAGAAACTTAACCAGCTAATTAAACTTTAACTGTGTTCACTGTGTTCCAGAGACCTGGCTCTTTCAAACCTGGTCCTACATCCTCTGTACTTAAGTTAAAACGATAAGCATATTCTGTACCAGGCTGACAATGATGACATTATCCAAATGCAGTTTACTTTGAAAAGAAATGAAAACAGAAAATACTGGAAACACTCAGTTGGTTAAGTCCAGATGTTTGGAAAGAGAAATGGAGTTATTGTTGCAGGCAAACGTTGGTCAGAGGTGGCAAGCAGATAAAACAAGGTAGCTTCAGGCTGCAGGGAGTTGGGTGAGGGTGTGTAAATAGGACAAAGAGAATAACTGATTGGTGAGAGCAGGGTTGCCCTGAAGATAAGCTACATACTAGATTACCTGGTCGGTGGGTTAGGGAAGGCAGTTGGTGGGGGATGGGGAGGACACGGTCTTTTGTTGGTTTAATGATGGACATGGTCTACATTATGAGGGCAGTTTGAGAGTAAGAGTACAGACAGAGGAATGGAAGAGCCGTAAAATGCAAGGATGCAGGACAGACCAGTAAGGCCATCTGCAGAATTTCTTGTATTTATGATTTTCCCCGTCCATAGATGCTGCGTGACTTGCTGAGTTCCTTCAGCAATTTCTGCATATCTGCAGAATCTCTTGTGTCTAATCTGAACCATTGCGCCTCTCCCGTGGTGTACCTAAACCGAGGTTTGTCCAGCATTTTCTATTTTTATTTCAGATTTCCAGCATCCACTGTATTTGGCTTCAGAAGATCCACAGATCACTTGCATGGCAAAACACAACTGTTCTAGGTTCAATGATGAGGAAAATATTACTCCCTTTCTACCTACAGTTTTGAGGGGATTTGTTTGTTGATCCACATGTTGAATTCGTCTTTCAATATATTGAACAACCTGTCTACATCAGGTCTAACAAATACAACTGAGCAATAATGGAATTCATAGATCAGGCACAAAGGAATACATTTCTTAACATGTATTGTTCAAATTTTTCTAATTGAATTAACTACATCTGAAATACCTATGATCTCCTATTACACAGCCATTTTACTGCACTCAATAACATATTGCTACAATCATGTTAAAAACGGTTTCATACATTTCCCTTCCTCCACCATGTAATTATATCATGACTTTGTTAGTGCTGAGTTATCATTGTTTGATATTTACAGCAGCAATCTTAAATCTTTATTAGCATCTTAACACTAATTAAGGTTAAGAACTTAAAGTAGTAAGTTGTAGGCCATTTTAAGCATATATGCCATAGGCCACATGAATTATAAAGGCACATATGAGTGCTAAGCAACTACACAAGGCACAGTAACTGTTTCCCACCATCGCGTCCCATCTACATCCCCTGGCTTTGTGCCTGTTTTCTGTAGTCACTCCCTTAATCTAATGCAAGGACAAATTTCTGGCAGGTCCAGGTAAGAATGGAACTCTTAGACCACTGATGACATTTCTTGTTTAATTTTGCCATATGTTTGTGGCCCTTGAATCCAGGACATCAAACTGCAGTCTTCTAGCTGCTGGAATAATCCCTCGTATACTTACATAACCATGCAATTCCTGTAGTTCTAGCCACCAATGCAAATGTTTGCCTATTGAGTGGGGTGTCCATCTGCCGTTCCCAAAGAATGACCCTTGCAGCTGATTTCACTGCGAAGAAGCCTTTACTTGCAGGCTTCAGCCTGATACTGCTTCTGATCAAACTACCTGCTCCAAAGTTCCTGGATCCGTGGAGTGGTTGTGAATCTCAGGTGAAGAAGCAGTGGTGAGAGAACCGGTGTGGTGTGATGTAAATATGTCTGGGGGGGAACGTGCAGAGGTGGGTATGTGAGGAGAGGTGCCCAAGTACCTCTGAATACGGGACCAGGCTCAAAATCAAAGACAATGTCATTGGGGTAAGATTGCAACAAAGGGCTGGGAGTCCGGGACCGGTACTTCCTGAGGCACCTGACCGGCTGCGTCAAGGGGGCTGTGGGAAGAGAAAAGAAAAGGAGTAAAGGAACAGGAAAACAAACCCTACAAACAGGGTTCCTTCCTACTGGAAAAAAAACTGTAGGATTTCCTCTGGGAGATCTTCCCTTGTTTTGTACAGTGCATGTCCATCAATATTGCTTTCTGGTGAAAGATTAGAGACTAGAGCCCTTACATATACACACTATTCACTTTTAATCACCGCTCGCCAAACCCTTACTCATAAATCTTCAGGGGAACATACAACACAGCTTTGCAGCTGAATTACACCTCGTATCATGGAGGTACCTGTCAGTTTAGCGCACAATGTACTTCGTTATAAAAGAGCAACAGTGTTTAAAATAGGATTAGTACACAGCTCTTAATGCTTTGCTTCATTTCCCCTAAAAATAACAGTAGAATTACAGTGGCTTTCAGTCAACTGGGGTGAACATTTATTTAGGACAACTCAAAGGGGGAAAAAAGCTAAACTGAGACAACAGCTGGGATTCCCTTTGTTACTCAGTTAAATTGTAGCTTGCCTTTTTTTCTTTTAACTATTTCCATGAAACTTTAGCTAATTGGGGCAGCTGCTTACTTGGACGAAAATGCACTGGTCCCGATGTGGCCTAATTAACCGGAATCTACTGTATTTTTAATTTATTTTCAATTCTTGTGAATTTCAAAGGTGCTAAATAACATAAAAATGGAAAATTGAGGTTGATCACATTACAACACAATTCATAAAAAATCACCTTGACGCCCACTCCAGCACTGAAAGCAACATGGAGAATGTCACCTCGCACTGTGGTTGCTAATTTTCAAGGGACCCTCCCAAACTATATCAGCTAACAAATGTAGCCCAACTGAGCTAATACAGAACACAGAATCCAATCTACCATAGGTGGGCTCAGATAGATGAACTCACTGGAGAAAAAAGCATAGTGGTGAGAATATCCAGCTATTCTGAAAAGGTAATTATCTCCCATTCAGTAGCAGGTATTTGAAAACAGCCCTTTAAGATGTTACGGTGTCTGAGGATAAGACCATCAAGCTGTCTTCCCCTACAATGTAAAGAAGCAATAACATACTGTAGTTACAAATAGCAACTTTCCAAAATGGGGTGTTTGAATGATACTGGCAGTCAGTTGTGCCACTAACAGCAGTGAAATATCAAAAGTAGTAAGTGTTAGATCCCCTCACACCCTGTTGCAGCCCAGCAGCCCCAGTGACTTCTCAGCTGCTCACTACAGCAATGGCTGCATGTACACCTGCACGCTCCTCAGATTGTGCTGGAGCAGGGCACCAGGAAACTGGTGGGAACTAAGATGCACAACTTTAACAGATCAAAGCCATTAGCTGTAACTCTGAGGTCCACAACACACAACAGAATCTGACAGTCTTATAAGGGAGACACACTTGAAATTATTCCAAACAGCCTGAAAGCTTAATGAACCACAACTACAGGCAAGCTTATTGATTCAATCACTCATCCATGCTAACCTCACTGATCATAACACAGAGGCTCTGTGATTGTCTTAGGAAGGTTTACTTTTGAAGTCAGATCAGGGTCCTATTCTTCAATATCTACAATGTGGACGTGGAAGCTATCAACAAGACAAGTCCAGGTCCAGATGTGATGCCGTCTCTGATCAAATTGTTCAGAATCACTACCACTGACAGATGTTGTTTTGCAGCAGAGGTACAGTTTACTGACCTACCCAGATTCTCGCTTAGGAAAAAGCACAAGGGTAAGTCACTTGCCAGCAATGAATCAGCTTCTGGGAATGAGCTTGGGAAATAGGGAGATTAAAAAAGAAAAAAAAAATTGGAAGAATCCCAGAAGTTCTAGAATTGCATTTTTTTTTATTACGGGAAAGGTGTGAAGCACGGAGGAACATCTGGCGAAACTTCTGACATGCCTGTGCTGCTGACGCTGCTACTGAGCGATCGGAGAGATCTCCAGAGAGAAGGCCCCGAATCCTCGGCTTTGCCTGTTGCTTGGTGGCCGGAGCCGGGGTTGAAGCACTCGGCAGAGATGGTGCTCGGTGCTCGGTGTCGGAGGGCTGGTCGGAGGCACGAAGTTGTCGGAAGTTTTCGGACGGACTCACAGTTGGCTGTGCTCGGGTGCTTCCAGAGGCTGCATCGGGAAGTTTTGCCACGTTGGAGGTTTCTTCCTTCTGCCATCTGCGTGAGATGATGGGCTATCTGGGACTTTGAGACTTTTTTTTTACCGTGCCCATGGTCTGCTCTTATCAAATTATGGTATTGCTTTGCACTGTTGTAACTGTATGTTATAATTATGTGGTTTTTTTGGTCAGTTAGTCTTGGTCTGTCTTGTGTTTATGTGATATCATACTGGAGGAACATTGAATTTCCCCTTGGGGATGAATAAAGTATCTATCTATCTATCTATCTATCTATCTATTCAGTAACTCAGAACTAAGCACTCTATTGACATGGGTCTACAAAAGGCACAGTAAAGAATCAGGGCTGTGCAAGGGAAGATACTTCTTAAATACAGGAACTGCCTGTGAGCCAGAACACTGCATGCATGGACAGTCAGCTGCAACTTCAAGAAGGGAACTGATTGAGCACTTCAGGAGAAGCTTTTTGTAGGGCTACAGGGAAAGCAGATAGATAGCCTCCATCTGTTTCATACTGAATCTACCATTCTAGGAAGGACAGGGAATCCAGTCTAAAGCTTAAAAACACAAGCAGAGATCAGACAGTGGGTCATCTATAACTATTTATTCTAAATCATTCTGACTTGTGCCCTAATATAGCATTGTACAGCATAAACTGTCAACTCTGCCAGAGTATTTCCTTACTTTCCATTGTCTAGAAGTTGGGCATTTTGAGAAACACAAAATTCATGCAAAAAACAGATAAGGCAACTTACTGGGAGACAGAGAAAGAAACCGGGAAAGAAAGAAAAATTATACAACAGAACCAGAAATATTAATCTCACTTTAAAAACTCCCTTCAAGGAACTTGTAAACCTTTTGCAAATCAAATCATCACACAACATGCTCTTACCTCCATCACTGCGCTGTAGATCTTGGTCTCGGATCAGACCCTAGAAGGCAAGGATCAAATATTAGTCATCCAATCACACTGACTTACACTACAAAGAACTGGCTGCAGTTGGAGTCAATGAAAAAGATGTTTTTCTGTCACAAGTGGGGATTCATCAGAGGGCCAGGATGAAGAGAGCAGGAGGGAAAGCATGGTTAACTATTATCAGCACCTCCATCCCAAAAGAGTTTTTACATACAGCATGTACAACTCTGTTCGAAAGACGGATAAGCTGCAAGATTTAGAATAAATGAGCTATGGAAACCAGAAATGTTTTAGACTCCAACATCTGTACCAATTTAGATGACCTCTGTCAAATGCATCAGGCATTTTAGCAGATTTGAGGGACTTGACCAACATCCTGAAAAAACATTTAAGGTTCAAGGACCAACATCAGCTTACTATTATGCTTCCCAACAGGTGAAATGTCTGGTAATTTTCACTGCCTTGGCTTCCTGCTGTAAAATTATTTGATTAAGATAATAACTGCTAAGACCACCAGAAGACAAAGGCTCCAGGAATGGTGGGTGAAAGAGTTCTGGCTCAACAGGTTTTCAACTGGAGTAAGACCTTCCAAATGAAGAGAGCAAGAAACATGCATGACACAATGTCATTAGGTAGTGCGTGGTTAATCAGTATTTCTCAATTTACTAATCAGATATTGTAAAAAGATGTCTTGTAAGTCTTCACACTCAGTGACACATTTTTGAACAGCAGCATATCTGGCTGCCAACTTACAACAGCAGCAGAAAATAAGCTATCTAGCCAATTGTTTTGGAGCATTGCCTAAGGAATAAGTATTAGCCTGAACAAAGAGAGGAAGCTCTTTTGTCTTTAAAAGTAGCCTTGAGACCTTCAGAGGCTACCTCAAAGTGAAAATGCATCTTTCTGAGCAACACACACAAAATGCTGGAGGAACTCAAACAAGTCAGGCAGCATCTATAGAAAAAAAGAGTCTCTGCCAAAGGGTTTTGGCTCGAAACGTCAACTGTACTTCTTTTTCCATAGCTGCTGCCTGGTCTGCTAAGTTCCTCCAGCATTTTGTGTGTGTTGCTCGGATTTATAGCATCTGCAGATTTTCTCTTGTTTGTGATTTGATTACTTCCAACAATAACGTGCTGGCCTGGCATGTCTCATTTATGGGTTCTGGCATTTCTTGTGGCCTAATGAAGAATGAAACCACTGAGTATGGTCAACACTGTATAATGTTTACCTCACTGAAGATTTAATAGCGACCATCAAGCTGATGAGAGAGATACTTACATCAATATTGACCTGTTCGATTGTGTTGAGATGTACATTTGGAGCAGAGGATGAGCGGTCCCTTTGTCCAAACTGATTCCGTTGATCTTCCTCCCCGGATCTGAAGGGCTGTGGGATTGGAATTGATTTCGTTGGGGAAGTGGCGGGATGAGAAAGAGACCTGTAAATACAAAAACATCCATTCCATTCATGCCCTCAACAGCATGTCAGATTTCCAACTGCCTTCTTGCTTTTTGTCAAGAATTAGCTTTATTCACCACATACAGTAACATTCATTAGGAATTTGCTGGGGTGTGTTGGCACGACACGCAACAAAAAATAATATTCAACAATTATAAAGACTAAAGAATTATATAAAAATAATGTTATAGGACTTCCTAAACCAAGCTGGAGTATACTACCACAAGCAACAGCTCCTTTTAACATTTCAACAAAGCTGTTATTCTGGAAACAAATAGAATTCAGCCATGCAACGTGGTCATTACAATGTACCTAACAAGGTGACAGCAGAAATTAATCCTGAGACTAGCACAGTAACACATGGCAAATGACTTAATACTCAAAGTGCTACGTGCATTGCTTCCAAGGTAGTTCTTTGTCTGGCATTGCTGGTAGTAAATGTTTCCAAACACACTTGGTCCCTTGCCCCACTTCAACCTCTGCTTCACCCCTTCAGTCTCATCCCTCATGATCACTTCAGCCTTTCTCCCTCCTCTCCATATCTTTGCCACTCGTGATAATAAAGCTTACAAAACATACAAAAAGAAAGTAGGTCATAGATTTCAAACAGCTAAGTCCCTAGCATCAATTCGTATGGCACACAACACACAGCCTGTTAATATGAAATGACCCATTTATCAATAACCTTTCTGTATCTGAGCCAATCTTTGATCCAACACAGTATATTACTCTCAACTCTGTAAGCTATTAATGATACCTTATCGAATGCACTTTGAAAATCCAAATATGCTTTTATCAGCTCTAGTTGATTTTCCCTGGTGTCATAGTTACCCAGCACAGAATCAGGCCCTTCAGCCCAACTCATTCATGTCAACCAAGTTGCCTCCCAAAGCTATTTGTTCCAAAACCCTTTAAACATTTCCTTCCCATATACCTGTCCAAACCTCTTTTAAGCACGATAATTGTACCCGTATCTAACACTTCCTCTGGCAGCTTGTTTGTGAGGAGTGCCAAACACTTTCTTTATTGCCATCTACCCATGTCACTACTTTCTGGAAACAATGTTTCTCTGTTCTCTCTGTTCTGCATCAACCTTCAGGGCCTTGCCATTTATTGAGAACTCCAGCTCTGGTTTAATTCCCCAAAATTTAACACTTTGTATTTGAGAAAGTTAAATTGCATCTGCCATTTCTTGGCTTACTTTCTCCACTGATCATTAGATAACCTCTTTGTTGTCCACTATATCACCAGTTTTAGTGTCCTACTTACAAACAATGCCAATTACATTTTTATCCAAAATGTTAATATAATTGACAAACAACAGTGAACCAAGCACTGATCCCTGCGGCATATCACTGGTCACAGAAACCCAAAAACAACCCTCCATTATCACCTTCTGACTCTTCAAACCAAGTCGATTTTGTATCCAATTGGTCAGATCACCCTGGATCCTATGTGATCTAACCTTCTGTGCCAGCCTACTATATACAAATTCACAGATAACAACACCATCGTTAGTAAAATTTCAAATTGCAACAAGGAGGCACAATGAAGCAAGATAGATCTGCTGGTTGAGTGGTGTTGCAACAACAAACTCATACTCAACTTCAGCAAGCCCAAAGAACTGATTGTTAACTTCAGGAAAGGGGAGTCAGGAGAACACACACCAGTCCCCATTAGGGGGTGGTAGCGGTGGGGGATGGGGGAGGGAGGAAATCAGTGGTGGAAATACTAAATGGCTTCAAATTCTTAGGCATCAACATCTTGGAATATCTGTGCAGTGTCCAACACATTGATATAATCACAAAGAAAGGCAAGGAGTTTGAGGAGATTCTATATGTCATCAAAGACTTTTGTTATGGTAGAGAGCGTCCTGACTGCTAGCATCACGGCCTTGTACAGAGGCTCCAATGCCCAGGATCACAAGAATCTGCAGAGCATTGAAGACTCAGCCAGCTCCATCACAGGGACAAGCCACCATACCATCGAGGATATCTTGAAGAGGTGGTACCTCAAGAAGGCAGTATACATCATTAAGGATGCTCACCATCCCAAATGTGCCCTCTTCTTGTTACTACCATCAGGGAGGAGGTACAGATGCCTGAAGAAACACTCAATGTTTTAAGAATGGCTTCTTCCACTTTGCCATTAGGTTTCTGAGTGGTCCATGAACAATATTTAATTATCCCTTTACTTTTGTACAATTTGTTTTGTAATTTATATTTATTTTATGTTTTTACACTGTACTACGGCTGCAAATCAACAAGTTTCACATTACATAAGACTGATTATAACCAGATTTGGATTCTTATGCGGGACCTTGTCAAATGTCTTAAAGAGTCCACGTCATCTTTAAATGCCCTGCCCTCATCAAGCTATCTAGTCATCCCTTCTAAAACCTGAAATTCATGAGAGACAATTACCACACACAAAACCATGCTTTTGATGCCTAATCAATCTTTGCTTTTCCAAATGAAGATAGATTCTGCCTCAGAATTGACTCCAGTAATTTTCCCACCACTGATGTGAGGCAAACCAGTTGGCTTGCTTGTTATATTCTAGGTTACACTGTGCTTTGAAAAAGACAATTTCCACTTCAAAGATCCACAGTGGCTCAAAAAAAGCAGAGCACAAAAGAGAAAAAGTATTTTCTAAATACTTCCTCAATAACGATTCCCAGAGTTTACCTGGTCACAAACAGCATGCTAGCTGGCTGTGTTCTTCTTCTAACCGACCTTTTTAAATTGAGCAGTGATGTAACATTTAGTATCTAATTAATTGGGATTGATCTAGCAACTAGAGAATTTATAGATTTGTATTGCATTAACCATCCCTGCAGCCACTTCTTTCAGGCCCCCCAGCAGTTCCTCACTAATCTCTCTCTCCCTCTACACTCAATTCTACATGTTCTCTCACTCTACTTTGTCTCAACTCTCACTTCAGTTCTTCACTATCCCCTCACTAATCCTCTAACCTCCCCTTTATGGGGCCTCACTCTCTTCCCTCCTACTCCCCTGCCCCCCCCCCCTCACCACCCACCCCTATTTGGGGCCTTCACCACAAAACCTCCCTTGGGAGGCCCTTGTTCCATGTCCCTCGTTAGGAAAAGGAATAAATCTCAGTGACGTCAACAGGTTGAAAATTGTACTGAATCCAGTGAATAGTTAAGGGAGAATCCATGCTCATTTCCTTTTGTCAGATCTTCAATATCTCAGATCTTATCGAACAATTGGAATACAAAAGGCCTTCATACCGAAGGAGAAAAAGCTCCCCAAACTAATCCTCCACCATTCCCTACTTGGCCTGCAAACCTTACAAATCTTTACATGATGAAATGATAGTGCTATCCAGTGTCCCATGCCTTACATTATGTAATATTCTGGGAGTATTGTTAAAATTGTTAAGAGTTCATGTCAGCACCATCCTTTCCAGCAGAGTCTCAGACAATCTGGGTATAAGCATTTTCTTTATCTCCTCTCTAATTCTTTTATGATTTCTTTAATTGGCCTTGGATTTTAAGCCCTTTATGACATTAATCCTTCCCATTTGTCCAGCCCTCTCATAACTGCGTGACAATTCAATTATGTCTCCACTCAGCCACCACTGTCTGAAGAAAACACTTCCAGCCTATCAGACTTCTTGATCATCGCTAGAGTTTTCAAGTATTGAAAATGTCCTCATAAATCACCTCTCTATTCTGCCCAGCACAATATCTTTCCTCAGTGACCGGAAATGTGTGCATAAGACCATAAATCTGCAAGAAAAAGGAGCAGAATTATGTCATTCGGCCTCTTTGATCATGTCTGATTTATTTTCTCTCTCAACTCCATTCTCCTGTCTTCTCCCAGTAACCTTTAACAATAACCTTACTAATCAAGAACTTATTAACCTCCACTTCAAATATACCCAATGACTTGGCCTACACAGTTGTCTCTAGCAATAAGTTCCACCATACTATCACTAAATAAATTCCTCCTCATCTCTGTTCTAAACAGACGTTCTTCTATTCTGAGACTGGAACCTCTAGTCGTAAGCTATTCCACTTTTAGTAACATCCTCTCCATGACCACTCTATCTAGGCCTTTCAATATTTGGTAGATTTCAATGAGATCACCCCTCATTCTTCTGAACTCCACCAAGTACAGACCAAGAGCCATCTCCTCATTCATTAACCTTCTGATTTCCAGGATCATCCTCGTAAACTTTCTGTGGACCCAATGTCAGTGCCAATGGGGCCCCTAATGCAGTGCTCAAGCTGTGGTCTAACTGGTGCTGTACACAGTTCTAGAAATATCTCCCTATTTTTGTATTCTAGGTCTCTCTAAGCATGCATTCCACTTGCCTTTTTTAACCTCATCTATCTGTCCTGTAACCATTAATGATCTGTGGACAGGCACTCCAACTCTCTTTGTCCTCTCACATCACTTGGTACCATTTGACTGAATTTTATTTGTTACTTTCCTGTCCAACTGACAAGACAATATCTTCCTGCAGTCTAAAGCTTTTGTCTTCAGTCCACCAAATGACTTCTGTGAGAGGCAGTAGGCAGGCAGCAGTGGTAACATCTTCAGGACGATACACTGAGTCACTTATTTCAAACAGCAATGGCAATCACAGATTTTATATAGTTATTACAACAGAGGAAGAGGCTATTTGGGACATCGTCTATGCTAGCCTTTAGAGCAATCCTATTCATCTCATTCCCTTTTGTGTCCATACAGCTGAATCTCTCTGCTACAATTTCAATGTTTCTGTCAACTACCTATACTTAGCAGTAATTTACACCAGCCAATTAATGACTTTGGGATGTGGTAAGAAACTGGATGAACCCATGCTGTCCCAGGCAGAACATGGAGACTCCCTACAGGTGGCACCAGAGGTCAAGATTGACCTCAGGTTACTAGAATTCTGAGGCAGCAGTACACACAAAGTGCTGGAAGAACTCAGCAGGTCTATGGAGGGGAATGAACGGTCAACGTTTTGAGCTGAGACCCTTCATCGGGACTCAGAGAGCAGAAACCACAATAAGGTGGGGGGCGGAGGAGTACTAGCTGGCAGGTGATAGGCAAGACCAGATGAGGTGTGCATTTGGGCTCCATATCTAAGAAAGGGTTGTGCTGGGATTGGATCCTGTGCAGATTTACAAGAATAATCCCGGGAATGAAAATATTAATGAATAAGGAACATTTGACAGCTCTAGGTCTGAATTTGCTGGAGTTTAGAAATACAAGGGCAGATCTCCTAGGAGCCTATTAAATATTGAAAGGTCTAGATAGAGAAGAAGTGGAGGTGATGTTTCCAGTTGTGGAGGAGTCTAGGACCAGAGGGCACAGTTTCAGAATAGAAGTGCGTCCCTTTAGAACAGAGGTGAGTAAGAATTTCTTTATTCAGAGTGGTGGAACTTTATGGCCTCCATAGTCGTCTGTGGTAAAGTCATTTCAGATATTTAAAGTGGACATTGATAGGTTCTTCATTAATCATGGGGCCAAAGGTTATGGGGAGAAGGCAGGAGAATGAGGCTGAGAGGGATAATAAATCAGCCATAACTAAATGGTGGAGCAAATGTGATGCGCCAAATACCGAATTCTGCTCCGATATCTTATGGTGACAGATGGAAAAGTAAAAGGGTGAAGATTTAATAAGAGCAGTGGGCCGTGGAATGAAGGGAAGGAGGGGAACCAGAAGGAGGTGATGGGCAGGTCATGGCTGTGGGGGAGGAAAAGAGAAAGGCTGAGAGGGTAACCAGAATGGGGAATAGAAAAAGAGAGACGGGTGGGGGGAAAAGATGGAGAGAAAGAATTACCAGTAGTTAGAGGAATCAATGTCTGTGCCATTGGGTTGAAGGCAACCAGATTGAATGAGGTATTGCTCCTCCAACTAGAGTGCAATCTCAATGTGGCAGTAGACGAGGGCATGGACAGACATGTTGGTATAGGAATGTGAAGTCGAATTAAAATGGATGACCAGCGGGAAATCCTACCTTTTGCAGCAGAGTGAAGATGCTCAATGAAACGGTTGCCCAATCTGCGTCAGGTCTCACTGACATAGACGAGGCCGTATAGCAGATACCGTAGCAGTACTACCTGCTTTGCCACTCATGGCGTGATGCACAGGGGAGAGCAACTCTACAAGTCCTGACTGATACACAACTGAAGGGCTGCAAGACCCAGAAAGGAAAAGGATGAGGCACAGTCTGGGGAGGGGGGGGGGGGGGGTACACCAGAGAGCAACTGGAGGTGAGCAAGTGCCCCGAAAAAAACTTACCCTGTGGATTCAGAGGGTGGAACTGATGGATACATCCCTGAGCCAGTTGGTGTTCCTATGGATGATACATCTTCTTGGGGAATCGGATGGTTCTCATAGATTCGTGAAAGAATTAGCAAACTGGAGAGAAATTGGAAAAAGACAGAATAAATGAAGGAATGCAAAAAAATCCATAGATCTCAGCGATATTGCTTCAATTATTTTTGGTTAACAAGCCCAAAGGACTCTGCTGAAAAACTAGGAAATCTTCACCTTATATTGTACCTTGTGCCAATTAAGTACCTTTGATGTGCAACAGCTAACAAAAGCAAGACTTTTTCAATGTCATTTCCTGTACAAAAGTGTAAGGAGAACAAAGTGATTGTTATTCTGGATTCGAAGCAGCACAAAAAACACAAAAGGGAAAGGACATAACAATAACAATAAATACAAATTAAGTGAGTCTTACTTCAGTGGTTAGTAAGTTGATGGAGAAGATCCTGAAAGGCAGGATTTGTTAAAGGCAGGTTGTGACTTACGAGCCTGATTGATTTTTTTTCCTGAGGATATAACTAAACACGTTGATGAAGGCAGAGCAGTAAATGTAGTGTATATGGATTTCAGCAAGGCATTTGATAAGGTACACCATGCAAGGCTTATTGAGAAAGTAAGGAGCCATGGGATCCAAGGGGACATTGCTTTGTGGATCCAGAACTGGCTTGCCCACAGAAGGCAAAGAGTGGTTGTAGATGGGTCATTTTCTGAATGAAGGTTGCTGACCAGTGGTGTGCCTCAGGGATCTGTTCTGGGGCCCCTACTCTTCCGTGATTTTTATAAATGACCTGGATGAGGAAGTGGAGTGATGGGTTAGTAAATTTGCTGATGACACAAAGGTCGGAGGTGTTGTGGATGGTGTGGAGGGTTGTCAGAGGTTACAGTGGGACATTGATAGGATGCAAAACTAGGCTGAGAAGTGGCAGATGGAGTTCAACCCAGTTAAGTGTGAAGTGGTTCATTTTGGTAGGTCAAATATGATGGCAGAATATAGCATTAATGGTAAGACTCTTGGCAGTGTGGAGGATCAGAAAGGGTACAGAGGAGATTTACAAGAATTTTGCCTGGATTGGGGAGTGTGCCTAATGAGAATAGGTTGAGTGAACTTGGCCTTTTCTCCTTGGGGAGACAAAGAATAAGAGGTGACCTGATAGAGATGTACAAGATAATGAGAGGCATTGATCATGTGGATAGTCAGAGACTTTTTCCCAGGGCTGAAATGGCCAACACAAGAGGGCACAGTTTTAAGGTGATTGGAAGTAGGTACAAAGGAGATGTCAGGGTTAAGTTTTTATTTTACACAAAGAGTGGTGAGTGCATGGAATGGGCTGCCGGCGATGGTGGTGGAGGCAGATACGATAGGGTATTTTAAGAGACTCCTGGATAGGTACATGGAGCTTAGAAAAATAGAGGGTTATGGGTAACCTGTTTGGCACAGCTTTTTGGGTCAAAGGGCCTGTATTGTGCTGTAGGTTTTCTATGTTTCTATGTAAATATATGATAACTAATTGTAATAGAGGAAATGCAACTTCCATGAACAAGATTCCACCAGTAAGAATATGGTAACGACCAAACAATGACCGACACAGTGGTGTCAAGAAAACAACCTCTCCCTCAATGTCGCAAAAACAAAGGAATTAGCTGTGGAGGAATGGAGACAGGTTAACCTCTATTAACATCAATGGGTCTGGGTTGAGAAGGTGAGCAGCTTTATGTTCCTCAGCACACACACCAGTGAGGATCTCATGTAACCATATAACAATTACAGCACGGAAACAGGCCATCTCGGCCCTTCTAGTCCGAGCCGAACGTGTGATCTATACATACCAGCTGTGTGGTGAAAAAGGCACAACAGTAACTCTTTCACCTCAAACGGTTGAATTAGTTTGGTATGGGCTCCCAGATCCTAAGAACTTTCTATGGGGGCACAATTGAGAGCATCCTGACTGGCTGCATCACTGCCTGGTATGGGAACTGTACCTCCCTCAATCGCAGGACTCTGCAGAGAGTGGTGCGGACAGCCCAACACATCCATTGATGTGAACTCCCCACTATCCAGGACATTTGCAAAGACAGGTGTGTAAAAAGGGCCTGAAGGATCATTGGTGACCCAAGTCACCCAACCACAAACTGTTCCAGCTGTTACCATCTGGGAAACGGTACCACAGCATAAAAGCCAGGACCAACAGGCTCTGGGACAGCTTCTTCCACCAGGCCATCAGACTGATTAATTCATACTGACACAATTGTACTTCTATATTGACTGTCCTGTTGTACATACTATTTATTATAAATTATTTAAATTGCACAATGCACATTTAGACGGAGACATCATCTAAAGATTTTTACTCCTTGGGTATATGAAGGATGTAAGTAATAATGTCAATTCAATTCAATTCAATTCACAATGTTGAATGGGGAATAAGTTTTGGGTAAAGAAACCAGCTATAGTTTTCCTTTTATTTTCATAATAGTGCCATGAGCTCTTTTACATAATCTGAGAGAACAGGTAAGGGACTGGATTAAGGTTTCAATTGAAAGACAGCACCTAATAACGATTTTTATTGACAGTCTAGGAATTTTTGCTTAATTCCCTGGAGTTGAACTTCTGAACCTTTAAACTATCAAATAATAACGCTCCCCAATAAAGTAATATGCTTAGTGAAACAGTATATCATGATTAGAAGGGGGGGCATATTACCTTCAAAGACTAAATATAAATACCAGGATTTGAAGTCTCAGGGGTGTAGTTCCCAGATCAGCTTCAGCAAAGTACAGTGACATCCATCTGAGGCAGGTCTGACCTTTTCTCCTGTTTTATATGCATTTGTTCTAAGTTTGTACTGGCAAGCTACACTTGACAAGCTATATCAATGTCTAACAGTTTGGGGTTGGCACAGACCTCCAGTGAATACTAATAATGAACTGAAGGATAACAGATGTAAACCTAGACTGGGCTTGGGCAGGAGGCTCCCTTAACTGAAGGAAATTGGGTTTCTACAACAAACCTTGCCTTCCACAAATGACTACAATAATTAAACTTGAGCTGGGCTTGAACATCACCTCTGGGTCTCTTTCCAAGGACCAAAACTACCAAACTTTTCACTATCTTTTAAGTTTATCATGCAAAAGTATTGGAAAGTTGTTGATTTCTCCTGCTGACCTGTGCTGGAACCTATTCAATTACAAGGAATATAATTTTAATTACAAGAATTATTATCCTGTAATCATGGTAAACTCCAAGGTGTTCAACATGCATATAAAAAAAAGGGAGGAGGATTAGAGTGAGGGTAGGACCAATCAGGGATAAAAGAGGAGACATGCGCTGGAAGCCAGAGAAGGTAAGGGAGGTCCTTAATAAATACGTTGCTTCAGTATTCACCAGTGAGAGGAACCTTGTTGAATATAAGGTCAGTGTAAAACAGGCTGAAAAACTGGAACATGTCAAGATCATAAGATATAGCAGCAGAATTAGGCCATTTGGCCGATAGAGTCTGCTCTGCCATTTTATCATGGCTGATCCAATCTCAGCCACAATCTCCTGCCTTCCCCCATTATCTCTTCATGCCCTGACCAATCAAGAACTTATCAACCTCTGCCTTAAATATTCATAAAGACTTGGCTTCCACAGCTGCCTGTGGCAAAGAATTCTACAGATTCACCACTCTCTGGCTAAAGGAATTCCTCCTCACCTCCATTCTAAAAGGACCCACCTCTATTCTGAGACCGTGTCCTCTGGTCTTAGACTCTCCCGCCGCTGGAAACATCCTCTCCACATCCACTCTATCAAGGCTTTTCACCATCGATAGATTTCAATGAGGCCATTCCTCATTCTTCTGAATTCTATTGAATTCAGGCCCAGAGGCATCAAACGTTCTTCACATGACAAGCCATTCAATCTTGGCATCATTATCGTGAATTTCCTTTGAATCCTCTCCAGATTCAGCACATCCTTTCTAAGATAAGGAGCCCAAAACTGCTCACTTAAGAAAGATGATGTCCTGGAACTGTGAAAAGCATTAGGATAGATGTCCTTGGAGTCAGATAGGACATACTAAGTTACTGTAGGAAGTGATGGAAGCCATTGCTATGCCCTCGCAATGATCTTTGCATCCTCACCAGCTACAGGAGCATTACTGGAAGATTGGATGATAGGAAATGGTATTTCTTTATTTAAGTAATAGAGATAATCCTTTCAATTATACAGCAGTGAAACTTACATCAGTGAGATCACGTCTCATGAGCCGGACTGACTTCTTTGAGGAAGTGACTGAACAAATTGATGAAGGTAAAGTGGAGGATGTGGAAGGCTTATTCAGAAGATCCCAGCACAGGATTCAGGGAGACTTGGCTATGTGAAATCTACTACCACCCTTGGTTAACAGAAGGCAGACTCCCTCCAGCTTCAACACATCCTTTCTAAGATAAGGAGCCTAATACTGCTCATAATACTCCAACTGAGGTCTCACCAGTGCTTTATAAAGTCTCAGCATTACATCATTGCTTTCGTATTCTAGCCCTCTTGAAATGAATGCTAACATTATATTTGTCTTCACCACAGACTCAACCTGCAAATTGACCTTTAGGTAATCCTGCAAAAGGACTCCCAAGTCCCTTTGCACCTCAGTTTATTTGCATTTTCTCTCCTTTTAGGAAATAGTCAACCCTTTAATTTCTTCTACCAAAGTGCATGACCATACATTTCCCAACACTGTATTCCAATCTGCCATTTCTTTGCCCATTCTCCTAATCTGTCTAAGTCCTTCTGTGGCCTCTCTACTTGCTCAAAACTACCTGCCCCTCCACCTACCTCCATATTGTCTGCAAACTTTGCAACAAAGCCATCAATTCTATCATCCAAATTATTGACGTGGACCACCACTAGTCACCAGCAGCCAACCAGAAAATGCTCCCTTTATTCCCACTCTTTGCCTCCTGCCAATCAGTCATTCTTTTATCCATGCTACAATCTTTCCTGTAATACCATGGGCAACTAGTTTGTTAAGCAGCCTCATGTGTGGCACCTTGTCAAAGGCCTTCTGAAAATATAAATACCTAACATCAACCAAATCTCCTTTGATCCTGCTTATTATTGCTTCAAAGAATTCCAACAGATTTGTCAGGCAAGATTTTCCCTTGAGGAAACCATGCTGACCACTGCCTATTTTATCATGTGCCTCCAAGTACCCTAAGATCTCATCCTTAATGATCAACACCAACTGAGGTCAGACTAAGTGGCCTATTGTTTCCTTTCTTCTATCTCTCTCCCTTCTTGAAGAGTGGAATGACATTTGCAATTTTCCAGTCTTCTGACACCTTCTTCAGTACTCCGGCATGTACACCATCTGGTCCAGGTGACTTATCTACCTTCAGATCTTTCAGTTTTCCAAATATCCTCTCTCCAGTTATGGTAACTTCACACACTTCATGACCCCTGACACCTGAAACTTCACCATATTGCTATTGCCTGCCATTTCATTGCCTCTCCAGCATCATTTTCTAGCGGTCCAATATCCACTCTTACCTCTCTTTTACACTTTATGTATCTGGAGAAACTTTCGGTACCCTCTTTCATTTTATTGGCTAGCTTACTTTCATATTCCATCTTTATCTTCTTTATGACTTTTTTTTGTTGTCTTCTATTGGTTTTTAAAAGCTTCCTAGTCCTCTAACTCCCCACTAAAGTTTGCTCTCTTATATGCTCTCGCTTTGGCTTTATGTTGGCTTTGACTTCTCTTGTTAGCCACGCTTGTGTCATCTTCCCTTTAAAATATTTCTTCCTCTTTGGGATGTATATATTCTGTGCCTTCCAAATTGCTTCCAGAAATTCCAGCCATTGTTGCTCTGCCGTCATTCCTGCCAGTGTTCTTTTCCAATCAATTTTTGCCAATTCCTCTCTCATACGTTTGTAAACCTTTTTACTCCACTGTAATACTGATACATCAGACTTCAGCTTCTCCTCAAATTTCGGGGTGAATTCAATCATATGATGATCACTTGCCCCCAAGGGGAAGCCACAAGGTAATGTTGCAACTGTATAAAACTCTGGTTAGACCATGCTTGAATTAGTGTGCTAAATTCTGGTCGCCTCATTATAGGAAGGATATGGAAACTTTAGAGAGGGTTCAGAGGAGACATGCTAGGATGCTGTCTGGATTAGAGAGCATGTCTTATGAAGAAAGTTTAATTGAACTAGGGCTTTTCTCTTTGTAGTGATCAACAATGAGAGGTGACTGAGGCATAGACAGAGTCAATAGACAACATCTTTTATTCCCCCAACGTGGCAATGGCTAATACCATATGGCATAATTTTAAGGTGATTGGAGGAAAGCATCAGAGGGATGTCAGAGGTAGATTAAGTTTTTCTTTATACACAGAGTGTATGGAATGATTGTCAGTAGGTGGTGGTATAAGCAGATGAACTAGGGACATTTAAAAATCTCAGACAGGCACATGGATGAAAGAAAAATGGAGGGCTACTTGAGAGGGAAGATTGATCTTGGAAGAGATTAAAAGGGCGACAACATCACGAGTCAGAGTACTGTTCTTTGCTGTACAAGAGTTCAACTAACTCCAGCTTCCATTTAACTTTATACCAACTCAATGGCTTTTATGAATAATCTTTCCCCAAGCAATAGTCCTCACCGGCTCCCTTGCAATGCTAAGGTACTTACTCTAGTTGGTCAATATTCACACACATGAGGGGGACCTCTGTGCTACAGCGTTGGTGGAACTTGTACCCACATGTCTGACAACGAAAACCCTGAAACAGCAGTTTACGACAAAAGTCGCAGAACGCCAGTGTGAAAAAGGTCTTTCGAACCTGGAAGGGAAAGAAAGAGAGAGTGTGAAAGGAGAAATTTAACGCTGTAGTCACAGCAGCAATAGATCGTTGGTATTAACACTGTTCTAAAAAGAGTATACACGGGTTCAATGCAGTTACAACTATCACCCTTTTAGAGAAGTATGATCAGACATCATTTTTGTGTCACCACAGCGATTTCAGCAAAGATTAACACAGGTCTGATTTCTACTGTAAAGTATGTTTTTATGGGTAGACTTGGAACAAAAATTTAGAGAAGGAAAGTCTGCTTTTCTCTCCACAGATGCTGACTTTAATTTTGGATAACTTTCATCTAGACGTTGGCACTGCTCTCCCAGCCTTTGCCCCTAGATATGCATAAGTATATCACAATATGGCTGATATCACCCTGAAACAAAATTTGCACAAAATTATGACATTACCACAATGACTGACTTCAAGAAAATCAAGGTGCCAAGCATCCCATATGTAACATCCAATCTACACCTACAAAGGTTCCCTGTAGAAGAGATTGACTTTTGCACAATCTCTCCATTAGGCCATGGAGCAGGGGTTCCCAACCTGAGGTCCACAATGGTATTGGTGCATGGCATAAGAAAGATTGAGAATCCTTGCCATAGAGGATGTAACTTCGTTAGACATTAGCAAGGCCCAAGAATACTGTGCCATAGATATACAATGCATGCACCAAGTAAAATACTTAATTAAAAGTTTACCCAGAAAATTTCTATTGTAAGTAAACTGCTGAGAGTTCCAGATACTTACAAAGTTGTGTGTGGTTAGTGGTACGTGCTCCAGTACTTCCACCTGCAGCTCCTCTCCTGTTAACCAGGACATATCTGTGTCCCATCCAATTGGCTTTTTCTCCCTGAAAGCAACACAAAACTCAGTTGGCACTGATGAAAACTGGACAGAGGCTTCTGGCATCATGCATTAAACATAAACCAGACTAGGCCAAATGGTGTTTTCCTTAAACCCAAAGTACTGCACGGAAAAGCAATTTCCTAATACCTAGTCAGATAAATATTATCAGGGTAAGCATTCCAATAACAGGAAAGACCAAATGCAATGAGTACTTAACTCTAAATTCAGCTGATTTCATTCATTTGGCAACCGCAGCTTGCTTTCCGCCAGTACTGCTGCTGTCCTTTAATCCAATACCCATACATTCTACAGACCTGGTAGTTATATCCACATAATCCAAAAACCCTGGCTCTCTATGGATACAAAATGACCCAGCACCACTGTGTCAAGGCAAGAAATCAGTATGAGAGCACAAACTAAGATTGTAGCTTTGGTGCCAATCTTCAACATCAGATTATGTCTCCAGGTTTACAGACATTATGGAACTAGGCTGTACTGTTTTACATTTGCTGCTTCCAGTCAGGTTTTGTTCTGCCATCAATCTGCACGAGTGTTCTATGAATCTAGTGCTTCTTTGTGCAAGAGGATTTATGGTAGAAAATAAGCAACAGGCAAAACAGTTTTAAAATTGAATAGAATAAATCGGTCTCATCACTTGGTGCATATGCCCATGATATGGAATACTTAAAATTTATAACTATATCAAGTAGATGGAGCTTGTCAGCCTGTTAAGGCAGTCCATCTAAGAGAAGGAAAACTCTGATTTCAAACCTCCACTGCCTTGCGGCCACACCCACTTATGGGAAAAGCTTCAGGAGTAAACCCTGAGGACAAATCCGGAGCTGGAGTCCCTAAGGCAGTCCAACTTCGCCTTCAACCTCGCTCTGGCAACTCCTGTGACGTCACTGGTGCCCAGCTGTATCGGCCCTTGCCCTTCCCTTGGACAACATCGGTGGCGTGGAGAAGGGAGACGCTGCTTGGGCAACTGCCAGTCTCCCATACAACCTTGCCCAGGCCTGCGCCCTGGAGAGACTGAAGCAAGATTTTCCAGGTGCAGATCCACGGTCTCGAGAGACTAATGGATGCCATCCGTAACTAAACAATGCATCGGCAAGGGTCACCAAATAGATCTGTATTTAGATACATCTGGGAAAACAAAATTGAGGACCTTATAGCACTAACTTCGACTGTATGAGAATGAATACATGCTATGGTCTTTATTGCCCTCTGAAAGAGAATACCTGGAATAATGAGCTTGCCATTCACCATCCCGAGCCTCCCACCTACCCTGGCCCTTCACTAATTTTAAGATGTTAAGAGGCAGATAGAGTGGACAGCCTGCACCTTTTTCCAAGGAGACAATGGCAAATACGAGAGGAGATACTTTTTAAGGAGATTGGAGAAAAGTGTAACAGGGATGGTAGAGGTAGGCTTTTTTTTATACTCAGCAGTAGGTAGATGAAACACACCGCCAGGAATGGTGGTAGAGGCAGATACATTAGGGAATTTTAAGAGACTCCTAGACAGGCATATGGATGAAAGAAAAATAGAGTGCTATGTGGGAGGGAAGGGTTAGATTGATCTTGGAGTAGGTTTAAAAAGTTGACAAAACATTGTGGATTGAAGGCCTGCTGCGCTAATTTCGAATTTAAAAACTTGATGCGCTGATAATGTATTTGCACCGCAGGCAAGCATAAACTGAAAGGACCAGAGAGATTAATGCTTTACACAAATATCTGAGATTTGATAACCTACCTAATACCCCTTTACTTTCTATGACTTTAGTAGCTTAAGAATTACATGTCTCCATACTGTTAATACTACTTGCTATACAACAAAAGTCAAGATTAAATAAAGCACTGTTCATACGAATGGCAAAATATGTGACCTCTAATCATTCCACTCTTTGTACTTTAAAAGGAATCAGAAGAAAACTATGAATAAAGCATTTCAGTAGAAAAGCTTAACAGTCTGACCGGAATAAATAACAGAGGTAGGTATTTTCAATTTAAATGTTCCCAAGTTAGTGGTCACCCCTGAACAGGGAAATAATCTGAATACAATTTCCACACAATTTGCAATAAATCAATGCCAGCAACCAGTTAAAAGGATAACAGCACAACTTCTGAAGCACAAAAATATATTCAACTGCAAACAATGTGATGCAAAGAATGATCCAAATATGAATAAAAAAGGAAACATTTAAGGTGTGATACAAAGCTAGCTAGAAATACAAAAATAGAAAGGAAGAGTTAAGTTACTAAACTAGCACTCAAAGGTCTAGGCTGGAGACAAGATCAAATTCCATCCTTGAAGCTGTAAGATGTTAATTCAAGTAATCAAATACTTGTAGAATTAAAACAAAGTGCTAGTGTTAGTAATGGTAATTGTATAAAACAACTGATTTATCAGAACAACCCTGAAATCACTAATTCAGGGAAAGAAAACTGTCAACATTACTCTGGCACTCTAAAGACCCCATCAGCTGAAGCTACAGATGTGACACCTACATTACTAGGCTGAATGGAGACATTTCAATAATTACTTCATGAGTCTGGTTTGAAGACCACAATGAACCTTAATTACCTGCTCGTTTCTGGAGTTGTGAAAAGACTGTAACATGCTGGTATTGACTAGTTTCCATATCCCATGAATAAATGAAAATAACATGACAAACACGACATCGCTCATAAAGCCAGTACAGTATTTAGAACGAGGTGTAAATTGTGTAGTTACAGCCATTTTAATGGATGTTCACAAAAAAAGAAATAAGTCACCAACTCACTTTCTACTGCAAATAAGAAAGTGAAGAAAGAGAATTTAAAAAAAGAACAGTCATGGTCATCTTATACTAAAAACTATCTCTAACTGAACAGATGACATATTCAATTAATAAGGGACAACCTATGAGACAGTCAGGTTCAATGGTGTGTCACAGGCAGAAGCAAAATATAAAACCAGTTATACTACAATAAGTGAAAATTAATTTTACAATCACAGGAAAACAGGTGACTGTATAAACATACGAGCAAGCATACAGAAAGTTAAACTACAAGAAAAACAACAATTACTCTAGTCCAACACCATCCATCACTGCCATTGAGCTGGCCGATAAGCTGGCTTCTTGAACAATTTCTGGCGCTATTGGGAAGAGTTCTAGGATTGAGGACCAATGTTCCCAGAAAGGTGCGCGTGCGCACACGCACACCTACCTACCTTTTGTTCCTGACGCACAAAGGAATTTAAACTGTACACGAAAGGTTGCCACCCTCTACCTCGTTGGCGTGTTAGGTATACTTCAGGATCTTACACAATCACATTTCCTTTACCGGTTTCTGATGTGGACAGTGTTGACAACGTGAAGTTTGCAATGATTTGTTTATTGATTTTAGAACTGGCTTATTTATACTGTTTTTATTGAAGAAATTATTGATTCACAAAGTTGAATTCCAAAGAAGCAAAGGGCGTGAAGCACAAAAGAACCGCTAGTTTATTTAAAGTGGAATGGCTTATTCTCCTTAGAATAGCTTCAGGTTTACTTTGACTGCACGTAAGGTTCATAAGATTCATTTATTTATTATCAAAGTATACAACTCTGAAATTCTGGTTATCCGGATAGCCATGAAACCAAGAAAGAAAAGAAAGGCATTACTATTATCAAAACTTCCGCATTTGCCTCAATATTTCAATCTCCTTCATCACTTTAATCGGTAAACAATGGAAGCTTTAATTGGCAAAATAGAGTTGAACACTGGCTCACCCACCATCCCACAGCCTGCCCACCATAAGGTTCGCTCATGCTACCACTGCCTCCTGGAATCCTCTCTCAGACTGTAGAGCACCAGGACACCCAAACGATGTCCAAACAGCAAGTCAGAAGCTCCAACAGTGCCAAAATCACAAACATAAATGACGTAAAAGAAATTAAATACATGGTTTCATGATCTATCCAGAAGTTGTCGGCCAAAGGAGTGTTGTGCACAGGCTCCATCTTGACTAGAAGTCCGGCGATATATGCTATTGTCACTGGCCAAAAAACAGCACAGCACAAGATTTTTGTGCACACAAATTAGAGGGAACATTGTTTAGGACCAGCAATTTATTTCCAAAATCAGTATGTCATGTGAATTGGAGGGAGCCCTGTAGGTAATACTGCCTGACCTGCTGAGTTCCTCCAGCATTTTTGTGAGCTGATTCAGATTTCTAGCAACTGCAGTACCTCTTGAAGTCCATCTAGGTGGTGCTGTTCCATTTTGCCTGCTGCCCCAAGCTACCTTGGTCGCAGAGATCATGGGTTGAGAAGCAGCCATCAGAGACACCGGAGCGAATAAATGAAGTGCATTTTTACATGATAGAATGTAGTCACTGGGCAAGGAATAGACATTTAAAGGAATGGATGGTAGTCACACAAGCTGTTTTGGTGTGGCACTCTTGGAGCCTTATTTATCCAGTAACATGGTGTACCCATGTTGGGCCTTGTAGATAATGGAAAGGCCTTGGCATATCGGGACACTAATCACCTGTTGCAAGGTTCCAACCTGTGACCAGTTCCTATTGCTACAATATTTCTGTGGCTGGATGAATGGAGTTTCAATGATGACCCCATGATGTTGATAATGAGAGATTTGGTGATATTAAGCTCAAAGTTCAAAGTAAATTTATTATCAGAGTGCATTGTCACTATATGCTACCTTGGGACTCATTACCTTGCAGATATTTGCAGTAGAATAGAAATACAACAGAATAAATGAAAAACTACACACAAAGACAAACAACCAATGTGTAAATACAAAAAAAGAAACAAATAACAATAATACTTTACTAATAATAATAATGAAATAAGTAAGTATTGAGATGATGAGTTGTAGAACCCTTGAAAGTGAATCCATAGGTTGTGGAATCAGTTCAGTGTTGAGGTGAGTGAAGTTATTCACCATGCTTCAGAAACCTGATGGCTGAAGAGAGATAACTTTTCTTGAACCTGGTAGTGTGGGACCCAAGGCTCTTGTACTTCCTTCCCGATGGCAGCAGCAAGAAGAAAGCAGAGAGCAGGCCTCTGATCTAATGACAGAGTGTCAAGGGTAGGTGATTAGAAGATCTCTGAATGAAAATGAGCATTTCCTAGCACCTTTGTGGCAAGAATATTACCTGCCGCTCATCAGCTGATGTCTGAATGTTGACCGCTGCTGGTGACAACAAACCAAGTGGTCATATACATTGTGGTAGGGTATCCATCTCCAAATGGAAATAACCTCTCCCCTGCATAACCAAGTTATTCAGGGACCACAGTTGCTCAATCCTATCATGGAAGCCTCCCCTCCATGTAGCGTAGTGTTTCAAACTCACTGCACCACTCACCCATCCTGTGTTCTGTAGACTGCACAGCAGTCTGCCGTCAATCCCCTCATCATCAGAGCTTTCTTCAGGCTGTCTCTCACCGTCACCCCACATCGTGCTGGAACCTAGAAAAGACAACAGATACTTAATATGCAGCATTTTCCACAGCTGCAATTTCTTTTCCTGCTCACACTGTTGAACCAGCCAAAGCTGCATACAACAGCAACAAAAGTCCCAAGGCAGAATGGAGATGTTGCAATAATTTCTCCATCAATTATTTCAGGTGCCCAAGCTGCTATGGAGTTTCTATATGTCTAAGTGACTCCACCAACACCACACTGCCAGCGAAGGAGATAAAAGTTGGACAAGTGGAATCTATATTACCAAACAAACAAAATTTACAGAGCCTGTTTACAAGTGTCTGTAGAAAACTGAATAATAAAACTACAGCAGTCTTCTTATTAAATTGGTGCAATTTCTCAAGCAAATAGTTATTAGAGAATAATTCCATAATACAAACTGTGCACAAAGTAAGTCCCAGTGGTTTTCAGCATTGTGATCTCTGGGCATGACCAACAGGGAATCTTCTCTATTCTGATGGAGAATAGCAGCACCACTACAGGCAGCCACAAAATTATTAATGACCCTTGATCGCTGACACACAAGACAATTACTACAGCTCATAATATCCCTTTGGATCAGAAAAAAAGCAGTAATTTAATCCAGTCCCTTTGCAGCACTTCTACTGGGGGAATCAACCTTGGTGGAGAGGATATTACCAGGACTCAAGGGACCAAGTATGGGAAAGCGGTTGAAAAGTTTGGGAACAGAGGAGAATGAAAAGTGATCTGATGTGACTAAACACACTGATGAAGGAAGAACAGTAGATGTAGTGCATATGGATTTCAGTAAGGCATTTGATAAGGTACCCCATGCAAGGCTTATTGAGAAAGTAAGGAGGCAATGGGATCCAAGGGGACATTGCTTTGTGGATCCAGAACTGGCTTGCCCACAGAAGGCAAAGAGTGGCTGTAGACAGGTCATATTCTGCATGGAGTCGGTTACCAATGGTGTGCCTTTGGGACCCTTACTCTTCGTGATTATTTATAAATGACCTGGAAGAGGAAGTGGAGGGATGGGTTATTAAGTTTGCTGATGACACAAAGGTTAGGTGTGTTGTGGATAGTGTGAAGGGTTGTCAGAGGTTACAGCGGGACATTGATAGGATGCAAAACTGGGTTGAGAAGTGGCAGATGGAGTCCAACCCAGATAAGTGTGAAGTGAATCATTTTGGTAGGTCAAATATGATGCCAGAATCTAGTATTAATGGTAAGACTCTTGGTAATGTGGAGGATCAGAGGGATCTTGGGGTCCGAGTCCATAGGACGCTCAAAGCAGCTGCACAGATTGACTCTGTGGTTAAGAATGCATACGATGTATTCCATCGTGGAATTAAATTTAGGAGCCGAGAGGTAACTTTGCAGCTATATAGGACCCTGGTCAGACCCCACTTGGAGTACTGTGCTCAGTTCTGGTCGCCTCACTACAGGAAGGATGTGGAAGCCTTAGAAAGGGTGCAGAGTTGATTTACAAGCCTGGATTGGGGAACATGCCTAATGAAAACAGGTTGAGTGAACTATGACTTTTGTCTTTGGAGCGATTGAGGATGAGAGGTGATCGGATAGAACTGTATAAGATGATGAGAGGCATTGATTGTATGGATAGTCAGAGGCTTTTTCCCCAGGGCTGAAATGGTTGCCACAAGAGGACACAGGTTTAAGGTGCTACATGGAGCTTAGAAAAATAGAGGGCTATGGGTAAGCCTAGTAATTTCTAAGGTAGGGACATGTTCGGCACAACTTTGTTGATGCTACATATCTTGTAGAGAAATATAAAATCCAGAAGGAGTACAGATACAGTCAATGCATGCATTTTCTCCAGGGTTGGGGAATCGAGAACTAGAGTTTTAGGGTGAGAGGGAAGAGATTTAACAGGAACCTGAGGGGCAACTTTTTCACCCAGGTCGTGGTCGGTATACGGAATGAGTTGCCAGAGACAAAGGGCACTTGACCAGTACATGGACATAAAAGGTTTCAAGGGGACAAGTCTTATTGGGTATCTTGGTCAGCTTGAGCCATTGGGCTGAAGCAGCTGTTTCTGTGCTGTGTCGCTCTATAGAATTATCCCCTAATGAGAACCACTCATTCGTATGATGCCATCCTTTCACAATCTGGTCTAAATGCACAACAATTGGTTGACTTCTAATAGCCCCATGCAATGGCTTAGTAATAATCCATATTAAAACAAGGAGGAAAACAAGGGAGAAAACCTGATGTCATTCATCTTAACACCGCAAACACTTTCAATCTCCACCTCTAAACAGCGGAGAACTAGCACCTAATTAGGGGAAATATACCACAAATTAGTCAAGAGCCTGACATAATTATACTCAGAGTCAGGCAGCTCAGGTCTAGGCATCCACAAGACACCAAGCAGCAGAAATACAGAGAGTCATCACCTCATGGCCTGCATGTCTGTATCTCTACCCTGATTACATACTAACAAGGTATCCCACCAAAGGGGCAAACTTTACGATACACATGTGGAAAGGTGATACAGGAAGTCCTCACTTCAGAACCCATGAGGGCCGTCACCATAACATCTCATAGCATTATGTGCACCAAAAATCACACCCATTGAGAGGTGAGCTAGTGCTACCCCATGCTATACTTGGAAAAAGCAATGAAAGCACAAATGCCACAGAAAGTACTTTAAGTGGGTATTTTGATATCAGTCAACAAGAGTGGCTTGGTAACAGCACTACTGCCCAAAGTGATCACGAGCTGTGGGTTATCAATGCCAAACTGTGTCCAAAGTAGTGAGTAAGCCAGCATGAGGGATAATCTTGGTTGACATTGTCCTTGCCTTTCTACTAGTCACAGATAGCACTCGCAGAAGTGACCACTGCATAATTCTTCGAGAGAGAAAATGTCATCTACGCACAAAAGACACTCTCCATCATACTGTGTGGACCTACAACTATGCTAAATAGGCTAAACTCAGAATTGGCCTGGCAGCTCAAAATAAGACATTCATGAGACAAAAAGCTCTTCAGAAGCATAAGCCACCAGTTCTAACCTCGTAGCCCAGCACATCCCTTTCTCCACTATAATTATGCCGGAGAATAAACTTAGTTCAATGAGAATTGCAGAAGTGTACATAGACAGCCTGTTAAGGTTTATCAATGATGCAATTAGTGCAAGGTACAAAGGATCATAGCAGTGAAAAGCAGTGTTTAAATACAGGTGAATAAAGCAGAACTGTGAGAATAAAATGTGAAATAGGCCAACAGTCATGCAAGCATTCTTCTTCAATTCTAGGCACCAAATGGTCTAAAGCAACAACTCACATTCAGTTTTAATGTAAGACATTATCACTAAATAATATCACTGACATGTGCTTAATTAGCATTTTTAATGTCTCAAAGTGCTTCAAAGGAACATTCTAAAAGAATTCAACCACCAAGATGCATGAGGACTTCTGAGATCAAATGATGCAAAGCTAGCATTGAGGGAGAAAAGAGTTTCTCAGAGAAAAGTACTTTTGGAGAGAACCCGAGGAGACAGGAAAGTTATGAAAGAAATATGCAATGTCAAAGCTAGGGCAGAACCATTTTGAGCTAGAGGGAGGAAATGGAAGAATCTGCTGATAAATGAGCACACATTCTCCATCAGCATTTATCTCAAGTCAGACTGATGCGAGAATAATGCATCATTTTTGACAGAAAACTGTACTTGGGTATGTTCCAGTCAGATTGTTCTGTGGACAAAATATCTTCCAAGCCTGCTTCTCTTAAACACAGGAATGATTTGATTTATCTACTTGGGGACAGCCAGAGTGATTGGGACTAATGGTTTCATTGAATCATTGTTATAAAGTACAGAAATGGACCCTTTCAGCCTACAATCATGCCGTGGGGACTATGAATGCTAATCCTATTTGCATACATTTGGCCTCCATCCCTCTACATCTTTCTCACCCAAGTGTGTTCAAACAACTATTAAATATTGTAATTGTATCTACAGCCACAATCTCCTCTAGTAGCTCATTCCAGACATCCATGACCCTCTGTATGGAAAACCTGCTACTCAAATCTTTAAATTTCTCCCCTTTTGCCTTATTCCTGTGACCTCGTTTCACCACTGTAAGAACAAGATTCTGACCATTTGCCCTCAATTTTAGAAACCTTAATGGGTCACCCTTCCACCTCCTATGTTCACTGAGAATAAACCAAGCTTCTCCTTATAAGCCCTCAAATTCCAGACAACATTCTAAAGAATGTCTACTACATTGCTACCATATTCTTCCTAGAGGGTGGCAACCAGAACTGTACACAACCAAGTGTGGTCTCACCAATATATTGTACTACTGGTACAATGGACCAGAGCAAAGGCAGAGAGAAAGACTTGGCTGAGAAGGCCAATAGCTACAGTGATGCAGTACTAATCATAAAACTCAAGACTAGACTCCATAGATTTTCAAAATGCATATAAACTGGATCTTCTCATCCATAATATCCATACAACTGAACACAGGAGGTAGCATGATTGGAAGGTTTCATAAAATTGTACTCAAAATTTGTCACTGAGCTGCCTAAGAATAAAGATGGTGGTCTTGAAGGTAGTGGGAGATTGAGAGCTAGAGAGTAGATTTCATGAATTATAAAATGCTCAATGTTCAGGTTCAAGTAGGTAAAGATGATTTGAATAATTAATCAGTGAAGCAATTGATCTTTTAGATCAGTTGGGGATCCAAGGAAAAATGTAGGTTTTCTTATGAAAATCAACAGCCTTGATACAACAATTAGATTTTGGAGGCTTAGCACCAAGTCTGCTGTCAACCTATTTTATCAGGCTGGATTCTGTAAAATTAAATCACCAGTGATAATAATACCCATAACTGGGATAGGATCCACAAGCGTGCCTTCTCTCTGTCCTTCAGTTTAGCAACCAGTTGTTTCCAATCCTCCTCGGCCTACCTCAACAGCTTCAGTACAGTGATGTACTAGACCCCCCCCCCCCCCCCACCCACTGGACACACACACATTCCATAACTGTGTCCCAGTAGCAAGAGCCAGGAACAGTGTAAATGCTACAATGCTGTGTGCCTCGGAACAGCTGGCATGAGGAGGAAAAAGTTGCTGATTCAGCAGAAAATGCCAGAGAGAAGGTAACCTGTGTAAAACACAAGTCTACTTGTCAGCAACACACACAAAATGCTGGTGGAACGCAGCAGGTCAGGCAGCATTTATAGGGAGAAGCGCTGTCGACGTTTTGGGCCGAGACCCTTCGGCCCGAAACGTCGACAGGGCTTCTCCCTATAGATGCTGCCTGACTTGCTGCATTCCACCAGCATTTTGTGTGTGTTGCTTGAATTTCCAGCATCTGCAGATTTCCTCGTGTCTACTTGTCAGATTTGTTTTATTGTTTAATTTGCAATATACAGTGTATTCAAAGTATGTGTAAATTATTGTACAGCAAAAATGAATAAAAATGCATCTCAGGGAGCAAACCATCAGGCCACAGTTTCCACTCATTTTCCATTTGAACTTTAACAGCAACAGAAACTTGAAATGCAGTTTATGTGGAATAGATTGTGCAGTCAATTGAACAGCATATTTTAATAGGGTTCATGAGAAAGGTGGTGGCGTGGAGACATATGTAAAAGAGAACACGAAAAGGGAATGCATTTAATGGAGGAACATTAGGCACGTACACAGGAGACCAGACAGGTGAAGGAGGTACAACAAGCATGTAATATTGGGGATACTTTGAATGGATTTGGGTTGCACAGGAACTCAGGCACACTGATGGGTGGACCATGATGCAAGGTTTGTTTAGGGAACACATATCAGAAACACAAACTTAAAACGTTATTAACAAGATGAATACAGGAAACAATCCCACTCCCAAACAAAAAAAAAGCTCTCTGTGGTTAGGGGTTAAATGTGCACATAGGCTATGTTAAGGAAATACATTTGTATTATGTCCACAACGGTCCACAATACAAATTACCTTATTGTTTTCCGTCTTCATGAACTTAGGACCACTTGTTGGCCTGTAGTTGTTCCTCAGAATCTCATGTCACTCCCTTCACCGTATTTACTCACCACTGTCCTCTGCTTGTTGGGCAGGAAGACTCGAACAATGGGTTTCTGAGGTGATTTGGGGTTGGCCCTCGAACTGTCATTTGGGTTCTGTAACAGGCTTGCAGAGTTCCGAGTGACAGAAAGGTGAGTGCAGGGCTCCATCAAGTCAGTGTTGGTGGCGTTAGTGTTTGTGAACTCCGTGCCATTGCCTATGGACTCCAACAACTGCTGTTCGCGCTGCTGCAGTGCATCCAGCTTGCTTGTATACTCTTCATAAGCCTGGAACAAAATTCAGAGTGCGAACTAATTAGCAACTGAAGAATAGTAATCATCAAGACAAAACAGCCTTTTGGCCTATCAAGCACCCTTTAAACTAACACTATGCTAACCCTAATCTACTCTCCACATCCTCATAGTGACTCTGCCTAGATACTACCATTCACCCTCACTTTACAGGAGCCAATTAATCTACAAAGGCAGCATATCTTTGGGATGTGAAAAGAAACCTTAAATCACAGATGACACAAATACTGCTGAGGAGCAAAGCTTCAAGCTACAGTAATTTATTTTCCAACTTGAGTTGCACAGAGGAGTGACAGATGGAATTTAATCCACAGAGGTGTAAACTGATGCATGTTATGCAGTTAAAAAATGGATAGTACATAGACAATGAATGGCTGGATCTCTAGGGAGTACTGAGGAACACTAGGACCTTGGTATACAAGTCCAAAGCTCCTTTAAGGTGGTCAAAATCATCAAGTTGTGTCATATGAATCAGGCGATCATGGTCTCATAACTATGATTGTTCTTAGCAAATTTTTCTACAAAAGTGGTTACCATTGCCTTCTTTACAAGATGGGTGACCCCAGACATTATCAATACTCTTCTGAGATCGTCTGCCTGGCATCAGTGGTTACATAACCAGGAGATGTGATAGGCACCAGCTACTCATATGACCATCCATCACCTGCTCCCATCGCTTCATGTGACCCTGATTGGGGGGGGGGGGGGTGCTAAGCAGGTGGTACACTTATCCAAGGATGACTTGCAGAGGGAAGAAACATCTTACACCTCCTTTATTAGAGATGCATCTCTGCCCTGCCACCCATAAAGATGATAGCACAGGTAAAAGAAGCATGCACAAACTAGCCTTCATTAGTTGGGCATAGAATAAGAGAGCAGGGACGTTATGGTACAGCTTTATAACACAGAGTAAAACAAATGAAGGGTTAATATTCATTTCATAAGGACCAAAATATAAGAGCAAAGATGTAAACTACACTAGTGAAGTTTAAAAGACAGGTATATGCAGGAATTTAGGTGCGGGGTTATATGGGAGGCAGGGTTTGAGGGTCGGCACAACATTGTGGGCCAAAGGGCCTGTAATGTGCTGTAGTATTCTATGTCTATGTTTACGTCCTATAATGCTGAGGCTTTATAAGGCATTGTCAGATAGCACTTGGAATACTGTGAGCAGTTTTGGGCTCCTCCTTGAAGAAAGGATGAGCTAAGCATTGGAAACAATCTGGAAGTTCACCAGAATGATCCCAGGATGAAAGGGTTAAGGTCTGTGAAGTGTTTGATGCCTCTGGCCTGTACTAACTGGAGTTTAGAAGAATGAGGGGGGAATCTCATTGAAACATATCAAATATTGAAATGCCAGACAGAGTGGACATTGAGAGGATGTTTTCAATAGTGGGGGACTCTAAACCAGAGGGCACAGACTCAGGATACAAAGACATTCCTTTAGAACAGAGATGAGGAGGAATTTCTTTAGCCAGAGGGTGATGAATCTGTGGAATACATTGTCACAGACAGTTGTGGAGGCCAAGTCATCGGATATATTTTAAGTGAAGGTTGATAGACTCTTGACTAGTAAGGGTGTCAAAGGTTACAAGGAGAAAGCAGGAGAATGGGGCAGAGAGGGATAATAAAGGAGGAGTGGACTCAATGGACCAAATGGCCTAATACTGTTTCCATATCTTATAGTCACATGCTCATATTGCTCAGGCTGCATCTGAAATATTACATAACAGAGATACTGTGCGGAATAGGCCCTTTTGGCCCTTTGAACTGTGCCGTCAGCAACCACCAATTTAATCTTTAGCCTAATCACACAACATTTTACCACAACCATTTAATCTACTAACCAGTACATCATTGGAGTGCGGGAGGCAATCGGAGCACCCAGAAGGAACCCACACATTCCATGGAGAGGACACACAAACTCTTTACAGAGGATGCCAGGATTGAACTTTGAACTCTAACACACTGAGCTGTAATAACTTCTCACAAACCATGGCGCCCTCTAGAAAGGGCAGGATTGCACTTGATTGAGTAGGATAGTGCCTGTGATGAAGTGTCTTTGTTATCAAACCAAAAAGGTTGGGTTTGCTTTCCATAGTGCAGAGAAGGCCAACAGGGAGTTAATAGTGGCATACATACAGCATAATGAGGGACATATTTTAGATCAATATTTAAAAAGTTTCTAGCCAAGTATTGTATCACTAAGAATTGAAGAGTATGGAGCAAGGATAAGTGGAAAGGAATATAGATGGTTGGCAGAATGACCCATCTCTGAGTAGTATGACTGTATAAAATCAGAGTATCAGGGAAAACCGTAGCAGTAACAAGATGAATGTGCAAACTGCCCATAGACTGCACCCAAGGTCAGAACTGAACCAAGATCGATCTGTAAGGTAGCAGCTCTACTAACTATGCCATGGTGCTGCCCAATTTACATTATTAATAATTGTCACTTGCTGCAAGAGTCAGGTTATCATTGTACTCAGGTTAGATATGCATTAAGTTGTCTGTACACACTTTCTACTGCGAGCACTACTTCTTCACACAGTTTACCACTGTCTCATTCAGACCATCCTTTTGGTACCTGCGCAAAATTAAGTGCAATGTGTTTCACTGGCAAAGGACTGAATGAATAAACCAAACTAGGTGCCAATCAAATTTGAAGATAAAAGTTTACCTGAATCATGATTTCCCAATCTAGACAATTTCTCAGTTCAGTGTAGAATCTACAGGGAAAGCCATCAGTTTAGAGGAGATATAGGTTTGAATTCTAAGTTGGACATCTAATCATAACCAATTTAAAATTCAGCATATTTAAGATACGGGATGGCACAGTAGTGACCTGTTACTATGCTATTATTTAAGTACATTAAATAAAATCCCTCCTCCCTCATCACCATTTAGGGGCCCAAACGGTCCTTCCAGGTGAGGCATCACTTCATCTGCAAGTCTATCGAAGTCGTCTACTATATTGAGTTCTCCCAGAGCTGTCTCCTCTAAATCAGGGAGAACCAATGTTGGTTGGGGGGACCACTTTGTCAACCAACTTTGTTCCAACCACCACAGCAATGGGATTTCCAAGTGGCTATGCATTTTGATTCTACTTCCCTGTCAGTTTATGGCCACTCTAAAGCTGAAGGAGCAACACCTCATATTCCATCTGAATAGTTTGGTAGCCGCAAGAAGGTAGCATAGCCTGGATGGTGGCAACCTTTGATATATGTTGCCTTTTTGAGGTAGCTCTTTTGTAGATGCTGACCGATTGTCGGGAGGGATCAGCCATTAATGTATTGGGCTAAGACCTCAACTCTCTGCAGCTTCTTACGCTATTGCCCATTCAGATTGCTGTACCAGAACATGGTGCAATGATTTAGGATGCTTACAATAGTACATCTGTATAAGTTTGTTAGTGTTCAATGATATGTTGAATCTCATTAGAACACTGAAGATTTATTACAACGTTTTACACTGTATATGAAAATATTATTGATATTTGTGCATGTAAACTGTTAACCAATTAAATTGCATTTGTCTGAAATAATTGGTTTAGACTTGTATTGCCCATTTTATATAATTAATATAGAGAATTAATAATATGCTGTGTAGTAGTTAGTGGAATGTCATTGCAGTGACAGCAACCTGGGTTTACTAACACTAGTGAAAGCTAATAATAGAAACTTAACAAGAAAGCTTTATTTCCCCTTACAAATATCTCCCATCTTCCTGGTGCAGATGAAGCAGGATAGTACAATGTTTAAAACAAAAAGCTTTGATATTCAAAGGAATTCAGATAAAAGAAGCAATTTCATTTCTTAAGCATCTGTTTACATATGGGAGCTTCCCTCTAAGCTAATCAGAGTATGTCTAGTTTTTGGCATTGCAAGTCTAACTGCAGGGACCATAAATGTAACCAGAGATATTGATTCATATACATGAAACAAATTGAAAGAGCACAGTGCTTCACATTACACTAGGAACAACAACTAGAACATAAACAACTTCTCTTTGCCATTTGTAGATAGAGTGAACCCACATACAAACCAAACCCATGACTTCAATGTGCCACAAGAATCAGCCATTCAAGCCCTTGCATGAGGATGGCTTGAGGCTTTTGATTAAACTTTAATGATTATTCACTTTTTTGGAATATGGGCAACCAATGGCCAGGAGAGCATTTATTGTCCATCTCCAATTGCCCTAAAGTCATGAAGAATCACGCTTCGATCCTCGGAAATTCTTCAGACAAAGGAACTCACAGCGATATCGGGCACTTCAAAAAAAAATCACAAAATTGAATATTTAGATCTAGCAACAATGAAAGAGAGACAACATTTTTCCAAGTCAGGATGATGAGCCGGAGGGCAATCCACATATGGTGTTGCCATGCACCTATTGTCTTTCTGCTTCTTGGTAGTGGAGGTCACAGCTTTGTAAGATTTGCCAGAGTAGCACAGGAGAAAAGAGCAGTGCATTGTGTAGATAATATAGACTGCACAGATGGAAAGAATGAACAGGTAGGTAGGTTGGTTGGTAGAGTAGCAGTGAAGCAGTGTTAGGGAATTTCCTTTTCCACACAAGACTCAGACCAAGGTATTCGCTAGGAGACTCTTTATTTACGTTACATGGAGAGCCATCCCTCTGGAGAGTAATGACTCCCCTTAGAATCAACCATAAAAGAGGTGCGTGCACTGATTGTAATGGGTAACATTTCCATATTTTGTATTGTTCTAAGCAAGCTAGAGGAAAAAACACCTAAATCATGTAGACTCGTGGTGTACAGCTGTAGGCTAGAGGTCAACATCACATAGTCTTATGTCTACAGCAGTAGTCTAAAGGGCAACACCAGGATGCTCTGCTGATCCAGGCACTAAACAATACAAGCACAATTCTACAGTCTTGTAAAGGTATATACCCAACCCAGCTGGCCAAATTCCTCCACTATCCTGGGATGATGTTGAGTTTCTCAGGACCTTGTCACCCCATTTATTCAGTCAAATGGAGAATATCCCATCTGTTGGATTGTGGTGTGTAAATCCAAGGTTCTTTTACAAGTCAGGGATGAGGCACAAAACTTACTGCTTCATGATCGTTTTATTAAGAGTTTTATTGGGAAAGCTAAGATTCAAGAATAAGAAAAATGGCATCCAGTACAAATCTTACCCAAAGATTAGAATTCCATTCTAATCTATAGATGATGATTAAAGTATATTGTCGATATCACAGTAAAAAGATAATCAATGTAAACAATGTATCAACTTTATGCAGAGCTTCCAGAATTATATGTGAAACAGCCACTAGAGACATATTAAATAGTTATGCATATAAAGGCTACTTAAAATGCAAGTAGATATTAAATTGTTAAACTGGAAAGAACATGACCATTTAACAGGCCAGATCCAATACATCACACTCCTGACATAGGGCATTTGGGTGGTGTCAGGTGATGACCCACTTCCTACTGCATATGCATGCAATGACCTGCTCATGTGGTCAATAGTAACCAGTAGGATGTTTCATTTTCTTAGTTAATTTGACTATTTGGAGATACAGCACAGTAACAGGCCCTTACAGCCTAACACCCCATGTTATCCAATTGTACCCATGTGACCAATTAAATTATTAAGACCGTAAGACATAGGAGCAGAATTAGGCCATCTGGCCATATTGAGTCTGCTCCTCCATTCAATCACGGCTGATCCTTTTTTCTTCTCTTCCTCAACCCCAGTTCCCCGCCTTCTCCCCATAACCTTTGATGCCATGTCCAATCCAGAACCTATCAATATCTGCCTTAAATACACCCAACGACCTGGCCTCCACAGCTGCCTGTGGCAACAAATACCACAAATTCACCACCCTTTGGCTAAAGAAATTCTCCACATCTCTGTTTTGAATAGACACCCCTTTATTCTGAGGCTGTGCCCTCTTATCCTAGACTCTCACACCATGGGAAACATCCTTTCCACATCTATTTTGTCTAGGCCTTTCAACATTCAAAAGGTTTCAATGAAATCCACCGCCTCCATCCTTCTGAATTCTAGCGAGTAATGACCCAGAGCCATCAAACATTCCTCATATGATAACCCTTTCATTCCTGGAATCATCCTTGTGAACCTCCTCTGGACCCTCTCCAACGCCAGCACATCTTTTCTAAGTTGAGGGGCTCAAAACTGTTCACAATACTCAAGGTGTGAGGCCTCACTAGTGCCTTAAAACCTCGCCATCACATCCCTACTCTTGTATTCTTGTTTTCTCTCAAAATGAATGCTAACATGGCATTTGCCTTCCTCACAACCGACTCAACCTGTAAGTTAAGCTGTAAGATGTTCTTCACAAGGATGCCCAAGTCCCTTTACATCTCAGGTTTTTGGATTTTCTCCCCATTTAGAAAATAGTCCACACATTTATTTCTACTACCAAAGTGCATGACCATGCATTTTCCAACAATGTATTCCATTTGTCACTTTCTTAATCCGTACGTTTTTGAAATATGGGAGGAAATCAGAGCACCCAGAGGAAACCCACATGGTTATGTTATGAGAGATAAACAAACTCCTTATGCAGTGGCAGAATTGAACCTGAGTCACTGGCACTGTAAAAATGTTACACTAACCGCTACACTACCCCCCCCCCCCCAATTAAAAGTTGGAAGTGGCAAATTAAGCAATAGCAATTCCATTTAATATGGAGAATAAATGATTAGACTCTCTCCTTCAATGGGCATTGCCTTGCACTGGCTATAAATCAGCCCCACCTGAGTGTTATCTTATACACACTGTGACATGCTCTATAGTGCTCCTCTACGAAGTTTATTCTAGAAAAACATTAAAATGTCAGGACAGGAAGGCGGCATTCAGCCTGTGTTTTTGCCCCAGGCTAGTCCTCCAAATCTATTTCACCTCAACCACATTTGAAATAACCTCCTCAGCTTTTCTTCTTCCAGATACTTTGCTTTCTCTGAATATATTTATGCCATTTGCTTTAGCCATGTTACATAATAGTAAGCTCCACATTCTCACTTAACGTATCTGAATTCCCTACTGCATATTATAGGTCCGTTCAATTAGGCCAACAGCTTGTTTATCTTTTTATAGAAAAGGTGCCCCAGATGGAATTGTTATTGATTTATTATTGTAACATATAGAGATACAGTGCATACTGTTCATACAGATCAAATCATTACACAATGTATTGAGGTAGAACAGTGCAGAATAAAGTGTAACAGCTACAGAGAAAGTGAAGTGCAGGTAAACGATAACTGCAAAATCATAACAAGGTAGCTAAGGTCAAGAGTCCGTTTTATCATAATAAGGAACCATTCAATAGTCTTATACAGTGAGGTAGAAACTGTCCTTGAGCCTGGTGGTATGTGGCTTTCTTGCCATTTGTCAGAAGGAAGGGGGAGAAGAGGTGGATCTTTGTTTAAGCTGGCTGCATTACTGAGGCAGAGAGAAGTACAGATAGAGCCATTTGAGGGGAGGCTGGTTTCTGCGATGCGGTGAGCTGTATCCACAATTCTGCAGTTTTTTTGCAGTTACATGTACAGTAGTTGCCGTGCCCAAGTTGTACTGCATCTAGATAGAATTCTTTTTATAGTACATCTGTAAAAATCAGTAAGGATTGATGGAGAAATCCCAAATTTCTTCAGCTTTCTGAGTAAGTAAAGGTGTTAGTAAGTTTTCTTGGCCATGACATCTATGTGGTTGAACCAGTACAGGCTACTAGTGAAGTTCATTCCTAGAAACTTGAAGCTCACAACCTCAACACGGCTGATGTAGGCAGGAACTTCCTTCCTGAAATCAACAACCAGCTCTTTTATTTTGTTGACGTGGAGGGAAAAAAATTTATTGCCATGACACCATGTCACTAAGCCTTCCATCTTTTTCCTTTACTATGACCCACTGTTTACTTGAGATACAGTCCACTATGCTGACATCATATGCAAACTTGAAGAAGTTTGAGCATTGGACATTAGAACAGAATCTGGCCATGCAGAAGGAGTGGAGTAAGGGGCTGAGGACAGTCTTGTGGAGCATTAGTAGTTAGAATAATCATCAATGGAGGTATTGCTGTCTATCCTTACTGAATGTTGTTTGTTAATCAGCAAGTCAAAGATCTATTTGCAGAAGGCGGCATTAATTCCCAAGGTCTAGAGTTGGTGATGTTTGCTTGGAGTTATAGTATAGCAGGTAGACTTGAGGATAGAGATGATACTACGACTCAGCTCTGGGAACATCCTCATCCATCACTTTCAGGCCTCTCCAATGCATTTGTCTTTATTATAATATGGATAATGGATCTATCCATTGGAGTCCTACAAAGTTCATTTAAAACACACTGCAATACACAGCTTGGAATCTATAACAAATCCTCCCAATCCACTAGTTCCACCATCTAGAAGAATCAGGGCAGCAGGTACTATGTGCAATTTCCTCTCCAAAATTTTCACCCACATGACCAGAATATCTTGCTCTTTCTTCAAATCACTGCATAAAAATTCTGGACACAGGAAATTGTGCAAATGTTGGAAATCTATTTACAACACTCAAAATGCTTAAGTAACTCAACAGGTCGGACAGCATTCAAAAATTCTGGAAGTCACTACCAAGGAATACAGTGGGAGTGCAGATACCCTACAAGGGTTGCAGTGGCTTAATGAAGCAGCTCACCACCATCTTCTCAAGGACAAATAACGATGGGCAATAAATGGACATTGCCAGGGTACCTACAGTAGCATTTTGGGCACCCCGATCAAAATTTCTGTTACTGTGAATAGCTAAGCGAGTAAAAGATTACCTGATTTCCAAAAGGCATAAAGTTAAAGATGACATATTTCTTTAATATTTTAAGCAAGATTACTTTTATATTTCCATCTTTTACAGTTTCAAAATAACAAAAAAGGAAAAGGGCCCGAAACAAAAGTTTGGGCACCCTGCATGGTCAATACTTGTAACACCCCCTTTGGCAAGTATCACAGCTTGTAAACGCTTTCTGTAGCCAGCTAAGAGTCTTTCAATTCTTGTTTGGGGGTGAGTTTCACCCATTCTTCCTTGCAAAAGGCTTCTAGTTCTGTGAGATTCTTGGGCCGTCTTGCATGCACTGCTCTTTTGAGGTCTATCCACAGATTTTCGATCAAAGGACTATGAGGGCCATGGCAAAACCTTCAGCTTGCGCCTCTTGATATAGTCCATTGTGTATTTTGAGGTGTGTTTCGGTTCATTATCCTGTTATAGAAGCCATCCTCTTTTCACCTTCAGCTTTTTTACAGATGGTGTGATATTTGCTTCCAGAATTTGCTGGTATTTAATTGAATTCATTCTTCCCTCTACCAGTGAAATATTCCCTGTGCTACTGACTGCAACACAAGCCCAAAGCATGATCCATCCACCCGTGCTTAACAGTTGGAGCGGTGTTCTCTTCATGAAATTCTGCACCCGTTTTTCTCCAAACATACCTTTGCTCATTGTAGCCAAAAAGTTCTATTTTAACTTACCGTAGATTCCGGATTTTAAGCCGCTACTTTTTTCCCACATTTTGAACAGCTTTGAACTTTGCGGCCTTTAAAACGGAGCGGCTAATACATGATTTTTTTCATGCCGCCTCGTAAACATTTTGCCTCATAACAGTAGACCAATAAAATTGATGAGTAGTTCACAGAGGTCCAATGAAATTGTACGATAAATCAAGCGCACTTTCACAATTAAATTATTGTAAATCAGTCATTTGTACTCACCCTCATCAACATGGAAAACACTCGAAGCATTGTGCTGCCTTATGGCAGTTATTTAGTTTATAATATTTTCGCTTAGTAATTCATTTTCTAGTTAAAGTTAGAAGAGTTTTAACTATATTTGTTTTCTGTACTACATCGCGGGATGCTATGACGTCACACCCGGTTTCGCGGTGTCTTGTGGGAAAACGCCGTTTGCGAATAAAGGGAAAGGTGGAGGTCGAGCGGCGGAGCGAAACGCTGCTTTTAAGTTAAAGGCGATCAATAACTTTTCCTGGTAGGCTGCAGTATATATATTTTTTATCAGTCGTTAGGAGATATTGGAATGTTGTTCAGTAAAGAAGTATACGCAACGTATATTTAAAAGTAGCCGCGTTACTGGCATGGTTCGAAAAAAAGCATTTGCAATATGTATTTGTTTTTGTTACCATATGGATTTAATTAAAAGTTAAAAAATCCTCACGTGTAATATCTTTCTGTGTAAATATCTCATATTACAACGTGGGACACCTGCGGCCGAAAATCCGGTGCGGCCTTTACAATTAAAAAATTGATGTTATTTCTAAAATTAGAGCCAGCGGCTTTTAATCAGGTGCGCTCTGTAGTCCGGAATCTACGGTAATCAGTCCACAGGACTTTTTTCCAAATGCATCAGGCTTGTTTAGATGTTCCTTTGCAAACTTCTGACGCTGAATTTTGTGGTGAGGACGGAGGAAAGGTTTTCTTCTGATGACTCTTCCATGAAGGTCATATTTGTGCAGGTGTTGCTGCACAGTAGAACAGTGCACCACCACTCCAGAGTCTGCTAAATGTTCCCGAAGGTCTTTTGCAGTCAAACGGGGGTTTTGATTTGCCTTTCTAGCAATCCTACGAGCAGTTCTCTCGGAAAGTTTTCTTGGTCTTCCAGACCTCAACTTGACCACGACCGTTCCTGTTAACTGCCATTTCTTAATTACATTACGAACTGAGGAAACGGCTACCTGAAAATGCTTTGCTATTTTCTTATAGCCTTCTCCTGCTTTGTGGGCATGATTTATTTTAATTTTCAGAGTGCTAGGCAGCTGCTTAGAGGAGCCCATGGCTGCTGATTGTTGGGACAAGGTCTGAGGATTCAGGGTATTTATAAAGCTTTGGAATTTTCATCACCTGGCCTTTCCTAACGATGACTGTGCACAAGCCATAGCCCATACAAGTTAATTAAGGTCTGTACCTTGGTAAAAGTTATCTGAGAGCTCAAATCTCTTGGGGTGCCCAAACTTTTGCATGATGCTCCTTTCCCTTTTTCTCACTCTAAAATTGTACAAAACAAAAAATAATACATTAATCTTGCTTAAAATGTTGAAAAGAATGTTTCATCTTTAACTTTATGACTTTTGGAGATCAGTTCATCTTCTACTCACCTAACTATTCACAGAAACAGAAATTTTGACCGGAGTGTCCAAACTTTTGCATGCCACTGTACATCATGAGTCAGAGTAAAGGCACATAGTTTAATAATTTGTTTTTTTTAAAATAAATATCATTCTTCCAAAGATGAAAATCAAACCAGCTGCAGATGCTGGAAACTTTTAAGTAGAAATAAAAAAGTGCTGTAAATTGTTAGGTCTGACAAGTGTCATTCTAAAGTCGCTTCATTGACTCACATGTTTTGGTCTTGCCCCTGTTTGCAAAATTATTGGAAAGATATTTTTGGTATTATTTCAACAGTTCTGAACATCAAATTGCAACCGCATCCTATTACTGCAATTTTCGGTTGACCAATGGTGGATAATAGTTGGCTTATCCCCCTCAGCCTGGTGGATGATTGCATTTGTTACATTAATGGCTAGAAGATCCATCCTATTGAACTGGAAAGAAATTATATTAACCATATTTCAGTGGTTTTCTCAAACTATTTCTTGTTTGAGTTTAGAAAAAATTAGAAGTCTTGTCTTTGACCCTTCAGTTAACTTTGAAGAAACTTGGGGAGATTATTTATTCAACATTTTCATATGAGCTAAACTGACTTTTCCTAAACCTTATTCTTATCATCTTTAATTATTTGGATAGAGGTGCAGAGTTATTGACGCTACTGTGTATATTTGATATAATGTAATGGCCCATGTTGGTAAGGTTTTTTTTCTTGCTTTTTTTTGGGGGGGGGGTTTCTTATTTTTTCCATTTTTTGTAACCACTATGAATTTGGGAGGTTATTATATATGGATTATCATCTATTTGTATTTATACCTTAACCTATTAATTATGTACTCTCAAGCTCTTTGTACTCAATGTTTCAATTATGTTTGTTTAAAATCAATAAAAAGATTTTTTTTAAATTGTTAGGTCAAATGGCATCTATGCAAAGCAAAACAACTGACATTTCAGGTCTGAGACCCTTCATGAGAACTCAGTGAAGGGTTCTAGACCTCATACAGCAGTTACTTGTCTTTCTATGGATGTTCTCTGACCAGCTACATGTTCTATTCTTCACAGATGAGCCTAGCACCCGACTGTTATTTTTGACTTTTTTTTAAACCTGCATCATTGCGTAGTCACCTTTGACACACACAAATATCCATCTGATATTATTTCCTTCTGGCTCAGCCTGGGAAATTAAGCTTGACTGTAATCTATGAAGTGGAAGCGAAGATGATTACATTTTTAGTTCCAGTCACCTCATTATAGGAAGGATGTAGAAATTTTAGAGAGGGGCAGAGGAGATATAACAGCAGGCTGCCTGGATTAGAGAACATTTCTTATGAGGATAGGTTGAGCAAGCTAGAACTTTTCTCTTTGGAGCAAAGAAGGATGGGAGATGACTTGATAGACGTGTACAAGATGATAAGAGGCATTGATTGAGTGCATAGCCAGAGATGTTTCCCCATAGCAGAAATGGCCAACAAGAGGCACAATTTTAAGATAATTGGAGAAAAGTACAAGGGAGATGTCACAGGCAAGTTCTTTACACAGAGTGGTGAGTGCTTGAACTCGCAGGGGTGGTGGTACAGACAGATACATTAGGGACATTTACAGATTGGTACATGAATGATAGAAAAATGGAGGGCTATGTAGGAGGGAGGGGTTAGATTGTCTCTTAGTAGGCGAAAAGGTCACAAACCGTGGGCCAAAGGGCCTGTGCTGTGCTGTAGTGTTCTATGTTCCAAGTGAATTGGCAAGGATCTGGCCTAAAGGGAACAATACTGGAAAATGTCAAACTGTCCTCTTTGAGGAAGAATGAAAAAGCAGCAGACTATATGGAGATAAGAGATTCTGGAGCTCTAAGATGCAGTAACAGAACATGTATGATTCACAAAAGGTTAAAATGTAGGATACAGCATGTAATCATAAAAGTTAACCAAGCAATATTGTTTATCGCCAGGGGACTTAAATGTCATAATGCTGCAGTTATGTATACGGCACTGGCGAGACCACATCTGGAATACCGTGTGCATTCATGGTCTTACTTCAGGAAAGATCTTAATGAGGGCTGTCCTGTGAGAGGATAGACAGCTAGGATTGCGACTGCTGGTTTGAACAGGGGAGAATTAATTGAAACATGAAAGATCAAGAACAGGCTGGAAAGTAACATGTATTATTCATCTCTGCTTTTATTGTGGTCTATGTGTGATTTGTTGCAGCAAGTGTAGAAGCAATTGGATACAGGAGTCCCTCACTTTCTTTAAAATCAATACAGAAATCAATGGGGGAGAAGCTATCAGTTTTTAATTCACTGAAATATCATGTTGTTCCCTTGTTAACAGCTCTTACAGTTAAAATGGATTCATTAACAACACACCTTGCAAACCCTTTCACAAAAATGCCTTGGTGAGATAAGTAAACTGTGCAGAGATACAGGGGGAATTGTTACCTTTAATTCAGACAAAACTTTTGCATATTTTCCATTCTTCATAGGCAAGTCCATGACTTTAGTATGTCCTATTTTAATTGGAATCTAATAAGTTACAAGGAGAGAAAAACAGACACCGAGGGGCAAGAGCTGTCAGCAAGATGTCTCCATTCTTCAGTAGCATTGCAAATTATTCTGGATGCTGTCTCTCATTTTAGTCCTGAATGATGTTCTACTGCAGAAATATGGACACGCCTGAGAAATTAGTTACTTAAATGGTTCCTTCAGCCAGCACTACACAGACATCAAAGGAAAAGATGCCAGCTACAAGTGCAAGTCAAACAAATGCAGGGCTCAGTTGCAATGGAAGACTTGGAACTAATTAAGGGCACAATTGCTGGTACAGATGTGCAATAAATTTCACAAGATTAAGAGGATACAAGAACATATTTAATTGATTTGCCATCACAATTCTTGGATCAAATACGTCTCACAGTAGTATTCAATTTGTACCAGTGAGGATGAAGGCTGGTGAACCACCAGGTCAGTGAGTATCCTTAGTTATGCTGTTGTTATGGCAAATGATGTACGTTTCCATGCACGCAATAAATAAACAAATCTGAAATATATGTTTGATCTGACAGCTGTGATTTGAAGCGCAAGTGCATTGATGTCTTCATAACCTGCAATTCAAGGTACTGGTCCAGATTCACCAACATCACTACCCTAGGAGGCAACACCTGACTCTACAGGCTAGCAATAAACTCAATTCTGAGAGCACAATGATGTCAGGTTTAATTTCTGTCACCATTTCCTGGTTTACTCAGGTCATAGGTGTCAAACACAAGGCCCGCGGGCCATATCCGGCCCGGCGTACAATTATATCCGGCCCGCGAGATCATTTTAGATAGATCTATTATTTTAATTATTAATGGCCCGGCGATATGAAGCGCTGATAACACGCAAACTACAGATCCCATAATGCAGCGCAACAGCTGCCGACAGGCTACCCGGGAACATTCCCGCGTCAAGCGTCTGTTGCTGTATACAATGCTATTCTGAAGTCAAAGCTGCAGTGTAATGGGACACTAAAGGCAAAGTACGACACTGCAGGGCCCATACAGTTTATTTGCTCCATTCCTGAAGCAATGCCTCAGCTCCGTCTACATGCAGCTCGAACCTTGTGCATGTTTAGTAGCACATATCTGTGTGAGAAGCTTTTCTCAGTGATGAAGATTAACAAAACATCACACAGGAGTTGTCTCACTGATGAACACCTGCAGTCCATCCTGAGAATCTCCACAACACAGAACCTTACACCAAACCTAAACGAACTTATTGCCAAGAAAAGATGCCAAGCATCCAGCTCTGACAAAATGGCATAAGAGCAAAGAAAACTGAGTGTTTTGATTTGTTGTTGTTTTAACTTTTGCTGAAAAGCACAAATTTTATTTATATTTTCAGGGTTTTTTTGCAGCATGCTCATATTTCTAACTTGTATAATACTGACAGGAGATATTTTTATGGAGAGCAAAATATTTAAGTTATTTAAAGTTTTAGTTTATTTTTTCTGGAATAATATTCCTGTCTGTTTTTATTCATATTTATGTTCAAAAAATGTTTAGTTTTAGTGTGTTCAATAAATGTTTATCCTGTTCGGCCCGCGACCTAAAGTGTGCTTTGAGTTTTGGCCCCATGTGCAATTGAGTTCGACACCTCTGACTCAGGTGAAGGGTGCTTATTTGGTATACCTTAGTTTGCCCAAATATACAATAAAAATGTCTATCAGGTGTAACAGCAAACACACAATTCTATTGTACTATGCTTAAACATCATGGAAATGGCAGGTAGATAATGCAAAATGAGTTATGAAATACTGATGACAAGATCGAATATTTTATACTAACACGGTGAAGCTATATCCCTGTAGTTGGCTTACATCCAGGTCTTTACCCAGATGTATGGGTTTGAGAATAGAAAATCTGCATAGGCATTAGTATAGTCATTCAGAAGTGCAGCAATAAGGCAAGAGGTTCAACAACAGATGGGCTGAGTTATGGCAGAGAGGACAGTGTTTCTGTTTGGCAAATCCATCAAAAGTTATGGTCGTCATTAGGTCGTATCCGGAATTTCCAGTCCGCGGACGATTTCCCTCCATGCCGCTCTATCCCGACATTTGTCCACAACATCCCTAGTCTTGTCCAGCTTGGTCCAATCCTTGATGTTATCCAGCCATGTTGTTCTTTGCCTTCCTCTTCCTTTCTTTCCCTCCACCTTTCCATATAGCAAGTCCAACAAGATGTTATCGCTCCATGTAACTTGTCACAATAACTTCTAACTTCATGACCTTCTCCAGCAGTATCCGTGGTCTATCAACTTCGGACAAAACCCTCTCATTTGAGACTTTCTCTGCCCAGCTGATCTTCAACGTTCATCGATAGCACCACATTTCAAAGGCGTTAATTCGTTTCATGTCATCCTTCTTCAGGGTCCATGTTTCTGATCCATACCTCAGCACTGGCCATATGTAACATGCAAGGAAGCAGGTTCTACTTTGGAAATCTACCTTCCGACTGCATAGTAGATCTGTTAGCTTCGTGAAGTGGGTCTTAGCCATACCTATTCTCCTTCTGATCTCAACTTCACATCTCCCGTCAACTGTCAGACACTGCAAAGATAATCAAACTTTCGCACCTGTTCAATATCTTGTCTATTCACTTGTAATGATACCATCATGAATGAATCTTTAGTGTTTGTTTTGCTTACCACCATCGATTTTGTTTTCTTAGGGTTAATTTTTAGACTGTATTCAAGGCTTTTCTCATTTACTTTATTCAGCATAATTTGCAGTTCGCATTCGCTGTCAGCTAACAATGCAGTGTCATCCACATACCAGATGTTATCTACCTTCCAGCCTCCAATTGGAATACCAGTCTCCTGACGGTTGCATTCTCAAAAAATTCATTCTCCGTAGAGGCTGAACAAATCCGGCGCCTTACACCTTGATTAATACATGCTCATGGTGATAGCTCATTTTCTACCCTGACCGCCGCTTTCTGTTTCCAATACAAGTTCCTTATTATTTGCACATTCTCCCATCCCAGATCGTACTTGTTCAACACCTCCATTACTTTCTCGTGTCTTACTTTATCAAAAGCTTTTTCATAGTCAATAAAGCATAAGTAGTTGGTCTTTTGTGCCCCAATGCTTCTCTCCATGATGTTTCTCAATGCAAATATTCCTTCCCTTGTTCCTGAGCCTTTACGAAAACCAAAATGCGTTTCTCCAATTTCATCGCTGATTGTACCTTTCATTCTGCCAAACACCATTTTCAACAGTAACTTGACGCAGTGAGACAGTATGCTTATCATCTTGTGTTCATTACATTTTATCGTCCTCGGCTTGTTTGGTAAGGCGATAAATACCAATTTGTGAAAGTCCTCCGGAAGATTTCCTGTCATATAATTTCATATAACTATTGTTTAGTATCGCTAAAAAGGTTTGTTTTTCCCTTTGGACCAAGTGATTTCAGAATTTCAGTGGAAATCTTATCTTCACCGGCCGCCTTTCTGACTTTTAGACTCCAAATCGCACTTTCCATATCTGACATCAATATTTTAGGTTGATTAGTCATTTGATTTAATTGTGGTAAAAACTCAATCCTGCTATCTTCAAATAATTCCGAGATGTACTCAACCCATCTGTCCATGATCTCTTCTTTTTCATAGCATGGATTACCATGATACACCCAGATGATGGCACGGTTCTCTTTAATTTTGTCATATCCTTTACCTTTCGGTGAAGGCCTTTATAATCATGACTTCGTTCATACTGCTCAATTTCTTCACACTGTTTATTCATCCAATTCTCTTTCGCTTCCTTACATTTCAGGGAGCTTGGACAAGATGGGAGAATGCAGTGGAGAGGAAAGTGACCTGGGCTGAGCTTTGGAAAGCCGAGCCACACCGCATCCAATTTCTCATCCAGGCAGTGTACGGTGTGCTTCCAAGCCCATCAAACCTGCACACATGGGGCAAAGCAGAGTCATCAGCATGCCCACTGTGTTCCAAGCAAGGAACCCTGGAACACATCCCCAGCAGCTGCACAAGGGCACCTGGTGAGGGACGGTACCAATGGAGGCATGATCAGGTCCTGAAGACCATCGCTGAAGCCATCAGCGCAGGAGTGGAGTGGGCGAAGCGGTCCCAACCCTCCAAGCAGACCATTGCCTTTGTCAGAGCCGGGGAGCAGCCAATACCCACCAAAAGGTATCCTGACCTCTGCAAGGGACTGGCAGCTGTTGGTGGACCTCGAAAGGCAGCTGAGGTTCCGCAACCATATCGCAGCCACCACCCTGCGACCAGACATTGTCCTTGTGTCTGAGTCTACGAAACAGGTAGTGATGCTGGAGCTGGCAGTCCCATGAGAAGATTGCTTGGAAGAGATCTTTAAAAGGAAGCTCTCTAAGTACGCAGGACTGGTCAGCAACTGCCAGCAGGCTGGATGGAGAGCGAGGTGTCTCCCAGTGGAGGTTGGTTGTAGGGGATTCGCAGTCTGTTCCTTAGCCAGAGCCTACAGCAATTTGGGCATCGAGGGAGAGAGGAAGAGGAGAGCCATCCGCAGTACCTCCGATGCGGCAGAGAGGGCCTCAAGGTGGCTGTGGCTCAAGAGCGGGGAGACATGGAGTCATGTGTAGCTAGCCATCTGGACACAAGCTGGGGTCTGATCTGCCCCGGATGGGTCACCTGGAGAAGGGTGTATGATGTTGAAAGACCCGAAACACCCGATGATTCCAGGAACATCACTGATAATGTGTCCAGAAGCATCAGTAGATGTATGCACACAGTGAATCAAGTGGTGTGGGGCTTTGTGTCGTTCACTATCCCGATGTTTTACCTTTCTTCAGTTAACTTTCTCAACTTATCAAGTTATGGTACCAAGGAGATAAATGAAGTTCAGATAAAAATTAAATATAACAGAGGTAAAGGGTGGAACAGGCTTGAGGAATGAAGGCTCCTATGCTAGTAAAGTGGAATTATGGAATGCATGAACCTTAGTTCAGGATTGAATAAGATGTTAAGATTGTGAAGAGTCTGGTTCAGTCTGGAAGGAACACTGAAAGGAAGAAAATTAAATGAGTGGTAAGATTCCAACGCTTGAGCCAGGAGCCAAAGACCACTGGAGTTCATCCAAAGCAGTTCAGACTTGACAGCAGAGCACTTGATATGGAAAAGTTTCTGAAACTGCTAAGGAGAGGTGAGATGTTTGTTTGTCATCTTGGCGATACATTAGTTTGTTGGTATGCTTTCTCTTGAGTCTCAACAAATCAAATCAGCATAATAGGATCAGAGGATAACAATTCTGAAGCAGCAATATACCAAGCTATGTTGAAAATAAAGGCTGACATTTTCAGAATCATCCTTCAAACACTACAGTAGGTTTTCTTAATCCTGCAAAAGCACAAAGTTGAACTGTTTTAGCAATTAAAATTCAATTCAATCTGCAAAACAGTGTTTTATGAAATACTGATGGATCAAAAGCTCAGACTGAACAACACTCCTCAGCTGATAAAAATTAGAAACATCAGTTACAAAGAAGCAATCAAAAATACAAAACCATGTCATAATTCTCTGCACTTTACAGAAAATCACTATTAGCCTGACCTTTCTATGTACACAAATGCATACTTACAAAGTATCTGGTCATGTACAGCAAAAATAAAGCAACTGATACAACAGGCCTTCAGATTGTCTATCTGAAGCTCCCAACAGATAAATTGTACACTACTATTTTTGATGTTACTTGTAAAAAGTATCAATCAGATACAAGTCTGCTGATATAACCTACTGTCTGACAGTATAAAAATCATTAACGCTCTGCAATTCACTAGGGGATATATGAATACCACACACACACACCTCCATGCATTTAAGTATTAAAAATTTCTCGTATTACAAAGGAATGAATACTAACATCACAGTGCTTCTGTGTGTTATACAAGGTTAGTTTACTATAATCCTTCTGCTTTGGTAAAACTCAAGAGTTTTACGATTTCTAGCAAAGAAAGCAAATCAAGCTCAAGACATGGTACTAAAGAACACCCAACATATAGTCAGACTGCGCATGGTCACCCTGCTTCCACAAATATATATATTTTTTAAAAATCCCATGGCAGCATTTCAAAGATGATCAGGGGAGCTTTTCCCCAGTACTGTAACCACAACCAAACTAAAATGAAACACCCTATCCTCATTATATGTACACCCTACCCTCATTATATGCGGGGGATACGTTCCTCGCAGTCGACGCATAATGTGAATAATTATTTAAATAGAGAAAATAGGGATGCGTTCCAGAAGGCTTCCTAAATATTTATCTGTAATTTATTCACATTTTCATACCAAGATGACACAAAAGCTGTACCACAAGGCAACATTCATATTATATTTCATCAATTTAAGGTAATAGTCAATGTAATAAATCATAGAAAGTTAACATACTAGGGTGTACAGTACTCACCAACACTGGCAGGTGTGTTCGCTCCGGGAGATGAGTGGTGGTTGTGGTGCTGGGCAGCTTTCCATGGATGAGGTGGATGGTTGTGGGTTGTCAGGATCATCAAGCACGGCAAGGGGTGAAAGATTCACAGAACTCTCAGAACTGCCGGCAGCAGGAGATGACACCGGTTTGAAGAAAGTGGTGAGGGTTGTTTGCCTGGCAGCATTTTGTTTGTCAGCATAAATTTGCTTGTAGGGAAGAAGGGTTGATGACAGGGAACGACTGAAATTCTGACACCATTCTAAACCTGGGTCCGTGTCCATCGCCATTTGTGCCAAGTGTTCCGACTTCCACCATTTCCTCACCGTTGATAAACTCCCAGGATTTTCAAAATCATCTTGTTTGCAGCATCTGAGAGATAGTTCGTCATAAAAAAAATGCCTTGAATGTGGATCACACCTTGGTCGAGTGGTTGAATCAATGATGTTGTGTTAGGCGGCAGGAAATGCATTTTATGTTAGGATGAATGCTGTCCAAATGTTTAGGATGGACTGGCACATTGTCAAGCAATAAAAGAACTTTAAAGGCAAGATTCTGTTCCCTGCAGTAGCATCCCAGAGCTGTGTTACCTTCACCTGACACCGTGCTGTTTAAAATTTCGAACTTTTTTTCAAGTGTTAAAGTGGTTCTCTGCCACTCGGCTGATGGTCCAGGACATGTTAGGAGGCATAATTAAATATTTCAAGCACAAAATTACTGCACCGTAGGTAAAACCAACAAAAGAGCGCAAGATCGCACATCCATACCTTGCCAAAACCAATGTGAGACTGGCGACAGTGAGATTGTGAAGCGCGCATCTGACTTGTATCGGCGGGAAAGCAGTGCTTCTCATCCCAACAGTGAGACTGTGAGGTGTGCGCACGTGACTTGTATTGGCGGGAAAGCAGTGCTCCTCACATAACTGTGAGTTTTGTACGCATATAAGGAGACATTGGTAGAAATAGGTTCCTCGCATAACTGGGAATCCGCATTGTCTGAAGACGCGTATAACGAGGATAGGGTGTAATTGACCATAAAGTATTTTGAGGCACCCAAAGGCCACAAATAACATTGTACGCATGCAGTCCTTACTTCAATTTTCTTAACAGACCTCTATTGTAATTACTGTTTCAAGTCATTAGGATGTCCCACAAGATGAAATCCTGGCTGATTTCAAAGTTCAAAGAAAATTCATTATCAAATTTCAAAGTAAATGATCAAAGTATGCATATGTCACCATGTACTACATCATTGTCTTGCAGGCATTCAAAGTAGAACAAAGAAATACAACAGAATGAATGAAAAAACTGCACAAAAAGACTGACAAATAACCAGAGTTCAACAAACTCTGCAAATACAAAAAAAAGGATAGTTCTGAGAACATGAATTGTAGAGTCCTTGAAAGTAGTCTATGTGTCTCCTAATTTTATCATTATTTTCCACAAAAAATAGTCAACAATTAGTTGCAGATTATGATTACAGAAAATTCTCTAAAGGAAATGATCTAAGTTAATTATCAAATTAACTGCATTCACCTCTAGGTAGATTGAAGGTGGGTTATGATCCCCTCCAAACTTGTCCAACAGGGCTTCAATGTGCTCCTGAGTTAGCTTGATCATCTGCTTGATGTTCCAGACCTGTGGAAGGGAATATACAAAACAAGTTAATTTAAACCTAGGGAGCTGCTTTACAGAAGACTCACAGGGAGCAAATACTCATTTGCCCCACCCCATCATTCTCAGCCTATGCCCATAACTATTTCCTTCAGTGTTAAACTGCTCCAGGAACTTTACTTCCCATTCCCTTCCAATGACATGAAATGCAATACTTGTTTCTTCACCACCTCCCTCATCATAATCGATAAGACCATAAAACAAAGGAGCAGAATTAGGTCATCTGGTCCATCAAGTCTGCTCCACCATTCATTCATGGCTGATCCTTTTTTCTTCCCCTCCTCAACTCTAGTTCCCCGCCTTCTCCCTGTAACCTTTCATGTCATGTCCAGTCAAGAACCTATCAATCTCTGTCTTAAATACAAACTACAACCTGGCCTCCACAGCTGCATGTGGCAACAAATTCACCACCCTTTGGCTAAAGAAATTTATCTGCATCTGTTTTGAAAGGGCACCCCTCTATCCTCAGGCTGTGCCCTCTTGTCCTAGACTCTCCTACCATGGAAAACATCCTTTCCACATCTACCCTGTCTAGGCCTTTCGACATTTTAAAGGTTTCAATGAGATTCCCTCCTCATCCTTCTGAATTCCAGCGAGTACAGACCCAGTGCCATCAAACGTTCCTTGTATGATAACCCTTTCATTCCTGGAATTATCCTTGTGAACCTCCTCTGGACCCTATCCAATGCCAGCACATCTTTTCTAAGATGAGGGGCCCAAAACTGTTCACAATACTCTAGGTGAGGCCTCACCAGTGCCTTATAAAGCCTCAGCATCACATCCTTGCTCTTGTATTCTAGACCTCTTGAAATTAATGCTAATGTTGCATTTGCCTTTCTCACCACCAACTCAACCTGCAAGGTAACCTTGAGGGTACAAGGACTCCCAATTTTCTTTGTATCTCAGATTTTTGGATATTCTCCCCATTTAAGAAAATAGTCTGCATACTTATTTCTACTACCAAAGTGCATGACTATGCATTTTCCAGCATTGTATTTCATTTGACACTTACATCTAAGTCCTCCTGCATCCTACCTATTTCCTCAACACTACTTTCCCCTCCACCAATGTTCGTATCATCTGCAAACCTGGCAACAAATCCATCTATTCCATCATGTAAATCATTTATACAGTCGACCCTCCTTATCCACGGGGAATTGGTTCCGGGACCTTTCCTCCGCCCCCCCCCCCCCCCCCCACATATACCAAAAAACGCAGGTGCTCAAGTCCCTTATTTAACCTGTCTCAGTGCGGTGGACTTTAGGACCCGGCGGAGCTCGGGACCTGCCGCCCGCAGTGTTTCCGTTCTGTTGACGGAAAACGATCACGATTGAAAATAAAGTGGAAATATAAAGCGATCGAAAAGAGGTGAAATGCCATCAGTCATTGGAAAAGCGTTAGGCTACCGTCAGTCAACGATCAGAAAAGTTTTAAAGGATAAAGTGAGAATAATGGAGCATGTGAGAGGCCCTGCCCCGATGAAAGCTACAATTATTACTAAGCAATGCAGTGGTTTAATTATTGAAATATATACATTTCTTAAGTGTTTTATATCCATAGAAAGGTAAAATATATACTAAGACGAACGTTTGACTAACTGATGCTAAATAATACCAGATGTACCTGTTCCAACTTACTTATAATACCTAATACAAAGTAAATGCTATGTAAATAGTTGTTATACTGTATTGTTTAGGGAATAATGACAAGAAAAAAAAGTCTGCACGTGCTCAAACAACAAGTGCTGGAGAAAGAACTTCCATTTTTTTTCCAATCCCGATCCGCGGTAACCTATGCACATCCTCCCGTATACTTTAAATCATCTCTAGATTACTTATAATACCTAATAAAATGTAAATGCTATGTAAATGGTTGTTATACTGTATTGTTTAGGGAATAATGACAAGAAAAAAAGTCTGTACATGCTCAAACAACAAGTGCTGGAGAGAGAACTTCCGGGTTTTTCTGATCTGTGGTTGATTGAATCCACGCATATGGAACCCGAGGATAAGGAGGGCTGACTGTATACAGCACAAAAAGAAGTGGTCCCAACACTGACCCCTGCAGGACACCACTAGTACCTGGCAGCCAACCAGAAATGGATTGCTTTATTCCCACTTGCTGCCTCCTACCAATCAGCCAATGGTCTGACCATGTTAGTAACTTTACTGTAATACCATGGACTCTTAACTCGGTAAGCAGCCTCACGTGTGGCACCTTGTCAAAGGCCTTCTGAAAGTCTAAACAGATAACATCCACTGCATCTCCTTTATCTATCTTACTTGTAATCTCTTCAAAGAATTCCAACAGGTTTGTCAGGCAGGATTTTCCCTGAAGGAAACCATGCTGACTTTGTACTATCTTGTCCTGTGTCACCAAGTATTCCATCGCCTCATCCTTAACAACTGACTCTAACATCTTCCCAGCCACTGAGGTCAGGCTAACTGGTCTATAATTTCCTTTCTGCTGCCTTCCTCCTTTCTTAACGAGTGGAGTGAAATTTGTAATCTTCCAGTCCTCGGGAGGTCCTGCTTCTCAACATTCTACCTAGCTCTCTAAATTCTCTTTTCAGGACCTCTTTGCTTTTCTTTCCTATGTCATCAAGACATCTAAACAGACCTTACTAGTGAGGGAAGGATTCACACATACCTCCTCCAACTTTGCACCCTCTCCAGCAGTGAGACCAAGCATAGACTATGCACTGGTCTGCTGAGTACCAGTGCTTTACCTGCAGCAGTCATCCTGAGCTCCCACTTGCAGGCCATATCAACTCCCTTTCTCATTCCCACAGCAACAGTTCACAAGACCATAAGACATAGGAGCAGAATTAGGCCAGTCAGACCATCGAGTCTGCTTCGTTATTCAATAATGACTAATTTATTATCCATCTCAATCCCATTCTTCTGCCTTCTCCCCCTAACCTGTGCCTCCAGGAACTTCAGTAGCATAACATAAAGAATGCAAATTCCTTACTAATCAAGAACCCACCATCTTCACCTTTAAATATATCCAATTACTTGGGCCTCCACAGCAGCCTGTGGCAAGGAATTCTACCTATTCAACACTCTCTGGCTCAAGAAATTCCTCATCAGTCTTCATTTTTGTATTCTGAAACTGTGCCTTTTGTCCTAGGAAACATCCTCTCCACATCCACTCAATCTAGGCCTTTCAATAGGGTTCAAAGAGATCCCCTAATTCTTCTAAAACCAGCGAATACAGGCCTGACTGGAGGCCTGTGTACTGGTGTGCTGCAGGGATCAGTCCTGGGTCCTTTGTTGTTTGTCACCTGTATCAATGATCTGGATGATAATGTAGTAAACTGGATCAGAAAATTTGCAGACAACACCAAGATTGGGGGTGTAGTGGACAGTGAAGAAAACTTTCAAAGCTTGCAGCGGAATCTGGACCATTCGGAAAAATGGTCTGAAAATAAGCAGATCGAATTTAATGCAGATAAATGTGAGGTGTTGTACTTTAAGACAAACCAGGGCAGGACTTGGCGAGCAGTAGGTCATTGAGGTGTGCTGTTGAACAGAGGGATCTGGGAATACAGATCCATAATTCATTGAAAGGTTGATAGAATTGTAAAGAAGCTTTTGGCACATTGGCCTTCTTAAATCAAAGAACTGAAGTTGAGATATTATGTTGAAATTGTACAACAGGTTGGTGAGGTTAAATTTGGACTATTGTGTGCAGTTTTGGTCACCAATGTACAGGAAAGATATCAATAAGATTGAAAGGGTACAGAGAAAATTTACAAGGATGCTGCCAGAACTTGAGGACCTGAGTTATAAGTAAAGGTTGAATAAGTTAGAACTTCATTCCTTAGAGCGTGGAAGACTGAGGGGAGATTTGACAGAGGTATACAAAATTATAAAGGGATATAGACAGGGCACATGCAAGCAAGCTTCTTCCACTGAGGTTGGGTGAGACTACTACTAGAAGCCATGGGTTAAGAGTGGAAGGTGAAATGTTTAAGGGGAACTTTGTCACTCAGAGCGTGAAGAAGGGGTGGTATGAGCAGTCAGAAGAAGTGGTCGATGCGGGTTTGATTTCAACATTTAAGACATTTGGATAGATACATGGATGGGAGGGGTATGGAGGGCTATGTTCCATATGCAGGTTGATGGGACTAGGCAGATTAATCGTTTGGCATGGACTAGATGGGTTGAAGGGCCCGTTTACTCCAACTCCTTCAGCCTTCTTTCCTACACTATTTAATTCCAGCTAAATGGCCAATTATTCATTGCCAAGTTTTATATGCTAAGAACTTTTTGAAGGTTAAAACACTTCTTAAAAGCCGCAAAGGGTTGTAGACACAGCCAGCTCCAGAATGGGCCCTAGCCTCCCCAGCATGATCAACACCTTCAAAAGGAAATGCCTCAAAAAGGTGGCATCTATCATTAAAAACATACATCACCCAGGACATATTCTGTTCTTATTACTAACAGAGGGGAAGTACAGGAACCTGAAGACGTGTTTTAGGAACACCTTCCTCCCATCTGCCATCAGCTTTCTGAACTGACAATGAACCAACCCAGTAACACTATTTTTGCACTATTTATTAAATTTATACATACATGTTTCTTATTTTAATTCATGATATTTTTTGTATTGCACTGTCCTGCTGCTGCAACACTACAAATTTCACGATATACAATATGTCAGTGATATTAAAACTGGTTCTGAAGCTCTGTTACAGTTTATATAAATATATCTGCCATTGCCTGTGGTGTATCCACCTTAGTCTGTGTTTTATTGCATCACAGTTATTTAGTATGTGTTATTGTGGTGTACTAGGAGTGCTAAGATCTGCTTTCCCACAATATTTGTGGTGCACACTGACTCCCAACAGCAATCTGGCCTTCTGCCATTATAACCACAACATTCAATGTACCCTGGAATCCAAGCAATCACAACGGCTAGACTTCAAACAAAGGCTTAGAATATCTCCCTGTGGAACGCCTGGGGGCATTTTGCCAACAGACCACAGAGAAGGCTTTAGACATCAGACTAGACTTTGAAGTATTTTGGCTAGTTGCCAGCAGCTGTCAAGGGGCCAACACTGTCCGAACAACTTGAAGGTGAGTAAATAGCCGATTTATGGATCGGACTGGATCAAGCTGAACAGTGGAGCATATTTGAGGGGTGAATGGACAACTCCTGTTCAACATCTCAATCATTGAAAACAGACACAAAGTCTTGATGTAAGCCTTGACAATTTTGGCAATTTCTCAGTCCAAATACAAATCTATCTGATGTAATTCAGATGGATACATATGCATTTGATTGTAAAATAGAATTGGATTGCAAAATGATCATATCTAACCAGTACAGACACAAGAAATTACAGCTATCTGCAGCACTACTGGACCAGTCCTGGCAAACTATGATGGGAAGATGGCAACTAACTACACTGCACCTCAGTGTTATTCATCAACAGTACTGTAACACTATGACATAAAAATGGATCTGGATCCACCAGTATGAAGCACTGTTATACGGTGAAAAAACCATACCCATCAGTCCTGTATATCAGGGATAGGACACTACCCATTAGACCACAACAATATTGAACAGAGCCTAACAGGTTTCCACCAGCACTCTGTGCCAGCAACAACAGTGACCCAGTTACTCTATATATCCAGTCCAATAATAGACCGTGCATTTACTGGTACCTCAGTGCCTAAGTTAGAAGAGGAAAGCCCAGTAATGTATAGAAATGCACTGCCTCACCAGTGCTTCACAGAGATTCTGTATCTACCAATATTTACACACGGTGCTGTGCCTCCCAGCTATATGGAGTACTTCACCATGTCTTCAACCTGAGCCTGAGTCTCCAGAGGGTTCCTGTGCTGTGGAAGACATCCTGCCTCGTTCCTGTACCGAAGACGCCACACCCCAGTGGCTCCAATGACTACAGACCGGTGGCATTGACCTCCCACATCATGAAGACCCTGGAGAGACTTGTTCTAGAGCAGCTCTGGCCTATGGTTAGGCCACACTTAGACCCCCTCCAGTTCGCCTACCAGCCCCGACTAGGAGTGGAGGATGCCATCGTCTACCTGCTGAACCGTGTCTACGCCCACCTGGACAAGCTGGCGAGCATTGTGAGGGTCATGTTTTTTGACTTCTCCAGTGCGTTCAACACCATCCACCCTGCTCTGCTGGGTGAGAAGCTGACAGTGATGCAGGTGGATGCTTCCCTGGTGTCATGGATTATTGATTACCTGACTGGCAGACCACAGTACATGTGCTTGCAGCATTGTGTGTCAGACAGAGTGGTCAGCAGCAATGGGGCTCCACAGGGGACTGTCCAGTCTCCCTTTCTCTTCACCATCTACACCTCCGACTTTAACTACTGCACAGAGTCTTGCCATCTTCAGAAGTTTTCTGATGACTCTGCCATAGTTGGATGCATCAGCAAGGGAGATGAGGCTGAGTACAGGGCTACTGTGGGAAACTTTGTCACATGGTGCGAGCAGAATCATCTGCAGCTTAATGTGAAAAAGACTAAGGAGCTGGTGGTGGACCTGAGGAGGGTTAAGTCACCTGTGACCCCTGTTTCCATCCAAGGGGTCAGTGTGGACATGGTGGAGGATTACAAATACCTGGGGATACGAATTGACAATAAACTGGACTGGTCAAAGAACACTGAGGCTGTCTACAAGAAAAATCAGAGCCGTCTCTATTTTCTGAGGAGATGGAGGTCCTTTAACATCTGCCGGACGATGCTGAGGATGTTCTACGAGGCTGTGGTGGCCAGTGCTATCATGTTTGCTGCTGTGTGCTGGGGCAGCAGGCTGAGAGTAGCAGACACCAACAGAATCAACAAACTCATTCGTAAGGCCAGTGATGTTGTGGGGAGTGGAACTGGACTCTCTGACGGTGGTTTCTGAAAAGAGGATGCTGTCCAAGTTGCATGCCATCTTGGACAATAACTCCCATCCACTCCATAATGTGGACAGGATTAGGCACAGGAGTACATTCAGCCAGAGACTCATTCCACAGAGATGTAACACTGAGCATCATAGGAAGTCATTCCAGCCTGTGGCCATCAAACTTTACAACTCCTCCTTCGGAGTGTCAGACACCCTGAGCCAATAGGCTGGTCCTGGACTTATTTCTACTTGGCATGATTAACTTATTATTTAATTATTTATGGTTTTATATTGCTATATTTCTACACTATTCTTGGTTGATGCGGCTGTAATGAAACCCAATTTCCCTCGGGATCAATAAAGTATGTCTGACTGTCTATCTACTGACAGCGACACAACAGACAACAGATGTTAAAATACAAAGCAACAAATAAACTGATGGAGGAACTCAGCATGTCAGGCAGCCTCTGTGATGTCAAAGGAATAATCAGTGTTTCAGGTCAAGACCCTGCATCATGACTGAGAGTGTCAGGGGGAGATGACCTGCATGGAGTGAGAGGAAATGCTGAGTCACAGATTGGTAGGTGATACGTGGAAGCATAAAACAGAAAAATATGGCAGATGGAGCCCAGCAGGCGAAGGGAAGGGAGAGGATGGTAGGCAAAGGGTGGAACCAGATAAATGAGGGACAATAGGCAAATGGAAGCAGGTCAAGGAGGTGATAGGAGTGGTGAACCAAGGGAAAAAACATGGTTTGGGTTGATAGGTATGTAGAAGCTGGTGATGAGTCTGAGTAAGATGTATTGGTTTAAGATTGTCACATTGTACAAAAACCCAATGAAGAGTTCATCTTGCACACTGTTCATACAAATCAAAATTATTACTCCTAAAACTCAACTTTTTTTGAAAGTGTTTTTGAAACAGCACCATCCAGGAAAATCAACAATATTCCATCATGTCAGGCAGCATCCGTGAGAAAAGAGTAGCCAACGTTTCGAGCCGAGACCCTTCATCGCCAACGTTTCGGGCCAAGACCCTTCATGGCCCGAAAAGTTGGCTACTCTTTTCTCATGGATGCTGCCAGACCTGCTGAGTTCTTCCAGCGTTGTGTACGTATTCTTTGATCCACAGCATCTGCAGTTGTATTTTTATGTTTTAATATTCCATCATGCCTTGCAGATGATGGAAAGAGTATGGAGTACCGGGAGGAGAGTCACTCGCAGCAGGATATCCAGCCACTGACCTGGTAACTCTTTGGCTTCATTTCCGAGGAGTCATGCATAGAACTGAATACTGTGCAGTTATCAACAAACATCCCAATTTCTGACCATGATGGAAGAAAGGTCATTGAAAAAAATTGAAATTACTCTGTCAGGAAACTGTATAGTGCTTGAAATCAGTGGCATGCTTCCCCCGACGCCCATTTAGTTGTTTTGCCAGAGCTCCATGTCAAATACGGAGTCAGCCACACAACTCTGAAATACAGCTCCTTAACCTATGCCAGAACCACGGCTCTAATGAGGTGAAGCCAAAATGTTCTTTGCAAAATCCAAACTAAATTCTGGTGACACACACAAAATGTTGGTGGAACATAGCAGGCCAGGCAACATCTATAGGGAGAAGCACTGTTAGTCCTGACAAAGGGTCTCGGCCCGAAACATCGATAGTGCTTCTCCCTATAGATGCTGCCTGGCCTGCTGTGTTCCACCAGCATTTTGTGTGTGTTGCTTGAATTTCCAGCATCTGCAGATTTCCTCATGTTTGCTTTTTAAATTCTGGTGAACAAGTTACTGGACAGGGTTATTTGATAGCGCTTCAACGACACCTTGCATCACCTTGCTGTTGATTCTGGTTAGACTAATTCTGTGGCAATTTACCAGTTGAAGCGTTATTTTCTGTTTTGTGGCCAAGCAATACCCAAGCAATTTTCCAGGTAGCTGCTAGTGTTGTAGTTGGTCTAGAAGAACTTGACTGAAGATACCTCTGGTCTTAAGTGCAAATCCTCAAAAGTACAGCCGAGATGCTGCTAGATACCCTAACCTATATCCAAATTTCTTAGCCATTTCATAACATGCGGCTGAAGACTGGCTTCTTTGATGAGGAAATCCACTGTCTACTTCATACTTTTGGCTAAACATTAGTACAAATGTTGAAGATTCATCTTCAGCACTCGTATGTTGTTCCATTAAATAGAAATCACTGACATAAGATTAATCTTTCACTGAGTACAGCTGGGAAACACTGGGGCCCCAGAGTGGGATAACCAAGAGGGAAAGGAGGAAGGAAGGGGTTAAGAACAGTCAATAGAGGAGGAGGGAGTCAAGAAGCTGAAGTGGGAGGGCGGAGGGGAGATGAGAGAAGTGGAACCAGGAGGGAAAAATCATGTGTCTACATGCACGGGTGTAGAATCAGAGGGCATCACAGTATTGTTGCAAAGCTTAGTTCTCTGCTTGTCACTGTAACAAAGCTTCACTGTCAAGACCTGGCAGCAGCTGGTGTGCAATGGCCACCCTTAGTAAACCAGTCACCCTCCATTCCAAAGGAATGCCCAAAGACCATGGAAGGTTGACAAATGAGGGGTTGCAGTCAAAGGTGTGAACTTTCAGGTCAGTAGCACAGCAGGGTCATCAAGATTATCAACTCACACTGAAGCAAAGGCATTTGAGGGAAGTGTGCAAAGATCATGCATCTATAGGGCATCCAAAAGAAACCTGGTAGCACATGGGAATTAACAATTTATTAATGTTGATTACTCTGCTTCCTCTAACCGCAGCCCCTCATCCTGATGTTACTCACACCGCAGAATCAAAATCAATCCAGTTTTGATCATTTCAAATTTCTAGAGTTTTCTAATGCATTTACAGAAACAGGCAAAATCAATATTCACGTTCAAAAACATCAATACATCCTGAAATTAACCCAGGGGCTTAATAACCTCTTCAAAGTTCAAAGAAAATTTATTATCAAAGCACAATTATGAGATCAGATAGAACCCTGAGATTCATTTTCTTGTGGGTATACTTAATAAATCCAATAGCCATAATAGAATTAACACTAACCGGGCATACAGTGTTCAAAAGACAACAAACTGTGCAAATACAAAAAGAACATAAAAATAAAAAAGTATAAATAGAGAACATGAGATAAAGAATCCTTGAAATGCGAGTCCATAGGTTGTGGTAACATTTCAGTGATGGGGCAAGTGAAATTAAGTGAAGTTGTCCTCTTTGGTTCAAGAGTCCGATGGTTGAGGGGTAATAACCGTTCCTAAACCCAGCTGTGTGAGTCCTGAGGCTCCCATACCTTTTTCTTGATGGCAGCAGCACAGTGGGAGGGGCAGCTTATACAGCCAAGAGAAAAACTGCAGATGCTGGAAATCCAAGCAATACGCACAAAATGCTGGAGGAACGCAACATGCCAGGCAGCATCTATGGAAAAGAGTAAATAGTCAACGTTTCGTCTAGGTTCAATATGTCAACTGTTTACTCTTTTCCACAGACACTGACTTGACTGTGGAGTTCCTCCAGCATTTTGTGTGTGTAGCTTATATAGCTGCTGCCTCACAGTTCCAGCCACCCAATTTCAATCGATTGTCCATCACAAATTGCCCTAAGGAATAGAGTGGGAAGTGGTAGGGTGTAGGGAGTGTTGATGTGAATGTAGGGAGGTTAAAATTGGTGAGGATAACATTTGGTGTAAAAACGGATGCTTGCTCATCAGCAAGGACAATGAGCCAAAGGTTATTGGTTTATTATTGCCAACTTAGTTGCAAGATATCCTTATAGATCACTTCAAAACACAATTATTCTATAGCAAGACAAGGGAAAAGCAAAAACAATGCAGAATACTGTTACAGTTACAGAGAAAATGCACTGCAGTTGGACAAGCAAGTGCAAGGGCCAAGACAGGGTACATCGAGAACAAAAGTTTATCTTTAACATACGAAAGGTCCACTTAACAGCCAAACCAAGGGTGTAGCCATGGGCACCCGTATGGGTCCTAGTTATGCCTGCCTTTTTGCTGGCTTTGTGGAACAGTCCATGTTCCAAGTCTATACGGGTATCCGTCCCCCTCTTTTCCTTTGCTACATTGACAACCGCATTGGTGCTGCCTCCTGCACACATGCTGAGCTCGTTGACTTCATTAACTTTGCCACCAACTTTCACCCTGCCCTCAAATTTACCTGGTCCATTTCCAACACCTCCCTCTCCTTTCTTGATCTTTCTGTCTCCATCTCTGGAGATGGCTTATCTACTGATATCTACTATAAGCCTAGCAGGGGTGTCAAACTCATTTTAGGTCACGGGCCGGATTGAGCAAAATGCAGCTTCATGCGGGCCGGATCAGTCGGACGCGTGCGAACGCAGCTTTCGTTGCCTCCGTTTTTTCAGCCTGCTCTCATGTGTCTCAGTCTCTGCTATAACTACAAAGTGTTTCACTTTACAAATTCCGTTTCTTATGAAGAAGACTGCCAAGCAAGACTGCCGAATAAACACTAAAAACCCTGAAAACCTGGTACCTGAATAAACTCAGCCTTAGCCATATCATACGCCATAGGCGCTTCGATTACTGGGGCCAGCTTTAATAGTATTAGATATTATCTCGCGGGCCAAAGATAATTCCACCGCGGGCCGGATTTGGCCCGCGGGCCTTGAGTTTGACATATATGGCCTACAGACTCTCACAGCTACCTGGACTATTCCTCTTCCCACACTGTCTCTTGCAAAAATGCTATCCCCTTCTCACAATTCCTCTGTCTCCACCGCATCTGCTCTCAGGATGAGGCTTTTCATTCCAGGACGAAGGAGATGTCTTCCTTTTTTAAACAAAGGGGCTTTCCTTCTTCCACCATCAACTCTGCTCTCAAATGCATCTCTCCCATTTCCCACACATCTGCCCTCACCCCATCTGCCCGCCACCCCACTCGGGATAGAGTTCCCCTTGTCCTCACCTACCACCCCACCAGCCTCCAGGTCCAATGTATAATTCTCCGTAACTTCCGCCACCTCCAACGGGATCCCACTACCAAGCACATCTTTCCCTCCCCCCCCCTTTCTGCTTTCCACAGGGATCGCTCCCTATGTGACTCCCTTGTCCACTCGTCACCCCCATCCCTTCCCACTGATCTCCCTCCTGACACTCCTTCTTGTAAACGGAACAAATGCTACACCTGCCCTTACACTTCCTCCCTCACCACAATTCAGGGCCCCAGACAGTCCTTCCAGGTGAGGCGACACTTCACCTGTGAGTCGGCTGGTGTGGTATACTGCGTCCAGTGCTCCCGTTGTGGTCTTTTATATATTGGTGAGACCCGACGCAGACTGGGAGACCGTTTTGCTGAACACCTACACTCGGTCCGCCAGAGAAAGCAGGATCTCCCAGTGACCACACATTTTAATTCCATGTCCCATTCCCGTTCTGATATATCTATCCATGGCCTCCTCTACTGTCAAAATGAATCCAAACTCAGGTTGGAAGAACAGCACCTTATATACTGGCTGGGTAGCCCAAAACGTTGACGGTGCTTCTCCTTACAGATGTTGCCTGGCCTGCTGTGTTCCACCAGCATTTTGCGTGTGTTGTTTGGATTGGGAGGGGTCTTTGATTATGTTGACTGCTTATCCAAGGCAGCAAGAAGTATAGACAGAATTCATGGGCGGGTGGCTATTTTCCATGATAGACTGAGTTATGTCCACAGCTCTGCAATTTCTCATGGCCTTGGTCTTCTTTCTGTGGTGTAACCTCTCTGACCATGATATACTGTGATCATGTTCCTGATTCCAGTGTAATGTAGCATATTAATTACCAAGTGAATGAAACAAAGCTACTCTCTCTCAAGGGAAGTCTGGACTTTACAGAATGGACAGGATTCTAGAACGGTCACCTTTAAAATCAAACCAAAGAGGGAAAGACTTCAGACCAGATCAAAAAGAAAACAACTTTTCTTGAAGAATTACAAAGGGCAGAAAGTGCAGTTCCTTCGTTGTTTCTCTGTTGACATAATAAATCTCTTTTGCCAGGTGCAGACCAATCCTGGTTAAACAAGATAACACAGAAAGATAAACATACATTCAATAGACAATAGGTGCAGGAGTAGGCCATTTGGCCCTTCGAGCCTGCACCGCCATTCAATGTGATCATTGCTGATCATCCACAATCAGTACCCCATTCCTGCCTTCTCCCCATATCCCTTGACTCTGTTATCTTTAAGAGCTCTATCTAACTCTTTCTTGAAAGCATCCAGAGAATTGGCCTCCACTGCCTTCTGAGGGAGAGCATTCCATAGATCCACAATTCTCTGGGTGAAAAAGTTTTTCCTCAACTCTGTTCTAAATGGCCTACCCCTTATTCTTAAACTGTGGCCTCTGGTTCTGGACTCCCCCAACATCGGGAACATGTTTCCTGCCTCTAGCATATCCAATCCCTTAATAATCTTATATGTTTCAATCAGATCCCCTCTCATCCTTCTAAATTCCAGTGTATACAAGCCCAGTCGCTCCAATCTTTCAACATATGACAGTCCCGTCATCCCGGGACTTTCAACTTTCCCATTTCTCCCCCTTTTCATATTATAGTGTTTCATTTTCCATCCCTTCTGCACTGGACATCAAAATCATCTTGATGAGAAGTTCTTGGGTTACAATACAATTCCTTGGCTACCACAGGAACAAAAAATCATGAAAACCAGCCTCCAGTCTATGGACTGTGCCTAGACTCAACCATATGCAACATACAATCAGTGACTATTTGGTAGACTTGATCGTTAATGCAAATATCTAATCAGCCAATCATATGGCACCAACTCAAAGCACTAAAACATTCAGTCATTATCAAGTGGTTCAGTTGTTGTTCAGACCAAAGATCAGCATAGAGGAAGAAATTTGATCTAAGTGACTTTGAATGACTTCAGGTGCCAGACAAGGCGGTTGAATATCTCAGAGACTGCTGATGTCCTGGAATTTTCACTTACAACTGTCTCTAGAGTTTACATAGAATGGTGTGAAAAACAAAAAACATCAAATGAGTGCAGTTATGTGGACAAAAATGCTTTGTTAATGGGAGGCCAGAGGAGAATGGCCAGACTGGCTCAAGCTGACAGGTAGACGACAGTAACTCAAATAACCGTGTGTTACAACAGTATACTTATCTAAACACACAACACGTAGAACCTTGAAATGGATGGGCAGCAGAAGACCACACCTGGTTCCTCTCCTGTACCCAATAAAGTGGCCACTGAATGTATATTTGTCACTCAAGTTAAGGGACTGTGTGTTTCATGGTCAGGCATACTAGCAATACAAAGACAGATGGGAAAGCAAGTTTTGAGAAGCAACTGAAGAAAAAGACTTCAGCTCCTTGCAAATCATTCAATAAAATCATACTGATCTTTTACCTTGGTGCCATTTCCTGCACCAAGACTATATCCTGATTTTGTTGCTATCCAAAATAGAAAAACAAAAGCCAGATACAAGCTGATCATAAATCAGATTCATTGCAGTATCTAAATCTGAACCAAAAGAATCCAAATCTCCTAGAAACAAAATGAAGTAGAAATAATCTTAAAAGGGAGATTGGCAATGGGAGAGTATCTCAATGCTCTGATTCCTGAAGTAGGGTCTTAGCCTGAAACATCGACTGTTTATTCCCCTCAATAGATGCTGCCTGACCTGCTGAGTTCCTCCAGCATTTTGTGCGCAGTTGCATTGGGAGAATATGAATGGTGGGATGTCATTAATAAAAGAACTACACCTGTAGGTCAGGTTATTTCAAACTAAGTTCCAGATCACACTGATCATTATATGGATCGAGGTCACTGCTCTGGTTGCATCAGAAGATTAATACAAGCTAGAATACCTAATACAGGCAACAAAAAATCCAGGATTTGAATCAATGAAAGGAGTAATTAACATTGAAAGCAGGCATGTGGAAGATGGAGTCTACGCAAAATGAGCATGACATTGCCCCTACTTTCTTAGAAATGGGTGCAGAGATTTGACATGTCATCTAAAACTTACAACTTCTATAGATACACAGTGACTGGTTGCATCATGGCCTGTATGAAAACACTAATGCCCAAGAAAGGAAAAGCTTAGAAAAAAGTTGTGCATCACAGGAAAAGTCCTCCCCACCACAGAGCACATCTGTAAGTAGCTCTGTCATAACAAAGCACGATCCATCAAGGATCCCTCCCATCCAGGCCACGTTCTCTTCTTGCCACTGCCATCCAGGAGGTACAGGAGCCTTAGGTCCCAAGTGATCAGGTTGAGAGACAATTATCAAACAACCATCAGGCTCCTGAACCAGCATAGATAACTTCACTCACCTAACACTGAACTGATTTCACAATCTAAGGACTCACTTCCAAGGACTCTACAAATATTGTTTTCAGTATTATTTACTTTTTTTTTGGTATTTGCACAGTTTGTCTTCTTTTCACAATGGCCATTTGTCAGTCTTTGTGAGTAATGTTTCATTGATTCTGTTGTATTTCCTTGTTCTACCGTAAATGCCTGCAAGAAAATTAATCTCAGGGCAATACATGGTGACATATACATACTTAGATAATAGATTTACTTTAAACTTTGAATTACTTTGATGAAATCTTTGATATTAGGTAGTTAGGTTAATGAAGAGTTAATAGAACGATGATCTGATCATCCATGGAAAATCAGTAGAGATGGAGTAACGATAACCCAGTCATAGACACAAACATCATAAAAGAGCACTGGTATAATAAAAAACAATGTCAGTTTGGTCATAAACAAGAAAGAGGTTCCAAAAGTCAGGTGGTGCATACTGGTCACAGATTGCTAACAAACAGAACCATAGTAATTTCTAGTCACATAGACAATACTATGTGATGAACTATGATATCTGATAAACTATTCTAAAGGTGAAGAAAATGCAAAGGATCCACCAGGTATGAACAGGCAGCTGGGATACGACACATACGATATGTATAAAATTGGATAATGGGGTTTGGCGGTCGACGTGGTTTATTTAGTAAAAGTCAGTGGGTTCTGGGGCAAAAACAAACAGCATAAAGGATGATTTTGTGCAAATCAGTGAAAATGGGTAGGGAGGCAAAGGGGTGGGCAAGCAGTGGAGGCTGCCCATCCACCATTTCCCACTCACATTAATCCATCCGAGTTCTCGGTTTATCCTTTTCGTCTCACACCCTCTCATTACCAAGAGTTGTTGCCCTTCCCACTTGTATACCTACCTACCAGAATTCTTTCTGCTTTAATTCAATTATCCTATCCTCTTTCCCCACCCGATTCCACCTACCCATCATCGCTCCCTCATCTGGTTCCACCTATCACCAACCAGCCTCCATCTCACCTGTCTCTCTCACCACTTTATACTGTCCATCTTCCCTTTACAATTCACAATCACGATGCAGGAGCCTAACCTGAAATAGCAGCCACAGAAGCAGCTTAACTGTTCACTTTTTTATTGCTGGTGGGGACTGGCTGGTCAGTCATTCAAGTTGGCTGGTTGGCTGACCAGGAAAGGGGGCAGAGGGTGGAGAGTCATGGGGGAAGGAACAGATGAGGGCAGCAGCTAGCAGGTCAGGGCGATGGAGGGAGGGCTGGACTAGCAAGGAAGAGGAGGAAGAACAGGTGGGCAGAGAAAGATGGAAGTGGACAGGCAGTGGAGTAGTGGAAGGAATAGTCAATGGAGGATGGGACAAGTGGAAGAATAAATGGAGAATGCATGGAAAGGTATACTGATATCTTGGTACAAGAATCTTGTAGTTGTTGTGCACACCAGCTATACAAGATTCTGCCTTCTGATTAATAAAATGCACGCTTGAACAAAATAATTTCACTGTTGACTGTTTTCCTTTCCACAGATGCTGTATACTTCATGAACAATTTCTATTTTAATTTCAAATTTCACCATCTGCAATTTTTTTGATTTTCAGTTCTAAGAATTTTTTTAAATTAGTTTTATTTTGCAGATGTGCATTGAAACATCAAAACATACAGTGAAATGCATTGTTTGCATTGAATCAAATCGATGAGGATTGTGCTACGGACAGCCCGCAATATCATCGTGCTTCCGGTGCCAACATAGTATGCCCACAACTCACGAACCCTAACCCGTACGTGTGAAATGTGGAAGGAAATTGGAACACCTGGAGGAAACCCACATGGTCGAGAATATATGTACTTCTTACAGACAGCGACAGGAATCGAACTCTAATCAGTGATTGCTGTAAAGCAACTGCACTAACCGCTGCACTGCCTTCTCTCACTGCAGCGCTTGGGGTGGGGGCACACCCACAGTGAAGTTAGGAAGGGAATTCCAGGAGTCTGACCCAGTTACTGTAAGGAACTGTGATTAATTTCCAAGTCAGGATGGTGTGTGGTGTTGCTTCCCGACTTGACCGTGGTTGATGAAACTGAGTCAATATCACAAATAAACTGACCAGTTCTGGTACACCTACAGAAAGCATCTTACCTGAAGTTGTACAAGTTTAACAATCTGCAACAACCCCAGATGGAAGACAAGGTGCTGTTCTTCAAGCTTGTGTTAGGACTTATTTTCAAAGTTCAGGAAGCTACAGACTGATAGGTCAGAGGGGGAGTGGGACGGAGAATTAAAGTGTCAAGCACAGGAAGCTCAGGGTCATCCCTGCTAAATGTATGTAAGTCCTCTGCAAAGCAATCACTCAATCCGCACTTGGTTTCTCCAAGGCAGATGAGGGTATGTTGCTAAGAGCAATGCAGGACACCAGTTCAGAAAACTTGCAACTGAATCACCGCTTCACCTGCACAGTCTGACTGGATCACTGGATGGTGAGAAGGAAAGAGATAAGAGGCCCACTGTTCTGTTGCAGAATGTTTGGTACAGATGGACAAGTGGTCCAGGAAGTTGCAAAGGGAAAAGTTTCTTTGGAATGTCAAAAGGGGAAGGAAGTGAAAGATACGTCTGTTATGGAATCATGTTGAGGGCAGCGGTGTTGCAAAGGATAAGCTGTTCAACATGAAAGCTGGTGAGTGGAACACAGGGATCAGGAAACTTTAACCTTGCCATATCCAGAAAGAGTTGACAGCAAAGAAATTGATGTAAGCATCAGCACTGTATACCAACAATGAAATTTACCATCACCTTCAATGCCCCAGCATAGCCTTTGCTAGGTGAAGTCTTGAGTAAAAGAAGGCATATGCAATGTTACTATTCCAGAACAAAAAGACAAGGATGCACTGCTGAGGCTTTACAAGGCTTTGGTCAGACTACATTTGGAATATTATGAGCAATTCTGAGCAAAGATGGATGTGAGGGTCCAGAAGATATTCAAAATAATAAACCCAGGAATAAGGCTTACCATACAAGAGGTTTTTTGGCATCAATGTGCCTTTACTCAGAAGGATGGAGGGGAATCTTATTGAACACCCCCCCCCCCCAACATATACTGAAAGGCTGGATGGAGTGGACAAATTAGCAGAAGAGTCTAGACCCCAAAGGAACAACATCAGAATAAAGGGACGTCCCTTTTAAACTGAGGAATTTCTTCAGGCAGATGGTTGTGAATCTGTGGAATCTGTTACCATAGAGAGGCCAAGTCATTGGGTATATTTAAGTAACTGTGGCCATCGTTACTTTCAGCCAGCTACAATGGGCAGACCAGATCATTCACAACCTGAAACAGAACTCTACTCTGAGTTCTGTGGTGGGAGGAGATTACCAGATGAACAAAGAAAATTAGTCGAGTATTTCCTCAAAGCTTCTTTGAAGAAATGCAACATACCCATTGACCCTTGGGAACCGTCTCTCCATGACAGCTCAAAAGTAGAGGGGGGGGGGGGGTACTGAGAATCTCAAGGATGTGGGAAAGGGAGCTTTAAGAATCTTGTGCTTGTACATTAAAAAAAAGAGGGACAAATGCCTCCCTCAACATTCAGGACCCTGATAAGTCCCTCCAGGTGAGATGACATTTCACCCGAAGTCTGTCGAGGTTATCTACTGTATCCAGTGCTCCCAGTGTGAACTCTACATAGGTGAACCAGGTGTAGCAATAGAGGCAAATGTGATAGAGGTTTTTAAAAAGGCTCTTAAATAGATATATTAATCTGCAGTGAATAGAGCAATATGGACACTGTGTAGACAGAAGGGATAAATTTAGGTAGGCATTTAATTACTAGATTAATTAGTCCTGCTGAACTTCGTGGACCAAAGGGTCTTGCCTATGCCATACTGTTCTACAGTGATAGATTAATGTCCCAAATGCTGTTCTACCCCACGTGCCCTTTTAGTATCAAGATATCCGCTGGAACCACCTCCACAATCATTCAACAACATCTTCAAACATTATATCTATCACTTCAAAATGGAGTTGAGTTTCATATCCAATGTTACAGTAAACACTATCTATCTGTATAGTACTGTCATACTTGTTATAGACTGACATACTTGTACCCAAATTTCATGCAAAACTACTTGGTTCTGCATCTCAACACAATACTATGGCAGAGCTGTAGCTCGGAGTGGTTTAGCCAGCGAGAATCAGTATTTGATGGTACAAAGTAACAGACTATCGCTCAGCATCTGAAATAAAAACAGAAAATGCTAGAAATGTGAAATACCTTCAACAGCTCGGTGTAGACAAAAATAAAGTTGATGATTTTGTCATCAGTAGATAACAGGTTATAAACAGAAAGAGGAGGAGGAGAAAATCTCTACCTGAAAATTGGAAGGCAAAGGAGGTCAGAAAATAAAAATGGACTAGGGTTCACAAGAAAACAACATGGTAAAGAAATAATGTGTTTAAAGTATAAATGGCAACAACAACATCACAACCAACAGCTGTTGCTGGTTACGATGCCATTAGGACCGGCAGGTTTATATCAAGTTGTTGAACTCAATGTTCAGTCTAGTGGAAGACCAGGTACTCCCGAGCTTGGACAGATCAATGCCAGTAGTCGACAACAATGAGATCGTAGAAAGTCAGCACAAACCTGACAGGCTACCAGAAACTCATGGTCATAGCTGAAACTGAACATCGGCAATTACATAATCTTTGCTCGGCCTGCCAAGCATCACGAGCAACAAAAGGTATATTTCAACCACCGCTTCACCAACAAAGCGAGCTAAAGGCTCTGGGCAACAGAAAAGGAAGTGGTAAAGGGACAGATGTGGCATTACCAGGGACTGTACAGGCACGTACAACTGGAAAGAGAAGCATGATGGGGGAATAGACCAGGATAATGCAGAGAGGATTTTTCCTTACAAATGCTGAAGTAATGCATTTGATAACAGCATCATGTTGGAGGATAAATATAGTGTATAAGGAGCGAGAATAAAGGAAGTCCTTCCACGGGTCTGAAAAGGAGAAGTCATAAATTTTAAAATGATGGAAATGGGCGGACAAGTGTGAGAGATCAGAACCACAACAACCCATCAGAAATGGTGTTTCAAATACGTTAAAACTAGGAACGTGGAATGAATCCCTTACAGGAAGTGGGGTCTCAGGAAATACAGACTGTGTGGTGATCATTGGGCTTAAGATGATAATAGTCAACACCCCGTTTCCATAAGGAAGGAAAGGACAAAATCAAGAAACTTACCTTGTGCAGTCAGGAGAAAAGTTGGAAAGCTTTCCAGTTTAGGGTGAGAGCAGAAAATGTATGCAAATATTAAACAATGCTTCCACCTATACAAGTCAGAAAAGTACTTAAAGTGCACCTGTACCCATCCATCAACAAGGCGACCATAACATATAGTACATACAATCATCTTGTTAGAGAAATATATCCAGACTCTCATACCACCACACAAGTAAATATATGGACTGATATTATACATATTAGCACACCAATATCATCACATCAAGTACTATATATGAGGCTGACTGAATGATGGATGTAACACCTCCACGACAATAAAGTGGTATACTGTAATAAAAACCAAACAGCTGGAAATACTCAAAACATCAGGGGACATCTTTTGGAAAAGAAAGAACATTTTAGGTGGAAGACCTTTCGTCAGAATTAGAAAGGAGAAAAACAGAGCTACAGCGAGAGGGTAGGAGGAGGAGGATGTCTCTGAATGGGTAAAACCATGCGTGGGGTAAAACTGTAAGTGAGGTTATCTGTCAATAAGTGCATTGGAGCCCTAAAAAATTAGAACTTGCACAGAAGAATGTAGGACTTGGAAAACAGACTAGAAAGACATGGCTATCAGGTCAGGCAGAGCATGTTCTCTAGTCACAGAGCCAGAAAAAGAAAAAATAATTTTAAAAAACACAAAAAGCTGAGCCAATATCACAGGTGATAACTTATGCAGTCAAACAAGTTACCTGAAGTTCAATCTCACATGCAGAAGGTTGCACTGTACTCGACAGATGAAATGTGACTCCTCAAGCTTGCATTGGAGCTTATGACAATGGCAAAGGAGGTGAGAGTAGGACAAAGAATCAAAGTAGCAGACAAGAGAAAGTTCAGGGTCACCCCTGCAGACAATACAGGAGCTCCACAAAGTTGTTACTCGCTGTGCATTTGGCGCCTTTAATGTATAGGAGACCATACAGTGAACATCAATTGCAGTACACTAAATTGGAAGTGCAAAGGAACCATTGGTTCCCCAAGAAAGACTGTTCAGGTCGGGAATTATACAACAAGGGTTGCATCTCCTGTGTTTGTAATGGAAAGTGCTATAAAGGGGTAAGTGGCTGGAATCAAGTGAGCCAGAGAATCATAAACATAACAGCCCCTGAAAAATGATGAAAGGGGAAGAGAAGGGACAATGTATCTGGTGATGGAATCTCTTTGAAGGTGGGAGCAATTGCAAAGAATGATCTGTTGAAAATGTGGAGGTTGGTGGGGTGGAAGGTGAGGACCAGTGGTAAGCAGTACTGAGGGGTATCCAAATCTCATTTGTTCCACATGACTGGTTCCATTTCCAGTACCAGCTGTAGCATACCTGCACACCATGTCCCAGTGTTGTAATCTCAGCACATTCTGAAAAACTGTAAATCTGAAGCAATGTTCCATACATTTTGACCTGCTAGCATTTCTGCCATTTTCTTATCCCATGGTATTGACAAGTCCATACCTACAATGGCAATACTGTACCCCATTCATATCGAGCAAATAATCTGTACCACCAAATACTGTGATCCAGTATATAATGAACTTTTATAAAATATTCCCTACATTAACAATATACACAAATATCTATTAGTACCATAATCCTACAACCAGTACCAAGTCCCACTGTCAAAAACAGGCCTGCACTTTTTGTTATTTTGACCACTGCCCAACAGCACAAGTTCCCAATCCTGTGCTCTACCAACTAATCCTAAACTGCAGGGTTAAACAGTAACATTTCCACACATCTTAAAGTTTCTCAACCATATCTGTCAGTAATGGACCCCATTGTTCTAATGAGTGTTGGATGACCCAGGACTGTACTCCAACGTTGCACAGAGCTGTATCCAGTGGTGCAACATTCCAGATTTAAAGTAATAGCCCAGTACTTTCCTCTGTTAGAGCAACACTACTGAAGTCCAAAGTTATACAGCAATGTATCTGTAACCGGTAGTAAAGTATTGCATGTGACAGTCGCGGACATGTAAAGCCCCCTACCTCATCTGTGTCTGTTACATTCATAAACAGCTGTAACGAATATAATGAAAATGTATAGCGTCCTGCTTTTCACCTTGGCAGATCTCATGCATCAGCACCGTATCAGTGTTATATTACCCGATATTGTGGTATACGCGTGCCCCTAGCACTGTAGACCAGTATTTGTAGACCGTGACAGGTCTGTACCACCCCCTCCCGCCCCCCCCCCCCCCCGAGTCCCATACACACAGCTGTAACCGCTCGGCACTTCCAAGAAAGCCGTAAAGTTGTGGTGTTTCCATGGACGAAGTGCACACCTCGCCCCACGCAACACCCTTTGCTGCCTCCTCGTCTCCAGGACAACCTGCCGTCTGATGTCTTCGAGTTTGAAAGTCCCGCTGCCGGAGTTGATGCCGGGACCGGGAATCTGGTCGCTGCCCCGCAGCCGCAGAGTGACAGCTTCGGGCAGCGGGCGGCCCGCGGGGTGGTTTCCCCCCACCCAACAACATCCGCCGCCCCCGCTCCCCGCCCGACCCGTGCCGGGGGTGCAGCCGCTCTCCGAGGCCTGGCAACCATTGGAGCCGCCGCGGGCGACGCGCCGCGCCCCTTGGACACCGCCGCCATCCGGCACTCACCTCCTCCGAGACGCTGAGAGTCTCCGCCTCGTCCCCTGCCGGATCCATCAACTCCTCCGGCCCGTTCAGCGTCGGTGGGTCGGGGCTGGCGGCCGCCATCTTACAGCGCAGACACAGGGGCCGGACGTGACGTCAAGGCTCGCCGCCCGGTGACGTCATGCAGTCTCGGTGATGCGCTCGCTAGGGAAAGGGAACCCTGCCAGTCAGCCTAGGACACAGGTCATTGCAGGGAAATGGAGAGAGGGGAGGAGGGCAGGTCTTGGCAGGGTGATGGAGAGATAAACTGATCACTGCATGGGCTTTGGAGAGTTTGAGAGAGAAAAAGAAAGATTGGTGATTGCAGATGGGGGGAGCAGGGAGAGACAGGTAATTGCAGAGAGAGACAGTTGATTACAGAGACAGAGAGAGAGGAGAGCAGGGAGAGACAGGTGATTGGGGAGAGATGGAGAGAGAATATTTTGGGGGAGAGCAATGAGAGACACAGCAGGGAGAGAGACAAGTTATTGCTGTGAGGGGGTGGGAGTCTGAGAAGGGAGATGGGTTAGGGAGGGAAAGGGGAGAGGCAGGTTATTGCAGGAAGGGAGATGGGTTAGGGGAGAGGCAGGTTATTGCAGGAAGGGAGATGGGTTAGGGGAGAGGCAGGTTATTGCAGGAAGGGAGATGGGTTAGGGAGGGAAAAGGGAGAGGCAGGTTATTACAGGAAGAGAGGCGAGACGGGTCTTGCAATGGAAGATGTATGAAGGGAGATGGGTTATTGGAGGGGGAGAGAAGGAATGCAGACAAGTTATTGCATTGCGGGGAGAGTGAAGGTAGATGGGCTATAGCAGAGGGGGATAAGAGGGTAGTTCATTGCAGGTAGATAACATTGATTTAAACAAATGTGAGACTGAAAGACAATCTGTTCCTGACAGTCTCAATCCAGGAGTTATGAAAAAAAAATGCTAGCTGTGGCAATAATGGATGCGCCAGTTGTCAACTTCTATACCATAGATTCTTGGATTGCTCCCACAGTTTGAAGGGTAACAAATATAACCCCACTATTTAAGAAAGGAGAGAGTGATGGTAACTACAAACATTTTAGCCTGATATCGGTAGAAGAGAAGACTCAAGAATGGATTACTAAGGAAGTAAGAGAATAATTTATACAAATTAATTAAGTAGTGCAAAGATAGGTAGCGCTAATGGGTTCATTGTTCATTCAGAAACTAGATTAGTTGTCAGAAAACAGAGAACACGAATAAATGGGTCATACAGGGCAGAGAAGTTCTATTTTAGAGGGGTGCATCTAGGGATCAGTGCTAACACCCTAACTGTTCACCATCCACATCCATGACTTTGATGAGGATACCATGTGCAATATAACCAAGTCTGCCGATGATACAAAGATGGATGGCAGTACGAATTGTGGGGAAAACGTGGAATAGCTTCAGGAGGAAATTGACGATAGCTTGAACAATGGTGCAGAAAGATGTGAAGCCATTTGCTTTGGTAGAAATAACAGAAATGTGGATTATTTTCTAAATAGTGAAAGTTTAAAAAGTATTGCTGTTCAAAGGATTTTGTGTACAGACCACTGATAGTTAACATGTCATTTCTAGCACTTTCCTTAGAGGATCATTAAGGTTTCAAGCTTGGACATGACTGGACATAAAGTCAAATTAAGTAGTTAATCAAATCCCAAGCACATTATTGAAAAGTCGAGAGGCAGTGAAATCTCAGATGGAAGAACTAAACCAACAGGAGAGCACGAGACAAAGGTCAAAGTGTCACAGTGACTGGGTGCCACACATTGTTGTGGCACCAAAGACAAACAAGGACATCCAGCTCCACGGGAATTATAAGACAGCAGTGGATGATGAGCAATACCTCTGGCTTGTACACCGAGATGGCAGGGCAATTTAGAACTGTCTCACGTTTATGACAGCTTAATTCTCACATGTGACCCTTCCCATGATGGAGCAGTCTTCTGCTTTGTCAACATACTTATGTATGGCTGCATTACTAATCTTTAACATCAGATTCTAGCACCCTTTGTGCTCCTGCCTATCTCCATCCAGCAGCTGCCTCCACCTCCACCCGCCCCTTCCCTCCGCTCCATCTGTCTCTCCTTTTTCTCTACCTCCATCCATCATCCATCTTCCCTTGTCTCCCACCTCCAAACCCCTTCCCCTCCCATATCAGGCTCAGTCTGCCCATCATCCGCCACCGCTCCTCAGTCCACTAATCACCTCCTCTCCTCTTCATACTGGTCCCACTCTCAGTCCTGATGCAGGATCTCGACTTGAGACATTGACAATTCCTCTCCCCGCCCCAACTAATGACGTTTAAACCTCTGAGTTCCTTCAGGAAATTGTTGCTCCAGATCTCAGCATCTGCAGTCTCATGTCTCCATCTTTATTTTGGAATTGTGTAGTTGTGTTTGTATGACCAACACCAGCAGCAGACAGATCACATAAACCTCAATTCCTGTGATTTCCCGACTCTAATAAGACCATAACTCACAGGAGTAGAATTAGGCCATTTGGCCCGTCGAGTCTGTTACACCATTTGATCATGGCCAATTTATTTTCCCTCTCAATCCTATTCTCCTGGCTTCTCCCCATAAACTTTTATGCCCTTACTAATCAAGAACCTATCACCCTCCACATTAAATATACTCAACCAGTTGTACTCCACAGTTATGTACGGCAAAGAATTCCACAGATTCACCACCTTCTGGCTAAAAAGATTCCTCCTCATCTCTGTTCTAAAGGGATGTCATTCTATTCTGAGGCCGTGCCCTCTGGTCCTAGACCCCCCCAATATTGGAAACATCCTCACTCCCCTCGGTACGCAAGGCTAAAGTGGCAAGCCAAAGTCAGCCCCGCGTACAGAGGTCATGTGCTCCTGCTCTCTATGGTTTAAGCACTCTCGCTGCTCTGAAAAGGAGCAGAGAGATCGAGGGGTGAATGTCCATGATTCATTGGGACTGATAGGGCAGGCTGAGAATTAGAACACTACAAATAGAGACGGGGAGGCAGAGGCTCAGGGAATTATCTGGCAAGGTTCTTACATTTTTATTTCACAGATGGAACAGTGAGAATGTCGTTCAGGACAGAGGGGGTTATGGGAAGACAGGGAGTCCTCCAGTATACCTGAAGGCAGCGTGTACCTTTATAACTGCACTTCCCTTATTGACTCTGTTACCTCATCAAAACTCCATGGTTAATTAAACATTAAATTTCCCTTAAAAGTGATGGGGCAAGTGTAGATCGGATACTCAGTGATAATAGCAGTCAGTAGTAGAGCAGCTCTATGAATATTTATTTTTCAATTGTCTTTTTAAAAGAGATACTAATTAATTTTGAACAAGTTTTTCCAAAATGCTTCACTTATTTCCACCTGTCTTTGTTTCAGAAGATTGTCATGTATTTGAGCGCACTATTTAAAAAAGACCCCTGTTCTGGAATCATAGACTCACAGAGGCAGAATCAGAGGGAGACGTCATGGAAACAGGCCCTCCAGCCCATCGATTCTGTGCTGACCATCACTTACATTGATCACATTCTTCTCTCACATTCTCCTCATCCACTCTCAAGATATAATTTCACAGAGCACTGCTGTTTGATCCTGCATCTCAAAGATGTGTGGGTTCATAGGTCATCTCCACCATGAACAGTCCCAAGCCTGGCTGTTAAAGGAGGAGGGTTGGGCACATGGCCTGTAACCGTGTCCTGTAAAAACCCGGAGCTACAGAAATGCTAACTGTAGATCCAAAGACCTCATCCTTAGGAGAGGAAGGATTTTCACTTGGAAGATGTATGAGGTCATGTGGTGAAAGCGGAAGCGGATCGACCTTCGGCCTTCAGCCCAGGACAGAGTACTGTACTCTGACAAGCTGCTGTCAGCGGCCTATGTTCCAGCTGGGGCGGTGGGCTAAGAAGATCAGCTAATTGACCTCTGCAAATTGCCGCTAATGGGGATGGGTTACTGGAGGACCTGAAAATTGCTGAGAATTGGAAGGAAGACTTCAGTTGCTGGTAATCTGAAACAACTGCAATAAAATGCTCAAGAGACAGGCAGCATCGGTGGAAGGAGAAGCTGACAGAGTTTCAGGTCTGTGTCCATCTGTCAAAACTACTGATGCGTATGTGAGAGGTAAAACAGGATTATTGTAGCTGGGTACTTGATGGATGGCATGGATAAAATGGGCCTGTCTCCATGACGTGGGTGTGCCATAGTGGGTGGGAGTGCTAGGGCATGATCAGCATATCGAAATAGGTTTCTACTGTGTCCATATTATTGTAATTTCACAGGCTGGTCACAAGCTGGATTCCACTGAGCACAAATTGCTGGTTCAGTGTGATCACCCTCTCTAACACACACACTCAGTAGAACATACATCTCTAGACAACCATTCCCATGTGATCTGAGGGCCAATCTGAGATCACTGGCTGAGGAATGACAGCCACCACCCATAGAACCACTGATACAGGTACAGCCACACCCTCCAGCCAATCTCAAGTAGCAGAGGCCTGATCGCCGATGATATTCCATTGGGTTTGATGTCACCTTGAGCTACTTGGTGTGAATCAGTGATTTGCTCAGGCAGACTCCGAGTGCCCACAGGCATGACTGGGACGTAGGTTTGCCTTACCAGGTGCTCACTTGGAGAACAATGCCCTCCTCAGTGAATAATGGACACAGCAGTTGTCCTGCCATGCCCTGCAGAGTCTGTAATGGCTGGCATGAAACAATCACTTGATGCTGAGAGCCTACCATGTTGATAATAATTTATTTTTGCCAGATATTTAAAGCTTTGTTAATCTTTGTGAATCTTCCTGAAGACGGAGCCTTTGTGATCCTTCCATAAACCACAAAAGCCATAAAACATAGGAGTAGAATTAGGCCATTCAGCCCATCGAGTCAGTTCCACCATTCCATCATGGCTGATTTTTTATTCCTCTCAGCCCTATTCTCCTGTCATCTCCCCATAATCTTTAACGTCTTTACTAATCAATAACCTATCAACCTTCACTTTAAATATGCCCAATGACTTGGTTTCCACAGCTGTCTGTGGCAATGAATTTCACAGATTCACCACCTTCTTGCTAAAGAAATTCAACCTCATCTGTTCTAAAGGGCTAGAGGCAGCTGTCGATCCCAGGGAATCATGTGTTTGCGCCTCTGGTGGACTGTGTCCTCCCAGGGCGCAAGCCTGGGCGGGAAGATTTGAAGAACCGGCTGTTGCCCATGCAGCGGGCTCCCCTCTCCATGTCACTGATGTAGTCCAAGGGCAGGGCTTGGCACCAATGTCGTCGTTCTAAAGGAATGTTCTTGTCATCTAAGGCTGTATCCTCTGGTGCTAGACTCCCCAAAATTGGAAACATCCTCTCCATGCCCACTCTATCTAGACATTTCAATATTCTATAGGGTTCAGTGGGATCCCCACCTCATTTTTGTTTAAACTCCGGTGAGTTCTGTGAGATGTTTAAAGGCCAGCTGATGTTGATAATTCTGTCTTCTTACTAAGCCCCATTAATCCATGGCTCCTTGATGCAGAAATTAAATATCAAGTTTTCCCACTGTTCCTATGCCGCAGGAGTAATCATCGACATTGATCAGGGATAGACCTGGAGACAATGCAATCCAGAATATTTTACTAAATTCAAGAATGTGGTGAAAATGTTATGGTGACAGCCATTTAATTAGATATTCGTCCTAGTCCAGGTCAGACAGGGTCAGACTGTACTAGGAAGGAAGGCAAGCAAAGAACTCGAGCACATGTTTACCTTTTATACTGCAGACTGCCCTGAACCAGTTTAGTTACAAAACCTGTGAACGGGTACTGACTGATTCACCCTTCAGCTCTGGGCGCAAAGAAACTACAGAAGTGTCAAACCAAATATAGTACAAGTTGCTAAGAGTTACGGACAAAGAGGTGATAATACAAATATGTAAGCAAGTGCACAGAAAATTTACAAGGATGTTACCAAGACTTGTGGACCTGAGCTATCAGGAAAGGTTGAGTGGGTTCGGACAGTGAGGAGAGAGCTAAAGGAGGTATACAAAACTGTAGATTGGATGAGTATTTGCAGGCTTTATCCCCTCAGGTTGAATGAGACTAGAACTACAAGTTTCCAGTGAAAGGGGAAATATTGAAGGGAACTGGAGAGGGAACTTCACTCAGAGAATGGGACAAGAGAGGAACAAACTACCAGAAGTGATAGATACTGGTACAATTGTAACATTTCAGAGAAGTGTATATAGGTATTTGGATGAGACCTGTATGGAGGGCTATGATCCGGGTAAAAGTAGATAAACATAGGCAGAAAATCAGGCCTGCATGGACTAGATGGGCTGAAGGGCCTATTTCTGCTCTGTAGAACTCTATGGTTTTGATATTGCCATCCTGGGAACAAGACTTTGATGATCAACCCCAACTATGCCTTATATAATGATTCAGAGATCATCCAGAGACAACAGTCCAAATGGTCAACATTTCTTTATAACTAATCCTCTCCAATCCAGGCAACATACTGATGACCTTCTTCTGCATCCCCTCCAAACCTACCACACTCTTCCTATATTATGCACACAATACCCCAAATGTGGCCAAAAGAAAGTTTTATACAACGGCAATACTGCCTTGATTTTAGAAGACAAGCATGCCACCTTCATTACCACCCCATCAACTTGACAGTTTTGGGGGACTACAGGGACTTGCATCCCAAGACTGCTTTGTACATCAGAGCTCCTAAGGATCCTATCGTTTACTGTGTCCTTTCCTCTTACATTTGACCTCCCAGAATGTAACACCTCACATCCGCCTGGATTAAAAATCCATCTGCCATTTTTCCACCCAAACTTCCAACTGGTCCATATCCTTCTTTTAAAAACCTTACTCACTATGTACAACTGTACCAATTTTCATATCATCTACAAACTTACCAATTGGGATCACCTACATTTTCATACAAATCATTTATGTATTACAAACAACAGAGGTTAAATAGTTGTAAGGTACGTGATCGAAGGTATCACTGTGATACAGTAGGTCTACTAGATACACTACCCTATTGAAAATGGTGTAGTGTTGCAGTTAGCATAATCATTTTACCACACCAGCAATCACTGCTCGGGGTTTGATTCCTCCCGCTGTTGGTAAAGAGTTTGTCTGTTCTCCCCATGACCACGTGGGTTTCCTCTGGGTGTTCCCGTTTCCCTCACATTCCAAACATATGTACAGTTGGGTTAGTGAGTTGTGGTGTGCTATGTTGGTGCCAGAAGTGTGACAACACTTTGGCCTGCCCCAGCCAAGTTCAAGCAATGCATTTCACTCTAGGTTTTGAAGTTTTGAGGTACATATGATAAATAAAGCTGTATGCTGTGCTGTAGTGTTCTTTACAGTCATAGAACACTACAGCACAGAAACAGACCCTTCGGGGCATATAGTCCACCCTGAACTATTAAATGTATTTCCTCATTGGCCTGCACTAAGACCATAGTCCTCCACACCCCTCCCATCCATCTACCTATCCGAACTTCCCTCAAGGGTTGAAATCCAAACCACATCCATCACTTCCACTGGCAGCTCGTACCACACACACACTCTCTCTCTCTGAGTGAAGTTGTTCACCCTCATTTTCTCCTTAAATATGGCACCATTCACCCTTAACCCATGACCTCTAGCTCTAGTTTTATCTAACCTCAGTGGAAAAAGCCTACTTAAATTTACCCTGACTATGCTCCTCATAATTTTGTACATCTCTGTCAAATCCTAATTCTCCTACATCCCAGGGATTAAAGTCCAAATCTCTTCAACCTTTCCCTACAACTCAGGTCCCTCAAGTCCTGGCAACATCCTTGTAAATTTTCTTTCAAGCTTATTGTTTTTTTTTGTAGGGAGGTGACTAGAACTGCACACAAAACTCAAATTTAGTCCTTACCAATGTCTTATACAACTTGAACATAACATCCCAACTCCTAGACTCAATACATTGATTTATGAAGGCCAATGTGCCAAAAAGCTCTTTTTACAACCCTACCTTCCTGTGATGCCACTTTCCAGGAATTATGGATCTGTATCTCCCGATCTCTCCGTTCAACAGCAATCCTCAGCGTCCTACTGCTCAATGTGCAAATGCTACCTTTGTCCTCCCAAAGGGCAACACTTCACACTTGACTGCCTTAAATTCCATCTACCAATTTTCAGCCCATTTTTCCAGCTGTTCCAAATCCCCTGCTGCAATTTTTGATAGCCTTCCTTTCTGTCCACTACATCCTCGTTCTTGCAATTTTGTTGAGCCAGTTTACTATATCATCCAGATCGTTGATACGTGACATACGACTATGGACTCTGAACCAATCACTGTGGCACACCACTGGTCACAGACGTCCAGTCAGCAAGGAAACCATCTACTACCACTCTCTAGTTTCTCTTGCAAAATCAATGTCTGATCCAATTTCCCACCTCACCTTGAGTGCCAAGTGGCTAAACCTTCTAGTTCAACAACCCATGTGGGACCTTCTCAAAGGCCTTTCTAAAGGCCATGCAGACAACATCCACTGCCTTCCCTTCATCAACCTTCCTAGTAAATTCCTCAAAAAATTCTACAACTTTGGTTAGACACATTTACTATGCACAAAGCCATGTTAACTATACTTAACCAGTCCCTGTCTAATCAAATACATAAATATCAGGTTCCTTGAATGCCTTCCAATAGTTTGGCTACTTATTGATGTCAGACTCATCAGCATATAATTTCCCAGCTTATTCTTAGAGCCTTTCTTGATGAACAAAGCAACATTAGCCATCCTCCAGTCCTCCAGCACCTTACCCGTTGCTAGGAACTGTTTAAGTTAAGATTCTCTGCTAGGACCCCTGCAATTTCTGCACAAGCCCCTTCCAAGGTTCATGGCCACACCTTGCAAGACCCAGGGGATTTATCCACCCTAGTTTGCATCAAGACAGCAAACACCTCCTCCTCTGTAATGTGTATACAGTCCATGACCTCACTGCTGCTTTGCCTCACTTCTATAGACTCTGTGTCCGTCTCCCAGGTAAATTCAGATGCAAAACATCCATTTAATATTTACCCCCATCTCTTGCTCCATGTGTAGATGACCACTCTAATCTTCCAGAGGACCAATTTTGTCCCTTGCCATCCTTTTGCTCTGAATACATCTTAGACGCCCTTGGGATTCTCCTTCTCTTTATCTGCTAGAGCAAACTCATGCCTTGTTTTAGCCCTCCTGACTTCTTTCTTCAGTGTTCTCTTGCATTTCTTATACTCCTCAAGTACCTCATTTCATTCTTCCTGCCTATACCTCCTATGATTCTCCTTTTTCTTAACCAGAGCCTCAATATCTGTGAATCAACGTTCACTAAACTCATCAACACTTTCTGAGGAGACTGAGGTATGCAAGGCTCCCCTCCCCTTTCTGCAGGAGCACCATCGAGAGTGTCCTGTCTGGCTGCATCATTGTGTGGTACGGAAGCTGCAAGGCATCGGACCACAAGACCCTGCAGGCAATAGTAAAATCAGCCGAGAGAATCACTGGGTTCTCCCCCCACCCCACCCATTTGTGACATTTATCAGGAGCATAGTATACGAAGGACCCAAAGCATTGTTAAGGATCCCTACCACCCATCCTACAATCTGTTTGACCCACTACTGTCAGGAAGGAGATACAGGAGCATTAGAACTAGGATTGCCAGACTGGGCTACAGCTTCTTCCCCTAGGCCGTAAGACTACTGAATACCCTACCATCACCGAGGTCTCATCGCTAAGACAGTGAGCTGTTTATTGTTTACCCGAGTTGCACACTACAAACATCTTGAATTACATTTTGTTTTAAGTGCTGTGTGTGATATATGTGTCATGGGTGCACTGTGGTCTGGAAGGATGTTGTTTCATTTGATTGCATACATGTACAGTCAGATGACAATAAACTTGAACTTGATGTTATCCTTGCCTTTTATTCTGACAGGAACATATAATCTCTGTACTCTCAAAATTTCACTACAGAAGACCTCCCATTTACCAAGCACAGCTTTACCAGAAAACAAACTGTCCCAATCCACCCTTGCCAGCTCCTTTCTGCTACCTTCAAGATTGGACTTCCACCAATTTAGAATCTCAACCCAAGAACTTGACCTATCTTTCTCCATGTTATCTTGAAACTAATGGCCTTATGATCACTAGATGCAAAGTGTTCCCCTAAAACAAGCTTCTGTCACCTGCCCTGTCTCATTCCCTAAAAGGGGATCTAATATCGCACTCTCTCTAGTTTGACCTCTATGTATTGATTAAGGAAACTTTACTGAATACATTTGACAAACTCTATCCAATCCAGCCCATTTATATTATGGAAATCCTAGTCAATAATAGAAAATTAAAATCACCTACTATCACAGCCTTAGGAATTTTTGCAACAGTCTGCGATCTCTCTACAAATTTGCTTCTTTTAATCCAGCTGACTGTTGGGTGGTCTATAATATAATCCCACTAACATGGAACTTATTCCTTCCTTATTGTTCAGTTATACCCACATAACCTCAGTAGACAAGCTCTCCAATCTGTCTTGTATGAGCACTACCATGACATTTCCCTCTGTCTATTAATGCCACTCCTCCCGATCCGTCACTTCTAAAACAACAGAACCATGGAACGTTGCACTGCCAGTCCTGCCCCTCCTGCAACTGAGTGTCACTAATGTCATAATTCCACACGCTGTTCCTTCCCCAAATCTCATCCGCCTTTCTTACAATTTTCCTTGCATTGAGATGTACACAACTCAGAACATTTGTCCCACCATGATTAATCTTTCTATTCCTGACTTTGTATGTGGGCTTAACATCATCTTTCCCCACAACCACTTCACTATCTAATCTGGTGCTCTGATTTCCACCCCCCTGAAACTCTAGTTTAACACCTCCCCCCCCAAAGCAGCACAAGGAAACCTTCCTACAAGGATCTTAGCCCCCTCCAGTTCAGGTGCAAACAGTCCCTTTTTGTACAGGTTCCATTTTACCTGGAAGAGAACCCAATTATTCAAAAATCTGAAACCTTCCCTCCTGCTCCATCTCCTTAGCCATGTGTTAAACTGTATGATCTTCCTATTTCTGTCCTCACTAGCTCATGGCACAGTTAACAATCCAGAGATCACAACCCTGCCCTTTAACGTAGCACCTGAAATAACGTTGCAGAACCTCATCACTCTTTCTACCCATCTCATTGGTACCAAAGTGGACTATGACCTCTGGCTGTTTACCCTCCACTTAAGAATGCCGTGGACTTGATCCAAGATATCCTTGACCCTGGCATCCCAGAGGCAACATACCAGCTGGGAATCTTGTCTACAGAACCATCAGTCTGTCCCCCTAACCATTGAATCACCTATCAGTACAACTCACCTCTTCTCCCTCCTTCCCTTCTGAGCCAGACTCAGTGCCAGAGACATGACCGCCATGGCTTTCTCTGTTAGGTCATTGCCCCAAACAGTATCCAAAACGGTATGCCTGTTATTGAGAGGAGCAACTCCGCACAATCTGCCTAACCCTTTTCCTCCTCCTGACAGTCACCCAGTTACCTGTGTGCTGCACCTTGGGTGTAACTATTTCCCTGCATCACCTGTTGATCAACTCCCCAGCCTCCTGAATGATCTGTAATTCATCAGGTCCTGCTCCAATTCCTTAACACAATCTTTAAGATGCTACAACTGGATGCACTTCTTACAAGTGTAGTTGTCAGGGACACTGGAGGTCTCCCTGCCTTCCCACACCCCACAAGAGGAGAATTCCACTATCCTGCCTAGCATCCCTACTGCTCTAATTGTGTAATAAAATAAGGAAAGAAAGAAAATAAATAAAGAAAGAACTACTTGCAGCTTCTGCCTCTTCCAAGCCTCTTTGAGCACAAACCTCAATTCCCCTCTCTAACACTGGCCCACTTCCACGATGGCCGCTCCACTTAAATCTAACTTCTTTTATTGGCCCTTGCCGGCTGCCTATTTATAAACAATCAAATATCCCCTAGCGATATGTGGCATGCAGAATGTCCTGACTGCCTCTTCTCACTTCTTTTGAAATTTCTGTCCTTTATGCACAATTCAAAGTCTTTCAGCAATGTGTAGCGCACAGAAAGTCCCAAGTGCCCTTGTTTGCTTTTTTCTCCCCACTCGCTTCTATAGTATATTTTATCTAGTTTTTACATGATAGGAACATGTTGTAAGTCAAGGTTAAAACTTCACAACAGAAACCACGAGGTAAGGTTGCAGCCCTATAAAACTCTAGTTATACTTCACATTTGGAGTATTGTGTTCAAATCTGGTCAACTCATTATCAGAAGGATGTGGAAGCTTTAGAGAGGGTGCAGAGGAGATTTACCAGGATACTGTCTGGATTAGCAAGATGTCTTATGAAGATAGATTAAGCAAACTAGGGCCTTTTGTCTTTGAACAGAAGGAGAATGAGAGGTGATTTGATAGAGATGTATAAGATGATAAGAGGCATGGATAGAGTGGATAACCAGTGCCTTTTCCCCAAGATGACAATGGCTATAATAAGAGGTCATAATTTTAAGGTGAGTGGAGGAAAGTTTAGGGGAGATGTGAGAGGTAGTGTTGTACTCAAAGAGTGGTTAAGTATCTGGATGCACTGCCGGGGCTAGTACATCAGTGACATCCAAGAAACTTAGATAAGGACATGGATGAAAGGAAAATAGACAGTTGTAGAATCACAGAGCACTAGAGCACACAAGCAGGTCTCTTGGCCTATCTAGTCCATGCCAAACAATTATTTTGCTTAGTCCCATCGACCTGCATCTGGACCATACAACTGCACAGCCCAGGTTATAGGCTATGTGGGAGGGAAAGATTAGAGGCCAAAGGGCAGATACTGTGCTGTACTGTTCTGTATTGGATACTTTGCTAGTGAATTAAAAATAGCACATATAAAAAAAGTACTCACCCCTCCTCCCCCGGAGCTTTCATGTTTTGTTTTACAACATTAAATCATAGTGGATTTAATTTGGCTTTTTTGACACCCATCAACAGAAAAAGACTCTCTCACGTCAATGTAAAAACAAATTTCTGTAGATTGGTCTAAATTTATTACTGAAATTTGATTGCATGAATTACTCACCTCTTTCAAGTCAGTATTTAGTAGATGCACCTCTGGCAGCAATTACAGCTTTGAGTCTGTGTGGATAGGTCTCTATCAACTTTGCTCATCTGGACACTGCAAATTTTCTCCATTCTTCTTTACAAAACTACTCAAGCTCTGTAAGATTGCATGGGGATCATGAGCGAATGGCCTTTTTCAAGTCCAGCCACAAATTCTCAATTGGATTGTGGACTGGACACAGACTTGGCCACTCGAGGACATTAACTTTGTTGTTTTTAAGCCATTCCTGTGTAGCTTTGGCTTTACGCTTGGGGTCATTGTCTCACTGGAAAACAAATCTTCTCCCAAGTCACAGTTCTCCTGCAGACTGCATCAGGTTTTCCTCCAGGATTTCTCTGTGTTTTGCTGCATTCATTTTACCCTCTACCTTCACAAGCCTTCCAGGCCCTGCTGCATAAGCCAAACATAGTGTTTAGTCTGATGGCCAAAAAGCTCAATTTTGGTTTCATCAGACCATGGAGCCTCCTTCAACCTGACTTCAGTGTCTCCCACATACCTTCTGGCAAACTCTAGCTGAAATTTCATGTGAGTTTTTTTTTCAACAGTAACTTTCTCATAGAAACATAGAAAATAGGTGCAGGAGTAGGCCATTCGGCCCTTCGAGCCTGCACCACCATTCAGTATGATCATGGCTGATCATCCAACTCAGAACCCTGTACCTGCTTTCTCTCCATACCCCCTGATCCCTTTAGCCACAAGGGCCATATCTAACTTCTTCTTAAATATAGCCAATGAACCAGCCTCAACTGTTTCCTGTGGCAGAGAATTCCACAGATTCACCACTCTCTCTGTGAAGTTTTTCCTCATCTCGGTCCTAAAAGGCTTCCCCTTTATCCTTAAACTGTGACCCCTCGTTCTGGACTTCCCCAACATCGGAAACAATCTTCCTGCATCTAGCCTGTCCAATCCCTTTAGAATTTTATACGTTTCAATAAGATCCCCCCTCAATCTTCTAAATTCCAGTGAGTATAAGCCTAGTCGATCCAGTCTTTCTTCATATGAAAGTCCTGCCATCCCAGGAATCAATCTGGTGAACCTTCTCTGTACTCCCTCTATGACAAGAATGTCTTTCCTTAGATTAGGGGACCAAAACTGCACACAATATTCTAGGTGCGGTCTCACCAAGGCCTTGTACAACTGCAGTAGAATCTCCCTGCTCCTGTACTCAAATCCTTTTGCTATGAATGCCAACATACCATTTGCCTTTTTCACCGCCTGCTGTACCTGCATGCCCACCTTCAATGACTGGTGTACAATGACACCCAGGTCTCATTGCATCTCCCCTTTTCCTAATCGGCCACCATTCAGATAATAATCTGTTTTCCTGTTCTTGCAACCAAAGTGGATAACCTCACATTTATCCACATTAAATTGCATCTGCCATGAATTTGCCCACTCACCTAACTTATCCAAGTCACCCTTCATCCTCTTAGCATCCTCCTCACAGCTAACACCGCCGCCCAGCTTCATGTCATCCACAAACTTGGAGATGCTGCATTTAATTCCCTCGTCTAAATCATTAATGTATGTTGTAAACAACTGGGGTCCCAGCACTGAGCCTTGCGGTACCCCACTAGTCACTGCCTGCCATTCTGAAAAGGTCCCGTTTACTCCCACTCTTTGCTTCCTGTCTGCCAACCAATTCTCTATCCACATCAATACCATACCCCCAATACCATGTGCTTTAAGTTTGCACACTAATCTCCTGTGTGGGACCTTGTCAAAAGCCTTTTGAAAATCTAAATATACCACATCCACTGGCTCTCCCCTATCCACTCTACTAGTTACATCTTCAAAAAATTCTATAAGATTCATCAGACATGATTTTCCTTTCATAAATCCATGCTGACTTTGTCTGATGATTTCACCGCTTTCCAAATGTGCTGTTATCATATCTTTGATAACCGACTCTAGCATTTTCCCCACCACCGATGTCAGACTAACCGGTCTATAATTCCCCGGTTTCTCTCTCCCTCCTTTTTTAAAAAGTGGGGTTACATTAGCCACCCTCCAGTCCTCAGGAGCTAATCCAGAATCTAAGGAGTTTTGAAAAATTATCACTAATGCATCCACTATTTCTTGGGCTACTTCCTTAAGCACTCTGGGATGCAGACCATCTGGCCCTGGGGATTTCTCTGCCTTTAATCCCTTCAATTTACCTAACACCACTTCCCTACTAACATGTATTTCCCTCAGTTCCTCCATCTCACTAGACCCTCGGTCACTTACTATTTCCGGAACATTATTTATGTCCTCCTTAGTGAAGACAGAACCAAAGTAGTTATTCAATTGGTCTGCCATGTCTTTGTTCCCTATGATCAATTCACCTGTTTCTGACTGTAAAGGACCTACATTTGTCTTGACCAATCTTTTTCTTTTCACGTATCTATAAAAGCTTTTACAGTCAGTTTTTATGTTCCCTGCCAGCTTTCTCTCATAATCTTTTTTTCCATTCCTAATTAAGCCCTTTGTCCTCCTCTGCTGGTCTCTGAATTTCTCCCAGTCCTCAGGTGTGCCGCTAATTTATATATTTTTTTGCTAATTTATATGTTTCTTCTTTGGACTTGATACTATCCCTAATTTCCCTTGTCAGCCATGGGTGCACTACCTTCCCTGGTTTATTCTTTTGCCAAACTGGGATGAACAATTGTTGTAGTTCATCCATGCGATCTTTAAATGCTTGCCATTGCATATCCACCGTCAACCTTTTAAGTATCATTTGCCAGTCTATCTTAGCTAATTCACGTCTCATACCTTCAAAGTTATCCTTCTTTAAGTTCTGAACCTTTGTTTCTGAATTAACTATGTCACTCTCCATCTTAATGAAGAATTCCACCATATTATGGTCACTCTTACCCAAGGGGCCTCACATGACAAGATTGCTAACTAACCCTTCCTCATTGCTCAATACCCAATCTAGAATGGCCTGCTCTCTAGTTGGTTCCTCGACATGTTGGTTCAGAAAACCATCCCACATACATTCCAAGAAATCCTCTTCCTCAGCACCCTTACCAATTTGGTTCACCCAATCTATATGTAGATTGAAGTCACCCATTATAACTACTGTTCCTTTTATTGCACGCATTTCTAATTTCCTGTTTTATGCCATCCCCAACCTCACTACTACTGTTAGGTGGCCTGTACACAACTCCCACCAGCATTTTCTGCCCCTTAGTGTTATGCAGCTCTACCCATATCGATTCCACATCCTCCAGGCTAATGTCCTTCCTTTTTATTGCGTTAATCTCCTCTCTAACCAGCAATGCTACCCCACCTCCTTTTCTTTCCTGTCTATCCCTCCTGAATATTGAATATCCCTGGATGTTGAGCTCCCATCCTTGGTCACCCTGGAGCCATGTCTCTGTGATCCCAACTATATCATATTAATTAATAACTATCTGCACATTCAATTCATCCACCTTGTTATGAATGCTCCTCGCATTGACACACAAAGCCTTCAGGCTTGTTTTTACAACACTCTTAGTCCTTATACAATTATGTTGAAAAGTGGCCCTTTTTGCTTTTTGCCCTGGATTTGCCTGCCTGCCACTTTTACTTTTCACCTTACTACTTTTTGCTTCTACCCTCATTTTACATCCCTCTGTGTCTCTGCCCTTGTTCCCATCCCCCTGCCACATTAGTTTAAATCCTCCTGAACAGCAGTAGCAAACGCTCCCCCTAGGACATTGGTTCCAGTCCAGCCCAGGTGCAGACTGTCCTGTTTATACCGGTCCCACCTCCCCCAGAACTGGTTCCAATGCCCCAGAAATTTGAATCCCTCCCCCTTGCACCATTTTTCAAGCCATGTATTCACTGAAATATCCTCTAGCACGTGGTAATCCAGAGATTATTACCTTTGTGGTCCTACTTTTTAGTTTATCTCCTAACTCCCTAAATTCACCTTGTAGGACCTCATCCTGTTTTTTACCTATATTGTTGGTACCTATGTGCACCACGACCACTGGCTGTTCACCCTCCCACTCCAGAATCTCTTTGCACTTTTCCATAAAATTGCAACTTGTGAAATACCCAGGCAACAGTTGTTATATGCTCAGTCTCTGCCAACTCAGCCACTGAAACTTGTAACTCCTCCAGAGTTGCTATAGGTCTCTTGGTGGCCTCCCTCACTAGTCCCATTCTTGCATGGTCACTCAGTTTTTGAGGACAGCCCTTACTCTAGGCAGATTGACTTAACTATACTCCAAGGGATATTCAGTGACTGGAAATTTTCTTGTATCTCTCTCCTGACTTATGCTTTTCAATAATCTTTTCACAGAGTTGTTTGGAGTGTTCTTTTGTCTTCATGGTGTAGTTTTTGCCAGTATACTGACACACCAGCAGTTGGACCTTCCAGCTGGAAGTGTATTTTTAATACAATCATTTGAAACACCTTGACTGCACACAGGTGATCTCCATTTAACTAATTATATGACTTTTCAAACCAATTGGCTGCATTAGTGATGATTTGGTGTGTCATATTACAGTGGGTGAATACTTATGCAATCAATTATTCTGTGCTTTATATTTGTAATTAATTTAGATCACTTTGTAGAGATCTGTTTTCACTTTGACATGAATAAGTCTTTTTTTGATCAGTGTCAAAAGAGCCAAATTAAATCCATTATGATTCAATGTTGTAAAACAATAAAACATGAAAACTTCTATGGAGCTTGAATACTTTTTATCGGCACTGTATGTATTGCATGTTGAATTCTAAGTAAGAATTTGGCTGGTGGTATTATCCAAGATGATTTAATGTCCAAAATTCCATACTTTCAGGACTGGGACACAGCCAGATTTTAGATTTCCACAGATTTTATAGAATGTTAAAAAAAAATGAAACACAAGTAAATGTCTCATTTGGAACTAATCTAGGAACTGAAAAGTCAACTCCATAGATGCTGCATGGCTTGCTGAGTTCCTCCAGCATTTTCTGTGTGTGTTCTCAAATATTCTTCCTGTTGTTCTCTTCCAAAATAAAATTAGGCACCTCAAGACCGATCAGGTTGACTCGGAGTGCTGGCACCTGAGAATGTTCCTCCCCATTACAAAAAGAATGTGGAGGCTTTGGAAAGGGTGCCGAAGAGGTTCACCAGGATGTTGCCTGGATTAGAGAGTATTGGCTATAAGGAGAGGTCGGACAGTTTTGCTTTATTTTCCCTGGATGGCCTGAAAGAGGGCAGAATACTAACAATTGGTTGGGCTTCCAGAAATTTCCATTCATCAGAGAATGATTCCCATGGTTGGATTTTAAACCACATATAGTCATTTCTCCTTGACAACAAGCAGCTAGAACATTCTGGGATTCCAGAGCACTGAAGAGAAACAAACTCAAGGCAACTATCAGTATTAATGCCAAGGATGGCTTTCTTTAACGAGGCTTAACTTTATCCACCATGTATTAGAAATTTGCAGTGCTGTGTTGGTGCAAGATGCAACAAAATCACCACCATTCAACAATTCTAAAGAATAAAGAATTATATAAATAGAAGTTAGATGTTAAAGTATGGATTTGCAATAAAATATGCATAAACAACAGCATGTATTTACAATATGAATTGCATTATAAAATGCAGTTTAAAATGTTTACAGTGCAGTGACTGTGATGATAGAAAAAAGGGTGTGGGGGTGTGGGGGTGTGGGGGTGGGTGGAGGCTAACTGGAATGGTTATTCAGATTAACTGCCTGGGAGAAGAAATTTATAAAATGGCATTGTTTTTGTTCCAATAGCCCTTACAGCACTTTTCAGAAGGAAGTTTTTAGAAAAGGCAGCTTGCTGGGTGGGTAGTGTCCGCTATGATTTAGGCTTCTTTGTCCTGGACACATCCAAGTCCTGCGGTGATGGTAGACTGCAGCCAGGCATTGTGCTGTAGTTTTTGTATGTTGTGAGAGGATGCTGCACAAAACCAGACAGTAATGGCTGATGTGGCATCTTCTTCAGGTATACACAATTACACCTCACTTTGTACAATGGCAGTAATTATTTAGGGCAGAAATGAGGCAGACAAGTTAATCACACCCTTCAACAAGGTTTCCATTCTCCTGGTGACTTCCTTGCAAGATAACTGAGATGCAGATTTTAGCAGCAAAGTTAAGACAACCATGATTTAAGCACCCACTTTATGCCAGCCAGTGCTCAATTCTATCCCCAAATCTTCAGAGATTCAGGGGAAATTCTAGAGTGAACAATGGCATGATTTTTATCAGAGACAATTGTAAAGGACCGTACTTAAAAGGAAAAGGCAGAACCTTTTCAGATTCAGATTTAGATTTAAATTTATGCTTCGCATGTACATCAAAACATACAGTGAAATGCGTTGCTCACGTTTACAACCAACACAACCTAGGGAAGTGTTAGGGCAGCCCACAAGTGTTGCCACACATTCCAGTGCCAACATAGCATGCCCACGATATTCAGCAGAACAACACAGAACATGAAAAGCAACAAAACAACAACAGCACCATAAGTCTCTTTCCTCCCTCCCACACATAGACAGTCTTCCAACTCCAGGTCAGGCCTCCTGTTTTCAGTCTCCAGGCCTCAACCATTAAGTTTTGACTTCTGGGCTTCCGACTGACCTATGGGCTCCGATCTTCAGTATCAATCATTGTAGTAGCCAAATGATGGGACCTTGAACTCGGGATGAATCTGCACATACAATACAGTTTCAACAAAATGAGTCAACTACATAATCAAGGCAGTTGAATCAAAGTCAGTGGGAGTTGTGATTGTTCTGTCCACCTTTGATCAGATGTTAGTCCACTTCTCCTCATTAGGAGATGGAAGAGGTTCAAATGCTGCAGCGAGTGCAGTGAGTCTCACCGGGGACAGTTCAAAGGAGATTCACTTGGCTTACTCCTGGGATGAGAGGGTTATCATAGTCGTAGAGCACAACAGCACAGACACAGGCCCTTTGGCCCATCTGGCCAAAGTGGTTAATCTTATCGACCTGCACCTGGAACATAGACCTCCATAACCCTCCCAACTCTTCAATGTTGCAACTGAGCCTGCATCCACCACTTCCACTGGCAGCTTATTCACACTCGCACCATTGAGTGAAGAAGCTCCCCCCAGGTTCTCCTTAAATATTCCACCTTTCATCCTAATCCTGTACCCTCTTGTTCTAATCCCACCCAACCTGAGAGGAAAATAGACTGCATGTATTTACCCTATCGATACCCCTCTTAATTTTGTATACCTCATTCTCCTACGCACCAGGGAATAAATTCTTGAATCATTCAATAACTCAGGTCCAAAAGTCCTGGCAACATCCTTGTAAATTCTGTCTGCACTCTTTCAAGCCTATAATCTCGTCCTGTTTCCAAAGCCTCAATATCCTTCCTGTAATGGGGTGACCTGATTTGCAGACAATGTTCATAAGCGTTTGAGGTACGGTAGCTGCCCCATGACTTCCTTACTCTTCTTGGTCTCAGTGCCCTGACTAGTGAAGGTAATCAGGCCACGGACATCCTTTATCACCATACCTACTTGTGTAGCTACTTTCAGTGAGCAACCCAGGGTCAATGCTGTTAGAGGTCTTTCAATTAACTTTATACTTTCCCCTTCCACTTGACCTCCCAAAGTGCAAGACCTCACATCATAGACCATTGACACTGGGAATCTGCACCAGACCTCTTCTCAAGAACATGAGAAAACAGGAGCAGGAATAGGGCGCTCGGTCCTCTCAGGCATCCCTCAACAATCCAACATGATCATGGCTGAGCAACACACACAAAATGCTGGAGGAACTCAGCAGGCCAGGCAGCATCTATTGAAAAGAGTAAACAGTTGAAGCTTCGAGCCGAGACCCAGACCTCAGCCCGAAACATTGACTGTTTACATGTTTCCATAGATGCTGCCTGGCCTGCTGAGTTCCTCCAGCATTTTGTTGCTCGGATTTCCAGCATCTGCAGATTTTCTCTTGTTTCCAATCTGCATTTGGCCCATATGCCTCTAGGCCCCCTCCCTCCACATACCTATCAAAATGCTTCTTAAGTGATACTGTTGTACCTAGCTCATCCACTTTCTCTGGCAGTTTGTTCCAGGTACTCATTTCCCTCTACACGAAGAAGTTCCCATTCAGGTCCCTTTGAAATCTTTCCCCTCTCACCCTAAATCTATGACCCCTGGTTTTGGACACCCCTAACCTGGGGAAGATGGTTAAAGTCTATCTATGCCTCTTAATTTTGAACACTTCTATGAAGTTGTCCCTCATTCTCCTATGTTCCAAGGAATAAAAATGTACCCTGGCCAATACCTTGATAGAACTCAGGCCCTCTAGTCCTGGCAACAGCCTCATAAATCTGATCTACACTCTCTCCAGTTTAACCACATCTTTCCTGTAGCAGAGTAACCTAATCTATACACAGTACTCAAAGTGCGGCCACACTAACAACTTACACAACTCCAACCTAATGAATGAATGGCAGAACAGATCGATGCACTTGGTCCCCATATTCTCTAGTCTTACGGTCCCAGGATGGCCCCACACTTTCGGATGGGGGTTGAGAGGTTACTCAGCAGTGGCTGCTTCAAGCCTGGCCATTGATCTGAGAGAAGAGGTTTGTTTTTCTCTCTGAGGACAGTGACTCTTTTGGGATTTCTATCTGAAAGAGCTATGGAGGCTGAACTATTGAATTTGTTTAGGGCCCGAATAGACAATGCCTTTGGTCTGCATGCCTCTGGTAACCAACAGGTTCCATATTTACAGATGTCCCATTCATAAGTCAGAAAATTCACAAAAATCACTCAACGTCACCGGTAGCCATACTTGCAGTGTATTGCAATTAAAGGCGTCAAAACACACAGGTTTGAGAAAAATACACACAAGTCCGTGTTTGCACAAATGCAGTGAAAAACTTACTTGCAGCAGCATCACAGGCACAGAGCATCAGACAAGCAGCATTCACGACAAAAACATAAATTCTGCATTGTTACAAGAATGTACATGTTAGATTTGCCTAATTACTAGATGTATCTGCATTCAAGATTCAAGATTATTTAATGTCATTTCCAGTGCACAGTGTAAAGGAGAAGAAAATAATTGTTACTCCAGCACAAAATAAATCACAATAACATAAAGAACACAATAATGAAAACACAAAAATATAAATGCAAAATATAGATTATATACACAGTTTGTATGTATATAAAGTGATGCTAGGTACATAAGATTATTTACAGGAAATGAGTAGTGGTGGTTGGGGTGTAGATTGGTGGGTTAGAGAGTCAAGGTGTTGATAAACCTTACTGCTTGAGGAAACTAACTGTTTTTGAACATAGTGGATGTTACGTAGCCTCCTCCCTGATGAGAGTGGGACCAACAGTCCATGAGCTGGGCAGGATCCTTCCTTCATGATGTTACTGCCCCTTTCTGTCTATATTCGATGGTGGGTAGGCTGGTGCTGTTGATGCATTGAGCAGTTTAGACTACCCACTGTAGAGCCTTTCTGTTTGCTACAGTGGAGTTTCCATACTGTACAGTGACACACACTGATAGGATGCTCTCTACTGCACATCTGTAGAATGACCAACCCTTTGCCAACCATACAATGGGACATCCAGATCTCCCTTTCAATCCTTGTCGTTTAGATAAGACACTTCTTTAACTTTCAGGCCAAAATGGTCAATTCCACATGATATGCCTCTGCCAAGTCTTTTCCCACTCACTTAACCTATCGATATCCCTTTGTGGACTCCTTTTCCCACTCACTTAACCTATCGATATCCCTTTGTGGACTCCTTTTCCCACTCACTTAACCTATCGATATCCCTTTGTGGACTCCTTTTCCCACTCACTTAACCTATCGATATCCCTTTGTAGACTTCTTTTCCCACTCACTTAACCTATCGATATCCCTTTGTGGACTCCTTTTCCCACTCACTTAACCTATCGATATCCCTTTGTAGACTCCTTTTCCCACTCACTTAACCTATCGATATCCCTTTGTAGACTTCTTTTCCCACTCACTTAACCTATCGATATCCCTTTGTAGACTCCTTTTCCCACTCACTTAACCTATCGATATCCCTTTGTGGACTCCTTTTCCCACTCACTTAACCTATCGATATCCCTTTGTGGACTCCTTTTCCCACTCACTTAACCTATCGATATCCCTTTGTGGACTCCTTTTCCCACTCACTTAACCTATCGATATCCCTTTGTAGACTCCTCTTCCCACTCACTTAACCTATCGATATCCCTTTGTAGACTCCTCTTCCCACTCACTTAACCTATCGATATCCCTTTGTAGACTCCTCTTCCCACTCACTTAACCTATCGCTATCCCTTTGTAGACTCCTTTTCCCACTCACTTAACCTATCGATATCCCTTTGTAGACTTCTTTTCCCACTCACTTAACCTATCGATATCCCTTTGTGGACTCCTTTTCCCACTCACTTAACCTATCGATATCCCTTTGTGGACTCCTTTTCCCACTCACTTAACCTATCGATATCCCTTTGTAGACTCCTTTTCCCACTCACTTAACCTATCGATATCCCTTTGTAGACTCCTTTTCCCACTCACTTAACCTATCGATATCCCTTTGTAGACTCCTTTTCCCACTCACTTAACCTATCGATATCCCTTTGTAGACTCCTCTTCCCACTCACTTAACCTATCGATATCCCTTTGTGGACTCCTTTTCCCACTCACTTAACCTATCGATATCCCTTTGTGGACTCCTTTTCCCACTCACTTAACCTATCGATATCCCTTTGTGGACTCCTTTTCCCACTCACTTAACCTATCGATATCCCTTTGTAGACTCCTCTTCCCACTCACTTAACCTATCGCTATCCCTTTGTAGACTCCTTTTCCCACTCACTTAACCTATCGCTATCCCTTTGTAGACTCCTTTTCCCACTCACTTAACCTATCGCTATCCCTTTGTGGACTCCTTTTCCCACTCACTTAACCTATCGATATCCCTTTGTAGACTCCTCTTCCCACTCACTTAACCTATCGCTATCCCTTTGTAGACTCCTTTTCCCACTCACTTAACCTATCGCTATCCCTTTGTAGACTCCTTTTCCCACTCACTTAACCTATCGATATCCCTTTGTGGACTCCTTTTCCCACTCACTTAACCTATCGATATCCCTTTGTAGACTCCTTTTCCCACTCACTTAACCTATCGATATCCCTTTGTAGACTCCTCTTCCCACTCACTTAACCTATCGCTATCCCTTTGTAGACTCCTCTTCCCACTCACTTAACCTATCGATATCCCTTTGTAGACTCCTCTTCCCACTCACTTAACCTATCGCTATCCCTTTGTAGACTCCTTTTCCCACTCACTTAACCTATCGATATCCCTTTGTAGACTTCTTTTCCCACTCACTTAACCTATCGATATCCCTTTGTGGACTCCTTTTCCCACTCACTTAACCTATCGATATCCCTTTGTAGACTCCTTTTCCCACTCACTTAACCTATCGATATCCCTTTGTAGACTTCTTTTCCCACTCACTTAACCTATCGATATCCCTTTGTAGACTCCTTTTCCCACTCACTTAACCTATCGATATCCCTTTGTGGACTCCTTTTCCCACTCACTTAACCTATCGATATCCCTTTGTGGACTCCTTTTCCCACTCACTTAACCTATCGATATCCCTTTGTGGACTCCTTTTCCCACTCACTTAACCTATCGATATCCCTTTGTAGACTTCTTTTCCCACTCACTTAACCTATCGATATCCCTTTGTAGACTCCTTTTCCCACTCACTTAACCTATCGATATCCCTTTGTGGACTCCTTTTCCCACTCACTTAACCTATCGATATCCCTTTGTAGACTCCTTTTCCCACTCACTTAACCTATCGATATCCCTTTGTAGACTCCTCTTCCCACTCACTTAACCTATCGCTATCCCTTTGTAGACTCCTCTTCCCACTCACTTAACCTATCGATATCCCTTTGTAGACTCCTCTTCCCACTCACTTAACCTATCGCTATCCCTTTGTAGACTCCTTTTCCCACTCACTTAACCTATCGATATCCCTTTGTAGACTTCTTTTCCCACTCACTTAACCTATCGATATCCCTTTGTGGACTCCTTTTCCCACTCACTTAACCTATCGATATCCCTTTGTAGACTCCTTTTCCCACTCACTTAACCTATCGATATCCCTTTGTGGACTCCTTTTCCCACTCACTTAACCTATCGATATCCCTTTGTAGACTCCTTTTCCCACTCACTTAACCTATCGATATCCCTTTGTAGACTCCTCTTCCCACTCACTTAACCTATCGCTATCCCTTTGTAGACTCCTTTTCCCACTCACTTAACCTATCGCTATCCCTTTGTAGACTCCTTTTCCCACTCACTTAACCTATCGCTATCCCTTTGTGGACTCCTTTTCCCACTCACTTAACCTATCGATATCCCTTTGTAGACTCCTCTTCCCACTCACTTAACCTATCGCTATCCCTTTGTAGACTCCTTTTCCCACTCACTTAACCTATCGCTATCCCTTTGTAGACTCCTTTTCCCACTCACTTAACCTATCGATATCCCTTTGTGGACTCCTTTTCCCACTCACTTAACCTATCGATATCCCTTTGTAGACTTCTTTTCCCACTCACTTAACCTATCGATATCCCTTTGTAGACTCCTCTTCCCACTCACTTAACCTATCGATATCCCTTTGTAGACTCCTCTTCCCACTCACTTAACCTATCGATATCCCTTTGTAGACTCCTCTTCCCACTCACTTAACCTATCGCTATCCCTTTGTAGACTTCTTTTCCCACTCACTTAATCTATCGATATCCCTTTGTAGACTCCTTTTCCCACACACTTAACCTATCGATATCCCTTTGTAGACTCCTTTTCCCACTCACTTAACCTATCGCTATCCCTTTGTGGACTCCTTTTCCCACTCACTTAACCTATCGATATCCCTTTGTGGACTTCTTTTCCCACTCACTTAACCTATCGATATCCCTTTGTAGACTTCTTTTCCCACTCACTTAACCTATCGATATCCCTTTGTAGACTCCTTTTCCCACTCACTTAACCTATCGATATCCCTTTGTAGACTCCTTTTCCCACTCACTTAACCTATCGATATCCCTTTGTAGACTCCTTTTCCCACTCACTTAACCTATCGATATCCCTTTGTAGACTCCTTTTCCCACTCACTTAACCTATCGATATCCCTTTGTAGACTCCTCTTCCCACTCACTTAACCTATCGCTATCCCTTTGTAGACTCCTTTTCCCACTCACTTAACCTATCGATATCCCTTTGTGGACTCCTTTTCCCACTCACTTAACCTATCGATATCCCTTTGTAGACTTCTTTTCCCACTCACTTAACCTATCGATATCCCTTTGTGGACTCCTTTTCCCACTCACTTAACCTATCGCTATCCCTTTGTAGACTCCTTTTCCCACTCACTTAACCTATCGATATCCCTTTGTGGACTCCTTTTCCCACTCACTTAACCTATCGATATCCCTTTGTAGACTCCTCTTACCACTCACTTAACCTATCGCTATCCCTTTGTAGACTCCTTTTCCCACTCACTTAACCTATCGCTATCCCTTTGTAGACTCCTTTTCCCACTCACTTAACCTATCGATATCCCTTTGTGGACTCCTTTTCCCACTCACTTAACCTATCGATATCCCTTTGTAGACTCCTTTTCCCACACACTTAACCTATCGATATCCCTTTGTAGACTCCTTTTCCCACTCACTTAACCTATCGCTATCCCTTTGTGGACTCCTTTTCCCACTCACTTAACCTATCGATATCCCTTTGTGGACTTCTTTTCCCACTCACTTAACCTATCGATATCCCTTTGTAGACTCCTTTTCCCACTCACTTAACCTATCGATATCCCTTTGTAGACTCCTTTTCCCACTCACTTAACCTATCGATATCCCTTTGTAGACTCCTTTTCCCACTCACTTAACCTATCGATATCCCTTTGTAGACTCCTTTTCCCACTCACTTAACCTATCGATATCCCTTTGTAGACTCCTCTTCCCACTCACTTAACCTATCGATATCCCTTTGTAGACTCCTTTTCCCACTCACTTAACCTATCGATATCCCTTTGTGGACTCCTTTTCCCACTCACTTAACCTATCGATATCCCTTTGTAGACTTCTTTTCCCACTCACTTAACCTATCGATATCCCTTTGTGGACTCCTTTTCCCACTCACTTAACCTATCGCTATCCCTTTGTAGACTCCTTTTCCCACTCACTTAACCTATCGATATCCCTTTGTGGACTCCTATTCCCACTCACTTAACCTATCGATATCCCTTTGTAGACTCCTCTTCCCACTCACTTAACCTATCGCTATCCCTTTGTAGACTCCTTTTCCCACTCACTTAACCTATCGCTATCCCTTTGTAGACTCCTTTTCCCACTCACTTAACCTATCGATATCCCTTTGTGGACTCCTTTTCCCACTCACTTAACCTATCGATATCCCTTTGTAGACTCCTTCTCCCACTCACTTAACCTATCGCTATCCCTTTGTGGACTCCTTTTCCCACTCACTTAACCTATCGCTATCCCTTTGTGGACTTCTTTTCCCACTCACTTAACCTATCGCTATCCCTTTGTAGACTCCTTTTCCCACTCACTTAACCTATCGATATCCCTTTGTGGACTCCTTTTCCTACTCACTTAACCTATCGATATCCCTTTGTAGACTCCTCTTCCCACTCACTTAACCTATCGCTATCCCTTTGTAGACTCCTTTTCCCACTCACTTAACCTATCGCTATCCCTTTGTAGACTCCTTTTCCCACTCACTTAACCTATCGATATCCCTTTGTGGACTCCTTTTCCCACTCACTTAACCTATCGATATCCCTTTGTAGACTCCTTCTCCCACTCACTTAACCTATCGCTATCCCTTTGTGGACTCCTTTTCCCACTCACTTAACCTATCGATATCCCTTTGTGGACTCCTTTTCCCACTCACTTAACCTATCGATATCCCTTTGTAGACTCCTTCTCCCACTCACTTAACCTATCGCTATCCCTTTGTGGACTCCTTTTCCCACTCACTTAACCTTTCGATATCCCTTTGTAGACTCCTCTTCCCACTCACTTAACCTATCGATATCCCTTTGTAGACTCCTTTTCCCACTCACTTAACCTATCGATATCCCTTTGTGGACTCCTTTTCCCACTCACTTAACCTATCGATATCCCTTTGTAGACTCCTTCTCCCACTCACTTAACCTATCAATATCCCTTTGTAGACTCCTTTTCCCACTCACTTAACCTATTGATATCCCTTTGTGGACTTCTTTTCCCACTCACTTAACCTATGTATACCTCTTATATTAACCTATGTGCACTCCTTATATTACTCTTATACTCTCACCTATTTTGGTGTCATCAGCAAATACAGCAACCATGTCTGCTGTGCCTCCATCCAAGACATTAGTATAAAGGGGGAAAATTTGAGAACCCAAAACTGATCCCTTTGGCACACCACCCAGATCATCTTGTCAACCAGCAACTCTTCAATCCACCTCAATATATCACTCCATACACCATGGTGGATTGTGATGTAGAATTGTTATTTTTCTGAGCATACACAAGGAAATCTGCAGATGCTGGAAATTCAAACCTGTCCTGACGAAGGGTCTCGGCCCGAAATGTCGACAGTGCTTCTCCTTATAGATGCTGCCTGGCCTGCTGTGTTCCACCAGCATTTTGTGTGTTTTGTTATTTTTCTTGTAGTTTAACCTTCTAATGTTTAATTGTTTTTATATAATCACCTATATAAATGTAATTGATTAGTGAATTTTCTAGTAATTATTGTAGAGTTGCTTCTGTATTTCTCTGGAAATGTCTTAATTTTCAGTAGCAGGTGTCATGCCACTTGAATGGGTCTATTATATAGGTTAATTGTTATCAATGGAATTGTTGCAGTCACAAGCCCGAGTCTTAGATGACCATGATTGCTGCTTCCTTTGTCTTTTCATTCTTCTCTCAATTCCTTTTCCTTGTTCATTTTCCATTGTTGTACCACTTAGTAATATGATCGCAAGCAATAAGCTTTATAGTTCATTCTTGACTTCCAAAGAACCTCTAGGTCACATAAGTATCAGAATTCAACAACCATATACCAGGTGTGTTTATTTCCACAATGATTTTTTAGTGTGCCAACTTATCAAATGCCTTCTGGAGATTTAGGTATTGTACATCCACTGGTTCATCCTTATCCACAACATATTACCTCTTCAAAGAACTACAATAAATTGTTCAATCATTATACCCCTTTCACAAAACCATGTTGGCTCTGTCTGACTGCCTTGAATTCTTCTAAGTACCTTGCTCAATTACAGCCTCTAACGACGATCTATTCAAAAAGGGAAGGGGAATGATTAATACAACTGGACTGCCTTTCTGCTGGTGGGAGCTTCTGAGTGGAACATGCCAGATTTTGCCAGGATAGATCAGAATCAGAATTAGGTTTATTATCACTGACATACAGTATATCATGAAATTTGTTTTGTGGCAGCAGTACAGTACAACACAACACATAAAAAATAATGTAACTTACAATTAAAAAATAAATAAATAGTGCACAAACAGGAATAATGAGGACCATTCAGAAATCTGAAGCAGGGGGAAGAAACTCTTCCTAAAATGTTGAGCGTGGGTCTTTAGGCTGCTGCACTTCCTCCCTGATGGCTGTAATGAGAAGAGGGCATGTCCTGGGTGGAGAGGGTCATAATAGAAACATAGAAAACCTACAGCACAATACAGACCTTTCGGCCCACAATGCTGTGCCGAACATGTCCTTACCTTAGAAATTACCTAGGGTTACCCATAGCCCTCTATTTTTCTAAGCTCCATGCACCTATCAAGGAGTCTCTTAAAAGACCCTATCATATCCACCTCCATAATGATGGATGTTGCCTTCTTGAGCTACTACCTTTTGGAAATGTCCTTGATGGTGGGGAGGTTGAGCTGGCAACCCTCCACAGCCTCATCAGAAGCACTTGTGATGGAGCCTGATACACTTCTGAAAGATTGTGAAAATGAGGGCTACGGGGATCGTTCATAGGAGATGAAACCTGTGGCAGTTCACCCATGATCATCTTGAATGGTAGGACAGTCTTTAAGGGCTTGTTGACCTACTCCTACTCCTATTTCTTGTGTTTTTGTGTAGCTGTATTGTGTAATTTACTCAAGAGAAAAAAAAAGAGCATTAGCCTAATTAAGATCCTATATCAAGCTGTACACCATACTGTGACAACGGACAACGAGCTCAGTGACTGTTTTAATGTGATATCTAGTGCCAAACAAAGTTGCACTTACATTTTAGCACGGTGATTCATTTGTGATGGGACTTGCACCCAGCATCAAATCAAGAATGAATGGACCAGCAACGAACTTGAGGGCTTCTAAATACATCAATGTCTTTGATTACCAAAATCCCGGACCTCCTTGGTGAATAACACTGTGAGGCCACCTCTGCCACGTTAGTTCAAAGAGAGGAGGTATTAGCATTTTCTCAAGGACAAATACAAACCGGGCATGGATGTCTGCAATGCCCAATGCCCACATCCTGGACTTAAAGAAGATGTTCCAAGTGACATTCGGTTTATTAATACAGAGTCATAGAGCTACAGCACAGAAAGAGGCCATTTGGCCTATCTAGTGCTTGTCAAATTGTTATTCTGCTAATCCTATCGAGGGTAGCTGAACCCTCCATACCCCTCCCATCCATGTACTTATCCACATTTCTCTCAAACCTGTATACACTGCTTCTGCTGGCAGCTCGTTAATGCTCGCACCACCCTCTGGGTGAAGATCTCCCTCGGGTTCCCCTAAAATATTTCACCTTTCACCATGGATGTATGACTTTAGTTCTAGTCTCACCCAACCTGAGGGGAAAATGCTTGCATATATCTGACCCCTCATAATTTTATATATCTCTATAAGATCTCTCCTCATTCTCCTATGCTTCAGAGAATGAAGTCCTAACCGATTAAGCATTTCCCCTTAACCTAGGTCCTCAAGTCCTGGCAACATCCTTGTAAATTGTTCTGCATATTTTCTAACTTATTAGTATTTTTTCCGTAGTTAAGTGAACAGAACTGCATAAAATACTTAAAAACTAGGCCTTACCAACATCTTATACAATTTCAATACAATGTCCCAACTTCTGTAAAATATAAATATACGCGGTTATACAAATATAAAAGAACATGAAATTTCCTCCAGGCATAAGCCAGAGAGATTGGGTTCTATACAAAATGTCTAAAATTGTAGGCCATTATAATTAGTTTTGATGCTGGACATAAAGGTGCAGGCGAGGGGTAACGCCCAGCCACAAATCAGTGTTAGAGCATCACAACAATAACTAAGAGAGGCTGTATACCACCTTGGGTTTGTTCCACTCCATACAATATGATTACAGCTGATCCCTTGCTTCTAAATTTTTCCAACTGATCCCTTGTATCATTTAAGGATCTAAAAATCTATTCAGTTCAGCATTGAATCTGCTCAGTAATGAATTGACAGTCCTCCAAATAAGAAGGGAAAGTGCTCAGCAGATTAAACAAATCTGTGGGGAGAGTAACAGTTAACGTTTCAATAACCAGACATCAGAATTCTGTTTGTGCAGTGTGCATGTTCATTTCGGAGAAGTTAATGTAGATAGTCAGACACTATCCTCCATCGGAATATCAAAGGTAATTGCAGAGCAAAGGCTGGATGTTGTTGACTTTCATGTACTGCCCATGTTCTAATATGGGCTGGGAATGTGGAGATCCAACAAGCACTTAGAGTCAGGCACAGACTGTGGAAGCAGACCCTTTGGCCCAATTCATCCATGACAATCAATTTGCCTACCTGAACTAGTAACCACTTGCCTGCATTTGGCCTATATCCCTCCAATCATTCGTATCCATGTACCTTTCTAAATGTCTTTTAAGCATTGTAATTGTACCTCTTCTATTACTTCCACTGGCATCTTGTTCCGTTTACCTACCACCCTCCCATTTTACATCTATGCCCTCTGGATTTAGCCTGGAAACAGTGACCATCCATCTTTCTGATCACAACCATGATTTTATATACTCCTATACAATCACCTCTTAACCTCCTACTTTCCAGGGGAGAAAAAGCCCTAGCCTATCGAGTCTCTCCTTATATCTCATCTTTATCACATCCATTTCAGCTTTGTGGCCCAAACTGCACACATTATATAACACCATAAGACCTAAAACATTGGAATAGAATTAGACCATTAATCCAACAAGTCTATTCTGCTATTCCATCATGGCTGATTTATTATCTCTGTCAACCTTATTCTCCTGCCTTCTTACTAATCAAGAACCTTTCAACCACTGCTTTAAATATACCCAAATACTTGGCCTCCACAGCCATCTGTGGCAACAATTCCACAGATTCACCACCCTCATGCGAAAGAAATTCCTCCTTATCTCGGTACTAAATGAAGTCCTAACTCCAAGTGTGACCTCACAAATGTCTTGTACAGTTGCAACATGAGATCTCAGCTCCTGTGGTCAACGCCTGGACTGATGAGGACAAGCATGCCATCCACATTTAGTCGACAGTGTCCAGTGTAGCACAGATGTCTTTGAGCTACATTGGCATATCCTGAGGATGTTTGATACAGGGATCCCTAAGCAAATCACCCAAGCATATCAACACAAAACAATGACAAAGTTCAAAAATCAAATAGAACTACTGATACTAAAAATCTGAAATAAAATTAGAAAATGCAAGGAACATTCGAGATCAGGATCAGGATTATTATCACTGAGAGACATCATAAAAAGTGTTGTTCTGTTGCAGCAGTACAGAGCAATACATGAAAAATACAAGATCACAAGACAAAGGAGCAGAAGTAGGCCATTCGGCCCATCAAGTCTGCTCCGCCACTCCACCAGGAGCTAAACTATTCTCCCATCTTGTTCCAATTTCCGGCTTTTCCCCCATATTCTTTGATACCCTGATTAATTAGATACCTATCAATCTCCTCCTTAAGCACTCTCGATGATCGGGCCTCCACAGCTGTATGTGGCAATGAATTCCATAAATCCACAACCCTCTGGCTAAAAAAATTTCTCCTCATCTCTGTTTTAAATGGGTACCCTCTATTTCTAAGACTGTGGCCTCTTGTCCTGGATTCACCCACCAAGGGAAACAGCCTTTCCACATTTACTCTGTCCAACCGTTTCAACATTCAAAATGTTTCTATGAGATCCCCTCTCGTTCTTCTATACTCTAATGAATACAGTCCAAGAGCCAACAAACGCTTCTCATGTTAGCCCCTGCATTCCAGGAGTCATCCTCGTAAATCTTCTCTGACCTCTGTCCAACATCAGTGCATCCCTTCTAAGATAGGGGGCCCAAAACTGCACACGGTATTCCAAATGAGGTCTCACCAGTTGCAATAAGAAAGAAAATAAATAAATAATGCAAAAGAGGGTTAGTGAGGTAATGCTCATGGACTGTTCAGAGATTTGATAAGGGGGAAGAACCTGTTGCTAAGTGGGCGCTCGGGTATGCTGGAGACACAGAGGCTTCCCGACTGCTCTCCTGGCAATCTGCTTTCCAAATGTCCGCTCTGTTACAAAATAAGATGGACAAGTTACTGCTGCTCATCCGGACTATACGCCTGTATTTCTGCCTTTATTTTTGTTGAAACGTGGCTCAACCCAGACATACCGGACCACTTTGTTCAAATGCCAGGTTACCAGCTATTTGTAATAGCACACTAAGCGGCAAATCACATGGTGGTGCTTTCTGCATGTGTATAAATAACAGATGGTGCAGGGATGTGTCCGTCATTCTTTCTGTTTCCTCTGCTGACTTAAGGCTCTTTTCATTCATTGGAAACCATGAATTTCACTCTGTTATCCTGGCCGGTATTTACACTGCCTCTCAAACAAATGCTCCATCTGCACAATGGCTATTAGCTGATAACATTTATGATTTGGAAAATAAATTTCCTTATACTATGATTTTTGTAATGGGGGATTCTAACCATTGTAACATGAAACATGATCTGCTCAGATGATTAGTTGCCGCACACGAGGACAAAACTTTGGGCCACTGATATACCAACGTTAAAGAGGCATTCTATCATTTTCCCCGGGTACCCGCAGCAACCCTGACCATGCCACGATCATGCTTGTTCCTCACTATAAACAAAACAGGAACAGTCTACACCAACCACGACCATCAGATGGCAATGGACTGCTGAGGCTTTTGGAAGGCTGAGAGACTGCTGAGGTTCTACAGATTGGAAGGCCATAGAAGGTTGGTGTAGCAGTATAGATGAATATGCAGACACTGTAACATCCTACGTATCCTTGTGTGAAGATGTCTTCCTGAAAAGATCGCTGTGAGGTATAACAATGACAAGCCATGGTTCACCAAGGAGTTGAGGACTCTCAGATCTGCAAAGGATCATGCCTACAGGTCTGAAAACAGAGAGGAATAAAACTCTGCAAGAATGACTAGAATGAGACTTCAATAGCAATAGCCAGGTAGTCTGGAGTTCCCTACAAAGTCTTACCAACTTCGAGTCCTCCCAAGTCCCCCCCTCCCCTTCCTTCATCAATCAGCCAGCTTGATCAGCATCTATCTCTTCTCAGTTCCTCTGAACCTGATATGCTGAGCCCTACCCCCTCCTTTCAAAACCACTCCAATGTCACTATCCCCCATTCACCCCAGACCTTCTTCAGCCTCTCCCCCCTCTTGTCCCTTCCCTCCTTCCCACCATTTACATTCTGTGAAACAAGAAGATGTTCACAAACTTTGGAAAAAAGAACATTCGGAAAGTTGCAGGCCCTGATGGCATTTCACCTGGTACTCCAAGGCACTGTGTGGCTCAGCTAGCATCCGTCTTCACTGAGATATTGAACACCTCTTTGCAACTATACAGGGTTCTGGGCTGCTTTAAAGTCGCTACAATCATTCCACTTCCCAATAAAGACGAGATCACTGGATTTAATGATTATAGGCCAGTCGCTCTGACTTCAGTAGTTATGAAAACCTTTGAAAGTCCAATGTTGGCCGACCTGAAATCCATGATTGAAACCTCTTCTTGACCCATTACAGTTTGCTTATAGCGTAAGTTGCTCAGTTGAGGATACAATTAACTTGTGCCTTCATTACATGCTTCAACATTTGGACTCCCCCAACACCTATGTGAGGATCTTGCTTGTGGATTTTGTTTCAGAGTTGCTCCACAGCAAGCTAATCCAGCCAGCCGCACCCTACAGCATCTGTCAATGGATTACGAACTTTCTGATAGGAAGGAAGCAGGATGTAAGGCTGGGCTCCTACTTGCCTGATCCAATGTCTATAAGCACAGGCTCTCCTCGGGCTGTGTTCTTTCATGCCTCCTGTTCTCACTTTATACAAAGGCTGCTCCTCCACAGACAAATCCATTAAAATCCTAAGGTTTACCGATGACATGACTGTAGTTGGTCTCATCTCTAGTGAAGATGTGACGTGCTATCAAAAAGAGGTAGACGGCTTTGCAGCATGGGGCATTCGTAACAACTTGGAACTTAATGCTATTAAGACAGGTAGAAATGAGGATTGACTGAACTCAAAATTAATGGTCAGACTGTGTCTGTGGTCGAGTCATTCAGTTTCCTGGGGACCACCATTACCAATATATTGAAGTGGACAAAACATTACGTTCATCACTAGGAAAGCCCGACAGAGACTGTTCTTCCTACACCAGCTTTAGAAACTTAACATCTGAGGGCATATTCTGATTAATTTTTACTCAGCCATCACTGAAAGTGTTGTAACCACCTCTGTCACCACTTGTCGGTAGCTGACAGCCAATGATCTTCTCTGCTGAGTGGACCATTTGGTTTCTCGCTGCTTCCTCCCTTTCCAAGACCAGGTTGCAGTGAATGGTCCACTCAGCAGAGAAGATCACTGGCTGTCAGCTACCCACATTAAAGGACCTGTTCATTGCCGGAGTGAAGAAAAGAGCTGGAAAAATTACTGCTGACTCCACCCAGCCTCGCAGTCACATATTCAACAAACTGCCAGCAGGGAGATGCTGCAAATCCATCACCACCAGGATTACAGGTCATCTCTGAAGCTTCTTTCCTGTGGCTATCCAGCTTCTCAACAAAACTCACTGGGTGTAATACCCTAACTGTCCCAGCACAACATCCATTAGAAGGTCGTTCCTGCTCTCCTTGTTCTGTTGATAATTATTTTGTCTGGTTATTTAAGTTTAATTATTGATATTTATGCTAATTGTTGATTGCTCATGGCTGTTTGCACTATTGTCTTGTAAACTGTTGGTTGCTTTGTGTTGTTTGTTATGGTATTGTCCTGTTTTTTTGCTTGGCATCGAACCACAATCAATTTCAGTATGTTTCAATAAGTGATTCTGACTCTAAAACGTTGAGTCTGGGTTTTCAGGCTCCCTGATGGTAATAATGAGAAAAAGGCATGTCCCAGGTGGTGAGGGCCCTTAATGCCTTTTTCAGGCACAGCTTTTTGAAGATGTTCTTGATAGTGGGGAGGGTTGTGCCTACGATGAGGCTGGCTGAACGTACAACCCTCTGCAGCTTCTTATGATCCTGTGCGTTGAAGCATCCACACTAGATGCATGTCAGAATGCTCTCCACAGTAGAGGAGGCTGATGCATATTGGAGGCGAAGTCGAGGTGTGTGGAGCAGAGCAAAGTTGGAGTGGAGGAGAGGCAGATTCTACCTAGACCGAGAGCGATGCTTGATTGATCTAAGCACTGGGCTGATTTGGAAAGGTCAGGTATGGGCCGAAGTGTGGCGGTGGGTTTAGGCCCAGTGTATCTCGATGCAACAAGGCCCAGGGCCTAGAGTGAGGAACGCCCCAGTGTTTGGACGATTTAAATGACGGACCATATGGATCGAAAAGGCAGGGTGTCAGGAACAGAAGCAAGGTTTGGGCCAGTTCTGCTTGCTGCTCTGCGATGTTTACTCTGGTTTGCGTTGCACTGAGGCTGAGGGCTCGTTCCGGCTGTCCCAGGTTTTGTGCCTGCAGGCTCTGCGATGTTTACTGAACTGAGGCCGAGGCTGTGGGCTCGCTCCCGCTGCTCCAGGCTCCATGGCTGCGGGCTTCACAACATTTACTCCGCTTTGTGCCGAACTGAGGCTGCGGCTATGGGCCTACTCTGGCTGTTCCAGGCTTCGTGTCTGAGGAGTCATTTCATTCTAAATGCTATTTGCGTACTTTTATTGTTTCTACGATTTGATTTTTTGCTCTGCACAATGTGTGTTTGTCTGTCTTTCTTTAATGGATTCTTTTGTGTTTCTTGTGTTGTGGCTGCCTGTAAGGAGATGAATCTCAAGGTTGTATAATCTATAACATACAGTACTTCGAACTTTGAAATCTGCTAAAGCCTTTGGTGACGTGGCAAATCTCAAACTCCTAATGAGGTACATCTATTAGGATATACTTCACCCTCTTTGTGATTGATTTAATATGTTGGGCCCAGGAAAGATCCTCTGAGATGCTCACCCTTTCCACCACTGACCCCTTAATGAGGACTGTGGGGTCAGTCAGCATCGATGAAGAGAGAAACAGAATGTAATGCTTCGTGTTCCAGATTCTATGTCACAATGAGAGCTCTGCTTTTCTGCCTGATCTGCTGAGTATTCCAAAATTCAAATTAAGTTCAATGTAAATTTATTGTCGAAGTACATATATGTCACCATATAATACTCGGAGATTTATTTTCTTCCAGGCATTCACAGTAGAACAAACAACTACAGTAGAATTAATGAAAAACTATACACAAAGCTTGACAAACAGCCGATGTGCTAAAGAAGACAAACTATGCTAATACAAAACAAAATAATAATAACTATATACTGTAAGTAAATAAATAATATTGAGAACATGAATTGGAGAGCCCTTGAAAGCAAATAGGAACATAGAAAACCTACAGCACAATACAGGCCCTTCGGCCCACAAAGCTATGCCAAACATGTCCTTATCTTAGAACTACCTGGGCTTACCGATAGCCCTCTATTTTTCTAAGCTCCATGTATCCATCCAGGAGTCTCTTATGAATGTATAGATTGTGGAATCAGTTCAGTGTTGAGATGGGTGTAGGGTAGTAACTGTTCCTGAACCTTGCGGTGTGGGACCCAAGGCTCCTGTGTCTCCTGTCCAATGGTAGTAACAAAAGGGCAAAGCCTGCATGATTGGGGTCCTTGATTATGGATGCCGATTTCTTGTGGCAGCGCTCCTTGTAATCTGCTCAATGATGGGGAGGGTTTTTTCCCTGTGACGGACTGGGGTGTGGCACTTTCTGTAGAAAGAGGCATGGGTCAGGTACAACAGCTGGGATCAGGTGTACCCTGAGTGAAGTGCAAGGGATGCAGGTGTGAACTGGAGAAAGAAATCAGGAGGGCAAAAAGGGGACGTGAGGTTACCTTGGCAGAGAAGGTTAAGTAGAAATCAAAAATATTTCATGTATATTAAGGAAAAAAGTAACTAGAGAGAGAATAGAGCCCCTCAAAGATTGAAGTGGACATCTTTGTATGGAGCTGTAGGAGATGGGCGAGGTTCTTAATGAATTTCTCTTCTTTTTACTGTACAGAGAAACTACAGAAACCTACTGGCTGTCGATGGAGTAGCAGCGTTTTTATAGCTACTCTACTTAATTTACTGTTTCCAACTTGTTTTGAAAACGTACTTTTAAACGCAATATTGTTTTATGACGAGGGGTACCAAAGCTACTAAAAAAAGAAGAGGACCCTCCTATAACTTTGGAATCTATTATGGAGACACTTCAGAAGCATAAAAATGAACTTTCGGAGGAGTTCCAGCAGAAATTCTGGCAACTCAGTGCTGAATTTAAAGGAATGGATGTGAAATTGGATTCTATTAAAAAAAACTTTAAGTGAACACGATAAACGGATAAAAGAGAATGAAGACACTTTGACGATGTTGGATGCGAAGATTAATGATCTGGAAAAGATCTGTGATAAACAGTCAAAGGTTAATGAAATATTAAGACAGAAGATTATCAACTTTGAAAATAGAAGCAGAAGAAATAATTTACGAATTCTGGGTTTTAAAGAGTTAATGCAAGGCAATCAGCCTTCGGAATTTTTTGCAAATCTTTTGCCTAACTTATTTCTGAATATTTCAAAATCTCCACCTGAAATAGACCGAGCTCATAGATCACCAGTACCGAGACCTCCTCCAGGAGAACGACCCCATTCAGTGATAATTTGTCTTCATGACTTTTAAACAAAGGAACTTTTAATTTGTGAATCTTGTCAGAAAGGTATGATTGATTATGAAGGCCAGAAGATCAGAATTGCAGAGGATTTTTCACCCGAGGTGTTGAATGAATGCTTCAAGTTTTAAAAGGTTATGTCGGAATTGTATAATGAAGGTTTTAAACCCTCACTTTGTTACCCCGCTTGTCTTAGAATCATTTTGAAAAATGGCTCTCAGAAATGGTTCCGTTTGACTCAAGAGGTGCAGGATTTTTTAATTTCTGAATCAGTATCAGAAGTTTAAGTTCAATAATTCCCTACGTAAATCTATGTTGCATCTGCCTGATGGATCCTTTTTTTGGAATCAGCAGTCTAACTGTTCATCACTTTCTTTTACAAACAATTTTTTTTTACTTTTGGTATTCCTTTGTATCTAATTTTTTTTTGTACTTTTATTTCTTTGCTCAGGAAAATAAGGATTGAACATCAGTAAGTTTTCACTGAGTTAATACTTACCAAGTCAATATGTTCTGAACACAAAGTATACCGCAGATGCTGTGGTCAAATCAATGCGTACAAACGAGCTGGATGAACTCAGCAGGTTGGGCAGCATCCGTTGAAATGTTCTGAATTTTCTTAGTTCTTTTTAATATTTTATACTCTATTTTTTCATGAAGTTTTTTTAATAAGTTTAATTTTGCTCTGATTTTTGTTGTGTCTTGTTGGAATGTAGTTAGCCTTGAAAATTTTTGGGAGCTCAGCCAGTAGATGGTTTTGGGAGGGTAATGTTGGTAGGTTTAACTGTCGACTGCCCGTTGGTTGACTTTCTCTCTTTTGGTGGGTTTCTTCTTTTCTATCAGCTGTTTGGTTCTCTTAGCTTCATTTATTGCTTGGTTACTTTATCTTAAAGCTCATTGTTTGGATTTAATATACACGCCAGCAGTTTTTACTGTAACCTCTCTTTTAAGTAATATTTAAAATGGACCCTACTATTAATTTATTTAGTTTTAATGTGAAAGGATAAACCATCCTGTGAAATGTAACAAGATATTTATATTAAGAAATTGAATGTCTCAATTATTTTTTGATAAAAACACATGCTTGTAAATGTGATAATTTATGTCTTTTCAGCCATTGGAAGAGCTTATTTTTTCATTCCTCCTTTCAGGCTAAGGCCAGAGGAGTTTTGATTCTTATAGACAATTCAGTTTCTTTCGTTCAACATAATGTAGTGTCTGATACCAATGGGTATTTTCTTATAGTGTCAGGGAAATTAGATAATAAATTAATGGCTTTTGCTAAGTTGTATATCTCGAATATAGATGATCCATGTTTTTTGAACACTTTTTTTCGCTTTTACCAGATTTAAGTATGTATTCTCTGGTTTTAGGAGGAGACTTCAACTGTTGTTTAGACCCCGTCTTAGATTGCTCATCTTTTAAATGATTGGCTTTTAGTAGATCTTCCCCCTTTATCCAATCGTTTATAACGAAATGTGATATTGTTGATAATCGGCACTTTTTGCATCCAACAGATGAAGAGTACTTATTTTTTTCTCATGTTCATCATACATATTCCAGGATTGATTTTTTTTTATTGATAGTCAATTGATTCCATTGGTTCGATCATGCGAATATGAAAAAATTGCTGTTTCAGATCATGCTCCTGTGTTTTTATCTTTAAATCTTTTGGGTGTCTCCAAATAAACAGATTCTGGCATTTTAATCCAACTCTGTTGTCTGATAAGGATTTAAAAAAAATTTTGGAGAGACAAATTACTCTTTTTTTTTGAAGAGAATACACTAGAAGAGACTTCTAGTCTTAGAAACATAGAAACATAGAAAATAGGTGCAGGAGTAGGCCATTCGGCCCTTCGAGCCTGCACCACCATTCAATATGATCATGGCTGATCATCCAACTCAGAACCCTGTACCTGCTTTCTCTCCATACCCCCAATCCCTTTAGCCACAAGGGCCATATCCAACTTCCTCTTAAATATAGCCAATGAACCGGCCTCAACTGTTTCCTGTGGCAGAGAATTCCACAGATTCACCACTCTCTGTGTGAAGACGTTTTTCCTCATCTCGGTCCTAAAAGGCTTCCCCTTTATCCTTAAACTGTGACCCCTCGTTCTGGACTTCCCCAACATCAGAAACAATCTTCCTGCATCTAGCCTGTCCAATCCCTTTAGAATTTTATACGTTTCAATAAGATCCCCCCTCAATCTTCTAAATTCCAGTGAGTATAAGCCTAGTCGATCCAGTCTTTCTTCATATGAAGGTCCTGCCATCCCAGGAATCAATCTGGTGAACCTTCTCTGTACTCCCTCGATGGCAAGAATGTCTTTCCTCAGATTAGGGGACCAAAACTGCACACAATGCTCTAGGTGCGGTCTCACCAAGGCCTTGTACAACTGCAGTAGAACCTCCCTGCTCCTGTACTCAAATCCTTTTGCTATGAATGCCAACATACCATTTGCCTTTTTCACCGCCTACTGTACCTGCATGCCCACCTTCAATGACTGGTGTATAATGACACCCAGGTTTCGTTACACCTCCTCTTTTCCTAATCGGCCACCGTTCAGATAATAATCTGTTTTCCTGTTCTTGCAACCAAAGTGGATAACCTCACATTTATCCACATTAAATTGCATCTGCCATGAATTTGCCCACTCACCTAACTTATCCAAGTCACCTTGCATCCTCTTAGCATCCTCCTCACAGCTAACACCGCCGCCCAGCTTCATGTCATCCGCAAACTTGGAGATGCTGCATTTAATTCCCTCGTCTAAATCATTAATATATATTGTAAACAACTGGGGTCCCAGCACTGAGCCTTGCGGTACCCCACTAGTCACTGCCTGCCATTCTGAAAAGGTCCCGTTTACTCCCACTCTTTGCTTCCTGTCTGCAACCAATTCTCTATCCACATCAATACCATACCCCCAATACCGTGTGCTTTAAGTTTGCACACTAATCTCCTGTGTGGGACCTTGTCAAAAGCCTTTTGAAAATCTAAATATACCACATCGACTGGCTCTCCCCTATCCACTCTACTTGTTACATCTTCAAAAAATTCTATAAGATTCGTCAGACATGATTTTCCTTTCACAAATCCATGCTGACTTTGTCCGATGATTTCACCTCTTTCCAAATGTGCTGTTATCACATCTTTGATAACCAACTCTAGCATTTTCCCCACCACCGATGTCAGACTAACTGGTCTATAATTCCCCAGTTTCTCTCTCCCTCCTTTTTTAAAAAGTGGGGTTACATTAGCCACCCTCCAGTCCTCAGGAGCTAATCCAGAATCTAAGGAGTTTTGAAAAATTATCACTAATGCATCCACTATTTCTTGGGCTACTTCCTTAAGCACTCTGGGATGCAGACCATCTGGCCCTGGGGATTTATCTGCCTTTAATCCCTTCAATTTACCTAACACCACTTCCCTACTAACATGTATTTCCCTCAGTTCCTCCATCTCACTAGACCCTCGGTCCCCTACTATTTCCGGAAGATTATTTATGTCGTCTTTAGTGAAGACAGAACCAAAGTAGTTATTCAACTGGTCTGCCAAGTCCTTGTTCCCTATGATCAATTCACCTGTTTCTGAGGGACCTACATTTGTCTTAACCAATCTTTTTCTTTTCACATATCTATAAAAGCTTTTACAGTCAGTTTTTACATTCCCTGCCAGCTTTCTCTCATAATCTTTTTTCCCTTTCCTAATTAAGCCCTTTGTCCTCCTCTGCTGGTCTCTGAATTTCTCCCAGTCCTCAGGTGTGCCGCTTTTTTTTGCTAATTTATATGTTTCTTCTTTGGACTTGATACTATCCCTGATTTCCCTTGTCAGCCACAGGTGCACTACCTTCCCTGGTTTATTCTTTTGCCAAACTGGGATGAACAATTGTTGTAGTTCATCCATGCGATCTTTAAATGCTTGTCATTGAATGTCCCCCGTCAACCCTTTAAGTATCATTTGCCAGTCTATCTTAGCTAATTCACGTCTTATACCTTCAAAGTTACCCTTCTTTAAGTTCAGAACCTTTGTTTCTGAATTAACTATGTCACTCTCCATCTTAATGAAGAATTCCACCATATTATGGTCACTCTTACCGAAGGGGCCTCGCACGACGATTGCTAACTAGCCCTTCCTCATTGCTCAATACCCAATCTAGAATGGCCTGCTCTCTAGTTGGTTCCTCGACATGTTGGTTCAGAAAACCATCCCGCATACATTCCAAGAAATCCTCTTCCTCAGCACCCTTACCAATTTGGTTCACCCAATCGATATGTAGATTGAAGTCACCCATTATAACCACTGTTCCTTTATTGCACGCATTTCTAATTTCCTGTTTAATGCCATCCTCAACCTCACTACTACTGTTGGGTGGCCTGTACACAACTCCCACCTGCGTTTTCTGCCCCTTAGTGTTATGCAGCTCTACCCATATCGATTCCACATCCTCCAGGGTAATATCCTTCCTTTCTATTGCGTTAATCTCCTCCCTAAGCAGCAATGCTACCCCACCTCCTTTTCTTTCCTGTCTATCCCTCCAAAATATTGAATATCCCTGGATGTTGAGCTCCCATCCTTGGTCACCCTGGAGCCATATCTCTGTGATCCCAACTATATCATATTCATTAATAACTATCTGCACATTCAATTCATCCACCTTGTTACGAATGCTCCTCGCATTGACACACAAAGCCTTCAGGCTTGTTTTTACAACACTCTTGGCCCTTATACAATTATGTTGAAAAGTGGCTCTTTTTGCTTTTTGCCCTGGATTTGCCTGCCTGCCACTTTTACTTTTCACCTTACTACTTTTTGCTTCTACCCTCATTTTACAACCCTCTGTCTCTCTGCACTTGTTTCCATCCCCCTGCCACATTAGTTTAAAGCCTCCTGAACAGCATTAGCAAACGCTCCCCCTAGGACATTGTTTCCAGTCCAGCCCAGGTGCAGACCGTCCTGTTTATACCGGTCCCACCTCCCCCAGAACTGGTTCCAATGCCCCAGAAATTTGAATCCCTCCCCCTTGCACCATTTCTCAAGCCACGTATTCATCTGAAATATCCTCCTATTTCTACTCTGACTAGCACATGACACTGGTAGTTTTATTTTATGGGATGCTTTAAAGGCTTATATTAGAGGACAAATTATTTCTTTTACTGCAAGTGTTAAGAAAAAAGTTAATAAGGAGAGAATTGAATTAGCCCATCAGTTGAAACAATTAGACCAAAAACATGCTTTGGCTCCAGATCCTGTTTTATATAAAAGACGTGTTGAAATTAAATACAATCTGCTTTTAACTTATCCAATTGAAACTCAGCTTTTAAAAGATAAAAGTTCAGTTTTATGTTTATGGAGATAAAACGGGTAAACTTTTGGCTACCAATTAAAGACCTTCATAGTTAAGTGCCAAATTACAGAAATGTGTAATGCTAATGATAATAAAACATCTGAACTTTTAGAAATAAACGATACTTTTAGAGAATTCTATTCTAAACTTTATAGTTCTGATCCTCCTAAAGATAATACTGTAATGAATAATTTCTTAGATCGATTAAACATTCCTACACTTTCTGATGATAATTGAAAATTTCTGGATCAACACATTTCTTATGAGGAAATTGCCGAGGTTGTTCGCTCTTTGCACTCGGGGAAGGCTCTGGGTCCTGATGGATTTTCTGGAGAGTTTTATAAGGCTTTTTCCTCTTTGCTTGTACCTCACTTATATTCAGTCCTTTTGGACTCTTTTAAATTAGATAGGTTGCCATAATCTTTTTATGAAGCCTCTACTTCACTTATTCTTAAAAAGAATAAGGATCCAACTGAATGTTCTTATTATAGACCAATTTCCTTACTTAATGTTGATACCAAAATTTTATCTAAACTTTTGGCTCATAGGATTGAAAATATATTGCCATCTATTATTTCTGATGATCAGGCTGGATTTATCAAAAATCAAAACTCTCACTTTAATATTTGTCGATTATTGTATGTTATTTATTCTCCTTCTAAAGAGATATCAGAATGTGTGATATCTTTAGATGGAATTATTTATTTAAAACTTTAGAAAAATTTAACTTTGGGCCCGATTTTATTCAATGGATTAAATTACTTCATCTATCTCCCTCCGCTCAGGTTCTTACCAACTCTCAGAATTCTAAACCATTTAAACTTCAAAGTGGAACTAGACAAGGTTGTCCTTTGAATCCTTTGCTTTTTGTTGTGGTCTTAGAACCTCTAGCTATTGCTTTCTGGGAATCCAATGATATCACTGGTATTTTAAGGAGGGGCATTACCCATAAAGTTTTGCTTTATGCTGATGACCTTTTGCTCTACATTTCTAATGCGGAGTCTTCTTTACCTTCCGTACTTTCTCTACTCTCGTGCTTTAGTCAGTTTTCAGGATATAAACTTAACTTTCACAAGAGTGAACTTTCTCCTTTGAACAATTTGGTATTAGTTAATACTAACCTTCCTTTCAAAATTGTAGAAATCAATTTACTTATTTGGGTGTAACAATTACTAGGAATTATAAATACCTTTTTAAAAAATTTTTTTACACTTCTGAATTATGTTAAGAAGGCACTATCAAATTGATCACCCCTCTCTTTATCATTGATTGGCTGAATTAATTCTATTAAAATGAATATTTTGCCTAAATGTTTATATTTATTTCAGGCAGTACCTGTTTTTATTCCTAAATCCTTATTTGATTCTCTGGATTCTATTATATCTTCTTATATATGGAAAAATATTTCTTGATTAAATAAAGTTCATCTTCAAAAAGCAAAAAAGAATGGAGGTCTCGCCTTACCCAATTTTAGGTTTTATCACTGGGCAGTCAATATATCGAATCTTACATTTTGGTTATATTAATCAAGAGGACTGTCCAGTCTGGGTTTCTCTAGAAGCTAACTCTGTTAATAAATTTTCTATCATTTCTCTTCTCAGATCCTCAATTCCTTTATCTTTAAGTAATTTAACTTTTGTAGTTAAACACACTTTGAGGGTTTGGGTAAAATTTAGAAAATATTTTGGTTTATTGAGTTTTTCACTTTCAAGTCCCATTTTTTCTAACTTTTTTTTAAACCTTCTATGATTGATGTAATTTTTAAACAGTGGAATAGATTGGGTATTAAATGTTTTCAGGATTTGATCGTTGGAGATAGTCTCTCTTCATTTGAACAACTGTCAGCTAAGTACAGTCTACCCAAAAACCACTTCTTTCGATATTTACAAATTAGAGACTTTTTGCGTTCTCAAGTACATACATTTCCTAAAGGTCCAGATAACAATTTACTTGATACAATTTTTAATTTGAAACACTTGCATAATGGATCTATATCTAATATTTATGGTATGTCATTGGGAATGAGAAATATTCTTTTAGACAAAATTAAAAATCTCTGGGAACAAGATTTACAGATTCCAGTTTCTGAGGATACTTGGAATGAAATTTTTAAATTGGTTAATACCGCATTGTTATATGCCTGTCATTCCCTTCTACAATTTATAGTTTACAGTTCATAGGGCCCACATGACTAAAGATAGGCTGTCCTGTTTTCATTCTGATATATATCTCCCTATTGTGATAGATGTAACAATGGAGAAGCTTCACTAATTCATATGTTTTGGACTTGTCTGAGTCTTGAAAAATATTGGAAGGAAGTATTCCAAACTTTTTCAGTGCTTTTTGAAGTAAATTTTAAACCTAATCCTTTGACTGCCTTATTTGGTATTGTTGGAGGAAATGATATTATTTTGGAGACACATGATTTGCACATTTTGGCTTTTATTTCTCTTATAGCCAGGAAGGCATTGTTGCTTAAGTGGAAGGATGACACTCCGCCTACTCATACTCATTGGTTACATGATGTTATGTCTTGCTTAAATTTAGAGAAGATTCGCTGTTCAATTTCTGAACCTAGACTAGATTTTTTAACATTGTGGGGACCTTTTTTAAATTACTTTCAAAATCTTTGATTTGCTATTAAGCACAGATGTTGGCTAATAATATGTTTTACTATATGTTAAGGATATTTCCTTTTCCTTTTTTTAAGCCAAACAGCTGTTTTTTTCTGGTAGTGGGTTTAGATTTTTTTGTATAATAAAATTATCTCTTTTCAATATTATGTTTAAATTTAATTTATATGCATATGGGGTAATGATACTATATTTGTGATTCCAATATATTATAATTGATATATATTATATATCCTACTGTACTCTGTATTATTTTATGCAAGAAATCAATAAAAATATTGAAAAAGAAAGAGAGACTTGACAAGTTTCAAATGAGGAAACATTAGTGGAATATCTTGGGGATAGTCCCCATTACAGAAGAGGTGCAAGATGCTTTAAAATGTCTGGAGGGAAACATATCTCAGGGTATGCTCAGGCATATCCAAAAACACTGTGGGAAGCTAGAGAAGAAACTGGGGGAGCCCTGGCTGAGATATCTGCACCTTTGTTAGCCAGAGGTGGAGTGTAGTGAACGTTGTGCCTTTATTTAAGAACAAGCTGCACAAAAAACCTTCAAACTACAGACCAACAAATCGGTAAGTTACTGGAGAGTATTCTGAGGGGCACAGAAGACGTACAACTGGCAAGACAGTTGTTGATTAGGGCAGTGAACATGGCTTTGTGCATGGGAGATCATACCTCATGAACTTGTTAGAGGTTTTTTTTGATGATGTCACAAAGTCAATGAGGTCCAGGTGGTAAACGTAGCTTATGTGAACTTCATAAGGCATTTGATAATTTTAGAACATAGAACATAGAAATCTACTGCATATTACAGGCCTTTCGACCCACAATATTGTGCTGACCATGAAACCTACTCTGGAAATTGCCTAGAATTTCCCTACCGCATAACCGTCTATTTTTCTAAGCTCCATATACCTATCTAAGAATCTCTTAAAAGACCCTATTGTATCCATCTCTACCACCATTGCTAGCAGATCATTCCACGCACCCACCACTCTCTGTGTGAAAAACCTACCTCTGTCATCCCCCCTGTACCTACTTCCAAGCACCTTAAAACTATGCCCCTTCACGTCAGCCACTTCAACCCAGGGAAAAAGCCTCTGACTATCCACATGATCAATGCCTCTCATCATCTTATACACCTCTAGCAGGTCACCTCTCACCCTCTGTTGCTCCAAGGAGAAAAGACAAAATTCACTCAACTTATTCTCATAAGGCATGCTCTCCAATCCAGGCAATATCCTTGTAAACCTCCTCTGCACTCTCTCTATAGTATTCACATCCTTCCTGCAGTGAGTTGATCAGAACTGAACACAGTACTCCAAGTGGGGTCTAACTAAAGTCTTTTTAGCTGTAACATTACCTCATGGCTCTTGAAACCAATTCCTGTTGATGAAGACCAACACACCATATCCCTTCTTAACAACAATGTCAACCTGCGCAGCAGCTTTGAGTGTCCTATGGACACGGACCCCAAGATCTCTCTGATCCTCCACACTGCCAAGAGTCATCAAATTTGACCTACCAAAATGAACCACTTCACACTTATCAGGGTTGAACTCCATCTGCCACTTCTCAGCCCAGTTCTGCATCCTATTGATGTTGCACTGTAATCTCTGAAAACCCTCCAGACTATCGACATCTCCCCCAACTTTTGTGACACCACTGAACTTACTAATCCACCCTTCTACTTTCTCATCCAGGTCATTTATAAAAATCACAAAGAGGAGAGGTCCCAGAGCAGATCCCTGCTTAACACCACTGGTCACTGACCTCCATGCAGAATATGAACCATCTACAATCACAAAGCTAGCCAATTCTGGATCCACAAAGCAAGGCCTCCTTGGCTCCCATGCCTCCTTACTTCCTGAATAAGCCTTGCATGGAGAACCTTATCAAATGCCTTACTGAACCCTATAAACACAACATCCACTGCTCTACCTTCATCAATGTGTTTTGTTACATCCTCAAAGAATTCAATCAGGCTCATAAGGCACAACCTGCCCTTGACAAAGTTATGCTGACTATCCCTAATCGGTTTATGTCTCTCCAAATGCTCATAAATCCTGCCTCTCAAGATTTTCTCCAACAACTCCCCACCACTGAAGTAAGACTCACTGGTCTATAATTTCCTGGGTTATCTTGACTCCCTTTTTTGAACAAGCGAACACTATTTGCAACCCTCCAATCTTCTGGTACTTCTCCCGTCCTCACTGTTGATGCAAAGATCATCACCAGAGGCTCAGCAATCTCCTCCCTCACTTCCCACAGTAGCCTGGGGTACATCTCATCCGGTTCCGGTGACTTATCTAACTTAATGCTTTTCAAAAGCTCCAGCACATCCTCTTTCTTAATGTTTATATGCTCAAGCATTTCAGTCTGCTGTAAGTCATCTCCACAATTACCAAGGTCCTTTTCAATGGTGAATACTGAAGCAAAGTATTCATTAAGTACTCTGCTACCTCCTCCAACTCCATGCACGTTTCCATTATCACAACTGATTGGTCCTATATTTACACGGCTCATCCTCTTGCTCTGTAAAATGCCTTGGGGTTTTCCTTAATCCTGCTCACCAAGGCCTTCTCATGTCTCCTTCTAGCTCTCCTAATTTCATTCTTAAGCTGGCAACCTTGTAATTTTCTAGAACTCTAACAGTACTTAGTTTCTTGAACCTTTCGTAAGCTTTTCTTTTTTCTTAACTAGATCTTCTACATACTTTGTACACCATGTTTCTTTTACCCTACCATCCTTTCCCTGCTTCAATGGAACATACCTATACAGATAGCTATCCTCAATGTCTCTGTTACTATTGCAGGGGTCCATAAAAACACCTGGTAGAGTTATTGCCCCCTTTCTGTTTCTCACTTCCACCCACACTGACTCAGTAGACAATCCCTCCATGACCTCCTCCTTTTCTGCAGCCATGATACTATTCCTGATTAACAATGCCACGTCCCCACCTCTTTTACCTCCCTCTCTCTACATGGTACGCTTCTCTGGACAGTTAGATCACATGGAATCTAGAACGAGCTGGCTAATTGGATACACAGTTATCAGGATTCTAGGAAGCAGAGGATGATGATGGAAGATTGTTTCTCAGACTGGACGTCCATGATACATGGAATGCCTCAGGGGTTGGTCTTGGGCCCATTGTTGTTTGTGATCTACATGAACAATTTGGATAAAATATACAAGGTATGGTTAGATGTTTGCAGATGACAATAAAATAGTGGACAGTGAAGGTTATTAAAAATTATAGGGGGATTATGATCAACTGGGTCGAAGAATGGCAAATGGAGTTTAATTCCCATCAGTGCAAAGTGCTGTATTTTGGAAAGTCAAATCAAGGTGAAGACTTCACAGTGAACGGAAGGGACCTGGAGAGTGTTGTAGAACTGAGGGACCTTGGAGTTCAGGTACATGGTTACCTAAAAGGCCAGTCACAGGTAGACAGGTTGGCATGACTTTGGCATACTGGCCTTTATCAGTCAGGGTACTGAGTATAAAAGTTGGTCATGGTTCAGTTGCATAAAATACACTTGTATTATTGTGTTCAGTTTAGTTCACCCTGTTGTAGGCAAGGTTTAAACTGGAAAGAATGCAGAAGAGATTTACAAGGATGTTGCCAGGATTTGAGAGACTGACCTTTGGAGTGAGGTTGGACAGGCTTGGATTTTATTTGTTGGAGTGCAGGAGTCTGAGAAGTGACTTTACAAAGACAGAGATGATCATAATGCGAATGCATAATGCGAATGCACTCAGTCTTTTTCCCAGAGAAGAGGAATCAAGAACTAGAAGGCATCAGTTTACGTTGAGCAGGGAACTCCTGCTCGATGGTAATAATGAGAAGAGGGCACTGCCTGGGTGGTGGGCCCTTGATGATGGATGCTGCTTTCTTGTGACAGAGCTCCATGTAAGTGTGCTCAGTAATGGAGAGGGCTGTATCCTCCACTCCAGGTTCAGGTGGGAGGGCTGGTCCTTCTCTGGTAAGGCACACACTCTGGTTAACTCCACAAGATTTTATATTCCATGTGATTATGGACTAAGTTTCAGGGAGTGCACATAACAGACGATCTCCAGGTCCCTCAACATCAACTCCTTGGTCAAGAGAGCACAGCAGCATCTCCAGTTTCTGAGGAGAAAGGCAAGTAAGGCACCGCCCCCCCCCCCATTCTCAACAATTTTTAAAGGAGCACCATTTGAATGCCCTGACCAGCTACATCACCATCTGGTACGGGAATTGCAAGGCATCAGATCGTAAGTCCCTACAAAGGATTGCGAAGTCTGCTGAGAGGATCATCAGGCTCCCTCTTCCATCCAACGGAGATATTTATCAGGACTATTTAGCATTGTCAGGTACCCCTCCCATCCATTCAACAACCTCTTTGACTTCCTACCATCAGCAGGAACTGCAGCATTAGGACGAGAACTGTTAGGATGGGATACAGCTTCTTCCCCCAGGCCGTAAGACCACTGAACTCCCTGAGTCCACCCAGGCTTCATCACACATCAAGGACCAACAGCGTTACACTGCTCACTTTTTAACTTGTGTCGTAAATGCACCTAATTTTTTGTTAACTTACTTGTGGCAATATTACTTCATGTGTTTATGTATGTGAATTACATGTACTGTGTTGTACAGCTTGATCCGGAGGAATGTTATTTTGTTTTGCAGTAAACATTTGTACAGTTGAATAACAATAAACTGAATTTGAACTTGAATATTTCAGGGTGAAGACGTGAGCCTGCTGGCAAAAAACTTTAAGGGATGTATAATGATTGGAGAAGGATGGCTTGCTTTCTTCTTAACGTGTACTCCAAGAAAATATCTTTAGGTTAATGGCATTCACAACCTTGGTATGATCTAAATAGATTCACAACTGACAATAAACTTTGTTCTGGAAAACCTGCAGCCAATTTTGTACCATATCGGATCAATTGCAAGAACATAGAGAGTGTGCATGCTGCAGATTGACTGCGCAGTGTGTCAAGCGTGCCTTCTACCAGCAGGAGGCACTGTGTTTTGGGCGGAGACTTTTGAGTGAACATATTTCCATCTTGGCAGGCCTGGTTCTTTGCTCTTGCACTGTAAGTTGCCCAACTAGTACCATGACTAACATTACTTGGTTAAAAACATTCAATTATACAACTCTGTTGAAGTTCTTACTCTGCACATACGTAACAAATTTCAGAATTATGCAGCCTGCCAGAATGCTCTCCACTTTTAGAAATTTGAGTGTTTTAGGTGCCAAATCAAATCTCCTCAAACTCCTAATGAAATATAGCTGCTGTCTTGGCTTCTTTATAACTGCATCAATATGTTGCGTCCAGGTTAGGTCCTCAGAGATATTGACACCCAGGAACTTGAACTTGCTCACTCTCTCCATTTCTAATCCCTCTATGAGGATTGGTTTGTGTTCCCTCATCTTACCCTTTCTGAAGTCCACAATCAGCTCGTTCATCTTACTAATGTTGAGTGGAATGACACCACTCAACTAGGTGGTATATCTTGCTCCTGAATGCCCTCTCGTCACCTTCTGAGATTCTGCCAACAATGGTTGTATCATCAGCAAATTTATAGATGGCATTTGAGCTGTGCCTGGCCACACAGTCATGGGTGCAGAGAGAGTACAGCAGTGGGCTAAGCCTACATCCCTGAAGTGCACCTGTGTTGACTATCAGCGAGGTAGGGATGTTATTTCCAGTCTGCATAGATTATGGTCTTCAGTTAGGAAGCTGAAGATGCAGTTGCAGAGGGAAGTACAGAGGCCCATGTTCTGTAGCTTTTCAATCAGGGTTGTTAAACTCTGAGCTGAAGTCAATAAACAGCATCTTGGCATGGGTATTTGCATTATCCAGGTGCTCCAAGGTTGTGTGGAGAGCCAATGAGATTGCGTCCACTATAGACCTATTGTGGCGAAAGGCAAGTTGCAGTGGGTCCAGGTCTTTGCTGAGGCAGGAATTGCTTCTAGTCATGACCAACCTCTCAAAGTATTTCATCACCATAGATGTGAGTGCGACTGGACAATAGTCATTAAGGCAGTTAACAAACAATAAAATGATGACTAGATAGACTGTTTGGTCAAAGAAATAAAACAAAAGCTGGAAATGCTTCGCAGGTCAGGGTGTGGAGAGAGAAGCAGAGTTAACATTTCAGGTTGAAGACTTCATCAGAACTGGGAAGGAGAACTAACAGTCAGAGTGATGGACCTTAGAACATTACTGAAGCAAATGAATAGAGAAATGGAAAGTGTAGGACCTTCAACAAGAAAGATAAATATCCTTGCTCATCTATGTCTAGTTTGTGAGAGCAGCTATTTGTGAGGAAGAAGGGAGGAAGTTCATTTTGCAGAGATCAGAATCAGGTTTATTATCACTGACATATATTGTGAAATTTGTTGTTTAGTGGCAGCAGTGCAATGCAAGACATAAAAAACTACAATGTTAAAACAAAATAATCAATAACTAGTGCAAAAGAAGAATTGTAAGGTAGTGTTCACGGATTGTTAAGAAATCTCATGGTAGAAGGAAAGAAGCTGGATCCTGATTGTGAACAGGATCCTCTTCAACAACAGACTACAACCAGTAAGGATATACCTTTGCCATGACTATTCTAAACACTGATAGTCTACTAGGTTGTGGCCTCAGTCTCTTACTCTCCTCCCTGTGCACTCATGGCTGCGAGGCCAGATTCTACTTTAATTCTATATACAAGTTTGCCAATGACACCACTGTAGTGGGCCATTTCTCAAATAACGATGAGTGGGAGCACAAAAGGAGACTGAGATCTTAGTAACACGCTGTCATGACACCAACTTTCAATGTCAGCAAAACAAAAGAGCTGGTCATTGACTTTGGGAAGGGGAGATGGCAGTGTATACGCTCCTGTTTACATGAACTGTGTTGAGGTTGCGAGTTGAGAGCTTCAAGCTTCTAGGAGTGAATATTGGCAAATCCATGTCCTGGCCTAAACATGTAAACACCACCACTGAGAACGCTCACTGATACTGCTACTTCCTCAGGACGGTAGAGAAAATTGCCATGTCACCATCAACCTCTGCCAGTTATTATCATTGCACCACAGCAAACATCCTCTTTGGATGCATAATTACTCAGCGCATTGACCACAAGAAATTGCAGAGAGATGAGAACACAGTTCAACACGTCATGGAAACCAGCCTTTCCTCCTCTGTAAAGCAGCTAGCATAATCAAAGACCCCACCTAACCTGGACATTCTCTCTTCTCCCCTCATAAGATACAAAAGCCTGAAAGCATGTACAATCAGGCTCAAGGATAGCTTCTACCCCACCGTTATAAAACTATTGACTGGTTTCCTAGTATAACAAGATGGACTCTTGACCTCACAATCTGCATAGTTATGACCTTTCTCTGGAGATGTTACACTTTACTCTATTGTTGGTTGGGGCGTGGCCAAGTGGTTAAGGCTTTCATCTAGTGATTCGAAGATTGCTAGCTTGAGCCTTGGCTGAGGCTGCTTGTGTGTCCCTGAGCAAGGCACATAACCACACATTGCTCTGTGATGACACCGGTACCAAGCTGTATGGTTCCTATTGCCCTTCCCTTGAACAACATCGGTGGTGCGGAGAGGGGAGACTTGCAGCTTGGGCAACTGCCGGTCTTCCATGAAAAAAAACCTTGCCCAGGCTTGCGCCCCCTGGAAACTTTCCAAGGCGCAAATCCATGGTCTATTGAGACTAACGGAGGCACACACACTCTATTGTTTTTGAGTTTAACCTCAATACACTGTGTAATGGTTTGATCTGTATGAGCAACATACAAGGCAACCTTTCCAGTATCTCAGTACTTAACAAGAATAAAAAACAATTTCAATTCTAATTCCCTTTTGAATGCAGAAAGGTGAAAGGGGTGGCGATGGGTCTGGTGGTAGAATCTTATTGAAGCTGGTGGACAGGGTGGGGGTTGATCTGTTATCGAGGGGATGTGGTCTGTCCAGGAGGAAAGGGTGTGAGAGCAGAGGTACAGGAAATAAAGTCAAGAGCTCTGTCGGCAGTGGCAGAGGGGAAGCCAGCTCAAGAAGTCAGGAGACAGTCGAGAAGCAAGTGTGTGGACTCCCTGTCATCAGAAAAAAAAAGTCACAGGTGATTAGATTAGATTAGATCTATGTACATGTATTATGATCCATGTACGTCAAAACATTCAGTGAAATGCGTTGTTTGCGTAAACAACCAACTCAGTCTGAGGATGTGATGGAGGCAGACCACAAGTGTTGCCACACTTTCCTGTACCAACGTACCATGCTCACAATGTTCAGCAGAACAACACACAGCCAACATCCAACGAGATGCTAGGTGGAATGCAATGCAGATTCAACCAGTTGATTGCTGGGATTTGGGTGGAAGACTGGAGATACATTGCTACCAAAGGTGTAAAGTGTTCCTTTCCTCTGCTAACCTGCAGGTCACCCTTGGGCAAAGTGTAGCACCTGCTTAGTTCCCAATCAGGGTCACGTGAAGCCATGGGAGCAGGTCGTGGATGGTCATATGAGCAGCTGGTGCATATCATAAGCCCTGGTTATGCGACCACTGTCACTATGCAGACAATCTCTGAAGAGTATTGATAATGGCTGAGGTCACCCATCTTGTAAAGACACTACCCAGAATAAGGCAATGGCAAGCCACTTCTGTAGAAAAATTTGCCAAAAACAATCATAGTCATGGAAAGACCATGATCACCAATCTCATATGATATAGCACGTAACCAATGACCAGTTGCTGGGATTGTGGGATGGAAATAATCCTTTGAAAGAAAATTAAGCTTACAGAGCCTCTACTGTCTCAGAGTTTAACAGAGATGATATGATGGCCCTGAAGCATACAACAGTCTATTGGGCTTGACTGCATAGATGCAGGGATGATGTCTCATCTGGCTGATGTCCAGTGGCAGATTTCATAGTCTGAAAATAAAGTGGAATTGCTCATGTAGTTTTGTAGTGAGCCACCTCCATAAATGGAGGCAGAGGGATCCAGGAAGCAAAGGGAAGAGTCAGAAGTGGGCCATGTGAGGATGAGAGCAGGAGAGAAATGAAGCAAGAATGGTGAAATTGTCTCATTCTGCATCAGTGCAGGAAGCAGCACCTACAAGTACTGGAGATAGAGCTGGGGAGATTGAGTAGGGCAGAAACAAGGTTTGTTTCATGTAATGCAAAAAGACAGGGAAAGCCTGAGCCCGCACGAGTTTTCACCGTAAACTCTGGAAAATGGGTGGAAAGGATTCATTGTATGCCAGTGCTCATACAATTTTCTCCACACTATATATCACAAGCAGTTTCTTCATTCTGGTAGGGATATGTTTGCCACTTCTGTCTGCTAGGCCAGAAACCCAACTCTATATCCAGCTGATGAAAATCAAACCAACTACGCAAAGAATCTTTGGTCTGACTTTAAATCTGTTTCGTTTTTCACAGGTGCTGCCTGGTCTGCTGGGCATTTCCAGCAATTCCTGCTTTTAGTACGAATAAATTAAGTATATGTTTCTGCTCCTTCTCACTTGCCCTTCACCTCCCTCTGGTGCCCCCCTCCTTCCTTTCTTCCGTGGTCCACTTTCCTCTTCTATCAGATTCCCCCTTCCTCAGCCCTTTACCTCTTCCTCCTATCACCTCCCAGCTTCTGACTTCATACCTCTCCCTCACCCACCACCTTTCCCCTCACCTAGTTTCACCTCTCACTTGCCAGCATGTACTCCTCCCCCCTCTTCCAACTTCTTATTCTGCCTCCTTCCCCTTCCTATTCAGTCCTAAAACCCTGACCCTCTCTCTATTTCTCTCCGAAGATGCTGCCTGATGTACTGAGTTCCTGCAGCAATTTGTGTGTGTTACTCCGGATTTCCAACATCTGCAGAACCTTGCGTTTAGTACATTTTTTCAACTTTTTCTCTTCCAAAGTGGTCCTTGCCAGAAACACCTGCAACTGTCTAGTACCTCATTGTGATAGGAATATATGTGTTGATTTTTTAAGGTTTACCGAGTGCTATTATTAGAAACAACTCACATGGGGATTAATTATGGTTGTCTGAGAGCTGGGTGTCTGCATTGCACAGAAAATAGACATTACATTATCACAAATGAAGGTCAATTAATATGCTGAGGAAGAATAGCTGCTATAAAACATTGGTGTTCTTGAGATAATAGAGGCTGAGTGTAGAGACAAAAATGATGAGGGGAAGCATAAGAATGTTAATTATTTTATATTAAGAGAAGATGGAATATACCCTTTCAGCTTTAGAGATTAATCATAATTTACCTGTGGTAAATAAAAGTGTGGAGGGAAGTGGACAGTCCATTGAGTCGTCTCTCTCACTGTTCCCATCAGCCCACCCAGCTCCCTTATTTAGATCCATGCCCATTTTCCCCTCCTGTCAGATTCTACCTGTAGCTGTTTGTAGCTTCAACCTTTCAGCTCCCAGCCTCTGTCACTTTCCCACTCTCCATTCATCTGCCTAACACCATTCCTCACCCGGATCCCCCTATCATCTACTTTTTGCCCCACCCCTTCACTTAACCCCATGATACAGGCTACATCCCCTCTTTCAGTCCAGATGAAAGGCCTCAACCTGAAACGTTGAACGTCCATTTCCCTTCACAGATGCTGCCTGACTCGCTAAGCTCCTCCAGCAGTTTGCCTTTCACTCCAGATTCCAGCATCTGCAGTCTTTTCCTGCCTCTACTTTTACAACGAAACTTCATAAAACCAGTATCCCATTTGATATAATGACACCACTGTCATTGGACTAATCACCAGCGGTGATGAATCCAAGTGCTCCCAGGAGGTAAACAAGCTAGTGTCCCTATGCAATCACAAAAGCTTGGAGCTGAATACCCTGAAAACCATGGACATGCATATGGACTTCAGGAGAAATGTGTCTCCTCTCCATCCACTCATCATCAACAACTCTACATTTGGCACCGGTTAAACATTCAGGTTCCTGGGCATCATTAGTTATTTTGCAGGACCTCATGTGGGAGGACCAGATCTTCTTCATTAGCAAAACAGTTCAGCAGAAGATGTACTTCTTGCAGCAGTTAGTAATATTCTGTCTTCCACAGAACATACTGGTGTGATTCTTCACTGCTATCACAGAGAACACTCTCAGATCAACCATTACTGTCTGGTTTGGTGCAACATCCTCTCACAATATATAAACACTACAGCAGACTGTCAGGCCAGCAGAAAAGGGTTTCGGCTGCAGTCTACCATCGCAGCAAAACCTTTATGTATGCAGGACAAATAAATGGGCAGGAAAAATCATTGCATTGCTTTCTGGAGAGCAGTACAAGGACTGTTAAAACAGAAACTTCACGCCATCTTAAAAACTTCTTCCCCCAGGCAGTTAATCTGATCAACCAATCTAGTTAGACCCCATCACTCCCCTCTGTATTACCTCAGTCACTACACTGCTCATTGTAGTCCATTGTCATTGGACATTGACACTGCTCAATATCACTACAATACTTTAAACCACTTTTTATCATGCCGTTTACATTGTAAATACATGCTGGTATTTATGCACATTTTATTCCATCTCTGTACTTAAAACTCTTACTTTATTTTTATATAATTCTTCATCCTTTATAATTGTTGAATGTTGTTTTTTTTGTTGTATGTTACACACTGACCAACATACCACAGCAAATCACTAATACATGTCAATATATATGGGGGAATAAATATGATCCTTAATCATTGATATGGCAGCACTGCCTTACCTGCTGGCTAATGCTAGTTTTCAAATTTCAGGAGGAGTACATGCCCTTGTCTATATCAATGGTGCAGAGGTGGAAATAGTTCAAAGCTTCATGTTCCCAAGATGCAAATACAGTTAAGAACCGCTTATCCAAAAATCCAACATTTTTTTGAACACCACAGATGGAAACTCCACAAGGCCCTGGGTCTCTGCAGCACCGACTGTTCTGAGAAGTGACCTCACATACCCTGAGTGGGACCCTGTTTATGCCACTTTGTTTTCAGCAGTCCTTGTAGCCAGACCTTCGAGCATTACTCATGGTGATCACCATGTGGTTTGTGCTTATTCTCTAAGAAGATATTGTTGAAAATGTCAAAAAGGCTGCAGTTACCCCATGAGTAACTGTGAAAAGAAAAGGGGAAGCATTTATGTTTATCTGTAACACAGAAAGTCAAGTTTTTGGAGAAACTTGACAGCGGTGTAAGTGTGAAGCTTCTGATAGAGGGGTATGGTTTTAGAACTATCACCATCTAAGACCTGAAGAAACAGAAAGGCAAATTGTTAAAGTTCTACACTTAAAGTAATGAACAAAAGTTAATAAAAATAGAAAAACACTGCAAAAAGCAAAAATGAAGATCACGATTGTGTATTGAGAGAGTGGATTCATCAGCATTGGACTGAAGATATGCCACTTAACGGTATACTGATCATGATAAACTGAAAATTAAAGTTAATTGTTAATATTCCGTAGGCTGATTGCAGAAATCTGCGAAAAGGCTTTAATTTCAAAGAAATTCATTGATGAGTTTGCCAAGATCATCGCTGATGAAAATCTAACACCAGAACAAGTCTACAATGCTAATGAGACATTGCCGTTCTGGTGTTATTACTCCAAGAAGACACTGACGAGAAAGCTCCTGTTAGAATTAAGGATACCAAGGACAGAATAACTGTGCTAGGATGTGTTAATGCAATTGGCATGCATAAAGATAAATATGCTGTGGTAGTCCATTATTATGCTAGCAAAAATTCAAAGTATATGTCACCATATACAAACCTGAAATTCATTTGCTTGCAGGCATACCCAGTAATTTCAAGAATCATAACAAAGGAAGGTTTTCAAAGCTTGCAGAGGGATTTGGACCAGCTGGAAAATGGGTTGACAAATGGTAGATGGAGTTTAATGCAGACAAGTGTGAGGTATTGCATTTTGGAAGGACAAGCCAAGGTAGAACATACAAGGTAAATGATAGGACACTGAGGAGTGCAGTAGAACAGAGGGATCTGGGAATACAGATACACAATTCCCTAAAAGTGGCATCATAGTTAGACAGGGTCATAAAGAGCTTTTGGCACATTGGCCTTTATAAATCAAAGCATTGAGTATAAGAGTTGGACTGTTATGGTGAGGTTGTATAAGACATTAGTGAGGCTGAATTTGGAGTATTGTGTGCATTTTTGGTCACCGAATTACAAGAAGGATATTAACAAGGTTGAAAGAGTGCAGAGAAGGTTTACAAGGATGTTGCTGGGACTTGAGAAACTGAGTTACAGAGAAAGGTTGAATAGGTTAGGACTTTATTCCCTGGAGTGTAGAAGAATGAGGGGAGATTTGAGAGAGGTGTATAAAATTATGACAGGTATAGAGTGAATGCAAGCAGGCTTTTTCCACTGAGGCTAGGGGAGAAAAAAACCAGAGGACATGGGTTAGGGGTGAAAAGGGAAAAGTTTAAGGGGAACATTAGGGGGAGCTTCTTCACACAGAAAGTAGTGGGAGTGTGGAATGAACTGCCAGTTGAAGTGGTGAATGCAGGCTCACTTTTAACATTTAAGAAAAACTTGGACAGGTACATGGATGAGAGGGGTTTGGAGGGATATGGTTTAGGTGCAGGTCAGTGGGACTAAGCAGAAAAATGGTTTGGCACAGCCAAGAAAGGCCAAAAGGCCTGTTTCTGTGCTGTAATGCTCTATGGTTCTAATCAATGAAAGATCACACGCAAAAGGCGTGGACAAACAACCAATGTGTGAAAGACAACAAACTGTGCAAATGCAAAAGAAAAAATAAATATTAATAATAAATAAATAAGCAATACGTATCTAGAACACGAGATGAAAAGTCCTAGAAACTGAGTCCATAGGTTGTGGGAACAGTTCAGTGATAGGCTGAGCGAAGTTGAGTGATGTAATTCCCACTGGTTCAAGAGCCTAATAGCTGAAGGGTAATAACTGTTCCTGAACCTGGTGGTGTGAGTCCTGAGGCTTCTGTACGTTCTTCCTGATGGCAGAAGTGAGAAGAGAACATGGCCTGGGTGGTGGGTGGATGCTGCTTTCCTGTGACAATGCTCCGTGTAGATGTGTTCAATAGTGGGGAGGGCTTTACTCCTGATGGACTGGACTGTATCCACTACCTTTTAAAAAGGATTTTCTGTTCAAGGGAATTGGTGTTTCCATACCAGGCCATGATGCAAGCAGTCAATATAATCTCCACCACACATCTATAGAAGTTTGTCAGAGTTTTAGATATCATTCTGAAACTTTGCAAATTCCTAAAAAAGTAGAGGCTCTGCTGCACTTTCTTTGTAATGTACTTACATGCTGGGCCCAGGACTGATCCTCTGGAATGATAACACCAAGGAATTTAAAGTTGCTGACCCTCTCCACCTTTAATCTCCCAATGAGACCTGGCTCATGGACCTCCAGTTTCTTCCTGAAGTCAATAATCAGCTTTTTGGTCTTGCTGACATTGAGTGGGAAGTTGCTGTAGTGCCATCACTCAGCCAGTTTTCAGTCTCCCTCCTGTATACTGATTTGTCACCACCTTTGATTCAGCCAATGACTGATGTCGTCAGTAAACCTAAAAATGGCATTGGAGCTGTGTTCAGCCTCTCAGTCACATACAGTATAAAATGAGTAGAGAAGATCACTAAACACACAGCCTTATGGTACACCTGTGCTGCTGGAGATTGTGCAGGAGATATTTTTGCCAATCCCAACTGACTGAGGTCTGCAAGTGAGGAAATCAAGGACCCAAATGCACAAGGAGATATTGGGGTCAAGGGCTTGAAGCTTATTGATTAGTTTTGATGGGATGATAAGATTCAACGTCAAGCTGTAGTCAATAGAGCATCCTGATACATGCATCTTTGCTGTCTAGATGCTCTGGGGCTGATTGAAAAGCAAATGAAGTGGCATCTGTTGTGGACCAGTTGAGCCAGTAGGCAAATTGGAGCAGATCATCAACAACCTCTCAAAACAATTTATCACTGTGGATGTAAGTGCTACTGGATGGTAGTCATTGAGGTAGGTTACCAAGTTCTTCTTAGGCACTGGTATTATTGAACTATGTGGGTACCTCAGACTGCCAAAGCAAGAGGTTAAAGATATCTGTGAATACTCCAACCAGTTGATTCACACAGATCTTTAGTACTCGGCCAGATGCTTTCCATGAGTTCACCCTCCAGAAGGATATTCTTATGTTGGCCTCAGAGACGGAAATCACAGAGTCATTGGGGGCTGTAGGAGTTTGTGAAGGTTCCTCCATGCCTCAATGGTCAAAGTGAGCATAGAAGGCATTGAGCTAATCTGGAAGGAAAGTCCTGTTGAAACCTATGTCGCTTGGTTTCAGTTTGTAAGAGGTTATGGCATTGTAGCTCTGCCATTGCTGTCCAGCATCCTTCAGTGATTCAAGTTTAGTCTTGAATTGCCACTTTGCCTGTGAGATGGCTTTCTGGAGATCGTACTTTTTGTATCTTTCCTGGTCCCCAGACTTGAATGCCATTGATCTGGCCTTCAGCAGATTGTAGATTTTAATTTGGAAGACTATGATATTGTAGGGACACACACGTCTACAGCTGTTTTTATAAAGTCTTTAAAGTTTTTATAAAGTGGCCCAGTCCACTGAATTGAAGCAATCCTGTAGCTGTCCTTTGCTTCCTGCGACCACCTCTTTGTCGTCCTTATTTCTGGAGCCTTACTCTTGAGCTTCTACCTTTATACAGGTAGGAAAAGGACAGCCAAGTGATCAGATGTCCTGAAATGAGGTCTGGGCATAAAATGGTAGGCAGTTCTTATGGTAGTATTGCAGTGGTCTAGTGTGTTGAGAGACCTGGTGTTGCAGGTTATATGTTGAAGGTAATTGGCAGAGATTTCTTCAAACAAACCTGATTGAAGTCTGACTATGATTCGAATTGTGTCAGGGTGGACTGGTTCTTGTTTGGTGATGGCAGCATTCAGTATCTTGAGTGCGAGATTACTGCTGGCTTTTGGTGGTATGTAAACTGGGGTCGGGATCATGGAGAACTCCCTTGGTGAGTGGAACAGTTGACACTTAATCGTTAGATGTTCTGGGTTGGGGGAACAAGAGTGCAATCCCCCTCCTTTCGCCTTCTCCAGATCAGCAGTCCAGTCCATTCTGGTGTATTGGTAAGTCTTCCAGTTCTTATCAATGTATCGGGAATGCCTGGAGTGAACCATATCTCTGTGAAACTCAGAGCACAGCAATTCCTTATTTCTCTCCAATACAGCAATCTTGTTCTGAGATCCTCAATCTTGTTCTCTGGTGAAAGCACGTTTGTTAATAAGATGCTGGATAAAGGGGGTCTCATTCCTTTGTATTTCAGCCTGCGTTGGAGTCCACCCCTCCTCCCTCTCTTCCAGCCATGGTGATGTACCTTTGTCTACATAAAGGTGCCGGATCTTCATGCTTGAGAGTTAAGTCTATCAAGCCCTTCAGACGAGTGAAATCACTAATTCATTAAGATGGCTTAAAAATATGTTGCTTAAAATTGAAATTACACGCTGCAGATTGTAGTGAGAGTAATTCAAAAGAGGTATATTTAGAAGTTTTGTAAGCAGCCCGCGGCATGTCACCGTGGTGTTTGACGCCATCTTGTTATAACAAAAGGGGATGGATCACCAGGGACATTTTTCTGATTGGTTTCACAAACATTTTGTACTAGTGCCTTGTGCCCACTGCAGGGAAACTGCAAGATTTTGTTATTCCTTTACAACTGTTCTGCTCATTCTCCAGCTGAACTTCTCATCAAAAATAATGTTTATGCTATGTACTTCCCACCAAATGTGACTTCATTAATTCAGCCATGATCAAAGAAGAGCAAAGATAAAGACAGCTTCTTGAACAGGACATTTCACAGCAGTGAACAGAGGCATGAGTTTGGAAGGTTTTCAAAAGGAGTTTAGCCTGAATGATGCAATTTATACTGCTGCCTAACACATGGAACACTGTAACTGAAGACACAATCGTGCATGCCTGGCATAACCTCTGGCCTACGACTATGCTTTGTTCATCATCATCGCTGAACAAAGAGTTTGAAGGATTACGTATGTCAAGTAAGAAAAAGACGTGTTGGAATTCTTTACATATGCAAAAGGAATAACTCAGAGTCCATCATTAAACTGGAGGAAGTGGATATCGAAGAAGTTCTTAACGTCAATAATGAACCTCAATTCAGTCAATGACCAATGGCGAAATAGCTGAAATGGTCTGAATCATAATACATGCAAATATTCCAAATCCAAAAAAAAATCAAATCCAAAACACTTCCAGCCTCAAGCATTTCGGATAAGGGGTGCTCAACTGTATCACCGAAAACTTGCCGTGGTCTAACCACATAGATGCTTTGGACAAGAAAGTACACCAGTACTTCATTGCTGTTGTGTCATCTATATCAATAATCTAGATGTTACTGTGGTTAACTGGATCAGCAAATTTGCAGATGACACCAAGATTTAGGGTGTAGTGGACAGCGAGGAAAGCTTGTAGCAGGATTTGGACAGGCTGTAAAAATGGTTTGAAAAATAGGAGATGGAATTTAATGCAAACAAGTGTGATGTGTTGCACTTGTTGGGAGGACAAATCAGAGTAGGACTTACAAATGAACAATATGGCACTGAGAAGCATGGTAGAACAGAGAGATCTGGGAATAGAGCTCCACATTTCCTTGGTAAACTGAAAGAGGTGTCACAGGTAGATAGGGCTGTAAAGAGAGAATTTGGCATATTGGCCTTAATAAGTCAAAGTACTGACAACAGGAGTTGGGATACAGGAAATTGTACAAGGTCAGTGAGGCCAAATTTGGAGCACTGTGTGTAGATCTGGTTATCTACCTACAGGAAAGATATGTTTGAAAGAGTGCAGAGAAAATTTACAAGGATGTTGCCAGGACTTGAGGACTAGAGGAAATGTTGAATAATTTACTCTCTGGAGTGTAGGAGGATGAGCAGAGATTTGAAAGAGGTATACAAAATTATGAGGTGCATAGGCAGGGTAAATGCAAGCAGGCTTTTTCCACCTAGGTTAAGTGAGACTAGAACTAGGTAATAGTTTAAGAGTGAAAAGTGAGTATTTAAAGGGAATCTCTTTACTCAGAGGCTTTTACAAATATGGAATGAGCTGCCAGTGGAAGTGGTGGATGCAGGTTTGATTTCAACATTTAAGATAAATTTCAATAAGTAATTCAATGGGAGTGGTATAGAGGGCTATGGTTTAGGTTTGGGTTGAAGGGACTTAGCAGAATAAGTTTGGCACAGACTAAATGGGCCAAAGGGCCAGATTCTGTGTGTAGTGCTCTTTGATTCTATGACACTCTACTTCCTCAGAAACTTAAGGAAATCTGGCCTGTTTCTGATGACCTTCACTAGTCTTTACAAATGCACCATAGAAAGCATCCTATTCAGATGCATCACAGCTTGTTATGGCAACTGCTCCATCCAGGACCTCAGGAAGCTGCAGAGAATTTTGAACTCAGTTCTGTCTATTGTGAAATCCAGCTTCTCATCCACCAACTTTATCTACACTTCGTGGTGCCTTGGAAAAGCAGCCAACATAATCAAAGACCCTTCCCAGTCCCAGCATTCTCTCCTCTCACTCCTTCCTGTCAGGTTCAATGTCAGCTTATATTTCTCTGTTATAAGATCCTTGAAATGAGCTCCTCCTCTCTTTGATGGGAGTTCAGTGAAGCCCTCTTTCACTGCTCCCATCCGTGATCTCTGCTGCTCTTCAACCATGTAATTGCTCAGACTTGCTCCTATGGCCACATACCCCCTCCCACTGCCATCCTTTGCCAGATGTCTATCAGTTCATTTCCACGCTTCCGAGTCTGGACTCAACGAGGATGCCAGTATCTTTTACCTTGACTGCTTCTCATGCCACTTCTCCCTCTCTTTCTACACACCACCCTCACTGCCATTCACAGATATGTGGGACCTTGTTGATTTCTCTACTGCAGCTCCGGGCCACACTCTTCACCACCTGCCACAGAAACTTTCCAATGCTTTGTCTTTTGCTACATCCACACTTTCAGCAGTTGATTTATCTCCTTCCTTTCATCCAGGAAGAATTGGAAGCTTGACCACCTCCAGCCCACAGCCCCAGCTCAACGTTGGCCTCCTCCAGGTCAAGACCTTTCTCAATGCCACTGGGTCCTGCTGCTCCTCTTTTTCCACCACTACCTCCCACCCATTCCTGGTTACTCAGGCTCTCCTCTAACATCTCTTTCATTCTTGAGTCCAAATCTTCCTTACTCATTTTCCCTGAACACTCCAAACCTCTTCTCTCCTCTCCTCTGACTCCTGCAACTCTCTACCTTTCCCTGACCCTAGATCCAATTCCTTCCGTGTCTTCACCATCCCCTTGGATCTTCCCCTCCAAGGCAGGATATTCTGTCCTCACCTTTGTCCCCCCATACTCGCTCTTCAGTGAGTTCCACACCCGCCACAACGCTGAACTAATCTTCCATTTCCTGTCTCCAAGTCTTCTTCTTTGGTGAGATTCCCCCATCCCTCTTCCCCCCAAAGAAGACCCGTTTCTCCCACCTTAAGCCTTCCTCTTCTCAGATGCTCTGATCCGGCCTTCTGACTGCTCTATATCTTCTTATCTCTAGCTATTTATGAGGCACCAATCACCCGATTACCGCTCCCCTCACCTATTCCAACCTCCTGCTCTCTGAACACAATGCCCTCACCACACCAATGCCAACTTTATCATCAAACCCACAGACAAGAGGATGCTACTGTAGTCTGGCAGACTGACTTCTTCCTTGCCAGATGGCAGCTCTCAGTTAGTTCCTCTTACATAACCCTTAAACAGAACCCCACTAAAAAGCATCTGGCTACTGTCTCCCACACTATCACTGACTTCCTCACCTCTGGAAATCCCTCCACTTCAGCCTCATAGTTCCCCTAACTCATACTGCTGGTTTCTATCTCTAACCCAAGATCCACAAAGCTAGAAGTTCTGGTCAGTCCATTATTTCTTCCTGCTCCTGACCCACTGAACTTGTGTCCGGATAAAACAACTACACTTTGTACCTCTTGGTTCAGACCCTTTCCACTTACATCGTGACACTTCACATGCTCTCCATCACTTTCAGTTCCCTGGCTTTATCGCCATAGTTTCACTACAGACATCAATTTCCTGTGCACTTCTATTCCCATCAAAAATGCCTTAAAGTTCTCCACTTCTTTCCATACAACAGACCTAACCAGATCCCCTCCACCATCTGACGGAACTGGTTCACGTGCTCAACTAATTTTCTTTTGGCTCCTTCCACTTTCTTCAAACCAAAGGTGTAGCCATTAGCACTCGCATGGGCTCCAACTATGTCTGCCTTCTCATTGGCTCATTGGACCACAGTCCGTGGTCCAAGCCTACATAGGTAACACTCCTCAACTCTTTCTCCACTACATTGATGACATCAGTGATGCTTCCTGCACCCATGCTGAGTTCATCAATTTCATCAACTTTGCTTCCAACTTCAATCCTACTATCAAATTTACTTGGTACATCTCTGAAACATCTCTTTGCTTTCTCGATTTGCCCAGAGGAATCTTTTCCAACCCATTAGTTCCCCCACCTCCTTTGTTTTCCCTCTTTTTGGTGGCCCTCTCACCCCTTATCTTCCCTGCTCACCACCTCCATCTTGACCCCAGCCTCTTTCCTTTTTGTTTATTCCATGGACTACTGTCCTTTCCTATCAGCTTCTTCCTTCTTTAGCCCTTTGCTTCCTCCACCTATCATCTCCCAGCTTCACACATCATTCTCTTTTATCTTTCTCCTCCCTCCCCTTATTTATCTTCTTATTCTAATCACAAACAAGAGAAAATCTGCAGATGCTGGAAATTCAAGAAACACAAAATGCTGGAGGAACTCAGCAGGCCAGCCAGAATCCATGGAAAAGAGTGCAATCAATGTTTTGAGCTGAGACCCTGCTGAAGCATTTCAGCCTGGAAAGTTGACTGCACTCTTTTCCATAGATACTGCCTGGCCTGGGGTTGGGGGGGTGACCCTCTTATTCTGACTTGTGTACACTTCCTTCTGAGTTTTGATGAAGGATCTCAGCCCAAAGAGTTGACTTCCATAGAACAGCGCAATATGGGGTCTTTGGTTTATGATATTCCCTCCTTAGATGCTGCCTGATCTGCCGAGTTTCTCCAGTATTTTGCATATGTTGCTTAAAATTTCCAGCACCTGCAGAATCTCTAGTGTTTCCTTGAAATGAGTTCTGGTATGCTGAAGATGAATTCTTTATCTCTCAATCTACCTTGTTGTGGCCCTTGCACCTTATTTGCCTATCTGCATTGTACTTTCTCTGTTAAACTGTATTTCTGCTATTATTTTCCCTTTTGAACTTTGATGTACTTATGCATGAAGTGATCTGTTTAGATGGCATGTAAACAAAAGCTTTTCAGAGCATCTCAGTACATGTGACAACCATAAACCAACCAACATTACAGACGTGTGTGTCCATTCTACAACACAATGTGTGTGAAGCCCATTTTCAAAATAACAAATGCAATACTACATAGATAGCCAAGGCACAGTCCTAAACCACAGACCTCCATATGACTATGGCTCAATGCCTCTGCTCAACTTTCTCAGACTTAGTCATTATTCTCTCTTTCACCAGTTGACCTCTGTGGTCACCTCTACAGGCATACACAACTCTGTGGACAATTCCAGAAGAGCTTGATGCCAGAAGAACATAGTTGTTCTTGAGGTGTGAGCATTATTGGCCAGCCAAGCATTTAGTGCTCATCCCTACTTGTCCTAAGAGAGCAGTTATGGTCTTTGGCCCACAATGTTGTGATGAACTTTTAAGCTACTCAAAGATCTAACACTTTCCTCCCACATAGCTCTCTATTTTGATATTACCCATGTACCCATCTAAGAGTCTCTTAAATATCCCTAATGTATCTACCTCCACCACCACCCTAGCAACGTGTTCTACACACCAACCACTCTGTGTAAGAAACCTACCTTTGATAAACCCTTGCACATTCCTCCAAACATTTTAAGATTATACCCTCTCACATTAGCCATTCCTGCCTTGGGAAAAAGTCGCTGGCTATCCAGCCTATCAATGCCTTTATCAAGCCACCTCTCGTCCTTCATTCCAGAGATTCTGTGTTAACGGCTGACAGTCAAGTGGCCATTAGATCACTTCAGAGACTTCTTAAATGCTTCATTTAAGAACATGGGAATGAAGCCTGATGGGTATGAACTACAGGCTTTCTTCCAAAGAAGGTGTTAGTGAATGAGATTAACATTCAAATTTAATTATCATTCAACCATACATGAATATAGCCAAATAAAACAGTGCTCCTCCAGGGCCAAGGTGCAAAACACATTACACTACTCATAGCACATATGGTTATGATTTTAGAAAAAAACATTCACAAAGGCAAACGTAGCCCAAGTCCCTGAAATGTCCTGGTCCAGGTTGTTTGTCCACCGAGCAAACAGCTGAGGGCAGCACCAACAGGAGGGGCCAGCTGCCAGCCCAGTGACATGCAGTTCACTCTGTCATCTCCTTTGCTGGCGACTCCGAGGCATGTGGGCCCTGTCTACCAAGCCAGGCAACACAGCTCCCCTGTGGTCTCACCAATGAACCAGGCTCACAGTACTCTGCCACTTACATTCAAATTTCAACAGTCCAGTTATTTTTACAGATACCAGACATTAATTCCCAGGCAATTTTTTAAAAACTGAATTTAAATGGTTAAACTAGCAATGTGAATACATGATCTCTAGTCTCTCTGTCTGGTCTTCCATTACAGGCCCAGCAACATGAACACTGCATTTCAATGCTCCTTTAGAAAAGCTGCTGAAGATTAGCATGAAGCAGTTATATAAAATCAGACAAATTGGGGAAATGAGGCCAGCTTATTGAAGTTCTGGAGTATTTTAGCCAGCAACAGCTTGGACAATTGCCTGAAGGGCTTAGAAGCTTCCAGAAAAGGCAAGTTTCTCCTGGGCTGTTGATCTACTGGATATTATGGCTGGTACGAGGAGGAATGAGGTCACGGTTGAATGAATGAGTAAGTTTGACTTCCTCTCTCTTCACCCTTGTTTTCACAAGTAATTAGTCTGAGTAATTAGTTCAACTCTGTGTGGCTGTCACATTGCAGAAAAGTTGATATAGAACATAAAACAAGGAATGTGCCAACCCCTACTACCGAAGAGCCAAAGACATTTAGTATTTAAATAAAAATGCAGGTAATAAATGCTTAGAGTATGTGCTAACCATTCAGTGCAAGTATATATAGTGTAGGACTCTGGATTTTCACATCCCTTGTAAATCCAGGCCAAATCATTTGGAACTAATACTTGCTGCAAGTCCGAAGACTGAGAGGGGATCTCTTATAGAAATATAGTTGTTTCTACTGGTAGGTGAAACTAAAACTTGGAAACATAGCCTCAACATTCAGGGGAATAAATTTAGGTGATGAGAAGAAGCAACTTTCCCCAGAGATTAGATGAACAGTGGAATTCTCTGCCCAGGAAAGCAGTAGAGACCATCTTACTAAATAAATTTATGAGTTAGATTTTTGCATAACAGGGGAATTAAGGGTGATGGAGAAAAGGTGGGTAGTTGGAGCCGAGTCCACAGCCACATCAGCATGATCTTATTAAACGGTGAAGCAGACTCGATAGGACTGATGGCCAACTCCTGCTCCTATTTCTTAAGTTTTCACATTTTCATCAACAGCAGCAGATGAAACACTGGAACAGGTCTTTACCTCAGGAGCCTTAAGTTGGCTAAATGAAAGAGAAGCTATCATTCTTCTAGAAGGAGGTTTTGAGTAACATAGGTATTGCCTTTGGCTGGGATACTTGAATAAGCTATTACAGTGTGGAACTCTTGGTCATTGTGATACCATATCCTAGGAGGGGAGAGGTGTAAAGGGCAAACAAAATGCTGCTGTCTGTGCACTTTCAGAGCCTTACCTGGCTCCGTCACGTTGTATCATAGAACAACACAGGACCTTCAGCCCACAATGCTGTACCAACTCTTTAATCTACTCCAAAATCAATCTAATTTTTCCCTCCTTTTCCTTTCATCCATGTGCTTACCTAAGAGTTTATTAAATGTCCTCAATGCATCCGCCTCTTTTACTGCTCCCAGCAAGCCTTCTATGCACCTACTGTGTTAAAAAAAACTTATCGTTGACATCCCCCCCCCACATACTTTCTTCCAATCACCTTAAAATTATGCTCCCTCAAATTGGCCATTCCATCCTGGGAAAATCTCTGGCTGCCCACTCAACCTATGCCTATCATCTTGTACACCTCCATCAAGTTACATCTTATCCTCCTTCCCTCTAAAGAGTAAAGCCTTAACTTACTCAATTTATCTATAATTAGACACACTCTCTAATCCAGGCAGCATCCTACCTAATCTCTGCACCCGCTCTAAAGCTTCCATATCCTTCCATAATGAGGCGACCAGAACTTAGGTTACTTTCCCCAGATCATTCAGATTTTACAATCAGAAGATGTTGAATTTCCCAGCCAAAAGACAGAATGATACAAGACAATCCCAACACATTTCACCATTTATTACAAGAGCAGAGTCACCAGCTGTATTTGCATTGCATTTCAGTGGCATTAGGTGTCCGGGGTCAAAATCCACTAATCCTTTACACACACGTTTGGTTACAAGCCAGTTATAAACTGCCATGGATCACAGGCCATTGTACAGATAGAACATAACATTTAGAACCATTTCAGATTGTTAAGTATTCTGTGGCTGAAAAACTGGCTGTGGTTCCATCAGTTCGAAAGATTAGAATGCACAATGCTCCCTGAGCATATTAAAGCTGTAATTCCCTCTCTCTCTCAGGCATTCACTGGTAAATCTTGATGTGGCTGTCATTCAGGAACTGAGTCAATGTCGTGTTGAACGGACAGACAATGGAAGAGGCAGTGGGATGGAAGGGGTTAGCAAGACTCATGCTGCTTTCCACAGCCACACAACTGAAAGTGGCACTGCAGTGTCTGATGAGGAGAGCTGTAGCTGTGGCATTGCTCATCAGTGCTCCCTCATTCATCATTCTTTCTCTATTGTTCTGGGCAGTGCATATGACAACTGCTGCTGTGAAAATGGCCAAAATCTTTCTCTTCAATCCTAATCCCAAAGCACCTCATTTAAACTGTTCCCATGGGTGCCTAGTGCTTCCCCTTGAATGAGTATGAGCTATGAATATTGAGGGGTCACCGCAGTATTAACCCCACAGAATGCCCATTTCTGGCTTGTTGAATTATATTCAAATCTCTGGCAGATTTGAAGTTCCAATCTAGAAATCCTTAAATGCAGGTTGAGGTTATTCTAAAAGTACACATCAGGAATTCCTGACCTTGTCCTCTCTCTGTGGATTAATACTCCCATCCAACCAGACCAGCTGGGACACAGGTAATTCATCTTAGACTTGCTCCTTACATCTAAACTTTGCTGCTTTGAGGACCAGAAACACAGCACTCCCTACAACAGCAGAGAGGGAATTAAAAGGAAGGTGACAAAACTAAATTTGGTATGTGTTGCAAAAAACAAGAAGGGACTGTAGAGCAACAGACAGGTAGGCAGATGTGACTGGACAAAGAGAGGACTGTGGTCTGGCCAGACCTGGCCCCTATTTCTTCTTCAGGGCTCGCTTCCCTTCTCCTTTCTTTGGCTTCCCTTTGCCTCGCAACTTCCTCAGCCGTTTCATTTCATCTTTGAAATCCTCGTGCTCATCTCTGTAGAGACAAAAAGACCAGACATTGTTAAAGTCTGCCTGGCAGCTACAAAACATAGTTCTAATCTTATCTAATTCTTGTCTTAAGAGGATAGGTTGAGTGAGCTGGGGCTTTTCTTTTTCCTGGCCTAGGCCTCATTATCTCTCATTATAAAGGCATCCCTACTCCTTCCAGCATTGCTTTTCACTGTAACAAGAAGATGCTGACTATCCCAACTTTAAATGCTGTCATTTGTCAGTGGTCCCTTTGACACAAACAACTTACTCCAATAAATCTTTGGAAGCTCGTATCCCACACCGTCAAAATCTGCCTTGCTCTAATTTAAATATAACCTTTGGACAAGCGCAGCACACAAACTGCTGGAAGAAGTGAACAGGTCAGGCAGCATCTATGGAGAGAAATAAACCACTGGATGTTTCGGGCAGAAACCCTTCATCAGGACAAGTTTGCATAATTAATTTAAAACTATGATGACTGGTCCCCCTGTTATCTCAGAGAGTTGCCCCATCCTATTACCCAACAGTAGGTCAAGACTTGCCCTCCGATAGCAGCCTCTATACATTGCCTGAAGAAACTTTCCTAAACACACTTAACAAATCCCACCCCATCTAAGCCCTTAACAGTAGGACAGCCCCAGCTAATGTAAAGAAAATTACAATCACCTAGATGTTGGATGTTACTCCCTTGCGCAACACTTCCAAAACAGAAACCTACTCCAGGGGATGATATTGAAGGATCACGCATCAACTTTATTCACCATATACATTTACATGTATTAGGAATTTGCTGTGGTTTTGGTGCAGCATGCAACAAAAAACAATATTAAATGATTATAAATTAAAAAAAATATAGTTAGAGGTTAAAGTACAGATATGGAATAAAATGTGCTAAATACATACACACAGTGGCCACCGGTAGAGGAGGTAGCAAATACAGTGGCCACTGAATATATTTCTGTAGGCTTGTGGGCTTCTGCTGTTGTAGTTCATCCACTTCACGGTTCAATGTGTTGTGCATTCAGAGATACTTTTCTGCATACCACTGTTGTAACGCGTGGTCACTTGAGTCACTGCCACCTTGAACCGATTTGGCTTAACTCCTCTGACATTTCTTATTAAGGTGTCTCCACCCACTGAACTGACATTCGCTGGATTTTTTTTTTGTTTATTGCACTATTTTTTGTAAACTCCACAGATTGTTGTGCGTGAACATCCCAGGAGATCAGCAGTTTCTGAGATATTCAAACCACCCTGTCTGGCACCAATAATCATTCCATGGTCAAAGTAACTTAGATCAGATTTCTTCTCCATTCTTATGTTTGGTTTGAACAGAACTTCTTGAACATCTGCATGTTTTCATGCATTGAGCTGCTGCCACCTGATTGGCTGATTAGACATCTGCATTAACAAGGTGCACAGGTGTATCCAATAAAGCAGCCACTAAATACTAACATTATAAAAAGTGGTTTAAAGTGTTTACAGTGCAGGGACAGGGATAAGAGAGAAACAAGAATGTTTTAGGGATGTATTCCAAGCCTCCTGAACAAAAAATGAAATATCCTCTGACTCCTGGAAATCTCTAGCCCAAGACCATGCCAAGTAGGGAAGGATCTTTAAGGATGGCATCGACTATAAGCCAGGAACAGAGCAAACAAGGGAAGGAGCACACCACTTCACTATCTGGCCACCTCCTGGTCCATCAATGCAAGAGCCTGCAGTTCAAGCATTGGCCCTACCCACCATTCCAGAACCCAGCAAATCAGAGTGGAAGCAAGTCATCCTCCATCCCACGAGACTACACAAGGAAATGGAAAAACAATGCCCACAAAGACAGCATTTTCCCTTGGTCTTAAACAGCTGCCACATTCCCACAGAATGTCAATAAGACTGAAAGAGTACAGAGAAAATATGCAAGAATTTTGCCAGTACTTGAGGGCCTGAGGTGCAAGGAGAGGTTGAACAGGTTAGGACTTTATTCCTTAGAATACAGGGGAGATGTGATGGAGGTATATAAAATTATGAGGGATATAGATAGGGTAAATGCAGGGAGGCTTTTCCCACTGAGGTTGGGTGAGAACTAGAGGTCATGGGTTAAGGGTGAAAGGTGAAATGTTTAGGGGAACACAAACCTCATTCAGAATCAGGTTTAATATCAGTGGCATATGTTGTGAAATTTGTTCTTAGCAGCAGCAGTACAATGCATTACATGACAATATAGAAAAATATTAAATCAATTACAAAATGCATATTAAGTAGTTAAATTAAAAATAGTGCAAAAACAGAGATAATATTAAAAAAGTGAGGTAGCGTTCGTGGGTCCAATGTCTATTTAGGAATCGTATGGCAGAGGAGAAGAAGCTGTTCCTGAAATGCTGAATGTGTGCTTTCAGGCTTCTGTACCTCCTTCCTGACAGTAACAATGAGAGTTGCCTGGATTGGGAAGCATGCCCTATGAGAATAGGTTGAGTGAACGGAGTGAGGTGGAATGAACACCTGAGTGAGGTCGACTGGTGGCGCAGTGAGATCAGTGCCGGGCTCAAGAACGGAGGTTCCCGAGTTCGATCCAGTGACAGACCACTCCCGAGCACGCTCTCCATCTGTGCCTGGTTGACGTTGAGCTCGCAACTCGACCTCGTTAAAAAAAAACACTGCCACCTCCAGTTTAAATTTCCACGCGGAATATTGTGGAGGATCAAATACCCAATCCCAAACGGCCTTTTCTCCTTGGAGTGACGGAGGATGAGAGGTGACCTGTTAGAAGTGTACAAGATGAGAGGCATTGTTCATGTTGAGGTTTTTTCCCAGGGCTGAAATGGCTAACATGAGAGGGCACAGTTTTAAGGTGCTTGGAAGTAGGTAGAGAGGAGATGTCAGGGCAAGCTTTTTTTTTTTATGCAGAGGGTGGTGAGTGCGTGGAGTGGGCTGCTGGCGACGGTGGTGGAGGCGGATATGATAGGATGTTTTAAGAGACTCCTGGATAGGTACATGGAGCTTATAAAAATAGAGGGCTATGGGTAACCCTAGGTAATTTATAAAATAAGTACATGTTCTGCACAGCATCGTGGGCCGAAGGGCCTGTATTGTGTTGTATGTTTTCTATGTTTCTATATTTAAGAGGGCAGGTCCTGGGTGATGAGGGTCTTGAATAATGGATGTTGCCTTTCTCAGGCACTGCTCCTCGAAGATGTCTTGGATACTAGAGGCTAGTACGCATGATGGAACTAAGTTTACAACTTTCTGTAGCTTCTTATGACCCTGTGCAGTAGACTGTCCCCCCACTAAACTGTAATGCAGTTGTCAGAATGCTCTCCGCAGTACATCTATAGAAGTTTTCTAGTGTCTTAAGTGACAAATCAAGTCTCCTCAAACTACTAATGAAATATAGTGGCTGTTTCGCCTTCTTTACAACTGCATCAATACATTGGGATCAGGTAAGATCCACAGAAATATTGAGACCAGAAGTGGAGAGAGTGAGCAATTTGAAGTTCTTTGATCCCTTTGAGGATTGGTTCTTGTTCCCTAGTCTTACTCTTTCCTGAAGACCACAATCAGCTCTTTGGTCTTACTGACACTGAATGCAAGGTTGCCATTGTGACACCCCTCAACTAGCTGGTATATCTTGCTGCTATATGCCATCTCGCCTCCACCTGAGATTCTGCCAACAATGGTTGTGTCATCAGCAAATTTATAGATGGCATTTGAGCCATGCCTAACCACACCGTTGTGGGTATCGGGACAGTAGAGCCATGGGCTAAGCACACATCCCCGAGGTGCACCAGTATTGATCGCTAGTGACAAGGAGATGTTATTACCAATCCACACAGATTGTGGTCTTGCAGTTAGGAAGTCGAAGATCCAACTGCAAAGGTAGGTACCGAGTCCTAGGTTCTGTGGCTTTTCGATGAGGACTGTAAGAATGATGGTGTTAAACTCTGAGCTATAGTCATTGAACAGCATCCTGACATAGGCATTTATAGGGTCCAGGTGATCTAAGGCTGTGTGAAGTGTCACCAAGGTCATGTCTGCCCAAGACCTATTGGGGGCAATAGGCAAATTGTTTTTTTTTAGTACTCCTGCCAGCTGGTTGGCACAAGTTCTCAGAGCCTTATCATCAGGGCCTGCCACCTTGCGAGGGTTCACCCTCTTGAAAGACAACCTGATGTCTGCCTCTGAGACAGAGATCACAGAGTCACTGAGTGCAACAGGAATCCTCACAGCTCTAGTTATATTCTCCCTTTAAAAGCAGGCATAAAAGGCATTGAGCTCACCTGGTAGTGAAGCATCGGTGCCATTCACAATGTTGGGTTTTGTTTTGTAGGAAGTGGTGGTTGTCTCTCAGGGTCCGAGGAAGACTAAACATTGTGCAGTCATCTGTAGATATACATGTGGCTTTGGAGGTCGAAGCACACATGCAGTTGCAGGTTGAACATGGAATGGCGGTTGTTGGAACAGGTGCATACAGAGCTTTGTGACGTCGGTTTCCTGCTGCTGCAAGGCGCTGATTTTGGACATCTTCAAAATCAGATGCAGCTTTTCTGGTCAGGGCGTGCCACCCAGCCCTTCCGGCTGCGGACTCCTCAAGTTGTCGGGTTTGCAGGAAGTAATATCCTGCGAACCCTGCCAGAGTTTATATGCATCCAATGTTGCCTCCAACTTCACTCACAATTGTTTCTTCTCTTTTGAACAAGCTCTCCGCAACTCATATCTGGAATTCTTGAACAGACCCGGGTTGTCAGGCTTAAATGCCACAGATCTAGCCTTCAGCAGATGACAAGCCTTCTGGTTCATTCACGGCTTTTGGCTTGGGAATGTACAGCAAGATTTTGCAAGCACACATTCATCCACACAGGTTTTAATGAAGTTGCTAACAACTGTGGCATACTCATCCAGATTTGAAGAGTGGTGTGAATGTGGAACAAGCTGTCAGCAGAAATGGTGGATGTGGTTTGATTTCAGCATTTAAGAGAAATGTGGATAAGTACATGGATGGGAGGGATATGGAGGGCTATTGTCTGGGTGTAGGTTGATGGGACTAGGCAGAGTAATGGTTAGACCTAGACTAGATGGGCCAAAGGGCCTGTTTGTGCTGTAGTGTTCTGACTTTTGCTCTTATCTCTCTCTCTTCAGAACATACAAAACTAATGGAAGCACATCATAATCACTCACTTAAGCCATGGTAAGCAGGCCTAAAAGTTGTGCGTCACACAGGAAGTTTGACTGAAGTTTTCTTGTGGTGTTGATTAACATACATGCTGTTTTCTTAGAATTTTATTATCCTGTTCCCATGGTTCAAGTGAATGGAGAGAATCTTGAGGAATATTTCCTGCTAACCTTAGGGAAAAGAACACTAAAGGGTGGAAGGCAGAGATGTGGTCTAGACTGAAATGTTAGGCTTTTCTGAAAGGCAAAAAAATTCTATTAGAAGCCACAGTGCTCGCCAACTGTCTTGGTCAAATTGAGAGATGACTGCCCATAAACAAAGGACAAAAGAGAAAGAGAGCAAGACAAATTGCTTATGTTCAGGAGACATCATTCACAATGGATTGATTGATAGTCTCCATGCTGGACTTGAAAAGAACCAAGCTGTTAACTTAGTTTGAACCTGGTGTGAAAAGGAAGGTGTGCTTAACCTCTGCATCTGTTTCTCTTCATTGCTTGTCTGGACAGTCCATCATTCCACATGTGGATGTGCCTCACCGTGATCCTGGAACCTCAAGGCGAGATTACTTAGAAATTAATGTAACAAGAGAGAAATGGATCACAGCCAAGCTTCACAATGGCTCAACTTCCTCAAGAGGTTAAAGAAATTTGGCCTGTTCCCATCAAGAGGGTGTATAATGGCTTGATATGGCAAATGCTTTGCCCGTGACTTCAGTGAACTCAGTACATCATAGAAACCAGCTTCCCCTCAATGGATTCTGTGTATAATTTCTCACTGTCTCAGTAAATCAGCCAACATAATTAAAAACCCCACCCACTCGGGGCATTCTCTCATTTCTCCTCTTCCACTGAGCAGGAGATACAAATGACTGAAAGCATGTACAAGCAGGTTCAAGGATGGCTTCTACCCCAGTGTTATAAGACTACTGAATGGTTCACTAATATGATAAAATGGACTCTTGACCTCACAATCTGACCCTAAGACCATTTTGCTTGCCTCTCTGCACTGTTAGACTGTATTTTGCATTTTGTTATTGTTTTACCGCATTCTACCTCAATGCACTGTGTAATGATCTGAACTTTATGAACAGTATGCGAGACAAACTTTTCACTGTATCTCGATACATGCGACAATAATAAACCAATTCCAATTCTACTTTACCTGTACAAACCCATGAATCGCAGCCTCTGCATCAAGGTGTAGTAGTGGTTATGTTGTGGGTACCAGTCAAATACCTTTTTCTGTAGTGCCAGCGGCTGTTCACTGAACAGCTTTACCACCTTCATCGACCGCTCGTCAGTAGGTCGTACCACCTCCTGAAATATCTGTGCACTAAGGCGCATCATGCGCCACCCATAATTGGACAGCGTCGACATCACTGCTTCTCAGGAACAACAGTAGCGGTCCCTGCAAAGAAGAATAGCAAAATGAAGTGCCAAAAATGGGTGCAGGCCTCAGTGTTACAAACTGGAACAGTACAGTACTTCAGCCCACGATGTGCTGACCCATATAAACCTACTCTGTGATCAATCTAACCTCTCCCTCCAACATAGCCCATAACCCTCCATTTTTCTTTCATTCATGTATCTACCTCCCTAACGCATCCGCCTCAACAACTCCTCAGCAGTGCATTCCAAGCACTTACAGACTGTAAAAACCTTCTGGGAGGAAGGTGCTGGCTGTCCACTCTATCTATGCCTTGTACAATCTTATCAAGTTGACTCTCATTCTCCCTCTCTCCAAATAGAAAAGCCCTAGTTTACTCAACCTTTTCACACAAGAAGTGCTTTCTAATCCAAGCAGCTTCCCAGTAAATCTCCTCTGAAGCTTCCAAATCCTTCCCATAATAAGGCAGCCAGTATTGATCAACATCTCCAAGGAAGCAAGCAAATTCCTAAAGCTTCTCTTTCTAGTCCCAAAAGACTTTCCACCATCTACAATAGCCACGTACCCATCGGTAATATACCATGAGAAAATGCAATAATCATAAGATGTCTTCCAAGTACATTATCCATTACATACGACATGTCCCTCTACTGTGCCCATGTTTTAGTTTTAGATGTTCCTAGCACTTTAACCACATTATGTAGTAACAACTCTACTTCCCACCACTTGACGTTGTGGACTCATTATATTGACAGAACCTACTCCAAAGTACATTAATACCTGGCAGTAGTGTTTCAGTGGCCAACCTGTCCTCACCAGTAACATATCAGGTCTGTACAGTGACAAACTTGTCTGCTTGTATTGAACTCATGATAGTGTCACATGGCACTGTACTGTCTCACAGTTCTATTGAATATTTATGACCTATATGCACTAGTACTGTGCCTGCATTATGGCCCACACTGCTCCTGATATAGGGCCCACCATATTGACAGATCTGCCCCACAGATGAGCAGTCATATACAGTACTGTGCAAAAGTCTTAGGCACATAAAATAATTCTGTAAAGCAAAGATAATAATGAAATGAAAAGTTTCTAAATATCAAAAAAATTACAAGAGCAGTAAGCAGTAAAAAACTAAATCAAAGACCACTCTTTGCCTTTAGAACGGCATCAATTCTCTAAGGTACACTGTTGTGCAGCTTTTATAAGAAAATCAGCTGGTTGGTTACACTAAGCACCTTGGAGAACTTGCCACAGTTCTTCTGGCCTGGTTTGCTTCTGTCTCTCCAGATAATCCCAAACAGCCTCAATGTTGAGGTCAGGACTCTGGAGGCCATACCATCTGTTGCAGAACTTCTTGTTCTTTTTTGCTGAAGTTAGTTCTTTATGACATTGGTCATGAGTTTGGGGTCATTGTCCTACTTCAAAATGAAGCTGACACCTCCCTGATGGTATTGCGCGATGGATGAGAACCTGCTTGTAATTCTTAGCACTGAGAAATCTATTAATTCTGATCAGCTCACCAACTCCATTTACAGAAATGCAACCCCAAACCTGCAGGGAACCTCCACAGAGCTTCACTGTTGGCAGCAGACACTTATCCACGTAGCAGTCTCCAGCTCTTCTACAGACAAACCGCTTCAGATTTGAAGTAAAAATTTCAACTCGCCGGTCCGCTTGCTACCATTGTTCAGCTCCCCGGTGTTTTTGTGCGCAGGTGAGTCTCTTGACTTTGTTTCCACTTCAGAAGAATGGCTTTTTGACAGCAACCCTTCCTTGAAGACAAGGTTCTAGTGGTTTCTGTGCATTCAGAGCTGATAGCAGTGCTGGACTTCTTCCAGATTAAAAGGGGCGCAAGTTCTCTCTCATCTGCTGCCAATAGCATTCAGTTTCTGTGGTTGACCACTGTGTTTCTGGTCCTCAACCTTGCCCATTATTTTGTGCTACTTCAGAAGAGCTTGGACTGCACATCTTGAAATTCCTGTCTGCTGCGAAACTTCTGCTTGGGAGAACCTTGCTGATGCAGAATGACCACCTTGTGACTTGTTGCTATGCTCATGCCATGGTGTACGAATTGATGATTTGAAGGTTAAATGGTCATATCTGCCACACCCTCACCTTTCAATTTAGTTGTTCTTCGTCCAGTTTGATTCGTTCTACACCAGTTTCTTTTTATCAGTTCAGTTCCTTCAACTTATTATGTCATTGATCATTAGCATCCTGTTTGTTACCTTTGTTTAATTATGCACTAAGCTATATACCTACTAAGTAAACAGGTTTATAAGTAATAGACCACTTTTTAAATAATACGTTACTTTTTACGTTACAAGATATAAAACATTTCTCTGTGACATTTTTTTGGAAAATGAATGTTTGGAAATCTAAAATTTGTTCTTTTCTACTGACATACTACTGCAGAAGACAAAAATAAACAACTAAAACAAAATTTATATAAGAATCTAGTGTCCAAGGTTTCTGCACAGTATTGCAGTTGCAAATCTGCCCTACAAACCTCATTATACAGTAACAGACTTGATTAGACGATAATATCATAAACCTGTGGCTCCACTATTTATTGTCAAACTTGTTCCTCAACAAGTTGTACAGTCACAAACATGTACTCAAGCTATGCAATTGTTGTTGCCGATCAGCTGGTCTCTGACAATCAATAACATTATTCGTGCACAAGCAAACTGTCCAGACTGTGTCAACAAGCTGTTCTAAAACGTCTGCTCAGAACTGTCTACTTCATACAGATAATGACCAACTGTGCTTTTTCTAATCCCTTATTTGCATACATGGAATAAAAATAACCAATCCCTATATATTCTTACAGGCATAAATAACTCGATGAAAACTACATGCTAATCAATCCTTTATTTGCATTTCATTTGATCAAAAGCAGCAACTTGTACCTCAGTTTTCATAATGTATTATTGTCCAGTAATTAGTGTGTGCTCCTCAATCCTTCATTAACATCTTTATCCTATCCGGTCTGCTCATGTCTTTGCTAATTCACACTGTACAAAGGGGAGTTTATTCTTCCAAGGACCTTGTTCTGTACAGCGAACAGTATCTTAACTCCTGCCATACCACAGCATTCACACAGTGAAAGATCTGCTCATCCACTCTGAAATTGCTGTTGCAATGCCATGTTTTCCAGCATTATACAAACTTTTTAAAAAAATACACTTTATTCATAATGAAAATTTGCAATAAAATATGCAATGTCTTTTCATTCTTTACAAAGTCGACGCTATCAATATTGTTCTATTGCATTCCTTCACATCAATAGCACTACTGCCACTCATAGGAAGATCCAACTCCAGGGGGAGGGTCAAAAAAATAATTGAGGGGCTTTCTTCCTCAACTCAGCCTCCCTTTCTCCAGTAGCAGAAGAACCCTATACTATGGTCCTTCCCCAAGGGCTTGCAGTGGCTACCCCATACTTCAGTGCAACCCTCAGCAGATACCCTGCAGTCATTGGCAGCATTCCTCCATGGACATCGCAATGTCCTGGCAGGCCAACAAGTTTCAGGCGGGCCAAAGAGCATCTTTCACCGAAGCTGATGATCTACCAGCAGCGCTTGACGTTTGTCTCCGTGCGTGTCCCTGGGTACAGCCGTACATCAAAAGAGTCCGGTCACGCAGCTACTCAGGATCAACTGCAACACAGGCCCTTCAATCTCTCTCTCCACTCCCCCTTCGCAAACCCACAGTCCGCAAGAGGCAAGCTACTGTCTCTTCCCCACTAGACATCCCACAGGTAGCTCGTTCTGGGAGTGATGCTTTGGGTATGCAGGAAGGCTCTGCCTGGGAGGGACCCCCCCTCACCGCCAGCCAGACACGGTTTTAGTGCATGTTGGTGAGGTCTGGCAATGAGCCATTCTGCCAAATGGTCTGGCTAGTCTGCTCAAAGTACCAGCCAGAATGTCAGCACTTGGAGCCCACTTATTTAGGTTCCAAACACAGCATGATGCAGCCACACACAAAAGTGGTCATCGGGGTGAGGGTGACTTAGGGTATATTTTTGCCCCTGTTGTCCAGGGGCTTTTGCATTGTGACCCACTCCATCTTGGTTCCCCAGATGAACCTGAAGACCGTTCAGGTGATTCCTAAGCTGGAGCAGCAGGGGATGGGCCCACACCTGCGCCAAGTACAACTACCCTGAGATCACCTCACACCTAATGACCAGCTTCTTCCCAGTCACTGACGGGGAGTGCCTTCCCACAGTCCCAATTTCTGTTTTACCTGTCCAGTCCACTCTAGCCAATTCTAGTTGCACACCTTGGCCCCTTCAAACCAGATCCTTATCAGCTTCATGTAACCACCTGGTTGTGACTGTGCTCCACTTCCAGGGCTGCTGATGGTGTAATGCAGCTTGGCTAATTTAACCGTTTCCGTCAGGAATCTTGAGGCGCTGTTCCATCTGCAGTCTGCACTACAGAACTGAACAGCCATAGCGATGGTACAGTTGAAGTCACCAGCCAGAGGACTGCTTGAGGACAGCCAGGCGCTCACTCCACATGGTGAGGTGTACATATCAATTGGGCAGAGTAGTGTGTTTGGTATATTACACCCCCCCCCCCCCACCCAACAACCTCTCTGACTTGGGTGATTGAGGTTGCCTCCCTGTAGCAGAATCCCCAGGCCAGAAGCATGACAAAAATTGTGCCCTGACTACACAGGCAAACTGTGGGGCCACCACTGCTACTACCTCCATTAGTTTGCAGAGGTGTGATAGTCTGCACTCCTTGACCTTGCCAGTCACATTGGCCTTGACCAAGTACTGTAAGGTGTTGACACATTGCACTGTTTTCTTTACACTGCACACATTCAAAGCAGCCAGAGTTATGCCCATGATAGTTATTGAATCATAGCTCAGTGATCACTCGGTCTGAGCTGTCATGCCCACAGCCTTGATAAACTGCTTGTGGGCTCAGATTGAGGATGATTCCCCCTCCCCTAGGGTATGGTGATGCTGGAGGGGGTTGGTCAGTGGTCTGCTCTGGACTCTCAGAGCTTGGGGGTGACAGCTCTCGTGCCACTCCCCGTCTCCAGGAACTGGGGGCCAGTTAGCTCCCTACAACTCCCGGTTTCCTGGAGCTGATATTAATTTGGTGTTGGGCTACTCTCAGTCTTCTGGAGCTGGGAGGTTATGGTTTCTGTACTGCCTCCGATCTTCCAGGCTGGGGTTTGGCGAGCAGAGTTCCTTCCCCATCCATATCTTCCTGCTGGCTCCCTTTCACTTTTCACTCTGCTCTTTGGCAAATCCTCTGCCTGCACCATCGGTTTCCCACGCTTGCTTTATCCTCCAATGAAGAGTTGTTTGCTGTCCTGCCCCTTTCTTCGCATTCATCTTACTCTTTTGGATGGTGTCTTCTGGCACTTCTTCCTCTTCATCACCCATCATTCCTCTTTTTGTCCCTCTGCCTCTGCACCCACCCCCCAATGGATTCCTCTTCATCTTGTAGAGAGGCCTGGGGGGTTGGGAGCTCGACATGGTGGGCTTTTCTCTCAGTTAATGTCTATGTTTCGGTGTTGGTCATGGTTTCTGCACTAGCAGTGGGCGTGTTGACATTTGCAGTGCCAGCTCCCCCTCTTGTTACCCGTCTATAGGTTCTGGCATGTTTTGGGCAGGCTTTGTAAAGGTGATCTGCCTCTCCACAGGGGCTGCAGCATTTGTTTCCCTGGCAGCTCTGTGGTGGCCTTCCTGTCTGTAGTTCTTGCAGATCACTGCATTGCATTGGACCGTCACATGTCCAGACTCGTTGAAGTTGCAGCACAACCTCGGTTGCCGGCATACACCATGTAAACGCGGTTCCCTCCAATGATGAAGACTGAGGGAGGGAGGATGATGGAGCATTCGAATCCACCCTCAGCTTGACCTTAACCTGGCACCTGCTTAAATTTGTGCCTGAAATCCTTGATACCACTGGTACAGAATGACAGAACTGCACCCTCATGAACAGTAACCAATGACCACCAGTTGTACAATACAGGTGATCCCTGCATTATAATATGTTTGTGTTCTTAGAACAGTCCCTGTTGCAATTTCCGTAACAGGAAACTACATCATCTCCACATACATCAGCACAAGTTTAAAAAAAAATTGTATTAATTTACTTTCTTCCTCAATAAATTCAAATGAGAACAAATGAATTCCATAATTCAAATTTCTAGTTAGTGCTTTGTAAATTCTACAAGGGTGAACTTACAATATCTGAATGAATAGCTGGAACATAGGAGTTGGCTGTAACTACATTATAGTGAGATGTGTTCCCCCATTACTGTACCTATTGTATGTCATAAGGAGAGATCTGCTAATACTGTACTCCAAAGTTATAAAAAATCTTGTTTCTATTCCAGTACTGTGCCTCAATTATACAGTGACATGAGTCCTGTAATGTCCTACAGAGGCTGAACTGCAAATGGCATTGTGTATCAAAATTACACACTGCTAGAAGGATCTCCAGTAGATTTGTGCCTTACCATAACATACCTGATTACAAGTCCTATAACCCAGTGTTATCAAGTGATCAACCTACCCCAGGATTGCATCCAATACAAGGAAGTGACTGCCTGCGACCCAGTTCTGCAATCTAGAATTGTACAGTAGTAAAACAATCTCAAAACACTATGCCAGTGTCATACCATGATTGATGCACGCACAATATTCTGGTAATTTAATGCAGGTAAATTCCTGTGCCTTGGTGGCTATCCTGTTACTAGCACTGAGGCCCTCCATTGGTTTGTGTCAACCATGGATGTTATGTCTCAGCTCTCTACATGATAAGCAAGCCTGGGCAGTATGATATGGAGAGCCAGCTGCTGCCCATACAGCAGTCTCCCCCTCTCCACAAGGAACAGCAGAGAATGATAGAGTCTGGCACCAGTGTATTCTTGATCCACTACACTGGATCTAATATAACAGACCACATCTGCCCTCACACTGGATCCAGTGTGACAGAGCAACACCCACCAAGCACGACAGAGCCACTACTGCCCCAGAACGGGATCCCCTGTCATAAAGCCACATCTGCCCCACACTGGACCCAGCTTCACAGACCCACATCCTCACTGGATCAGTGTAACAGATTCACATCTGACGACCTTCTCCTAAAGATTAATGGTGGTTGGCAGACCAACAAAAGGTGCATTACTGCCACCTATTGAGTGGAGTGTGGAGCAAAGAGACAGGGAGTATTCCCACTAAATTACACCCCCCAAAAACCTTAAATAATATCGAAAAGTCTAATGCTTTTCAGAAAGTCAGATACGCACTTATCTACATTACAATGGCAGTGATATCCTAACAAACTTTCCATGTTGAACTGTGTCTGTCCCAAAGATCTCGATTTAGCAATTAGATGTTTCCTTTGTCCCTCATAGGAACTGCATTCAAACAGTACTGTTTCTGGACAAGGGCACTCCCTAGATGTCCATTTCATGCACATTAATTCTGAATAAGGAATTATTCAACCTGGTATGTCCAATACATAAATGTGCAAGTATAACTTCTCCCCTCCTTTTATACCCACCTACCAGTTGAATCCCACTATCCTCTGAATATTATGCACGTCACTCTTTCTTCTCCTTATCCCAATTGTGTTGCCTTTTATGGCTTTCACCTCTCCTTTTTTGTAAAGACACCACTGCATCTACATCCTCAATTTATTTAGTGATACAGCACGGAGACAGTCCTTTGAGCCACAGCACCCTAGCAATTCCTGACAAACCCGATTAACGTAAACCTAATCATGGGACAATTTACAATGACCAATTAACCTACCTGGTAGGTCTCTGGGTTGTGGGAGGAAACTAGAGCACCTAGAGAAAACCCATGCATTCCCTGGGAAAGACATGCAGAGGCTCCTTACAGAACAGCACTGGAGCTGAAAATCCAAACTCCGGAACGCCCGAGCTGTAATAGTGTCGCGCAAATTGCCAGGGTACCGTGGCACCCAATTTCAAGTGACTGCTTGGCTAGAACATCTGCTACATTTCCTTCAACCCTGACATGGGCAAGGATCCATAAGAAATGTGTACACAAATCTAGACCCTGCAGCCTCAACAGATGCTGTCCAATCTCAAGAATAATGTCTGGCCTACTATTTGAAATACCTGTTTTAATAGATGTCAAAACAAAGAATGAATCAGAACATAGAAGCACACAATCAGGTCAGACCTCTTCGACTCATTCCAAGACTAAAATGATAGCAACCTTCTCAGATGTGAATACTCATACTTTGTCTGATCATCTTTTCTTAACAGTCACCTGAAGTGTTGGAAGATAAATATTAACACCTGAATGATCTGTCACTGGATCTTTTGATCCATCTGTATAGGTATTCTAGAAGCCATAATATCTGCCTTGTACATATTGCTGAGCTTCCTGCGCCACTGATTAACAATCACTCCTCATCCTAATCTTTTCCTGAAGGCCCAGACCAACCACAGGCAAAGGGAAAAAGCATGGAGGAGTGACAGAAAGGGGCACACTGGGGCCACATTTCACATTAAACAGCTCAAGATTTTGTGCTCATTCAGTTCACATCCACCCAAAATTGAAGTGCTCCCAACACTACAAATGTTGCCAATATTGGAAGACCAACTTTATGTTCTTACGTTAACCCAATGAACCATTGCTAACCGTAACCTGCGTTGATATAAAGGGGGCCCATTTCCACCAGCAATGATGAAAATGGGTATGATTTAATAGCACTACAACATAATCTCAATGCTTGAGCTTGAACTTCGTCTAGGGGGTTTAAGATGAGTGGTGAGGCTGACTCATAAGCAACACATCCAAAATCAAAAATAGATCTGATTAAACAAAATACATTAAGTGACCTCCTACTTCCAACCCGATCACACCCAACTAGGGACCTGGGCACATTTAGAAAAACAAATAACTTGTAACAGAGAATGTAAACCCTCACTGACGTCACCATTCCTCTTTTTCATTGAAAGCTGTCTGCATTTTCCTTACTCTACAATTTATATTCCTCCCTCTCTTTCACACGGCACTGCCATATAACAACTTGGAAATGCCTGAGTCAACATTTAAGAAAATATCATTAATCATATTATTAAAAAGGAATGGGTTACACACACTCTCCAGAGGAGTCCCATTCTCTAATCTCATACTCCTTAAGAGAATGTTGCCCCCACCTTAACTCGCACCTTCCCAACACAAAAGAACAACTGAACACTCTACCACCTATTCCCATCTTTCTAGTGTAAGCAGCAATACTTGAGTCCATAATACAACATAAGTTTTCTCTACATTGAAGAAAACTGCTACCACAGATTCTCTATTAACCTGGGCGTTACGAATACCAGATTCCAAACTTAACAGCAAGTTCATGGTCATTCTCCCTTTATGAAATTCTGACAGGTATACAGCTCATTTCCCACTACTTTCCACAACATAAGAAAACATTGCAATTACCATTCATTCATTCCATTACCTTACATACATGTGAAATCAATTAAATAGGTCTATAACTGGAAGGATTTGATTGATCCTTACTAGATTTCAATATAGGTTAACAACCACTAATTTCCTGGAAACAAGAAGTAATCCTTCAACCCATATTGTATTAAACAAGTTCAAAACCAACAAGTTTCAAATTCAATAACTGTGTAGACATATTGTAACAAATCTTTCCAAGGTGATGTCTAACTAGCACCGTTTTAAGTTCCGACAATGTAAATTCAACATCCAATCAGGAACTGAAACATCCTTTTTTCTCAGCAATCTGAGTATTGCTTGCCAAAACTGTTTCTTGATGAGACCGCTCTTCTTTTACTTAAATTAGCAGAACTATATACACTGACAAATGTTTTTTGCTAATAATTGTCCTTTTTCACAGTAACTGCAACCACCATAAAAAACAACAGTAATGCATCAACATTTTTTTAAACCCCCCCCCCCCCCACCATTTTCTGTATCAAACCCCAAACTTCCTCTACCTGGATTTCTTTCCCAATGCTATCACAGTACATTCTCCAATACATTTTCTTTGCCCTTCTCACTACTATAACGTGAGCTCTTTTATATTATATGAAAGATAACTAGGAGTAACACTGCACAACTTTCCTAAAAACTTCGTTCAATTCCTTCACAGCTCTTTTACAGTCATCTGTCCACCAGGGAACAGATTTCCTTTTAATATCTCCCAATTATCTGGGAATTGATTCCTTAGCTGTTGAATTGAGTGCAAAGCACAAGGTATCACTACTAAACTCAATATCCTCCAAAATCAAATGATCAAGAAATCTACTTCCATACAAATCATCAAATACATCCCAATTCCACCTGGGGAATATGAGAACCTTTCCTCTGATACACGTCTATTCCCATCGTACAGATAATGGGGGAATGATCACTCCCCACTGTTGCATCATCATACACTTCTCAGTTACACACGCTTGCTGTATCCTCAGATACCAGTGTAAGGTACGTTGCAGAAACAGTGTTGTTAAATAGATTTATCCTTGTACTCATCATTCAAGCACACCAAACATTTTTCTTTCAGAAAGTCTTCTACCACTACCCCATTCACATTTGTATCACCACAACCCCATAGTACTATCACATGACCTTATTTTCCCCCCATTTTCCAATATTTATTTATTGAGATAAAGCATAGAATTGGCCCTTCTGGCCCCTTGAGGTGTGCTGCCATAATCCCCTGATTTAATTCTAGCCTAATCACAGGACAATTTACAATGACCAACTAACATACAACAGGTACATCTTTGGACTGTGGGAGGGAAGGGAAGAACATGAAGGAAACCCACACGGTATTGGGGGGGGGGGGGGGGAGGGGGAGAAGCATTCAGACTCCTCAAAGGCAGCAGCTGGAATTGAATCCGGATCACTGGTACTGCAAGTTGTTGTGCTAACTACTGCACTACCGTGCCACCCACCCCAGTAAATCAGGTATTAACCTTATAAAAGTTTAAGTGTACTTTACATTCCCTACATACCACAACTGACTCATAACAACCCCAATTTCAATAACTATGTGCTATCCCATTTTGACAAAGGTAGCCACTCCTCCTCCATTGCCCATTTTCCAATTGTGTCTTTTATCAACACAACCTTATATCTTAAAACTTAAACAAGATTTTAACCATCAGGTTTATTTGATAATTCTTCAATTTTATTCTAAACTCTTGACCATTAACTAACATGCTTCTAGTATTCCATTGTAAGATTAGAAAACCAATTAACCTTTGAAGTCTGAAAATATTTACTCCACCTTGTAAAGTATCATAACTTCTAGAGTTATTTTTTTAAATGCTAGGTGATTTATTGCAGCTTTTAATATAATTATTTCAGTCCTACTTTTAGCTTCTGCTGTACAATTGACATCAGTCATGAAAGTAAACTTTAGTTTATTAACAAGTCCTTTGTTATAAAATCAAGCATTTTACACACAGACTGTATTGTATTCTTGATATTAACAAGTCCCACTGACACTTTTTTCTTTCTGCAGAGCCTCTGCATATGATATGCCCATTTCCATCCGAACACGCTGCACTTCCACAGCTTCCTTATATCCAGGACACCCTAAATAAGCAGAGCTATGTTCTCCTTCACAGTCACTACTTTTTAGCCTAACGCCTTCTCCACAATTGTCATAATTATGTTCTTCACTATATCTACCACACCGGTTTTTGTGCTTACGCACAGCTGCTACGTGGCCAAAATTCCTGATATTGTAAACATCTCAAAGGGCTCTACACATAGACTCGAACCTGAGAGCAATTCCCAAAGCAGGCTCAGTTCTTTATTCCAAATCGAAGCTATACAAGCTCTCTCCTCACGTTCCGCCTCACCTTGCGCTTCACACTTGTGCCCTGCACCCATAGCTTCCGCCGGAAGTTTGTACGTCATCACGATCCCCCGACCGCTCACACCCGGACAGAAAGTTCCAGGCGGTTAACGAGATGGAGGCGGATTTTCAGGTCGCTTGTCTTGACCACCCTCCCTGTGGCCCCAGGCCTGAAGAGCTCTGTACCCAGCTAGGCCACAACTTCGAGAAACGGAGACTGAAAACAAAGTTCCAGCAGTGCGACCCTCATCTTCTTTCCCTCCCTGTTACTAAGGCCCGGGACAATCCCAGGGTAAATAAACACGCCCCCTCCCCCGATTCCTGGCCTCCTTCTGTATTAAGCTGAGGTGAGAACGTTGAGCCCAATCGCATTGCAATTAACAACTTGGGAGAAAGCCCAGTAATACACACAAAATGCTGGAAGAACTCAGCAGGCCAGGCAGCATCTGTGGAAAAGAGTAAACAGTCGATGTTTCGGGCCGAAACCCTTGATCAGGACTGGAAAAGCCAGCAATCAGAGCCTCGGCGATTCCGATTAGGAGAGTGTTTCGCCGAGCACCTCCGCTCCATCCGCCAAAACAAGCAGGGTTTCCTGATGGTAATCCACCTTAATTCTTCTTCCCATTCCCGTTAGGACATGTCATTCCATGGCCTCCTTTATTGCCACACTCAGATTGAAGGAGCAACACCTTATATTCCATCTAGATAACCTCCAACCTGATGGCATGAACATCGATTTCTCCCCTCCCATCCTTCACCATTCCCCATTCCTGTTTCCCTCTCTCACTTTATCTCCTTACCTGCCCATCACTGCCTTCTGGGTGCTCCTCCCCCTTTCCTTTAACCTTTCTTCCATGGCCTTCTGCCCTTTCCTATCAGATTCCTACTTCTCCAGCCCTTTATATCTTCCACCAATTGACTTCCCAGCTCTTAACTTCACCCCTCCACCTCTCCCGGTTTCAACTATCACCTACTACATTGTAGTTCTCCCTCCCCTCCCCTCACCTTCTTACTCTGACTTCTCGTCTCTCTTTCCAGTCTTGAGGGTTTTGGCCCAAAACATCGATTGTTTACTCTTTTCCACAGATGCCGCCTAGCCTGCTGAGTTCCTCCAGCATTTTGTGCTTATTACTTTGATTTACAGTATCTGCAGATTTTCTCTTGTTTGGAAGAAAGCCCAAGTTGTTTTTGTATCTACAATAAGATCAGTCTGCAGTGGGGCATATTGAAGATTACATATATTGGGGAAATTTTGAAGTCTGAAGCTAGTTTTGCCAATGAGAGAAGTATCAAAAAGGGCCTTTTGACTCACCATGTTTGAAGATAACTGAATTCCATCATGATAAATCAGGCGTTCCCAACTGATTTTATGCCATGGACCAATACCATAAAGCAAGGGGTCCATGGTCCACAGATTGGGACTCCTGTGATAAATCCTGCTATGCTGTGGAAACTTTACAACCAAATCATTTTTTGGGAGACCAGCTGTAAACAAATTTGAGAATGTTGGCTGCCAGTTACACTGATGGTGGCATCCGTTAGTCTCACGAGACCATGGATCTGCGCCTGGAATGGTTTCCAGGGCGCAGGCCTGGGCAAGGTTGTATGGGAGACCAGTAGTTCCCATGCAGCGAGTCTCCCCTCTCCACGCCACCGATGTTGTCCAAGGGAAGGGCAAGGGCTGATACAACTTGGCACTGGTGTCGTCTCATGAGTTGCCAGAACGAGGTTGAAGGCAACGTCGGACTGCCTTAGGGACTCCAGCTCCGGATTTGTCCTCAGGGTTTACTCCTGAAGCCTTTCCCATGAGTGGGTATGGCCGCAAGGCAGCGGAGATTTGAAATCAGAGTTTTCCCTCTCTCAGATGGACTGCCTTCCCAGGCTGATGAGCTCCACCTACCCAAAGCACTGGTTTTAAGGTGCCAGGACCTGCCTTTGCCCCTTCTCCTGTCAGTAGAAATAATTCCGCCAGGCTTAGAGGCTAAGCCACACGAGAAGGCCAGGAGTTGGACGGTTGTCGGAGGCTATTTGAGTTGCACGCCGTGAGGAGCACTTTTAGGTAGCGGGAGCTTACCCCACTACCACCTCTTGGCTTGACAACCATAGGAACCTAGTTACACTAGTCTTCAGGTATTCAGTTCAATAAATTAATCCAACTTATATTTCCTTTATCATACAGTTTTAAGTATGGAAAATAACTACTTAAATAAACCTCGTCTGTTATACAGGAAGGAGGATTTTGTTCTCCCAAAGTTTCCAGAGTTCTACATTCACTGTATATATTAAAGTGATATATGCAGGTTGTAAGGTGTTATTAAATTCAAAAGGCTGAGGCACATACATAATGTTTGTTCCTATGAGGGTCAGAACCAGATTTTTCTCTTCACTTTTAGTAATTCTTCCACATGCAGTAAGTCTTTTCTGCCTTTGGCACCATTCATTACACCACACTGGAGGCACAGATACCAATATTGAATTGAATTAACTTTATTACTTACATCCTTCAAATACATGAGGAGTAAAACTGTTTATGTGACATCTCTGTTCAAATGTGCAATTATAGTAATTTATAATAAATATGTACAACAGGACAGTGAATATAACATAGAAATACAATAGCGTCAGCATGATGGCCTGGTGGAAGATCTGTCCCAGAGCCTGTTGGTCCTGTCTTTTATGCTGCAATATCGTTTCCCGGATGGTAGCAGCTGGAACAGTTTGTGGTTGGGATGACTTGGGTCCCCAGTGATCCTTTAGGCCCTTTTTTCACATCTGTGTTTGTAAATGTCCTGAATAGTGGGAAGTTCACATCAACAGATGTGCTGAGCTGTCGGCACCACTCTCTGCAGAGTCCTGCGATTGAGGGAAATACAGTTCCCATACCAGGCAGTGATGCAGCCAGTCAGGATGCTCTCAATTGTACCCCTATAGAAAGTTCTTGGGATTTGGGGGGCCACACCAATCTTCTTCAACCGTCTGAGGTGAAAGGCACTGTTGTGCCTTTTTCACCACACAGCCGGTACATACAGACCACGTGAGATCTTCAGTGATGTTTATGCTGAGAAACTTAAAGCTGTTCACCCTCTCAACCCCAGATCCATTGATGTCAATAGGGGTTAGCCCATCTCCATTCCTCCTATAGTCCACAACCAGCTCCTTTGTTTTTGTGATATTGGGGGAGAGATTCCTTTCTTGACACCACTGTGTCAGGGTGATCACTTCTTCTCTGTAGGCTGCCTCATTATTATTTGAAATTAGGCCAATCAGTGTAGTGTCGTCAGCAAATTTAATTAGCAGATTGGAGCTGTGGGTGGTGACACAGTCATGGAGATACAGAGAGTAAGGGGCACCCGTGTTGAGAGTCAGAGGGGCAGAGGTGAGGGAGCCCACTCTTACCACCTGCCAGTGATCTGACAGGAAGTCCAGGATCCAGCTACACAAGGCAGGGTGAAGGATGAGGTCTCTGAGCCTCCTGTCGAGCCTGGAAGGAATTATGGTGTTGAATGCTGAACTGTAGTCCAAGAACAGCATTCTCACATAAGCATCCTTCTTCTCCAGATGTGTAAGGACGGTGTGTAGAGCTGTGGCTATTGTGTTATCTGTCGATCAGTTGTGTCAGTAGGCAAATTGTAGGGGGTCCAGTGTGGGTGGCAACATGCTGCAGATGTAACCCTTGGCCAGCCTCTCAAAGCATTTACTTAATATTGAGGTGAGTGTGACAGGACGCCAGTCGTTCAGACATGTTACTTGGTATTTTTTTTTATATAAAGTGATTTGAAAGTGTTTCCTGATTTACAAACTAATTCAACTTATGAAAATGGAACCTGCTTGTTACCTGGGGACAGCCTGTAGGTTCAAAATGAAGGGAATTTGCTGTAATAGGTTTACAATGAACAAGAGCAGAACTTTGCTAGTAAAGGAAGCACCTTGAAAATGATGACGACGGATATTAAGATGTTGAAGGATAAAGACCATACTCAAACCAAAATCCAAGTCAGAAAATGGTGGAAACACAGAGGAAGCTCAAATAGTGAACGTAGAAAGAAATAAAACAGGTACCTTTTCATGTCCAGTGCTACCCTGACTTGCTGAGTATTTCTAGCATTTTATATTTCTATTTTAGGTTTCTAATAACTGCAGATTTTTTTTTGTTATTCAAACTTTAAGTCAGAGCTTACTGAAACGAGCTTTGTAAAAGAAAAACTGTAGGAAAAAGTCATTCAAAGTGATGTACGTAGGTATCATTTTGTACCCCTTCATTAGGATAAATAAATACTGTATCTGATTGATGAGTTGTGACATAGAGTGTTACCTGGGTCCTCGGATTCCTCACTACATTAATGATGAAGAAAGAAAAGTCAGTTTTGCTTATAGCGAAACTCTATAGCAAATTTCTACAGATGTACAGTGGAGAGCATTCTGACTGGTTGCATCACTGAATAGTATGGATGCTCAATGTGCAGGATCGAAAGAGGATGCACAAGGTTGTAGACCTAGCCAGCTCCATCATGGGCACTAGCCTCCCCACCATTGAGGAAGTAGTCAAAAGGCATTGCCTCGATGGATGCCGCCTTATTATTAAGGATCCTTCCCATTCAGCACATGCCCTTTTCTCATTGCTGCCATCAGGGAGGAGGTACAGGAGCCTGAGGATGCATATTCGGCATATATTATGAACAGCTTCTTCCCCTCCGCCTGTACAATGTAATACGTACAATAAGTATAAAAAATGTCTCTGCACTCATGACATCTCTGCTTCTTCTCCTTCTTGGCCTCCGTCAGTCAGAGTTGACCCTGGATATTGTGTCCTAGCTGTCAAGATATGCAAGCCTGGGCAGTACGGTATGGAGAGTAAGCTGTTGCCCATGTAGCAAGCTCTCCCTCTCCGTGCATCTGATGAACCCAAAGGAACGGCGGAGATCCATACTGTTTGGTGCCAGAAGCGTTGCAGGATTTGCCAGTCAGCATTGAACTCGATGTAGGACTGCCGTAGGGACTCCAACTCTGGATATTTTCCTCAGGGTTTACTCCCAAAGCCTTCCCCATGAGTGGGTATAACCACAAGGCAGTGGAGGCGTGAGATCAGCGTTTTCCTTCTCCTAGGTGAGCTGCCAACATGGCTGACGAGCCCCATCTGCCTGAAGCAACTGGTTTTAAGGCGCCAATAACCCGCCTTTGCCCCTTCTGTCAGTAGAAACGGTTCCGCCGGGCTTAATAGCTAAACCACACATGAAGGCCGGGAGCTGGATTTGGTTGCCAGAGGTTATTTGAGGCGCATGCCTTTGGGAGCATTTAATAGGTAGTGGGAGCTTGTCCTCATTACCACTCTTGACATATGTCAGTGATAATGAACCTGATTCTGATTGTGATTCATATTTTGCTGGAGAGGACACTCGGTAATTGGTGCAGTTGGGAACAGCTGTACTTCAGTTGAACAGATCCTGGGTCAAACCACATTTGGTGTATTATTAGATTTAAGCACCACATCAAAAGGAGCTGATTGTTCTTGGCGAGATGCTGTATGTATTTATAAAATTTAATACAGGGTTAAGTTATGAGGGGTAGTTGGATAAGATTGGCCTGTATTCCCAGAAGGGTTGATGTCATGGAGTTTATTTTCCCTTTATTTAGTTGGACCTGTAAGTGGTGGCGTTCCTATGTATCTCCAGTCCTTGTCCCTGTTGGTTGGATGTGCTTTCAGAGAGTCCTAGGTGAGTAACATCAGCAGATTTTGTACTTGGTATGGGCTATGTTTAAGGTATGCTGATGGTATGCTGAAGGTTTAGGAGGCAAGATGGGATTGTCATCAAAGCTGTTGAACTATTCAGATAAGAGAAGAGAATTCCATTACAGTCCACACTAGTGCCTTGAAGATGATGGAAGAGCCTTGGAGTGAGAAGAGCCATGTCACTTGCAGTCTGGTCTCTGCCCTTATCTTGGAGCTAGGAACTTGAGATGCTTTGCATCCACAGTTGGGTGAAGCCTATTTCCTTTTCTTCCGCTAGTTTAAATTAAGAAATTCAGATCTGGAAGTTTTTGATGCACTGATGTCTTCATCATGCCCTGGTCTGGGACACTTCCTAGTGTCCAAAACCCATCAGGTTGCATTTGACTCCAAGGTATACCAGTGGAAGAGGTAGTGGTGGATCATTGGTACTCTGACACACATTCATTGACAGAACAGTTCCTGAAGACACACCGATGAAGGGAAATCATGAGAACACGAAGAAGTACATTTGGAATGGTTTTTATGTGTTTCTACTTACCTTTAAAACATATTGGGTGTAGGGACAATGTAAGAGCCAAAGGATTAGAAGTGTCCTCTGTGCTTCCTGCATCATTCAACAAGATTATAGATTTAGAGTCAGAGAGTCACACAGCACAGAAACAGAAACTGAACCACGCTGACCAAGATGCTCATCCAAACTGGTTGTTTTTGCCCGCTGTCTACAGAAGATGTGTTCTCATTGGATCTTCGTTCGGCCTTAGATCACCTGGACAAAACTAATACTTATATCACTTTGCTGCTTATTGACTGTAGCTCAGTTTAACACAATCATTCCTACAGTTCTGATCGAAAAGCTCCAAAACCTGGGCATTTGTACTTTTCTCTGCAACTGGATCCTCAGCTTCCTAACTGGAAGACCACAATCTGTGCAAATCAGAAATAGCATCTCCACCTTGCTGACAGTCAACACTGGTGCACCTCAGGGACGTGTGCTTGGCCCACTGCTCTACTCTGTCTACATCCAGGTCTGTGTGGCTAGACACAGCTCAAATGCCACCTATAAATTTACTGATGATACAACTAGTGTTGGCAGAATTTCAGATGCCGCTGAGAAGGTGTACAGAAGAGAGATACATCAACTAGTTGAGTGGTGTTGCAGCAACAACCTTGGACTCAATGTCAGTAAGACCAAAGAACTGACTGTGGACTTCAGAAAGGTAAGATGAGGGAACTCACAGCAGCCTTCATAGAGGGATCAGAAGTGGAAAGAGTGAACAATTTCAAGTTCCTGGATATCGATATCCGAAGATCTATCCTGGGCCCAACATATCAATGCAGTTACAAAGAAGGCGTGACAGGGGCTATACTTCATTAAGAATTTGAGGAGATTTGGTACATCGCCAAAGACATTTACAGACATGCAATGGAGAGCATTCTAAGTGGCTGCATTATTGTTTGGTATGGTGGTGGTGGGGTGGGAGTAGGGGAGGGCTACTGGACAGGATCAAAAGAAGTTGCAGAAAGTTGTGAACTCAGTCAGCTATATCATGGCCACTGGCCTCTAAAGCATCCAAGACATCTTAAAGGAGTGATGCCTCAAAAGGACATCTTTAAGGATCCCTATCACCTAAGACATGGCCTCTTCTCATTGCTACCACCAAGGAGGAGGTACAGGAGCCTGGAGGCACACACTCAATGATTCAGGAACAGTCTCCTCTCCTTTGCCTTCTGATTTCTGAATGGACATGTAACCATGAACATTACCTCCTTTTTTTGCACTACTTATTTAATTTATTTAGTTACTTACATATACTTATTGTAATTCACAATTTTTATTATTATGTGTTGCAAAGTACTGTTGCTGCATAACAACAAATCTCATGACTTTTGCTGGTGATACTAAACTTGATTCCGATTCTGAGTTTGGCCCATAAGCTTCTAAACCTTTTCTATCCACATAGCTGTCCAACTGAATTTTAAAAGTTATTTTTGCCTCAACCACTTGCATCTCACTCCACATACTAGCCACACTCTGTAAAATAAGTTTTTGCTCAGATTCCAATGAAATCTTTCTGCTCTCACTCTAAACCAGCGCCCTCTGGTTCTCAATCCCCCATCTCTAGGAGAAAGATTTGATGAAGTCTGACATGCCAAAGCCTTTTCCACCTGTGACTCCACTTTCATTAGAAATCATTATTATATAACTGGAAGTTTTAAAGGTTTAAAGGTGCCTAATGATACTGATGGGGAGCCATGATAGTGATGTACTGTGTTTAGATTTGCAGATGATTGCTGAACAAGACTAGAACACATGGAATTGGAAACAATGCATGGGAGAGGACTGGGAACTGGTTAACAGTTAGAAGGCAGAGTGGAAATAAATGAACTTCTCAGGTCAACAGGTTGTGACAAAAGGAGTATCGGGGAAGCAATATTTGGGGCCTCATCTACCCACCAACTGCATCAGCAATTTGGACCAAACGTGACGTTTTCAAATTTGTCGATGACACCAAGCAAGTGGGAATGTGATCAGGGCACAAATATGTTTCAAAATGGTGTGAACAAGTATGAATGAGTTGGCTACAATTCACAAGATGGAGTAGAACGTGAAAAATGGGAGGTGATCTTTTTCAGTAGAAATGACAGAGAAACAGAGTATCAGAATCAGGTTTGTTATCACTGACATACAGTATGCTGTGAAATTTGTTGTAGTACAGTGCAAGACAAAACATTACTACAAGTTACAAAATAATAAATAAATAAATAAATAAATAGTGTGAACAAGGAATAGTGAGGTAGGTTTCATGGGTTCAAGAACCATTCAGACATCTGATGGTGGAGGGGAAGAAGCTGTTCCTAAGATGTTGAGTGTGGGTCTTCAGGCTCCTGTACATTCTCCTTGATAGTAGTACTGAGAAGAGGGCATGTAATGGGTGGTGAGGGTGATGGATGCCACCTTCTTGAAGCAGCATTTTTTGAAGATGTCCCCGATGGTGGGGGAGGGGGGGTTCTGTCCTTTTGCAGCTTCTTTCAACCCTGTGCATTGGAGATTGGGAAATGTTGATGTTCAAAGGAGCCTAGGTGTTTTTTTCCAAATACATCACTAGGTTAGGAAGTCTAGGAAGGTATAAGGCATGTAATCCTTTATTGCCATTGGTTTAGAGAATCAGAGGAAGGACATCTTATTGTTATATGGGAACACTTCAGTATTGTTTACAACCTTGATTTCTTATCTAAAACAAAGGATATAGTTACTACAACACACACAAAATGCTGGTAGAACACAGCAGGCTAGGCAGCATCTATAGGGAGAAGCGCTGTCGACATTTCGGGCCGAGACCCTTCGTCAGGACTAACTGAAAGGAACTTATCAAAACTTTCCTTTCGGTTAGTCCTGACGAAGGGTCTCGGCCCGAAACGTCGACAGCGCTTCTCCCTATAGATGCTGCCTAGCCTGCTGTGTTCTACCAGCATTTTGTGTGTGTTGTTGTTTGAATTTCCAGCATCTGCAGATTTCCTCGTGTTTGCTCGATATAGTTACTACAGAGGGATTGCAGTGAAAATTCACCCTTCTGTTTCTTGGAATGACAGAATGTCAGGTCTGTCATAAGATGAGGCTAGGACTCTGTTATCTAGAGTTTAGAGGAATGAGTGCATATCTGATTGGTAATTGGTTCTGTTTTGTCACAAGTATCAGTGAAAAATTATTTTGCATGCCATCCATAAAGACCATTCAAAAAACCTCTGTATATCGAGGTAGTGCAAAGCCGAAAGAAAGAACAAAATGCAGAATATAAATTGTTACGGAGCAAGTGTAGCAGCAGATAGACAATAAAGTGCAAGAGCCTTGTCAAGGTGGCCTGTTTGGGTTCAAGTAAGAGATCAAGAGTTCACTTTTGATAAGTACAGAACTCTCAGAGGGCTTACAGGCTGGATGCAGGGAGGATGCTTCCCTTGATGGAGGACACTAAAGCAGGAATCACAGAGTAAATGCTAGGTCACTCAGGGTTTCCCTAACTGTTTACTGTTACCTTTCAGTGATTCATGTACAAGGACAACGAGGTCTCTCTTAACAACAACACTTTTCAATCACTCATCATTTTAAAGATATTCTGCTTTTCTGTTTTGCCACTGAAGTTGATGATGTCACACTTTTTCTGAATTATATTCCATCTCTCATGCTGTCACCCATTCATGTAGTTTGTCCATAACTCTCTGAAGTCTCACTACATCTCCTTTACAACTCACAGCTAGTTCTATAGGTTTAGAGGGACAGGGGCTAACACAGGCAGATGGGACTAGCTCAGGCAAGCATCCTGGCCCACATGGACAAGATGGGCTGAAAGGCCTGTTTCTGTGTTGTATGACTCCATGACTCTTACTGCATCAGCAAATGCAAATACACTGAATGGGTTCTTCATCCTTAATCCACATCGCTGATTTACAGTAGATTGTGAATAGGCAGGGCCCCAGCACAGATTTCTGCTTGCTGATCTAACTTCAATCCATTTATTCCCCAGCCTCTGTTCCCTGCCCATTTACCAGTCATCATTCCATGCCAGTATATCTCACCCCCTATACCATCTCGGCTAATTGTTTTATGTAGCACCTTATCCAAAAACTTCTGAAGCTCCATGCACACCACAACCATTAGTTCCCGTTATCTATTCTCTAGCCTCAAAACTGGCAAGCTAGCATTACCCATCCAAGAAAATGCCTTTACCAAAAGTTTCCCTTTGGAAAGCACTATAGGGCTGTTAAAACAAAACAATAACTTCTTGCGATCTTAAGAGTTTCTTCCCCTGGGCAGTTAATCTGATCGACCATTCTAGTTAGCCCCCATCCACCTCCCTCAATTTATTATACTCTTCTCAGCACTGCACTGTAAACACTTCAAGCCACTTTTTATAATGTTGTTTACATGCTGGTATTTATGTATTCCAATCACAAACAAGAGAAAATCTGAAGATGCTAGAAATCCAAACAGCACATACAAAATGCTGGAGGAACTCAGTAGGCAAGGCAGCATCTACGAGAAAGAGTACAGTCGATGTTTTGGGCCGAGACTCTTCAGCAGGGCTGGTGGAAAGAGGATGAGTAGATTTAAAAGTTGGGGGGAGAGGATGGAGAAACACAAGGTGATAGGTGAAACTGGGAGGGTGGGGGGTGAAGTAAAGAGCTGGGAAGTTGATCGGTGAAAAAGATACAGGGCTGAAGAAGGGGGAATCTAATATGAGGACAGAAGGCCATGGAAGAAAGAAAAGGGGGAAGCTTCACTAGAGGGAGGCGATGGGCAGGCAAGGAGATAAGGTGAGAGAGAGAAAAGGGGATGAGGAATGGTGAAGGGGGGCATAACTGGAAGCTCGAGAAATTGATGTTCATGCCATCGGGTTGGAGGCTAACCAGAAGTTCGAGAATTTATCTCATTTTATTCCCTATCCATACTTCAATCTTTAACTTTATTTAGTTCTTTATTCTTTATAATTGTTGAATGTTGTGCTAACTTACTACAGAAAATTCCTAATACATGTAAATGTATTGGGTGAATAAAGTTGACCTTTTAAGGATTCTTAAGTTGATGCTTAAACACTTTCATAACTTTGTCAGGTCCACAATGACTCTGCCCTGATCTGTTATTATTTTCTAAGTACTTTGTTACTGCTTCCTTAATAAAAGATCCGAGCATTTTTCCTACTGTTGATGTTCAGGCTGGGCAAATGGAGGCAGAAGGTCTTGTCACACATTCAGGAAAGTGCCCAGCCCTCCAGATCTAGAAACTTGATTCCTCCCGTGGATTCCAGGTTACAACCAGTTGATGCAGTGTTACTGCTAGCCAATAGGTGGAGCAAGAGATCTCGGAATAGAGTCAACAAGAGTTTCTGCTGATGCTGGAAATCTGGAACACAAAAAGAATGCTGGTGCAACTCAACTGACCATTCAACAGGTTAGGCAGCATCTATGGAGGCAATTACACAGCCATCAGGTCAAGTAGCATCTACGTAGAGGAATAAAGAGCTAACATTTTGGGCTGAGACGGTTCATCAGGACTGGAAAGAAAGGGGGAAGAAGCCAGAATATAAAGGTGGGGGGGACGGGCGCGGGAGAAGGAAGAGTGCAAGCTGGCAGGTGATAGGTGAGACTAGGTGAGGGGGAAGGTAGTGGGCTGGGGATGGAGGATAATATGAGAGGCTGGGAAGTGTTAGGTGGGAGAGGTAAAGGGCTGAAGAATTAGGAATCTAATAGGAGAGGACAGTGGACCATGTAAGAAATGGAAGGAGAAAGAGAATCAGATGAAAATGATGTGAAAGTGATAAGAGAAGGGGTAACCAGCATGCAAAATGGTAAAAAGGCAGAGAAAGAGTGCAAGGAGGGTAGTGATTACTGGAAATTTGAGAAATCAATGTTCAAGCCATCAGGCTACGCAGACGAAATATGAAGTGTTGCTTCTCGAACCTGAACTCAGAATCAGGTTTATTATCACTGACCTATGTCGTGAAATATTTTGCTTTGAAGCAGAAGTACAGTGCAATACATAAAATATACTATAAACTACAGTAAGAAATAGATTTTAAAAATTAAATTAGTGTTGCAAAAATAGTTAGTGTTCATGGATTCATAGTCTGTTCAGAAATCTGATGGCAGAGGACAGCAGACTTCTGTGTCCCTGAAGCAGAGTGGCAGCTACACCTACCCCTGACAGCACCGAGGCCAGGAGCAGGCTGCTTGTAATAATGCTGGCAAAGCTTGTGAAAAATCCTGCTTAAAGGTTAATTTTTCTCAGTGTGGGGATTACTGGCCTTCACCTCAGCATCTGCTGACCCAACATTTTTCCACAGGCTGCTCCTAAAATTGCATGGAAGTCTCACGTGAAGAGGTTTCAGCACAGACACCTGTCCTTCAGGGAAGTCAACAGAGCCAGGTCCAGTCTCCTGTTCGGAGCACAATAGCCAAGATATTGCAGTGGCCACCATTTCACTCCAACTTCCCATTCTCATTACATGTTCTCCAGCATTTTGTGTGGGCTTCTTTAATTTCCAGAAATTTATTTCTTTCTCCCATCTCTTTTCTTCCATTCACCACTCTAGCTTCCCTCATCTCTTCTCCTCACCTTCCACTGGTGCCTCTCCTCCTTCCGTTTCTCCCATGGTCCACTCTCTTATCAGATTCCTTATTCTCAAGCCCTTTCCATCTATCTCCTCCCAAGTTCTTACTTCTTCCCTCTTCTCCCACTCCCTGGCATCACCTATCATCTTCTAGCTTGTACTTCTTGCCCTCCTCCCTTCTTATTCTGGCATCTTCTCCCTTCCTTTCCAGTCCTGATGAAGCTTCTTGGTCTGAAATGTCAACTGCTTATTCATTTCCATAGATGCCTCCTGGCTTGCTGAGTTCCTCCAGCATTTTACACGTGTTACTTATGAATCCATATTCTTTGGTGTTTAGAAGATTGAATATTGATTTTATTGAGACAAAACTGAGCATAACAGGATTGAGGTATTTTTAATGGTGGAGGAGTCTCAGAAAAGGGGATATAGTTAAAAAATAAAGGGATGGTAATTTAAAACTGAGGTATTAGAAGTTTTTTTTAGAAGGTGATGAATCTCTGGAATTCTCTTACTCCAGAGGATGTGGAGTCTAGGTTATCAGAAGTATTTAAACTGAAGATAGATAAATTTTTGAAAGTTTGAGGAATTGAGGGCTTTGGGGTTCTGGCAGAGAGAAGCGGAATTAGGATCATTATAGATCAGCCATGATCATACTACATAGCAGGGCTGGCTTGAGAGATCCGGTGGTCTACTCATGCTCGTACTTTCTGGTGTTCTTTACTGTATTGAAATGCTGCAAGTGAGGAACATTGGACAGATTGCATCTGGAGTGTTGTGAGCATATTTGGGCCCCATATTTAAGAAAGTACGTGCTGATATTGGAGAGGGTTCAGAGAAGATTTGCAGGAATGATCCCAGGAATAAAAGGGGCATTTGATTGCTCTGTGCGTATATTTGCTGAAGTTTAGATGAATGAGGATGATCTCATTGAAACATACTGAATATTGAAAGCCCTAGATAGAGTGGACATAGAGAGGATGTTTTCAGTAATGGGAGGGTCTAGGACCAGAGGGCACAGCCACAGAATACAATGACGTCCCTTTAGAACAGAGATGAGGATGAATTTATTTAGCCAGAGGGTGGTGAATATGTGAAACTCATTGCCACAGACGGCTGTGAAGGCCAAGTCATTAGGTTATTTAAAGCAGAGGTTGATATGTTCTTGATTAGTAAGGGCTTCAAAGGTTACAGGGAGAAGGCAGCAGATTGGGTTGAGAGGGTAAATAATTAATCATGATGGAGTGGTGGAACAGACTTGACTGGCTCTAATTCTGCTCCATTGTTGTATAGTTCAAGAAGTTACTGCGGCATGAAACAGAAAGTGCTGAAAATATTCAGTAGGTCAACCAGCATCTGTGGAGCAGGAAACAGAATAGGTATTTCAGGTTTTCTGGTTTTATTTCAGATTTTGAGCATCTGCAATATTTTGATTACAGCTATCAGGGTAGGTGACCAAAATCTTTGTCAAAGTCAGAAATTGTAAGGGCAGTCTTAGGGGAATAAAAAGAGGTGGAGAGCGGACATATCATCAGCTATACCAGCTCTACTGTTAAAACCAGAGATGCACAAGGGATCAGGATCCAAAGAGATCCAATATCTTGTAGGGTTATAGGAATAAAGGAGACCAGTGGTAGGGCAAGACAGGAATACAGAGGGATACAAAGAAAGCAACTAATTAAAGGGAGTTGGATCTTTGGAAAGGAAGAAGTTCCGTGCAAGTTTTTTTCACTCTATTGTGTGTGAGTAAGAAAGAAAAGGCAAAAGAGGGGGAGACTTCAGAGCTGAGATGCAACAGCTATAGACAGTATTTATGGGAAGTACAGTCGACGTTTCGGACTGAGGCAGTATTTCATTATTATTATTATTATTATAAAATTATTATCATTATTATAAACATTTATCAGTTTTCCAATAATGCTGCCTGGCCTACTGAGCTCCTCCTGCATTTTGTGTCTGTTGCTTGGATTTCCAGCATCTGCAGATTTTCTCTTTTTTGTATTACTGGGAATTTAAAAAAGTTAATACAGGAAAGACCCAGACCCAGAACACATCATAATTAGAAAACAGACCAAAGTCAAAATGGGAATTGTACACATTGTACAAATATATTTAGTTGTAGAATATATGCTACAGGAGAAAGATATCACCATGGCGGACATCCTTAACGGACAGTGCCTCAAGAAGTTGTTACCCATCATTAAGGACCTCTAGGGAAAGATATATTAATCTGACTAATCCCTTTAAAAAGTGAAATTGGATTCCTGTAAATAGACAACAATGGGCTAATTCTGTGTGTGTAGACTCAGCCAGCTCCACTGAGGACATCTTCAAGAGAATGTGTGTCAACAAGGCAGCATCCAACACCACCTGGGACATGCCCTCTTCTTGTTACTACCATCAAGGAGGAAATGCTCAACCCACACTGGAAGATTTAGGTACAACTTCTCCCCCATCCCTCCATCAAACTTCTGAATGACCCATAAATGCCACCTCATTATTTCTTTTTTTGCACAATTTATTTATATTTGTAATTTATAGTCATTTTTATGTCTTTGCACTGTACTGCTGGTGCAAATCAGAAAATATCACGTCACATGTCAGTGATAATATATTTGGTTCTGATTCTGAGATAACAAAAGTGTGAAGGAGAAGAAACTTTAGTCTGACATTGATAGCTGGTTGGTTTCTATTAAACACTCAGCCAGCATTGATTTTGTATTGTATTTATAATAGACATGCACTGGATGCATTTCGGTCTTTGGATGCATTTCAGTACAAAAAGCAGAGGGTATTAAGAAATTTGTTGACATTATTGGTTCAGCCAAAATGAAGATAATAGCCAAGGGGAAGACTCTGTGAGGAATCACTAGAGGAACTGTGGTCTTCAGATGGTAACAAAGATGTTAAGAGAATTGAAAAGCTCCTTTTTACTATTATTTTCACAATTTGTCTTCTTTCACACATTGGTTTTATGCCAGGCTTTGTTTCTGTATCATTTTTCATGAAATCTATAGTATTTCTTCATTTTCTTGTAAATATCTGCAAGAAAATGAATCTCAAGGTAGTATATGTTAACAAAAATCCATTTTGATAATATATTGAGGTTGGCCATGACTAGACTGAACTCCTGCCTAAGCAAGAACCTGGACCTATTGCAATTTGCCTACTGCCACAATAGGTCAACGGCAGATGCAATCTCAATGGCTCTTCTCATGGCTTTAGACCACCTGGACAAAACAAACACGTATGTCAGAATGCTGTTCATAGAATATAGCTCAGAATTTAATACCATCATTCCCACAATCCTGATAGAGAAGTTACAGAATCTGGGCCTCTGTACCTCCCTCTGCAATTGGATCCTTGAGTTCCTAACTGGAAGACCACAATCTGTGCAGATTGGTGATAACATATCCTCCTCGCTGATGATCAACACTGGTGCACCTCAGGGGTGTGAGCTTAGCCCATTGCTCTATCTCTCTATACCCATGACTGTGTAGCTAGGCATAGCTCAAATACCATCTACAACTTTGCTGATGATGTTTGTAGAATTTCAGATGGTGACGAGAGGGCGTACAGGAGTGAGACATGTCAACTAGTGGAGTAGTGCCGCAGCAACAACCTGGCACTCAACATCAGTAAGACAAAAGAACTGATTGTGGACTTCAGGAAGGGTAAGATGAAGGAACACATACCAATCCTTGTAGAGGGATCAGAAATGGAGAGAGTGAGCAGTTTCAAGTTCCTGGGTGTCAAGATCTCTGAGGACCTAACCTGGTCCTAACATATCGCTGCAGTTTTAAAGAATGCAAGACAGCGACTATACTTCATTAGGAGTTTGAAGAGATTTGGTATGTCAACAAATACACTCAAAAACTTCTATAGATGTACCATGGAGAGCATTCTGACAGGCTGCATCACTGTCTGGTATGGGGGCGGGGGGCTACTGCACAGGACCGAAAGAAGCTGCAGAGTATTGTAAATTTAGTCGGCTCCATCTTGGGTACTAGCCTACGAAGTACCCAGGGCATCTTCAAGGAGCAGTGTCTCAGAACGGCAGCATCCATTATTAAGGACCTCCAGCACCCAGGGCATGCCCTTTTCTTACTGTTACCATCAAGTAACAGTTCTTTCGAACTTTTAACATCTTTGGACTATTTTTACTGTGCCCATGGTCTATTTTTTTATCAATTATGCTATTGTTTGCACTGTTGTAACTATATGTTGTAACTATGTGGTTTTGTGCAGGTCTTGTAGCTTTAGTTTTTGGTCTTGTTTGTCTGGTGGGATTGGAGCTCCTTTCCGGGGAATGCGCTAAGATGGTAGTGCGGTATTAATACACAGCAGCCTTTCCGGATTCTGGATTGGGGATTGCCAAACATTATGTGGATTTTCTGGTGTGGTCTGTTTTGTCATGCGTTTTTGTGATAACATTCTGGAGGAACGTTGTCTCATTTTTTAACTGCATTGCATTTGTGGTTTCTAAATGACAATAAACTGAATCTGAATCTGAATCTGAATCTGAAGTAGGAAGTACAGAAGCCTGAAGGCACACACTCAGTGATTCAGGAACAGCTTTTCCTCCTCTGCCATCCAATTCCTAAATGGATATTGAACACTATCTCACTTTTTTAATATGTATTATTTCTGTCTTTTGCACGATTTTTAATCTATTCAACATACATAAACTGTAATTTATTTGTTTATTTATTTATTATTTTCTTTCTTCTGGATTATATATTGCATTGAACTGCTGCTGCTAAGTTAACAAATTTCATGACACATGCTAGTGATAATAAACCTGATTCTGATTCTGATATTTACTTTGACTTTAACTCAACCATTGAGGGGTTTCAAAAGAGGAGGAACAATGATCTTCATAGATCAAAAACACTGGACAGCAAAGATTTTGCTTCCTGAATACTTTTGGGTGTATCTTATGGATTTTGGGCTGTTGATCATGAATATCACCATGAAATTTCCCTATCATGCACCTTTTAAAAAAAAAAATCACCTATATTTTTTATTTCAATACATGATTCAAGTCAGAATAACTGATGCAAAGATTAAGGAAGGCATTTTTGTTTTTCTACAAATTAAACAGGCCATCAATGACGGGCAATTCAAAGAACTTCCAGTGGAACCAAAGAAAATCACACGGAAGGCATGCAAGGATGTTGAAATTTTTCTTGGCAGCTACAGAGAACCAAACTATGTGCAGCTGGTTGACAACATGCTTCAAGCATACAAAACATGAAGCACAACATGTCACTAAATATTAATTTTCTGCATCCCCATTTAGACTTCTTCCTTGCAAACTTTGGCACTGACAGTGACGAGCATGGTGAAAGGTTTCACCAGGCCATTGTGGTCATGGAGAACCAGTATCAGGGCAACTGAAATCCACCAATGCTGGCTGATTATTGTTGGACACTTAAGCGTGAAGCCTCAGACACTGAGTTCAAATAAAAAATCATCAGCAAAACATTCTTAGCTTAGTTGAACTACTGCAAAGTGTCAGCACTGTTATACAATTAAATGCAAATTTATTTAATAAAAGTTAATTTCTTGTTTTTCCAACTTCCTGCGTGATACAAGTAGTCTGAAGTTATAATTGTGCTCAGCTTCAAGCAATCTATCATAAACAAAAAAAATTCCGAAGAAGCAACACCTATGAAAAAATTTGTTGTCCAATCTAATCAATAAACAGTAGGAATTAAGCTCAGATCATTGAAAGAACAGAGGAAAGTGTTTGGTAATTATTTATGTACTGCAAGTTATTTGGACATGGTGTAAAAGTTGTGCAGGATCCAGAGTAACTTTGGAAGGTAAGGTTCAATTTGATAAATAAACTTCAAAGAAGATGTGGGAAAGGGATGACATGGAATGAAGTAAACGGCTCTTCCTCAGACCAAACATATTCCCCCTGCATTTCAAAATCCCACAATTCCATGCCTCTAACATTTAATGCTTTAAAAAACAAACAAGCTGTGTTTGATACGTAGGTCAAATATTGCAGTGAAATAATTGGAAACCCTCAGTTGGTCAGGCAGTTCTAAGGAAGACTTTTTGAACCGAAACATTAACTGTGTTTCTCTTCCTACAGATGTAGCCTGACCTGCTGGGTGTTTCTAGCATTCTCTGATTTTACTTCAGAGTTCCGTCATCTGTAGTTTTGTTTTCATACCTTGCCCAGTGCTTTGCATCTTTCAGGATATTCTGCATTATCTGATGCTCTTTGTCTCCCTCCATCTGTCCACCCCTTTCTGCTAATCTGTGTTCCTCTCCTCATGGGTCTCATGGACAGAAATCTGGAATCTTTGCTGCTCACCACAGGATCATAGATGGTGAGGGAGCAGCACAGTCAAATCCATCAGTCTTCACCAATATTTTAATGCTAGTTGTTTCCTTCTGACTTGGTGTTATGAATATATAAGTAGCTGCTGATCAAAATCTGGCCTGTCACATAAGTAGAATCAGATTTATGATCACAGACTTAAATGGTTTGAAATCTGATGTTTTGCGGCAGCAGTACAGTGCAAGATCTCTGCATGTTGTAAGGTACAAAATAAATAAATAGTGCCCCAAAAAACTAATAACCAGGTAATATTCATGGGTTCAAGGACCATTGGGAAATTGAATGGCAGAAGAGAAGAAGCTGTTTCTGAATCATTGAGTATGCATCTTCAGGCTCCTGTACCTCCTCCTTGATAGTAGTAACGAGTAGAGGGCATGTTATTGATGGTGATGGATACTGTCTTGTTGAGGCACTGTCTCTTGAAGATGTTGGGGAGGTTTGTGCCTGTGATGGAGCTGGTTGAGTCTGCACATGCAGCATTGGCCCATAATTGGCCTCAGTGTGTGTTTATTTCCAGTAACTCAATTTTACTTTTTAAAGGGATAAATCAGATTAACACATTTTCCCTTTATAGAGCATCACTTAACATCATGATCCAGCTTGTCTATCATTCTCTGATTATAACATTGTCTTTCTCATGTTATAATGAGCAGTAATAACAGATATCAGGATGTATTGGCATACTACAAGTGAAAAAGCCATTACCATGATGCTTCCCAATGCTGCACATAGAGAAAATGGCCAATATGGAATCAGAGTCTGGTCTTCACTGATCTTCTTGTTAGTTGCAGTCAGCTGTATTAATCATTGAGGAAAAGAGAAATGGATTATACCCCACCCTCTCCCCAGTAGGGACTACAGGCAGTTAATACTCTCTCTCTTGTGAGTCCAGACCGTTTTGAGCTTCATTGGCATTTATTGATCTATTGACAAACTTCAAACCATTCAGCTGCCACCGCTAGACTTCTAACCAAAACCAGGATGATGGAGCACATCAATCCATTCTGGCTGTTCTGCATTGACTTCCTGTATCTTTTAGATATGATTTCAAGATCTCTTCCTTACTTTTAAAGCTTTTAATGGTCTAGGGCTAGAGTACATCACAGAATCATTCTTGTTTTATAATACTGCTCAAGTTCTCAGGTCTTCTTCTGCCAGCCTCTTAAATTTAAACAATCTACCTCAAAAGTTAATTGGCAGGTTGGCTTTTTCGAACAACGCTTCTAAACTGTGGAATTCAATACCTGAAACCATAAGGGGTGTAGACTCAATTGACACTTTTAAATGCCAGTTAAAACCTATTTATTTAACCTTGCTTTTAACTAACATCTTTTTGTCTTTTATTTTCATTTTTATGTTTATTTTTAAATCTAATTTTATATTTGTACTTTTATCCCATTGTAAAGCACTTTGAAGTACATCACCTGTATGAAAATAGCTCTATAAATAAAGTTATTATTGTATTATTTTTTCTCAGCTAAAGCCTGAGGTACGGGCATAGCCAAGTGCACTCATTTCTGAACTGCTAGAACTTTCAGACTATTCTCGTGGTGTTTAGTATTGTGGTCTTCTGGAGATTTACATAAATATTGCTCTGTAGTCCTAATTGTATAATGCTATTGTGTAGTGACTTTGGGATGATATCAGTTGTAGATATTACTATTGGGACAATGTATACCCTGTCCATGTTCCATAGTCTTTCAATTTCCTCTCTTAATTCAGCATATAGGTGTTTTATTGATTTCTGTATGTTGTGTGTGTTTGGAATGGCTATGTCTAAATAAGTTGTTCTTGCTTGTTTATTCTGTAATATTGTATTTGGACAGTTATTACAGATTGTCCTATCTGTAATAATGGATCAGTTGTAATATAATTTGTAGGACACTGACTCTAAAACTGGATCAGGCTTGTATTTATAGTGCAGTATGGTGTCTTTTATGTGTTAGTATTTTAAAACAAGGTTTTAGTGAATGAGGTTTGCCATTTGATTGTGCCTAAGTAATTAGATTGAGTTAAACTTCTGCATGATCCTGTAATGTGTGGGATTGTTTCTGGTTTCTCTTGGCATTTTCTACATATATCATCTGAAATTGTTGGTCTTTTATTATGTATTTTTGACCATTTTTTTCTGTTAACCACCTGGTCCAGTATTGGCACAAGAAACCCCCCCTGTTTCTGGGAAGAGGCCTCCAACTCCGAGCCAAGCATTCAACACTTCTTTGTTGACATCTAGTCTGCTCAGATCCTGGAGATGTCTTCCATGGAGAGTCTCTTCTGGTAGTTAATGTTTTCTTCTATAGCGATTCTTCCTTTATTTTTCTGGGCTGTGTTTTCATTTAAGTTTAGTGGTGTGTATTTCTTATCAGAATTGCATATGCTCATTTGGAGTCCTGATTTCGTTGATGAAGATATATTCTTAGAAGTTTTATCGGACTGTTTCTCTTCCTCCTTCCATCCTAGGAAGTAGTTATCTAAATGCGTTAGAGTATACATAGTGCTTTTTAAAATGTGTCATTTCAGTTCTTATTTTTGTTTGTGAGTTTTCCAGATCAATTTTGGACAAAAATATTATGCCTAGAGAATACACTAAAATGGGTATTGTGAAAGGTTTTATTGCTTTTGTTATATTTTTACTGTGGAGCTCTGGCAGATTTTCTTAAGCCTTGAAGTAAATTCTGTTGGAAGTTTTCCTTTAATCACACTCTGATCTTATTTCTTTACTTATATATTTCATATTCATCCATCGGTTTTATTATATCCTGCTGCTCTGTCTTATATTCTACTAGCTCTATTGCACCTTTCTTTATGTTTAATGTTCTGCACTTTTCTAGTTCAAAGTTCATGTTTATATATTTTGAAAATAGTTCTACTATTTGAATTAATTGCTTTAGTTTTACTGATGAAGGAGCTTATAATTTCAAATCGTCCATGTGTAGAAGGTGTGTCAAGGTATAATTCATCTGGTTGTTTCTGATTTATTATTATTATTATTATTATTATTATTATTATTATCATCATCATCATCATCATCATCATCGTCATCATCATCATCATCATTATAGCCTATAAGGATCCTGGGGCATGATTTGAGATTTGAGTGCACAGGTTCTCCTGGTGATGTGTGTAGCATTCTTCCCCAAACCGATTTCATTAAAATAAGGTGAATTGGTTATTAATCTTATTGCCCTTTCTGGAATCTCCTAAGTGGAAATCAACATGCAACATTTAAGGAATGGCATGGTAACATAATGGGTAGCTTAACATTATTACAGCACCAGACACCTGGGGTTAATTCTACAGACTTGTTCCACAGACATGTCCCTATTTTGATGAATAATTTGGGGAATATTAATTTCATTGATAACTTTAACCTGGGTTCCAGGTTTTGGACATAAACTGTTTCCCCACGCAAGAAATGATGTATGGTTATTGTAATGTTGGCTTTTTTACCTGACACATCAGTAAGTTATTGTGTTAGTTTTGTGGAGGATAAAGCTTGCTTGGTAAAACTCTCTCCTACTTTTTGCTAGTTAATATCAAGAGATGTAGCCAAGAGTGACAATTAGGCAAGGGTCAGGTCTTTTCTTTTCTCTCAGAGTTGATTGTGCAGTTCTGCCTATGACACTTGTTTCCTTGGAGACTGAGGTGACAACATTGTGAACATTAACCCACATCACTCTGTAAACTCACTAAGTTCTCAAGAAATGTATGTCAAGGAATCTCTTACATAAAGAACATCTAGAAGGGTTGTGGTGGTATTTGTGGCCCTCAGCATTACACCTTCATTGTGGCCTGTAGCTATGAAAAGCATTCTCGAATGTATGTAAATAAATTAGCATCATTTGTCTGCTGTAGACTTGGTTATATCTTGGTAGCCATTTCCTCTGCTATTTGTGTACTTCGATATTTCAGAATATGCGACATGCTGACATTATTCTCTCTGTATCTTTGTTGAAATCGATCCAATCCATGGTTGATCTGTCTCTCAGGTCTCACATAGAGTCATACAGCTCAGAGATGGGTCCTTTGGTCCACCAGTCTTTTTGTCATTCTGTACTAATTCCAATTGTTCACATTAGGGCTGTATCTCTGTATGTATATATGTCGCCCATTTACATGTCTACATGTAAATGCCTCTTATATGTAGCGGCTGTATCCAATTCCACCACCTCCTCTGACAATGCATTTCAAATATCAACCACTACTTTGAAAACCTTAACCATCAGATCCCCATTAAATCTCATAGTTCTTATCTTAAGCCTATGTCCTCTTGTTTTTGATAAATTGGAGAAAGGTTCATTATATTCATCTGGCCTTCATGAATCTCACAGAGCAATTTTCTATGCATCTTCTTAGTTCTTATGATTCTATAGACACCTGTGGAATAACATCTTTCAGGAAGATGTCTTCTCTGATTGACCAGAGCCCTCTGATTGTTGGCAATACTTGTTATGTCTTTTCAGGGACCACTCCTCAATCACTTGTTAAGAATATATACACATCTCCCATTCTTTGTTGGTTTTGTCTGTGACATGACATCAAGACCTTGATCCCTCACTCCAGCTTCTGTTGGGCTGATGGATAATGATGGATATCATTTCTATTCCTGGTTTCTTAATACCATTTGAAGACTGAAAATATTTTTAATGGTCTTTTTGGTGCTCTACACACTTTTTCCCTTTTGATTTACTCAAGGGTTTGCTGAACATTTTCATATATCAGTTCTCTATACTTGGAATAGGTATGGAATTTCCTTCTGCTAATAGTTTCCATTCTATATTGGCATACCACACTTCTGCTGATGTTAGTGATTTTGATGTAAATGCTATTGATGGTTTCTTGTATTGGAGCTGCTCTCAGGCATCTTATCAATAAAATGATTTTTGTTTCTTCCTGTTCTGATCTGACAGAATCACGTTGGTCATTTTTAAATTTGTTAAAACTGATTTAATGGATTGTGGTCTCTGTTATTCAGCAACTTTCTTCATTGGTTCCCTTAGGTTTGTCATATGCTTTGACATGAGAGGAATGAAAGAATCCATGCAGTGGAATAGGGTTGGAAAGCTTCTCTTTCTAGTTTTTGATATCTTTATTTCCTTTGCAGCTGTCTGGCATGGATGCCAGACCCATGCACAGCTGTTTTTTTTTCTTTTATAAGACACTTATCAGCCTTTAGTTTGTATTCAGTCTTTTCTGGTTCTTTTTATTGCTTCATGTGGATGACAGTCATTGACCTTGTCATCCACTCCTTGAATCTAGATTTCATCTGCTATGCCTACTTCTGCCTTGCATTCTCTGTGGATCTTGGCAATTTTCAGCTGAAATAAATCGTGGCTTATTCTGAGGCCTGAAGGTAGATTTTGGAGCTTGTATTTAAAGATACAAAGAGATTGTAGGCATACCACATAAGCTTTAGATTTAAGGAGTGGATGATTAGGTGTGCTAAGTACTGTCAACAGTGAAGATTGCTTATCAAGTCACCTATTCTATTTCTCCTTAAAGGTACCATGTCTGTTGAAAACGTAACCAGTGGCAGTGGTGCAATGAACTATGGACAGTTATACCACCCGATAGCCTGATTGAAAACATTTGGGTCTAGGTATCATCCTTGCCATCAAAGGGTTTTTCCTTCATCATAATGGAATTCCCCTGGAAAATTGATTTAGTGAGCTTGACTATAACCTATTATGATGCACCTCTTGCAATTTCTTCAGAAACTTTCTGTTTAACTCAACTGGCCCACACTCCATGTAAAATATCACTGGTTTCACTTGACAAATAGACGTCAATGGTGATGTGATCTTCAAAATCTTCAGAAGTGCAAACTGTAACATTAAATGCGTGTAAAACATTTCTAGTCAATCTCTTTGGTCTTTTGTTGAAGATGGATTTTAGGTTGGCATTGAATTCTTAGTGCCATCTCTTTTAACTTCTAGTTTACTGAGATCAACAGTACTTCCTCACAGGTTCTCAGACCCAGGGAGGAAACTCCTTCCATCATTGAGATACAGAACATTTGGTTATCTGGCAAATTACATACTCATCCTAGGAATGATTCTTGCCCTTTCTGCATCCTTTGGGTAATTCCAAGTGCTGGAAATTTGCCTTTGGATATCCATAATCTTTCATGTTTCTCAGGAAGATCTTTTGGAATAACCTGCTTGGTAAAATATTGCCTTACACTCCTGTTTCCAGTATTGGCTTGATGCCAAGAGGAGTGGATTTACTTCTTGTCCATTTTCTGAGCTGATTGGTTAGTGGATTTCTTTTCTCTGAGTTGTCCTGAAGATTTGAGGTTCCAATATCCCGTGTTCTCACTCTCCCTGCTATTTTCAAGGGTCTTCATGCTCTGGTCTCCTTACGCTCCTGTCTTTCCCTTTATTGTCGCTTTGGCATTTTCTCTAGAAATTTACACTTTTAACACGCACACTTGCTCCCATTGGTCAAGCTTTCCATATCATCTATAGGAGGAGTTGCGTCTTTCCCTGGTGAAGGCATCATCACTTGCAGCTCATGTGTGGCCCTCTTTCAGTCCAGATTGTGTTCTGCTGTCTAACTGCATCATCTTTGTGCTTTTTCTCAGGATGGATCCAGACTTTGGTTGTTTGAGAAGAAAGAGTCTTTATTTGTTCACACGTGTGCTGACTATTTGTTTAGCTTGTGTTCCGGGGAGCTCCCCCTTCTTGATCAAGGCTTTCTACTCACATACCAAATGCAGATATATCACATGTACTTGATAGCACAGTTGGAAATTCTGAAGATTTTGAAGATCACATCCCCATTAACTACTCTTCCCCAAGTGAAACAAGTAATACCTTACACTCAGTGGCCACTTCATTAGGTACAACTATACACCTGTTTGTTAATACAAGTATTTAATTAGCCAATCTGGTGATAGCAACTCAATCCATAAAAGCATGCAGACATGGCCAAGAGGTCCAGTTGTTGTTCAGATCAAACTTCAGAATAGCAAAGAAATGTGATCTAAGGAACTTTGACCATGGAATGATCATTGGTGCCATTGGAGGTAGTTTGAGTATCTCATAAAACTGCTGATCTCCTGGGATTTTCACACACAACGATCTCTAGAATTTACAGAGAATGGCATGAGAAACAAAAAACAAACAAAAAAAATCCATTGAGTGGCAGTTCTGGGGGCGAAAACACTTTGATAATGAGCAAGATCAGAGGAGCATGGCCAGACTGGTTCAAGCTGATAGGAAGGTGACAGTAACTCAAATAACCATGTGTTACAACACTGATGTACAGAAGAGCATCTCTTAACACACAACACATTGAACCTGGATGAGGATGGGCTACAGCAGCAGAAACCACAAACATACACTCAGTGGCCACTTTATTAGAAATGGGAAGTGCCTAACAATGTGGCCACTGAGAGCATATGGAGTGTGTGGTCATCTGAGTTAAATGGAAAGCTTCTGAAAACATTACAAGAGATGAATCAGAAGGTGTTCTGAATTCTAAATGAGTCTGTCTGAGGATATTTCACCCATTTCCATGCACTTGTACCTATTTGTTATTCTTCTAAGCCTTGTAAGAAAACTATGAGCGTGGGTTGACTTGTTGCTGCCTTGGGCTCTGGAGCTCCTATCTGTAGATCCATTGATTTAATTGTTCAAAGATTTTGTCAGAGCATTTATTCCCTGACTCACTTAATTCCCAGCTGTTGAAAAGATCCAGTTCTTTCTCTCCTGTCTACAAGAGAACTGACCATTATGCCTTCCAGAAACCTATACAACCTCCCTCTCTCTCTCTCTCCTCTCTCTCTCCTCTCTCCTCTCTCTCTCTCTCCTCTCTCTCTCTCTCTCTCTCTCTCTCTCTCTCTCTCTCTCTCTCTCTCTCTCTCTCTCTCTCTCTCTCTCTCTCTCTCTCTCTCTCTCTCTCTCTCTCTCTCTCTCTCTCTCTCTCTCTCTCTCTCTCTCTCTCTCTCTCTCTCTCTCCTTTCCCTTCCTCCTCCTCTCCCGCTTTCTCTTCCTCTTCTCCTCCTCCCCCTCTCCACCCACCCCAAAACCTTATTTATACTTTAAGATTCAAATTTGTGGCTGGTCTTTATCTCTTTTCAAACTTCAGACCTAATGGCTCCTGTGGAATGTCTCGTACATGAGTGGGTGGTGGGTCCAGTGAGTCCAAGCAATTTTCTGTATGGATAGGAGTATAGACCCCTGCTCCTTCTTGCAACAGCAGAACATTGCCCGACCTTGGCCTCTCTTTTATTCCTTTGCCTATCAATTCGGTCAAGTAATTGAACCAAAGTCTTCCTGAAGGATTATAGTGCTCAATTCTTCTTTATTGTCCCCACAGAATTTGCACTGAGTAGAATTTCCCTCTGGTGCTAGTAACAGGAAGAATACTGAACTTCCCCTGGGCATCAGGATTCTCCTTCCTTTTGTGGCCTTGAGGATCAGCCCCCACCCCAAGCCATTCCAAAGTGGGATTGGACTATAAGAAATGGGAACAGAATTAGGCAATTCATTCCATCATGGCTGATTTATTATCCTTCTCAACCCTATTCTCCTGCCCTCTCTCCATAACCTTTGGTGCCCTTACCATAAGGGCATATACTCAGATCTGTGGCGAGGATTTCCACAGGTGAACACAAGTTGTCACTGCCGAATCCTGCCTGCCACCGGCTCTCCACCCGAAACGCCGACTGTACTTTTTTTCCCATAGGTGCTGCCTGGCCTGCTGAGTTCCTCCAGCATTTCGTTTGTGTTACGCGGATTTTCTCTGGTTTTAGAGTTTCCACGTCTGAGAGTGGGGCGATGTTCGATCTATCCTGATCTAGGTTATAACGGGCCAATGAAATGATAACTGGCGTGCACATAATATAATCCTAATGAGAAACCATGGTTGTAAGGAGTGAGACACACCAATCTGAGGACATGCCCCCCAAGGTAATACGCTGGTCCCAACTTTAACAGCGTCATGCCCAGTTCATCTGCGCCGTTCAGCAAGTTCCTAAACAATCGGAGGCGTTTACCCAAATATATCTGAAAGTAAGCTCCCAAAAATCTGTCTTCTTTTTGTCCCCAAAACGTTGACTGTTTATTCCCCTCCATAGATGCTGCCTGACTTACTGAGTCCCTCCAGCATTTTGTGTGTATTGATCAAGATTTCCAGCATCTGCAGAATCACTTGTGTTTCTATATATATATAAATAAATCCTTTGCCATAGTTTTGTGGATTATCCCTCCCTTTCAGGTTACATGACGGATGTATAAATGACGATGAATTAGTGTCAATTCACAATTCAGCTCGATGAGATATCAAGTTACAATATGAATACCGATTCGCAAAATAACGCGCTGCTTCCAACCCGCCCCCCACCCCGTCTCAACTCTTCCGCGGGCGCGGTGCCGCTTTAATGCCACACTGTTCCACAATAAGGCGCGTTTTAATTAAACGTCCATAAACCAAAATAAATCCGGACATTCAAAGGATGTCAGTGTTCATTTTACAAGCTAAAGCGAGAGTATCGGCCCTATGAGTCTTTCACGATATTGACGCGTTTCATTAATGTGCGTTGAATATTGCAAAAGGCGTGGCTTAACTGAGCGGTTGAAAGAAAACACCCGTTTATTTTATATTTCCTTTAGCACAATGCAAAACATTAAAAGGGGGCATGTAACCGGGTCGTTGTTCTCGGTGTCTGGAGCCGGGGTCCCCGTGACTGAAGGGCGGCCCTTTGCAGCACGCTAATCGGACGCCCTCGCTTTAAGCAGGTGGATAAATAAAATATGATCCAGCCTTCGGCTGAATGACATCAGTTCTTTCCTCTCCCTCCCCCTCCTCTCTGGCTGACTCTGTTGTATTTCATTCCTGGGAGATCTTCATTCCGGGGCTGCACGCTTGCTTGTGGCCGCAGATCATCATTTATTTTAATAGGATGCTTTTTTTTTGTTAAATTTTATTAGATAGTTTAGACCGCCACCTCGCACACAGCCCCGTCCCGCTTGTCCCGGAGACCCGCAAGAGTCCGACGGCGGGCTGAAGGGAATGGTGGAGACGAGGGGTGGAGGAGAGCTCCCGACCTAAGACAAGGCAGATGCCAGTACTGGAGGCTGCAGCCCACTGACGTGAGGGACATTACCTACTCCCCGTGCGAAGCCGTCCCGGAAGTTGGTGGCGAATGGTCAGCTCCCTCCTCTAGCTGCCCCCCGGTTGTTCAGTGTCGCCCCTCTCTCACCCCCTCCCCTCTTCTCTGAGTCTCTTTGCTTCCCCCCGCTGCTAGGATGCTGAAGGCTGTGGCGTGAATGAGATGGCAGCCGGCCGGCTCTTGCTTTACGCCGGCCTCTCCATGGCCCTCTGCGCCCTGGGTATGCTGGCCGTGGCCATCTGCTCCGACCACTGGTACCAGACGGACGCCAGGAGGCACCGGGAGAGGTGCAAGAATTACGCCAGCCGCACCAACCACCCGGGCTTCATCTACACCTCCAACAACCTGCCCCTCCGCGCCAGCCGCCGCCGACTCGACCGCTGGGAGGAGAAGCTGCTCGGCGCCCGCAACCGGCGGCAGCTCTTCGCCATGAGCGCGGCGGATGAGTGCAGCAGGATGTACAACTCTACCAACACCGGCCTGTGGAGGAGGTGCCACCGGCTCGGCTTCGACCAGGATATCGCCGAACTCATCGCCAAAGGTACGTGGGCTGTGGAGGGGGTGGGAGATGTTTGTGTTGACAAGAGACCCTTCTGCCCAGTTGCATTTACCCACTCCCGCTCCTGAAAGCCCGGCAAAACAACAACAAAACAGGAAGTCGGCGTTGAAAGAGGGGCGCCGGACATTATTTCAGCACCGTGAGTTGAGGAGAACTCCCTACACGTTACCCCTTTATCCTTAATTTCCCTCGCTCAGTCATTTTTTTTCTCCTTTCTGTTTGCCTACCGATGTTCCTTATCACCTACGAAGTCTAGCCAAGCACTCATGGGGAGGGGGTAGGGTGAATATAAACCAGTGATCGTAACTTTACTTTCACTCGGAGGTCATTATGAATTTCTAGCAATTATATTCTACCTGGGCAGGGAACTATGAGAGACTGTGGTTAATTAATGGGGGACACGGGTCAGATTGGACGGACCTTGAATTTCTTTTCAAATGCTCCGATAAAGTTATGTGTTTACACCCTCTACATTCAGCACTCCCAGTGTCCTAGCTTCACTGAAGCTAGGTGTTGGGGAGGTATGTTATAATTTCTGAACTCCTGGTGTTTTCCCTTGACCACCTCAATCAGGTGGGATGATGTAAATAACCTGCAGGGAACTGTTCAACCCTGCCCCATCCACCCATCGGCACTTTGCTACCAATGGCGGTTGTGTAGATCATGCCTGATCATTGGCAGCCTGTCCCACTGTGGAGAGAAACACAAGTTTGTGCTTGGTTCTTCCATCAATTACTACCCAACTATTGGCACATGGGTGAGTGGGCTGAAGACGAGTGGACTTCTGGACCTGTACCTTAGTCTCCGATCTCCTAACCCAGCATCAGCTCAGTGGATGAGGGAAAGGATTAGATGCAGGTGATTCAGAATATGATTGTAGCATACAAAACCAAAAACAGGGGTAGACCATTTGACCTCCTGTTCCTGCCCCAACCTATAGTAATTCCAGGGCTAATATTTTTATACTCAGTGCTACTTTCCTACACTGACCCCATATTCCTTGATCTCCTTAATATCCAGAAAAAATACCAAATGAGAAGCAAGTTCTGGAATAACACAACAGAACAGGGATTCTGGTTTTGAATTCTGAGAACTGCTCGACAATGAGAAAGTGCATACTCCTCAAGTAGGTCATCTATAGTTCCTCTGATCTTGCAAAACAGTTTCCTATAGAGTAAAATTAAGCTGACATGTGGTGACTGAAAGATGAAGATTTTCCTGTTTAGATCTCTGGTTGCCAAACTCACCAGGGTAACATGGGCAAAGCAGTGCCCTTCTTATGATTGAAAAGCCAGAGGCTGGGATCAAGAGGTCTCCAGATTATGAGAGGGCAGGAAGGAAGAAGAGGCCATACTAAGGTGTTTGCAGATGGCAGGAGAAGGCAATAATGAGACAGGCGAGGAGTTCCATGGGTTTGAAAAGAAGTAGAAATGAGTTGGAGAAGGGTGTATATGATCAGAAAGATCAGCTTTATTTGTCACATATACATCAAAATATCGAAACAAGCAGTGAAATGTGCCATTTGCATCAACGACCAATTAAATTTGGACATGTGCTGGGGGCAGCCTTGCTTCTGGTGCGAACATAGTACTTCCACAATTTACTAACCCTAAACTGTACATCTTTGGAATGTGGGAGGAAACCTGAGCACCCGAAAGAAACCCACACGGGGAAACTACAAATTCTTCACAGAAAGATGCAAGAATTGTAACCGGGTCACTGGTGCTGTAAAGCAATGTGCTAACTGCTACAATACCATAACACCCAGTGTAGATTTTAGTACACTGAGATTACAGAGAGGGTGTTGGTAGATGGCACAGTTCACAGTTTCAAAGGAGCGAATGGAATTCCGTCATTCGTGTCTTTTATCATCATGTTCCCTGCCTGGAGGTGGGTGGTTGTGTTTGTGCAGCTCTGTAACTGAGAATGCCACCAGCTGGCATACACCTACGTGGGTGGAGAACAACTAATCACTACTTGATTTTTAAAAGATTTTTTGGAAGTGTTACAATTAAACAAAAATTCTGAGCTGCGAATCCTGTAGGGTGCTGGTCCTGGTAACAATGTGATACTCAGACAATGGAACCCACCCAACCTGTCCAGTCGGCATCATGAGCCATGGTTAGTGACCCTGTTTTACTAGTAACACACACAAATGCTGGGGGATCTCTGCAGGTCCTTCTCCCATGGTCCACTTCCCTCTCCTTTCAGATTCCTTCTGCTTCAGCCCTTTACTTTTTCCACCTGCTTCTCACTTCATCCTCCTTTTCCAACCACCAATGTTCCCCCTCACTTAGCTTGCACTTGTTCCCCTCCACCCACCTTCTCATTCGGGCTTCTTGCCCCTTCCTTTCCAGTCCTGAAGAAAGGTCTCGGCACAAAACATCAACTATTTATTCCTTTCTGTAGACGCTGCCTGACCTGCTGAGTTTCTCCAGCATTTGTGTGTGTGTGTTAGTTAATCTGGATTTACAGCATCTGCAGAATCTCTTGTGATTATAAACACTAGTCTGTTTTCCAGAAGGTAGAAGCAGTACCTAGTTACATATTATAAAGAAGCAGCAACACTTAGTTAGATGGGAATTATTGGGTTGTGTTACTGGAATTGTCGATCAGTTGCCGAAAGTAAAATATTGTCACGGGTCATTGACATTAGATGAAGATAAAGATCAGCTTTATTTGTTACAGTGAAATGTGTTGATTCGGTCAATGATCAACACTGACTGAGGGTCGTGCTGGGGACAGCTCACAAGTGTTACCATGCTTCCAGCATCAACATAGTGTGTCCACTGTTTATTAACCCTAATCTGTAGGCCTTTGGAATGTGGGAGGAACCCAGAGCACCTGGAGGAAACCTATGCAGTCATGGGGAGAATATATGAACTCCTCATATTCCCTGGTAGGAATTGAACCCTGATCACGGGTGCTGTAACGCGATTGCACTAACTGTAAGCTATGACACTGCCTGTAAAAGTACTGGTAATTGTACTGGTTAATGCTATTGATATAACTGCATTCTTTACTGAGCTTAGACAGAGAAGGGAGTTAAATCACCAGCAGCAATATTGGATTGGCAGCATCTTTTATTAGCATTAGACTGTTATCACTAGTCAGTGATATTAAATTGCTTCCATTGTGTAATAAGATTAGATTGCCAGCACTCTTAATCATATTTTAATACTCTAACTGGTTAGAGACAATAGACTCCTCTTGCTCTTTGGTGAAATTACACAGCTCGCATCAGGGAGAGATCATTGACACTGTGCTGGTTAGTAGCATTAGACTACAAGCACCAGTGGTGACATAAGACTACCTGCGCTAGTTTACTGACAATCATCAGAGATGCTCAATTGCTAGGAAGTGTTATTGATCTTGGACTGGTGACAATAATTATTGATGTTAGGGATTTTGATAATGTTGGTGATATTGGAGTAGTGGGGTCTGTTGGTAACATCGGACTTCTAGCACTGGTATACATTAACCATAACATTATTCAGAGAGCACCATTCAAGGCACGGTCAGTGAGTGATAGCTAATTGATGGTGAAAGCTAATAAAAGTCTAACATTTTGAAATGAGGGGTTAAATTAGCTTTATTTGTCACTTGTACATTGAAACATTGAAAAATACAGTGAAGTGCTTTGTTTGTATCAAATGTAATCAGCACGTGTTGTGCTGGGCAGCCTGCAAGGGTCGCCACACTTCCGTTACCAACATAGCTTGCCCGTAACTCACTAACCCTAACCATACATCTTTAGAATGTGGAAAGAAACTGGAGCAGCTAGAGGGAACCCACACTCCCATGGCGAGAACATGCAAACTCCTCACAGACAGCAGCAAGAATCGAACCCTGATCATGTTAGTTACCAATCATCGCATTAGTCAGAGAGTACAACTTGAGGCATGAGCAGTGAGTGACAGCTAATTGATAGCCAATAACATTTTGAAATGAGGACATTTGAAAAGGCAGGCCAGATTTTGTCACTGGTTTATGGTGGATGGGTGATAATTCTCAACGGTGATTTTAGACAGCTAGAAATGGGTTAATGATGACAGAACTGCTCCTATTGGTAGTCATGTGGTTGTCATGCTGGTATCAGTTATTGACCTGGTGCTTGGTTTTGCAGTGATCAATGGTTAATGATATTGACTAGTTAGCTTAAGTGAGTATTGATAGGCTGCATGCATTGGTCTGAGGTAGGGAAAAGAAGCTCCCTAGTTGAAAATGATGGAAGCAGAGTCCCTGATTGTACTCAGTGTTTTTGGTTCAGCACCTGCTCTGATATGATTTACAGGGATAAGGACTGACCATTGGACATGGGATTAGTCTTAATATTTCCGTTTAGTCTGCATGGAGGTGATGGGTTGAGTGCCTTCATTTTGTGCTGTAAATTTCTGTGATTTAGAACTACCAGTTAAGTATTGGGTTCCAAAAGCTGCAAATCTTTGCTACCGGTGGAATATTTCTAGCTGGTTTGTGATAAGGAATTTTTAGCACTGCTTAGTGTGGATATATTATAAGACTGTAAGAAGTACGAGCAGAATTAGGCCATTTGGCCCATCAAGTTTTTTCTGCCATTCTATCACGGCTGGTTTGTTATCTCTGTCAACACCATTCTTCCCCGTAACCTTTGATGTCCTGACTAATAAAAAGCCTATCAACCTCTGCTTTAAATATACCCAATGATTTGGCTTACAAGACCATCTTTGGCGATGAATTCCACAGATTCACCACCATCTGGCTAAAGGAATTCCTCCTCAAAGTCAAATCAGTGAGAGTTGTGCTGGAGCAGCCTGCGGGTGTTGCCATGCTTCCTAGCCCAACATAGCATACTCACAATTCACTAACCCTAATCCTTATGTCTTTGGAATGAGGGAGGAAACCTGAGCACCTGGAGGAAACCCACATGGTCAAGGGAGAGTGCTCAGACTCCTTACAGACAGCAGGGGGATTTGAACCCTGGTCTTCCAATTGCTGGTGGCTGTAAAGCAATTGTGTTAACCACTACACCACTCAGTTACCTTATTAACTCAGTTTGGCTTGATTGAACTGTTGGCATCAGTAAATCCTAGCATCAATTAGTGATATTAATTTGTCGCAATACAAGATTGCAAATGCAAGGTAGTAGTTTGCAACAGATCGTGGTCTGCTAATGCTGGTTAGTATTATTTGTTTGCATCACCTGGCACCTAGTTAGCTGCACTAGTAATAAGAATAGTGCATGAGGCTTCAGGTAAAGAGCATTGGAAAAATTGGAGATCATTCTTAGTAGTTCAGGAGCAGTGGAAGGGTTCCTATTTATTTCAGAGTTCATTGTTAAGGCTACATTGAAATATTTGGAGTGCATGACATCAGATCTTAAGGAGAAGGAAACATGGGAAGATGATGAGCTAAACGATTAATTTGTCACAGTGGGTACATGCATTCACAGAGGAGAATAGCCAGCCTGTTATCTAATATAGAAAAGGCAGAGGTTCGTGGAGAATATCCTGTCAGCATGAAGCTGGTATTGGACAGCATTTTCAGAGTTATGATTAAATCATCAAAGAAATTAGTTCATTCTGTGCAGGTCAAAACCACACCACATTTAGCATGTTGCCTGTGGCTTTGTCTGGGCGGCTGTGGTTGAAGAAAACAATAAAGGATGCTCTGGGACTATAAGAATGAGCAAGCTGCATTAAAACCTGGGACAGGATGTGATACAGATCAACCGACACCGCAGCTTGCCTCCCTGGTGTAGGACAAGAGGGTGTAAGTATTTCAGTTAAGTGAATCTAGCTCAGTCAATAGATGAACCAAGCTGCCAGACAACAATAGGACTAGAGAAATGCAGAAGTAAACAGGGATTTCAGTCCACCAGGTCCACACCAGCCATTAACACTACCCTGACACACGTCTTTCCTCCCACACTTCCATCATCTCCCTCCAGATTCAAACACCAACTAATGCTGAGGGCAATTTACAGTGGCCAATTACTTACCAACTTGCAAGTCTTGGCGATATGGGAAGAAACCGGAACCTATATGGCCACAGGGAAAGTGTGCAAACTTGACACAGATAGTGCCTGGGGTTAGGATTGAACCTGGTTTGCTGAAGTGGCCCTACCTGGTTTACCTCGTATTTTCCTAGATCAATGTCAGGGTCAGAATCAGGTTTATTATCACTGATGAACCTTGTGAACTTTGTTACTTTGTCACAGTAGTACGTAAACTAAATAGTGCAAAAGTGGAACAGGTAATGGGTTCATTGACTATTCAGAAATTTGCTGGCAGACAGGAAGAAGGTGAGTCATCAGGATTCTGTGCGTTCTCCCTGATGGTAGTATTGTGAAGAGTAGTGAAGGTCCTTAATGGTGGGTGCCGCTTTCTTGAGACATTGCTTTTTGAAGTTGTCCTCAATGGTAGTGAGGATAATGCCTATGAAAGGGTTGGTTTAGTCTACATATTGGAACCTCCATGCCAGGTGGTGATGTAACCAGTCAGAATGTTCTCCACCACACATCGGTAGAAATGTTTGTCTTTGGTGACATACCAAATCTCCTCAAACTCCTAATGAAGTGCAGCCACATATGTACCTTCTTCATAGTGGCATCAACATGTTGGCCCCAGGATGCCACCCAGGAGCTTGAAGCTTTCCACCCTGAATGAGGACCGGTGTGTGTTCTCCTGACTTCACCTTCCTTAAGTCCACTATCAATTCCTTGATCTTGCTGACACCCCATTGTGCTTCACAGGCTTGTTATGTAGGGTGATTTTAGTTGCATTTTCAACAAGCCATCTGTGTTGAATGATTCTCTGGTTTAATTGGCTATCAACCATGTCTCAGTGGTTGCACAGAGTCGGAAGAATGTGAATTGAAAGCCCACTCCAGAGATTTGAGCTCATGTTGTTTTTGTATCTTTACCCGTATCCCTTGGAAAGCAGTGTGAAGTAGTGGAAGAACTGCTAAGCTAGTTAATAGGCTGACAGGTGGCAATGCTGTTGTTTTCATATCTTTTGTCTTTCCTTGGAGATTATTGTTTACCTGTGGAAATATTTGCAGCCTTATTTAAATCTGACAGGCCTGAATGGGAATATTCCTTCCCTTACCAGACCATACAATGGATGTATATGATGGAAAGTTTGATGGGATATCATTTTAGAATTCAGACAAGAAGCTGTGGTGTTTGTTTGTGCTGGCTGGGCATTATATCAAAGTCAAAGTAAACTTATTATCAAAGTACTTACATGTTAGCATATACTGTGCCGAGATTAATTTTCTTGCAGCCATTTACAGGAAAATAAAGAAATACAACAAAATTTATGGAAAACTATAAATAAACTAAGATTAACAAACAACCAAGTGTAAAAGAAGATGAATTGTACAAATAAAATAATAATGAGAACATAAATTGTAAAAAGTCCCTGAAAGTGAGCCTGTAGAATCAGTTCAGAGTAATGGTGAATGGAGTTATTTGCGCTGCATCAAGAGCCTGATAGTTGTAGGGTATTAACAGTTCCTGAACCTGGTGGTGTGGGACCTTAGGGTTCTGTACTTTCTGACCGGTGGTAGAAGTGAGAAAAGCACATGACCTGGATGTTAGGGGTCCTTGATGATGGATGCTGCTTTCTTGTGGCAACACTCCATGTAAATGTGCTCAATGGTGGGGAGGGCTTTGCCTGTGTTGGACTGGGCTCCATCCATTATTTTCTGTAAAGCTTTCCATTCACAGGCATTGGTGTTTCCTTACCAAGCCATGATACAAACAGTTAGGATACTCTTCACTCTGCATCTCTAGAGGTCTGTCAAAGTTTTTAATTGCTACGCTGAATCTACACAGATTTCTAAGAGAGCAAAGACACTGATGCACCTTCTTTATGATGACAACGTGTGCTGGTCCCAGGACAGATCCACTGAAATGATAATGCCATTTCATTGTTAGAATATTGCTTCTGTGGATGGGATATTATTGGTGGTTTAATAAGCATGAAGAAAGAATCTTACATTTTGGTACTCAGGCCTGCCTTGAATTGCGGCACTCTGAATTTTGTTGTTGCTTTTGGGTTGTGCTCATGATGGAGCTGGCTGAGTGTACAGCCCTCTAAAGCCGCCTACGATCCTGTGCATTGGAGGCACCGTGTTAGATAGTGATGTAACCAGTTAGAATGCTCTCCACCAGACATCTACTGAAAATTGCTAAAGTCTTTGACAAAGTTCTAAGTAAATTTATTATCAAAGTACGTTCATGTCACCATATACAACCCTGAGATTCATTTTCTTGCAGGCATTCTCAATAAATCCACTAACCATAGAATCAATGAACAGGGTGTACAACCACCGTGCAAATACATAAAGAAATAATAATAACAAATAATAAATATTGAGAATATGAGATGGAAGAGTCCTTGAAAGTGAGTCCATAGGTTGTGGGAACAGTTCAGTTCAGGACATACCAAATCTCCTAAAACTTCTGAGGAAGTATAGCCACTGGCATGGCTTGTTTATGATTGCATCAATGTGTCGAGCCCAAGCCAGATCCTCTGAGGTGTTGACATATGGGAACTCAAAGGTGTTCACCCTTTCCAGTGACTCTGCAATTTTAGTACAGTATATGGGTAAACAAAGACAGAAAAATAAATACCAGAGAGATTCTGTAGATGCTGGAAATCCAGACTAACACATACAAAATGCTGGAGGAATTCAGCAGGCCAAGCTGCATCTATAGAGAGGAATAAGCAGTTGAGACTGATGAAGGGTCTCAGTCCGAAATGTGGAATGTTCATTCCTCTCTATAATTGCTGACTAAGGACAGGAAAATGCTTTCCTTCAAATATTGCAGATGTTGAAAAGCTGAAACAAAATGAGATGTAGTGCAAGCAGTCACGGTTATGAGAAACAAGGGTGATTCTGTAGGCCAATGATCTTTCATCAGGAAGTGAGAGAACAAGTGCATTGAGTTGCAGACAAGGGATGGATGTAAAGGTAGCAATGGCTTCTAAAAACTAGCAGTTGATGGCACAAAAAATAAACAAACAAGAAAACAGGAAGAAGAACCACACCAGTGGAGAATGATGCAAAAATTGTAGTGGTTGCCTGAAGTTGTTAAATTTGGTATAAAGTACAGGGAATTCAACATAGCTAAAGATTTAAAGATGAGCTTTATTTGTCACATGTACATCAAAATATGCAGTGAAATGTATTTGTGTCAAATCAGATCAGCGAGGACTGTGCTGAGCAACTCCTAAGTGTTGCCATGCTCTCAGTGCCAACATTGCATGCCCACAACGCACTAACCCAAACCGTAAGTCTTTGGAATGTGCAAGAAACCAGAGTGCCTGGAGGAAAATGTGATCACAGGGATCAACATACAAACTCCTTCATGACAGTGGCAGGAACTGAACTCCAGCTGGTGATTGCTGCCATTGTAAAGTGATGCGCTAACTGCTACGCTTACATATCTCTAATGAAAGATGTGATGTCGTTCCTCAACTTCACGTTGAGCATCATTGGAGGAATATAGGAGGCCGAAGGTGAGAAGTTTAAAAAGAGAACAGGACAAATTTAAAGTGATGAGCTGCTGACTGGTTCCTGGTTAACACTGGGTAACATAGTGGTGTGGTCAGTACAGCTGGAGACACAAGAGATTACACATGTTGGAATATGAAGCAACAAACAATCTGCTGGAAAAGAAACACAATGGGCTGAGCAGTATCTGTGGGGGGGGGGAAGGAGCTGTAAACATTTCGGGTCAAAGCTCTGCATCAGGACTGGTGATCAGAGTATCCTATGCCATGCAAATGTAGGTGATCAGTCAGTTGGACAAAAGAATGGCAAATGGAATTTAGCCCAGAGAAGTTGGGGAGGAAGTGTGCGGGAATGCAATTGCAAAGATGCAACAATAACAGGAACTGCAGAACAAACGAGAGGATTTGGACAGAGAGACCTTGCAGTGGATGGCCAGTGATCCTTCAAGGTAACTGGATAAGCAGATCAAATGCCTAAAATGTCATACAGGATGCTTCACTATATCAGGCAAGGCAGGGAATATACTGTCCATTTTATCTTAGGAAGGATCAACTTGATTTGCCATATGCATTTACATGTACTCTATTAGGAATTTGCTGTGGTATGTTGGTCAGGACTTTTGGTATGACATGCAACAAAAACACCACCATTCAACCATTATAAAGAATTACATAAAATATAAGATTGGAGGACAAAGTACTGTTAATGTGCACAAGTAAATGTATTCACGATGTAAACAGCATTATAAAAAGTGGTTTGAAGTGTTTACAGAGCAGTGCAGGGACTGGGATAATAGAAAGGAGTGGGGGAAGAATAAATGATTGATCAGGTTAACTGCCCGGGGGAGAAAACTTTTAAGATGGTGTTTGTTTTAATAGTGCTTTCTAGAAGTGAGCTTTTGGAAAAGGCTAGTGCCCACAATGATTTTTCCTGCTTGCTTCTTGTGACAGAAGGAGGCCATTTTGGCCCATTGAGTTTATGCCAGATCACATTGTCTCATTAATTTTTCCCTGTTCTATTTGGGCAGGAAGATTGTGTTGGAACTGTATACAACACTAATCAGACAAGATTCTGTGTACTACACAGAGCTCTGGTCAACACATTACTAGAATGATGATTTAACTGGTGAGGGTGGAAAGGAGATGGGGAGGAAATGACAATGTTGCTATGACCAGGGACAATGTGGGCTTGGGTTGCTTTCTTTGAACAGGAGTGGTAGGGGGGAGACTAACACAAAATTTCAAGAGGTACAGGCACAATAAATAGGAAGGACTGATTTTCACTTCACTGAGGAGCCCAAGACCAGAGGTCACCAACTCAATGCAGAAGGATTGGTGGGTGGTGGGGTGGGGGATCTAAGGAAGAAGGTTTTTATGTAGTGATTGGGTCTGGAACTCAAAATTGAAAGAATAATAGAGGTTAGAACCCTTATCACACTCAAACAACATTTGGATGTGTAGTTAAAGAGCTGTGACATCCAAAGGTACACACCCAGCACTGGTAGGTGGATCAGTTTGGAGGAGAGCATTTCGACTTGTACAGAGACAATGGGCCGGATGCTTCGAATTCTCACTCACTGGATGTAGATCACCGGTCAGTTGCAGCTTCCACTGACTTTCCAGTATCAACTGTGTCTCACTTACTAGCAGTAGTCCCAGAATCTGAATGTGACAGGTTTAATCCAACTAAAATCGATGTTGATACACCAGAGAAGCACTGACGAATTCTATATTATCTTTTGGAGAAGGTGTTAAACCAGGACCCAGTTTGCACACCGCATCAGGGCATCAAAGATCGCATTGTACTTGTTTGGAGGTTGTCCCTGGTGTCCTGCCAGTCGTTAGCCCACAATTAACATGACTGATAAACCTGATTATTTGGCGATTATTGCCTCACTGTTTGTGCCAGGCTCTCTCAAACAAATCAGCTGCCTTATGACATTGGCTTTAATGTGCTTTGGGATATCCAGAAATTGCAACCAAATATTTCTCTAATTCCTGGCTGCGGTTGCAGACAGTGATCATGCCTTAGCTTCTGTAATACAAATTGCCTATTGCACTGTGTCTGGAGAGGATGAGCATGAACTTCATTGAACCATCCCCCACCCATCTCATCACTATCAACCACTCTCCCGCAGTTATTTAAATGCTAATGTCATGTTAAGATGCTGAGGCACAGGCATGGTGGGAAGAAACATGAGGCTTTGTTGATTTCTTGGTGGAAATCACTCAGTGAAATTGCTACCTTGGAATTAATTTATGTGACATCTTCAGAATCATTTGAAATGTCTTTTAATGCTTAATGTTATTACTGTTCTGAGTGAGTGTAGGGAAATCAATAATGTGTAGATTAAATAGTGAAGATGTTGGTGATGGGGTCACAATGGCACATAACGTTTTATGAAAAATCTGCATTAATGTGTCTGGAAAATACACAGCTAAAACTCTGTGACTGTTACATGTTGGGCAAGAGGGAAGGAAGTACAAAACAATCAGATTGGAGCTACATGAGATGCAAAAACTGCGCAGTGCTCTTTACTGTCACAACCTTTACTTAATTTGCAGCTGTCAGTTGGGTGAAATGATGGTGCACATGAGGATCCTGACCACTTTAGAGCAGAGGAGCTATCCAGAGTGCTGAAACGCTGCCAAGCTCCATTGAGCTAGTAATTACATGAATTACTTCTGAGATAAGATCAGAAGACGTAGGAACAGAATTATGCCATTCAGTCCATCCAAACTGCTCTGCCATTCTATCATGTTTCATTTATTATCCCTTTCAACCCTGTTTGCCTGTGTTCTCCCTGTAATCTTTGATACCAATACTAATCAAGAACCTGTCAATCTCTACTTTCAATACACCCATTGACCACCTCCACAGCTGTCTGTGGTAATGAAATCCACAGATTCATCACTTTTTGGCTAAAGGAAATGTCTTCTCATCTTTATTCTATATAGACATCCTTGTATTCTGGGCTGTGTCCTCTGGTCCTAGAGCCCTTCATCCAGTACTGTGCAAAAGTCTTAGCTAGGGTGCCTAAGCATTTTGCCCAGTATTATATTTGTCAGCATGGAGCAGAGAGTGACTTCGTACATTTGGCTGGAGTGAAAGAATGTTGGGATAGGCCAGGGCGGAGCACCACAGGAGGGGTGTGGGACTTGTGGCAGAGAAGAATTGCCAGGCTGTGGGGGGTGGCATGAGTGCAGACACACTGACATCCAGCCTTGAGGCACCAGATAAGGTCATTTGATCCCAAGCAATTAGTTTATTGATTATTACAGAATGCCTCCCTGGTGCTTCCCACTTCTTCCCCTTCTCCCAATTGTGATTTCCTTCTCTCTCTCTGTCCCCTTTTAATGTTGAGACTTTATAAAACACTGGTGAGGCCTCACTAGGAGTATTGTGAGCAGAATTGGGCCCCTTCTCTTAGAAAGGATGTGCTGAAACTGGAGAGGATTCAAAGGAGGTTCACAAGAATGATTCCAGGATTGAATGGCTTATCATATGAAGAACGTTTGATGGCTCTGGGCCTGCATTCACTAGAATTCATAAGAATGAGGGGTGACCTCATTGAAACCTATTGAATGGTGTAAGGCCTTGATAAAGTGGATGTGGCGAGGATGTTTCCTATGGTGGGAGAATCAAAGACCAGTGGACACAGCCTTAGTATAGAGGGACGTCCTTTTAGAATGGAGATGAGGAGGAATTTCTATGGCTAGAAAGTGGTGTATCTGTGGAATTCTTTGCCAAAGGCAGCTGTGGAGGCCAAGTCTTTATGTGTATTTAAGGCAGTGGTTGATAGATTCTTGATTGGTCAGGGAATGAAGGGATATGGGGGGAAGGGAGCTGAGAGAAAAAATGGATCAGCCATAACGAAATAGTGGAACAGATTTGATGGGCTCCAATATCTTATGGTCTAATGGCCTTTTCACTCTCAGTCCACAATAGAGACCCATCCCAGAATCTGGTTCATCATCATTCACATATGTCATGATTATTTTTTGGCAGCAATACAGTGTAATATCTAGTAACATGAGGAAGTGAATTGAAGCAGCAGAGATGTGGTTTTTGAGAAGGATGCAAAGAATATCATGGACGAAACAAATATCTAATGAAGATGTCATGAACAGAGCAAGCACAAAAAGAGAAATAATGTATGAGATCATGAAAAGACAATGTAACTTCATTGGACACGTGATTAGGAAAGAGGAGTTAGAATGCACAGTAATTATGGGAAAGATTGAAGGGAAGAAAGCAAGAGAAAGGCAAAGACAAATGATGATGGAGACTGGAAATGAATACCAATGAATTGATCCACTTGACCCGAAACAGGAGTGTGTGGGCCGTGGCAGTCAAAGCTCAAACTGGGCGTGGCACCTGATGATGATGATGACAGTGTAATACATAAAATTACTACTGTCTTAGGCACCTTAGCGATATATATGCACCTATGATTTTGCACTGTAGCTGTACATTAATGCTTGATCCATGGGATAATTCTCCAATGCCACCACATCCTTTCTTAGATAAGGGGCCCAAAATAGCTCACCATACTTGAAGTGTGGTCTGACCAATACCTTGTAGAGCTTCTCCATTACATCCTTGCTTGTATATTTCAGTCCTTTCGAAATCAATGCTGAAGATGAAGCTGATCTATTCATTTAGGTGCAGGGTAAGTTCTAGTGGCATTTGGAACACTAAAAAGCAGGTGACTGGAAATTATTGGCATTGCGTAGGTATTCATAGGGCTCTGAGCTTGGGACTATCAGTAAGCTAAGGGGGAATAAGGAGCTGTGGCTCCTGGTCAGGACACAGTAGGATACTGTATTTTTTATTGTAGGAGGGGAGGGTTAGATTGATCTGACTGTAGGTTAAAAGTTTGGTACAGCATCATAGGCTGCAGGGCTTACACTGTTGTAGTGTTTTATGTTGGTAAAACTAAGGATGTTATGTTCATTGGACAATAGAAAGCTGATGATGCTGGAAATCTGAAAATAATATGTGGGCACATCTGTTGAGAGATGTTCAGAGTCAACACTTCAGGTCGGTGACCATCAAAAATGGAAAAAAAAATGTGCTCTTAGTTGCAGAGAGGGGAAAGAAAGCAGGGATGGAGTAAGTTTTTGCAATAGGACTGAATCCAAGGCTGTCCAGGTGACAACACTGCATGTCAGCTAGGCTACAACGGAATTGCAACTAGCACTGGTCATGAAGAAAGCTTTGGGGGGGGGGGGGCAACCATGTATATTGACATTACATGAAAGTTATGTGTATTTTTGCAGAAACATTTGCTTGAATCTCTAGTCTTAAGTGATGTTCATTTTGCAGCTGGGTATGAGAAGATCCAATAACTGCATCAACTGGCATCCAGTAAAGGTATTGGGAAATAGGAAATGCAAGGCTTTTATCTGCAGGTCTGGATCTGAGCTGGCAGAGCGTAAGCTGATTTAATGCAAGTTGGGAAATATACTGAACAAGGCACCTACACAGATCAGATGCTAAAATACCCTGCAGTATATTCCAAGGACACTACATTTGTTTTCTGCGTGGGATAGAACATCTGTGACTTGTGTTTACACCATTTAATTACCAATGCCACTAGCTACAGCATCTGATATAAATGTGCCATACATTACTGAACTAAATAAAGAATCGACATCAAGTTAATCAAAACCTGAGATAAAAAGCTAATCTGGGCACAAGTGTTTGAAATATTAACCTGCCTTTCTTTATTACAGCATCGGTTCTTCACAATTGATCGACAAAATCTTTATGATATTATTTTCCTCTTCAGCTAAGAAACTGGCATCTTCTGATTAGTTTCTGTTAACTACATTGCACTAGCTCTTTTGCCCTGGTTCTGAGTTCATTAAAGTCTTATTTCAAGTACATAATACAGAGTAAAGCTCAACTTCTATATTTGTGAAGTAAATGAGCAACCTGGAGAACAAAGTGCAGAATGTAAGCACAAGATTCTGCAGATGCTGGATATCCAGAACAACACATGCAGAATGCTGAGAAACTCAGAAGGTCATTTATGGAAATGAATAAACAGTTGATGTTTTGGGCCGAGACCCTTCATCAGTGCAGAATATGACTAATTTCTAATGTTATAGCGATTCTTTGGTACATTTCATAAATACAAGACTGACCAGCTTATTCTGAATTGATGCCATTAATGTGACATAGAGAAATTTATCAACTTATTAACGTACAGCACTCCTGCAATTCATCAATGAGGTAAATAACCAGATAATTTCCTTACTGATAATTAGTCAATTAAAAAACCTTGGCTGGGACCACAGCTATGATTGATATGAGCTCTGTTACATCTACCTAAAAGAACTTAACATGCCACGTGAAATTTGTCAGCTCCTTCACTGCTGCATTCCCTCGGCAATTCACAAGCACAGAGTTTGTGCTTAAATCTCTGGAGTGGGACTTGAACCCCTAACCTCCCGGCAGAGGGAAAATTCAGACTGCTGAGTTCAGCAGTTGCTGTGATTGAGAATTAAAGTGGAAAACAAGGGATGACAAAAGTACCTCTGGAAGCCAATTGTACAACAGAGCTGTAAATGCAACTCTAAAATAGGAAGGTTTTTGAATTCTTTCAAGGTGTAACAGGAAGAGGAGATGCTTTTGGATTTTCAAAGGTCTCTCTCTTGAAAAGGTCTGAGGGAAGTGGTTGCATTTTGACTAAATTACCAGACTTGAACTAACAATGCAGAAATGCATGTTCAAATCCCACTGTGACACAATGTTTATTGTGGACTTCAGATAAAAGCCAATTGGCCTTCATTACAATGGCCACACAAACTGTTTGCTCAACATTAGGTAGTTCAACAACTGTTAGTACATCAATTTACTAATATTCCTCAGCAAAAAAAATATTGTCCAACTTGCCCCTATCTGTCCTCCTTGTGACACCAGAATCTCCCTGGTGTTTGAGTCCTGAATACATGCTGAAATACTCACCAAATGCTACATTGAAACAGAGAAATGCTTTACTCAATCAGACCAGTGGAGAATTTTCACCAGAAAGACTAACTGCATCACTGTCTGGTATGAGAATTGCGATGTGTCAGATCCCAAGACACTATTGATTAGTGAGGACTGTTGAAAACATCACGGGGCCTCTCTCACTACCCATCCTCCATTCTGCACATGTAACAGGAGTGCTGCATATGCAGTGCCTCCAGCATTGTTAAAGACCCCTTCTATCTCTCCCACTATTGCTCTGACCTCCTGCTACCAGGCAGAAGCTATCATAGCATAAGAACCAGAACTGTAAGGATGGGTATTAGCTTCTTCTCCAGGCTATTAGACTTCTTACCACCCTGCTTCCACCCAGCACAGATGTACACTCTGTCTGAATGCCCTGCCACCTACCCCACACCTGTCACCCCTCAGTCACAGGCACACATTCACCCAGCACTGGTCACTTCATACTGTCTTACATAAAAATGCACCTGGCACTTTATTTTAACCTGTCAATCTTCAGGCTTTGCCATTCAGGGACTTGTGCTAATTTTATTTTGTGATTTTACCTGCTGGATTGTAACTATACATGTTGTTGTGTGACCATATGTACTGTGTTTTGCACCTTGGTCCCAGAGGAATGATGTTTCATTCAGTAGTATAAATGAACTGGAACTTCTCAAGGGTGGCTGGGGATAGGAAACCAATGCTGACTGAGTCTCACACCAAAACAAAAGAAAGGAGCTACATAGTAGATGTACAACTACATTCAGAACACTTGGGTTCAGGGGATTGGCCACAGAGTGAACACAGTGCTGAGTGCAGAATACAAAATTGAATTTGGAGTAAGCAGAGTTTCTTAAATTGGCCACAGATGTTTCACAGTACCGGCACTAGGACCCCTGTTGTCCATAATTCATATTGATGGTTTGTCATATGATTTGAAATGGAATTTATGATTTTAAAGGCAATATGAAATTGAAAAGTATGGTTAATTGAAACAAGGATTGTAAAAATGAACAAGATTGCATCAATAAATTTGTAGCATAGCATTGCAGCATAATTAGGAAATGAATTTCTGTACAATGTATTTTGGTAGGTAACTAGACTGCTCGGATAAGAAGATAAATGGAGCAGAAGGGCAAAAGGATGCTAGGGTTTAGACACTTAAATCATTAATGAGAGTGACTCAACTTAATAAAGCAACACCAGCATAAAGTTGATTTCTAGCGGAAGAGAATTGAAGAGCAATGAAATGTGTTAAACCTTTGTAGAACCTTACATCACATGAGGTATACTGCGCATATATCTGGTACCATGTTACACAATGAGATAGTGAAGAAACACAAAGAACAAAAAACAATTCAATCAATTCTATAAATTCATACTGGAACTGAAAAATTATAAGCATCAGTGAGATTGAATGAGTTGATGCTACTTGCTGTAGGAAAATGAAGGCTGGGGGAATATGGGATGAATATAAAAATATTGAAGATTTAATAAATCAGATGTAGAGAAAATGTTTTTACTTTGTGTTCAAAGCTATGGAGCAAAAATATAACATGGTTCCTATTCATATTGCCCTTATCAGAATATATATCTTAGCATTTATTGTGTTAAACTTTATATCTATGCATCTGCCCATCCCTTCAGAATGTCTGTGCCCTCAAAGTCTGACCCTTAAGCTGGGAGATTGCTGTTAGACTGACTCTGGTACAGCAGTCCAGAGACAATTAGGCATTTCAGAGATGGCGTGAACTGATGGATCCTGCCTGCCAAATAAAGCTTGTGCTTCACACAGGAAATCCCAAACTTGCGTCAGTTTCAGCAACTGAGGAAAATCTACCATACTGACTAGAACCAACAGTAAAATTCAACATGATGCTTCCTGGCAAGTGAAAGGTGAGACCAGGTGAGGAAGATGAAGTGAGAACCTGAGGTGATAGATGGGAAAGGTAAAGGACTGAAGAAGGAACCTGGTAGGAGACAAGAATGGAGAATGGGAGGAAGGAAAGGAGGAGGGGCACCAGAGGGTGGTGAGAGGCAGGCAAGGAGAAGAGAAAGGGTAAGAAGGGAGTCAGAATAGGGAATGGAAAAACGGAGAAGGGGGAAGAGGGAGGAAGTTAGAGAAATCAATGTTCATGTCAGGTTGGAAGCTACCCAGATGGAATATGAGGTGTCGCTCCTCCAACCTGAGGGTGGACTCATTGCAGCAGTAGAGGAGGCCATGGACCAACATATCAGAAGGGGAAAGGGAAATGGGTGCATACTCCCATTCCCATTCTGTCAAACTGTAGATGCTGCCTGACCTGCTGTCCTCCTCCAGCATCTTGTGTTTGTTCCTCTGGACTTTCAGCATCTGCAGAACCTCTTTTGTTTACCACGCTTCCTCTTGTGAAAGCTTGATTTCATAACCACAAATGAAATGCAGTCATTGACATGTCCAGTATGGAGAAATTAGGAGTAGCCCCTTTGTACTGAGTGTCAAGAATTTACAAAACACTACCCTAGGAGTAGCTATGTTACTTCTGATTAATGCTTAAGGGGGGAAATAAATAACCATGAAGAATGAAGGACATGGATTAATGTATGCCAAGTGAGAAAGGTAGATGAACTAGGATGTTAGTCAAACCCGTTGGACTGAATGGCTTTTGACGTGGTGTCACTATAGCTCATGATAATCTTAGATGAAATCAAGCTTGGGCTCCAAAAGGTTGACATCTGTAGAGTCCCTCATGTCTGGAGCTTTTGAGAAAGAAGGAATTGCAGATGAAAGAGTGATGATTAGATATTGGTGGAGGAAGATATAGAAAAAGGAAAATCTAACATATTGCAGCTAAAAAATGTTCCATTCTCCAAGCTTAAAAAAGTCACTGCAAATATAAAGTCTGCATTTGGATTAATATTCTGATTTTTGGCATACTCCCAATACCACATTGTGTTTCACTTAATATTTACTCATTTTACGAGTTTAGCAGATCTCACTCAACTCTCTAGGTATCTGGAAATCAACAGAATCTTTTGTCCTTTGTTTTATTACAGCAGAATGGGTTTACTCCTGACAGCTGTGTTGCTCAGTAAGATGCACAGATACAAAGCACTTGTACACTGCTGCTGCCAAATGGAGCTATCTAAATTCATGAAACAATTCATGGCATTCATTCTCCCTTTGTTTATAATCCTAAAGATGCCTGCAAGGCTGCAAATGTCTGTGGGGCCAGTATCCTCACGATATTTAAGCTATCCTTTGTTTTGATGTTCAGTAACACACATCATATAGACAGTATCTTTATTGTTATACTGGAGCTGTCAGCAGTGCTGAAATTCGATAAAGTGCTTTGCACTTGCTTACTGCAACTGAGCTATCCGTTGTCCTGAAATGTATAATGCGTTCTAAAGAAAGTGATGTTGACACAGCAGTCTAGTGATAATTCACTGCTTCCTGACATAATCTGTAATTGTCGTTATAGATCTAGAAGTGACTCTATATCAGAAACATTTTGAAATAGATTAAGCTTTACTTTCCATTCATATGAATTTGAATCAGATTTCTTCAGAATATTGTATGAGCATATCCAGTAGAAAGTGAAGTAAATACTGCAGAATGGGACTTGATTAGCTGCCGTTGCTTTGTCGTTTGATTATGTTATGTTTTGCTATGTTCTGTGTTGTTCTGCCAAGTTTTGTGGGCATGTTTTGTTGACACCAGAATGTGCAGTGACACTTTCAGGTCGCACATGTAATAAATACGTCTGAGATGCAGCAAAAGCTGACCTTTACAGGCTGGTCACTCTTGCCTGGAAATAAGCTTGCTCAGTATTGTTTCCTTCTTGGTGCTGTGGGAAAAAAGCTTTCATCAGAGTGTATTGTGTTACCTGTGTGAAATTGCAATGGTTGCAAGATTGGACTGGGTGTGATTCCCATTAGTGGGTCCAGCATCTTCTCAGTATTGGATGTCAACCTAATGAGGTCATCCATTGAGCACTGTGTGTCCATTCCATGAGCCAAAAATGCCATCTTTGCAAAAACCGCATCAAAGTACACTTCAACGCAATAGTCCTAAATTAGGCGTATTTAAATGTTCGAGTATCATAGAATTGAACCAAACCTTTGACCCACTGAATCCACACCAACCCTTAAGCACCTAGGTATGCTAACCTCAGATTTATTCTCCTCACATCCCCAATGTCACTTGCTGGCATTGAGCCACCAGAAACCAGTTGCAAAGCTTACTGGAACTCTCCAACCTGCCCATTTCTGTGTTATTGTTAAGAACATGCTTCTTGGAATATGTTAAGTTTGGCTCACCGATCCTGGTAGGTAGCACAAGCCTGGGCAGTGGTCAGGGAGTAAAGCTCGTCATGGAAGATGACATGTATCCTACAATTCCCTCTCCCTTCCCTATGGAAACCTCTGTGCCACTGGTGTTTGGCTCCAATCAGGATCATACCTTTATCAGAATCAGGTTTATTATCATTGATATATGTTGTAAAATTTGTTGTTTTACAGCAGTAATACTGTGTAAGACATTAAATATAGCATAATTTGCAGAACAAATTACATAATGTGTGTACATATACATATCTAAATTAGTGCAAAAATGAGCAAAAATAGTGAGTTAGTGTTCATTGTCCATGCAGAAGGCTGATGGCAGAGCCAGTGGGGTATTTAATGATGGATAATGCCTTTCTGAGGCTTCACCTTTTGAAGATTTCCTCTGAGGTGGGGAGGCTAGTACCCATGACGGAGCTGGATGAGTTTACAACCCTCTGATTCTGTTCAAAATCTAAATCTCTAAAGACTGATGATCACATATGAGTGTGAAACAGCCTCCTCTACTTTGCTCTGCCCCAATGATACTATAGGAGAGAGATTGCAGGTTGAGATAGTGCACCTTGTGAGATGAAGCCACACTAATTCTGCTGCACACTTGCTATTTTTAAACAATTTTTGAGGTGGTGCTGTGGGGGCAGCTGTGGTCCAATGTGATGCTACAAAGATGTTAAGCAGACCAAAGTTGGTGCAATCCAATTTCTAGATACCTGCTTTCTACACTGTATTATGGACATTGTATGACTGTGATCAGCATGTATGTGTTACTATGGCAACTGTCCTAATCTCATAACAAAAGAATGTAAGAAATAATTACAGGAGTAGTCCATGATTGAGTCAAGATTTACAACGAATAGCACACATGACTTGTGGTGAGTGCTGCATACCATTGCAAACTTCAAAGCCAAATGTTGTGGTGCCGCCAACATTGTGGCCTCTCTCCCAGATGAGCTCAATCACTTTTACGCTTGGTTTGATGTCGCTAACTCTGAGCCTCCGAGGAAAGCCACCGCTACAACCTACAACCTGGTCATTTGTGAGGCTGAGGTACGTAGATGTTTCCAACGAGTGGGCAGTCGCAAGTCTACAGGACTGGAAGGCATCCCAGGGCAAGTACTTAGGATGTGCGCAGCACAACTGGCAGATGTGTTCACTGACATTTCTAATCTCTTCCTCAAATTATCCAAATTGTCCTTGTGCTAAAAAAGACCAAGGTAACATGCTTGAATGACTGGCGTCCTGTCACACTCACCTCAATAATAAGCAAATATTTTGAGAGGCTGGTCAAGGATTACATCTGCAGCTTGCTACAACCCAAAATGGACCCCTACAATTCACCTAATGACACAACTGATTGACAGATGACGCAATAGCCACTGCTCTAAATACCGTCCTTACACATCTGGAGAAGAAGGATGCTTATGTGAGAATGCTGTTCTTGGACTACAGTTCAGCATTCAAAACTGTAGTTCCATCCAGGCTCAATAAGAAGCTCAGAGACCTCGGCCTTGACCCTGCCTTGTGTTGCTGGATCTTGGAATTCCTGTCAGATCACCAGCAGGTTGTAAGAGTGGGCTCCCTCACCTCCCACCCTCTAACTCTCAATATAGGGGTCCGTCAGGGCTGTGTACTAAGTCCCCTCCTTTACTCCCTGTACACCCATGACTGTATCACCACCCACAGCTCCAATCTGCTAATTAAATTTCCCGACAGCACTACATTGATTGGCCTATCTCAGAGAATAACGAGGTGGCCTACAGGGAAGAAGTCACCTCTCTGACAGTGGTGTCAAGAAAATGACGTCTCCCTCAATGTCGCAAAAACAAAAGAGCTGGTTATGGATTACAGCGGGAATGGAGATGGGCTAATCCCTATTGAGATCAATGGATCTGGGGTTGAAAGAGTAAACAGCTTCAAGTTCCTCGGCATCCACATCACCGAGGACCTTGTGTTCTGTACATACTGGCTATGTGGTGAAAAAGACACAACAGCGCCTCTTTCACCTCAGACAGTTGAGGAAGTTTGGTACAGGCCCCCAGATTCTAAGAGCTTTCTACAGGGCACAATTGAGAGCATCCTGACTGGCTGCATCACTACGTAGTATGGAACTGTACCTCCCTTAATCACAGGACTCCGCTGAGAGTGGTGTAGACAGCCCAGTGCACCTGCAGTTGTGAACTTCCCATGATGCAGGACATTTACAAAGACAGGTGTGCAGAAGGGGCCTGTAGGATCATTGGGGACCTGAGTCACCCTAACCACAATCTATTCCAGCTGTTACCATCCGGGAAACAGTACCACAGCGTAAAAACCAGGACCAACAGGTTCCAGGACTGCTTCTTCCACCAGACCATCAAACTGATGAACTCACACTGATTTGAGTGTGAGTACTCTATATTACATTGACTGTTCTATTTATTATAAATTACTATGATCGCACATTCAGACAGAGTTGTAACATAAAGATTTTTGCTCCTCATGTATGTGAAGGGTGTAAGAAATAAAGTCAGTTCTTCTTCTTCAAACCTTTGGTTCTGCTTTCCCATTCAGTGATATCACGGCTACTCATCTACCTTGGTACCAATTGCCTGCATATCCCTAATATGGAGGATTCCAGTTAATTCAGCCATCAATTAATTGGGCCAGCTGCTTCTAATGGACAACTCTTAAAGAACAAAAGCTATTCAAGAAAATAGCTGGGATTCCCTTAATTTATTTGGGACTCTTATGCCAGTTAATTGGGACAGGCAACTGTTGCAAACAGTTTCTAATGAATGCCAGTCACGTGCACTCGCATGGCCATTAGACACTGCTTTGTGCTTAGCGAGAGCAGTTTTTAAATAGCATCAGTTGCATGTGTTTGTGTTCAAAAAGCAGTGATTTTTGTCACCGGTAGTTGGTGAGAAATAAGCAATAAGACCATTCAGAACCATTTTGCTCACTACAGTTTCAAGCATTTGGGCTTGGAGATGCAAGAAATGGCTGGGAGTGAAAGTGAAATGATTTAACTACTTCAACAATTTAAGAGCTACAAAGAATTTGAAGGTATTGACAATCAGTTAAATGTTTGAATGAAAATGAATATTTGGAGGATGCTAGTAGGCTCCTCCCAATACTGGAAGATCTGTTTAATAATCTCTTGTATGGAACCTTATTGAATACCTACCCAAAAACTGTGCAGCCAGAGACCAAAATTGTATTAATTATTGAGTTATAATGAAAAGTTAAAGTCCTTTAACTCTACTTCACAAATGCTGCCTGACCTCCTAAGTGTTTAAAACATCTTATATTTTGATTTCTTTGTAACATACACTTAGTGGCCACTTTTTTAGGTACACGTATACACCTCATTAATATAAATACCTAATCAGCCAATCACATGGCAGCAAATCAATGTATGAAAGCATGCAGACATAGTCAAGTGGTTCAGTTGTTGTTCAGACCAAACATCAGAATGGGGAAGAAATGTGATCTAAGGTGACTTTGACCTCGGGATGCTTTTGGTGCCAAATGGGGTGATTTGAGTATCTCATAAACTGGTATTTTCATGCACAACAGTCTTTAGAGATTAGAGAGGTTAGTGCAAAAAATGAAAGAAAAGTACGGTGAGTGGCATTTCTGTGGGCAGAAAAGCCTTGTTAATGAGAGAGGTCAGAGGAGAATGGCCAGATTAGTTCAAACTGAGAGGAAGAAAACAATAACTCAAATAGCAACAATGGTGCGTGTAGAGGAGCATCTTTGAACACACAACACATAGAACCTTGAAGTGGATGGGCTACAGCAGCAGAAGACCATGACAAGACACTCAGAAACTCTTCATTAGGTTCAGGAGGTACCTAATAAGGTGGTCACAGAATGTAAATTTCCTGGACGAGTGCATTTGATTCATTACAGCATACGTGGACTTACTTTTTTCAATTGTGTCCTACAAGTTATTTTCAAATAAATTTGCACTTCATAAATAGATTTTAAATAAATCATTCTTTTTTTCTATAATACTGCAACATATTGCTAAAATCAACCCCCAGTGCTCCATAGAGTTTGAATTGAATTAGATTGTTATCCAGTTTCTGCAATGTGGGCAAGATCATTGGCAAACTGCCTAGCACATTCGCTGAACTAACATTGCAATGAGTGCTCAGTTGGTGTCTATGCGTAGAACAATGACAAGAAAATCTGCAGATGCTGGATATCCAGAGCAATATAACACAGAATGCTGGAGGAACTCAACAGGCCTGGCAGCATCTATGGGAAAGAGTAAACAGCCGACGTTTTGGGCCAAGACCCCTCATTAAAATTGGTAAAGAAAAAAGCTAATCTTTTTATCCAGTCCCGATGAAGGGTCTCAGCCTGAAACTCTGAATGTTCACTCTTTACCATAGATACTTCCTGGCCTGCTGAGTTCCTGCAGCATTTTGGATGTGTGTAGGATTTTGGCCACAATTCTGGGAGAAAACCTACTCTTTGTCTCTTATTCATAACACATTAGAAGGTTTTGCTTAATATTGCATCCAAAAATAACAACTGCAGCAGTCCAGTCCTCCCTCAGCACTGCATTGTTTACAGTCTAAGATTAATCCACTTGTATTGGGGTCACCATATACCTATAGGTGCGGCAGGTCAAGTGGTAATAAATTTTTTTTTAGCTGTCTGATACAATGGGTTGATTCTGGTCAGATTGGTGAATGTTATTGAAAGACTTATTGATCTTTTTTTGAGAAGAGCTGATTTATAAATAAATAAACAAATACAGTGAATTCTAGTTAATTGGGACACATTGGGACCAGTACATTTTGTCCCGCTTAAGTGTCTGCCCCAATTAGCCAGTTTCATAGAAATAGTTAAAAAGGTATATAAAAAAGACAGACTACTATTTAACTGAGCAATAAATTATGTATTTAAATTGAATATAGAACAAATCAGAACACTACTAATGCCAGTACAGTACTATAAAATTGAATATTAGTTCCTAATAGTTATTGACAGCTTTCACTGTACACTGCTCTGTATGGGATGCCCAGGGAGGGGTAGCACCTCTGATGAAGGGGCTTGTCGTGTCTATTCTGGGGCAGTTCACTCACCTTAGGTTCTCACCAGACACTCAGCTCTCACCTGTAACTCTAAGTAGCTGTTTGCATGCGGCAGTGGTCACACTATGGTACTCCGCTTTGACAGTTGGGCTATACCAGGCAATGGTAACCGATGGGCCTTATACCCAGTGAAATAGGGACATGCCTGTCTTAGCATGTGAAGTTGGTTCTGGCAGACTAGGCAGATGAGATCAATAGTAAGATTCAGTGTCTAGGAAGGCAGTTCTTATCATGCCCTTCATGGAGAGCAAATGGCACGACAAGGCACAGAACAAGTCATGGTCATCCACTGCAACCAAGGAAGACCCCAGTTTGTGATGACTACTCGTACCACTGGATTCAAACTAATTATGTTGAGAGAGTGAAACTGTCCCAGTGTAATGACTTTTCCACTTTTAAAAACCCTTCCTGATGAAGGGTCTCGGCCCGAAACGTCAACTGTACTTCTTCCTATAGGTGCTGCCTGGCCTGCTGCGTTCCACCAGCATTTTGTGTGTGTTGTTTGAATTTCCATTATCTGCAGATTTCCTCATGTTTCCGCACAGGTCTCACTGTTATTGCCAGATATGACAGACAACCAACACACTGTTGTGTTCTTTTGATTGACTGTAAATGAGCAAAGTTAGCACAGACAGCTAGTACAGATAATGGACTGCCTTTTAATGAATGCATCCTCAAAATCTTCATTTTCTTTGTACCATTCAAGATGATTGTTGATAGTTATTTGTAGTTCCTGACTTGTTAAAATAGTGAAATTGTTTCATTTTCATTCCTGGCCATTTCTGGCATCTCCAAACCTGAATGCTTGAAACTGCAGTGAGTAAAAGAAATCTAAGTGGTCTTACTGCTTATTTCTTCCCAACTATCAGTGACAAAAATCATTGCTTTTTGAAGACACGCAGCTGACACTATTTAAAAACTGCTCGTTCTAAGCTTGGTGTTTGTCTAATGGGCACACAAGTTCATGTGACTGATGTTAGTTAGAGATTGTTTAGCAACAGTCTCCTGTTCCAATTAAGCATAATGATGTTTGAAATAAATAAAGGGAATCCCAGCTATTTTCTTGATTAGTTTTTGTTCTTTAAGGGTTGTCCCAAATAAGTGACTGTCCCGATTAACCGATGGACCAGTAATCCAGAATCCACAGTAATCTCTATTCTACTTTCCCATTTTTCTCCAGCAAGTGTTTTCAAATGCTTCTGTGAAAATGAACTGATTTGTTCTCACTGAATTTATGAAAGAGATTGTTGATGCTCACGTTGTTACCAGATAGTTCCAGTGAATGAAAGTGATTGTAATGATGTAGTGTGTGTGTTTTATGTAGAGGCTTTGCACCACAAGTAATAGATTAGCAAACTCTTTCATCTACTTCTGCTGATCTCACTTGATGGGTAAGGAAAACGCCACAAAGGTCAGTGCACCCAATTAGTAACTTCTTGAATTTTTCATCACAGAATTAAAACCTAGCAAGTTGCAAATTGCATGCATTCACCTCTGACCAGGATGCCTAGCTTTTAGTCATAAAGTTGTAGAATCATAGAATACAGAAACCGGCCCCTTTGAGTCACCAAGTCCAAATCAGAATCAGGTGTATTATCATTGCTGAAGGTTGTGAAATTTGTTGTCTTGTGACAGCAGTACACTGCAAGAAGAATTACTGAAGTTGCAATAAAAATTAAATAGTTAAAATAGGCCATACCAAACCTAATTATAGCACTTAGTCCATCACCTTCTATGCCTAGATGATTCAAATACTCGTTGAAATATTTGTTGAATGCTGTGAGAATGCTCAGCCTTATCACCCACTCAGGCAGATTTCGAGTATGTTCAGTGAAAACTTTTTCTTGTGGGAGGGTCTATAGGATAATTCTGAAAATATATCCCTGTATGTAAAGATCATTTAGTAAGACAATTGTGAGATAATGCACCTTTGGAAGTTAGGTTCTGGTGGGATATGGAGTCAATGGCAAGGACCTCAGGTGTGTACAGAGAGCTCTTGAATTATTAGTCTATAGCTCACTGAAAATGGTGACCCAAGGGAATAGAGATGTGAAGAAAACATTTGGTATTGCTTGAGCAACACAGATAAAATGCTGGAGGAACTTAGTAGGTCAGGCTGTTTTTATGGAAAAGAATAAACAGTTGACATTTTGTACCAAGAAACTTCAGCAGGACTGGAAAGGAAGGGGGAAGAAGGGAGATGGAGTGAAGGTGCTGACAAGTGGTACCCCAATCTATACTAGGTCTTATCCATGTAGAGGAAGCTGCATGGGAAGCACTGGATACAGTAGATAACCCTAACAGATTTGCAGGTAAAGTGTTGCCTCACCTCAAGGAAAATAACATGGTGGCGAGGAAGTCCACCCCTCCTACAAACGACCACCGTGTCTCACTGTGGCTGATGTGAGAAGAACCCTGTGCAGGGTCAACCCACGGAAGGCTGCTGGACCAGACAACATTCCTGGTAGAGTGCTCAGAGGATGTACAGAACAGCTAGCAGATGTTCTCACTGACATCTTCAACATCTCCCTGAGCAGCACCACTGTTCCAACGTGCTTCAAGGCCACCACCATTGTCTCCGTGCTGAAGATGTCTTCAGTGTCCTGCCTAAATGACTACCATCCCGTTGCACTCACATCCATTGTCTTGAAGTGTTTTGAGAGGCTCATCATGAGGCATATCAAGACCCTGCTGCCCCCCTCACTGAACCCCCGGCAGTTTGCGTACCATTCCAACAGCTCAATAGACAACACCATTGCCATCACCCTCCACCTGGCCCTAACCCACCTGGACAAAAAAGACACATACGTTCGAATGCTGTTCATAGACTTCAGTTCAGCATTCAACACAATCATTCCTCAGAAACTGATTGGAAAGCTGAGCCTACTGGGCCTGAACACCTCCCTCTGCAACTGGATCCTAGACTTCCTGACTGAGAGATCTCAGTCAGTCCGGATTGGGAGCAGCATCTCCAACACCATCACACTGAGCACGGGGGCTCCCCAGGGCTGCGTGCACAGTCCACTGCTGTTCACTCTGCTGACCCATGAATGTGCTGCAAAACACAGCTCGAACCACATCATCAAGTTCGCTGATGACACAACCGTGGTGGGTCTCATCAGCAAGAACGACGAGTCAGCTTACAGAGACAAGGTGCAGCAGCTAACAGACTGGTGCAGAGCCAACGACCTGTCTCTGAATGTGAACAAAACCAAAGAGATGGTTGTTGACTTCAGGAGGGCATGGAGCGACCACTCCCCACTGAACATCAACGGCTCCTTGGTAGAGATCATTAAGAGCACCAAATTTCTTGGTGTTCACCTGGCGGAGAATCTCACCTGGTCCCTCAACACCAGCTCCATAGCAAAGAAAGCCCAGCAGCATCTCTACTTTCTGCAAAGGCTGAGGAAAGTCCATCTCCCACCCCCCATCCTCATCACATTCTACAGGGGTTGTATTGAGAGCGTCCTGAGCAGCTGCATCACTGCCTGGTTCGGAAATTGCACCATCTCGGATTGCAAGACCTTGCAGCGGATAGTGAGGTCACCCGAGAAGATCATCGGGGTCTCTTTACCCGCCATTACGGGCATTTACACTATACGCTGCATCTGCAAAGTAAACAGCATTGTGAAGGACCCCATGCACCCCTCATACAATCTCTTCTCCCTCCTGCCATCTGGGAAAAGGCACCAAAGCATTCGGGCTCTCACGACCAGACTATGTAACAGTTTCTTCCCCCAAGCTAGCAGACTCCTCAATACTCAGAGCCTGGACTGACACCTTACTGCCCTATTGTCCTGTTAATTATTTATTGTAATGCCTGCACTGTTTTGTGCACTTTATGCAGTCCTGGGTAGGTTTGTAGTCTAGTGATTTTTTTTTCTTTTTTTTTTACATAGTTCAGCCTAATTTTTGTAATGTGTCATGTAATACCATGGTCCTGAAAAAACGTTGTCTCATTTTTATTATGTACTGTATATAGCAGTTATGGTCGAAATGACAATAAAAAGTGACTTGACTTGACAAAGGACTGTTTGCGGCCCTGAATCATGGACGGATCATCTATATTGAAAATGAGGTGATTGGCATACGTGGTGAAAGTAAGACTATCAGAATTCTATTCTCTTTTTTCAGTTCCTTTATTCCCATCACGTCTGCTCCCAGGATGAGGCTTTCCTTTCCAGGACATCAGGTCCTCCTTCAAAGAGCTCGGTTTATTTTCTTCCACCATTGATGCCGCCTTCACCTGCATCTCCTCCATTTCCTAGACATCTTCCCTAACCCCGTCTTCCTGCCACCTTTACAGGGATAGAGTTCCTCTTGTCCTCACCTACTTCCCTACGAGCCTTCACATCCAGCACATTATTTTACACAACTTCCACCATCTTCAATGAGATCCTACTACCAAACCTGATGGCATGAATTTCAATCCCTCTAGCTTCCAGTAATTTTTACCCCCTCTCCCTTCCCTCTTCTGCCATTCCTCATTCTGGCTCCCCTCTTACCTCTTCTCTTCTCCTCACCTGCCTTCACCTCCCCCAGGCGCCCCTTCTCCTTCCTTTTCTCCCATGGTCTACTTACTTCTATAAGATTCTTTCTTCTCCAACCCTTTACCTCTTCCACTTACCTCCTCTCAACTTCTTACTTTATTACCCCCTCCCACACCCACGGCTTCATCTATCACCTTCTAGCTTGAACTTCTTCCCCATCCCCACCTTCTTATCTGGTTTCTACTCTCTCCCTTTCCAATTTGTCTCCTTTTGCATGTAGGTTGTCAGTCTTTTGTAATGCACAGTTTTTATATGATGACATATATGCACATTGATAATAAATTTACTTTGTCTAATCAGATAGGGGCATGGATGATAGAAAAATGGAGGGGAAGGTTAGATTGATCTTAGGGTAGGTTAAAGGTCAGCACAGCATCATGGGACAAAGAGCCTGTTCTGTGCTGTTATATTCGATGCTCTATGTTGTATGATCCCAAGTACCTAGGGAAGTAATTGTCACTTTGTGTCAGCTAGGATTAGGTGATGTTATCCTTGGCTGTACATTGGCTGCAGTTATATCTTTAGTGATGGGCCTTTTGAGGGAATAATTAGGAGACAAACTCAAATCTTTGCTGTACATTCCTACTACATCTAACATTTACAAGCATGTTTAAAGTGAGGTTTTATCCTTCCAGTCATGGTTTGGTGAGATGTGAAAGAGGTTCATAAAACCATGCAGCATCTGGTACAGCAGGATGAGCTGCTCCCATACAGCTCCAGCACCCTGGGTTCAATCCTGACCTTGGGATCCATCTGTTTGGACTTCTCCCTGTACTACATGGGGCCCCCCTAGTCACACCAGTGTCCACCCGCACTCAACAATATGCCGACTGGTAGGTCAATTGGCTGCTCTAAATTACCCCAGGTGTGTACACAGGTAGTTGACAAATTGTTGTTGGGAATACTGGGAGGATAAAATGTGTTAAGGTAGCATTAGTGTAAAGATAGGCCATTGTATATTGAAATAAAAATTACAAGGTTACAAATTAACTGACTTTGTATACAAAATTATGAGGTGTACAGATAGTGTAAATGCAAGCAGGATTTTTCAGTTGAGGTTGGGTGAGACTAGAACTTGGTCATGGGTGAAAAATGAAATAATATGAGGGGGAGCTTCTTCATTAAGAGAGTGGTGCAAGTGAGGAACAAGAGTAGTAGATGTGGGTTCAATTTCAACTTTTAAAAAGTTTGAATAAACACATGGATGGTAGGGGTATGGAGGGCTATGGTCTGGGTGCAGGTCAATGGAACTAGGCAAAATAATAGTTTGCATGGACTAGATGGGCCAATTGGCCTGCTTCTTTGTCATAGTGTTCTATGACTAATTGAGAGTATTGAAACCACCTTTTATTATGTTTCAATCAGGCCAAGATTATTTTTTGTTTAGGAGATTTGGATAGCAAGAAAGTGAGACATGTCAGATGGGCTCAAACTTGGCAAGTGAATTTAGATGTAGATAAATGTGAGGCTATATACTTTGGTAAGAGGGACCCAGAGGCAGACAGTTATTACTGGTATGCATAGACTTAGTGGGCAGAAGGGCCTGTTTCCATATTGACAAATGCTGTATTTGACATGAGTAATGTAAACCCATTATTGCCAGGGAGAAGCCTACCATTCCTGGATGGGAAATTATCTCTAAATACACTGGCGCTCTCTGCCAACCTGAGTGATGATGATAAGATGCTCTCTACACATTGCTGATTGCTGTAAACCCAATTGCTGCTTCTTAATCCACATTAGAAAGCAGGGAGATCATATTTATTGGTATCTAAACCCAGTCGGACATTAAAGTGCTGCAATACACACAAAATGCTGGAGGAAGTCAGCAGGTCAGGCAGCCACTTTGGAAAGGAATAAAGAGTCGAGGTTTGGGTCAAGGTGTGATGAAGGTGCTTGGCTGAAAACTCAACTCTTTATTCCTTTTCATAAATGCTGTCTGACCCATTGTGTTCCTCCGGTATTTTGTGTGTGCTACTCTGGATTTCCAGCACATGCACAATCTCTTGTGTTTATAAAACATTGTACAATTGTTAAATTAATTGCCCACCACTCATGCATATTGAATAGTCTTAAAATTCAATCTGTTGTGTCCATTTTGTAAATTTAAAGCCAGTATCTGATGCTGTAAGATCATGTAGGTATCTTCCATGTTGTGGGTAGACTGGTCTTACAAAGATGAGCAGGCTACGTGCTCGAAGTATTAAATTATTTTAAGGGAGTTTTGCAGTGAAGTGTCTCTATACTTGGCACTTCAAATTGGAGCTGAATTCCTACTTGTAATGAGCCATTGCATATGAGTTGATGGGTGATTATAGACTTTATCATTGATCAGTAGTCACCTTCAGCCACCCAACCCCAGCATCTGGTGTCAAAGTTCAGTGATGTATGTGATCTCACCTACCCAACTCTATCCGTGGATTCTACCTCCTGTATCATAGCTGAGACTCACGATCTACCATCTGAAGGCAGTCTCCGTGCCAGCCTCTGAGATGGTCTGCCCAGGAGTTATGGGATTCTGCAGCTTGAGGAGGGCTCGGCTTCTCTTTCTGAAGAGGCCTTGATGAAATTAAAGAGAGAGCAAAGGTAACATTTCATGTGAATGGACATGCACCAGGGCTGAAATATACTAAAGAGTGAAAGAAAATAAGAGCTGAAAACTCCCACCCCTTTTGTTACTTGTCACAACACTTCAAGGGGGAGGGTTTGGTTGTCTATTTGAAGTATCATGAAGCCATTTTGTCGGCCCCTAGTCCTAAGTATCCTTCTGAGTAACATTGGCTGCTCGCCTGACTGATGATAAAGTGACACTGCCAATTAATGGTATTTGGGCCCAATCTAATTCTAGGCCAACATCATGTTATTATAAATTAATGAGTAGATCAGAGAATGCATGATCAGTGCAGCACCTCATGCTTACTCTGTGCATCTGCTTATGTGCTTTTGCAGCCTTAAGATCCATTAGCTTCAAAAGCCTCTTTCTAAATAAATTGCATATGACAGTCTGGCATTCAGTGAATGGCTCCTCTAGGGAGGTACCGCCACCTGGGCTGGTTGTATCATACATGGTTATATTTAGCATTCAGCATCAGTTCTGGTGAATGACAATTTTGTGAGAGGTACTCTTTCAGATATATACTCCCTCCTACAGATCGCCGATTATTTTAAAGACTATATTTACTAAGAGTTTCAAAAATGTTGCAGACAATGAGACTACATTCAAATCTTTTGCTCCCCGTTTATTTGAGTGGTGGAGTTTGTTTGCCTATTTTCTTCTGTTTATCTGCTCAGTTGTGCATGGAGTCATTACAGTACCAAAAGAGGCCATTCAGCCCTTGAGTGTGTGTCAGCACCTAATGAAAGAACTTGCTCAGACCACAGTCCCAATCTCCTACAGTCTTTCTGCTCTTTCCCATTAATCTTCCCCTATCCAGTTCTTTCTCAACTTCATTTGGTTCTATTTGCACCTGCCCTACAGGCAGTGAGATCTAGATCATTATTGCCCTCAACAACAAACTGTGTTCCTTGCACCTTCATTGGATCTTTTGCCGCAAGCTTTCAATTGATTACTCCTGGTTCTTGAACCATTTTGTACAATCCCTTTCAAAACTCCTCTCAGTTTTTTCTCAAGGAGGACAACCCCATTTTCTCCACTCTGTTGTTGCAGATGAAATCTCTCATTCCTGGATCCAGTCTAGTACGCCTCTGCTGCACCTTCCCTTGTACAACCATCTCCTTCCTAAGGTGAACTGACCAGAGCTTGTTACAGCACTGCCTTGGTGGCTGAACTAACACTTCATCCAGGAATGTTAGATATAATACTCCAATTATCCCGCTTATCCTTGTCTTGTCCTCTGTTTGTGAATCCAGGAATCAGGTTTATTATCATTGATACGTCATGACATTTGTTGGTTTTGCAGCTGCTGTACAGTACAATACTATAAATTATAATTCACTACTTAATATTCATTAAGTAGTGCAAAAATAATGAGGTATTATTCATGGATTCATTGCCCATTCGGAAGTCTGAAGGCAGAGGGAAAGAAGCTGTTCCTAAAATGCTGAGTGGGTATCCTCAGGATTCACTTACTGCTCTCTCATTATACTGAGCCACTTTCAAGAACTGATGTGTTTGTTCACCCAGATCCCTCTGTTCCTGCACACGCTTTGCAAACTGCGCCATTTATTCTATATTGCCTTTCTTTACATTTTTTAATGCCAGAGCCTACCACTTCACACTTTTCTCTATGGATTTCTATCTGTCTGCCCTTTCATCTTACCAGTCTTTCTCCTTACAGGACATTATTATCCTCCTTGCTGTTTACCACACTTCCAATATTTGGGTCATCAGCAAATTTTAACATTATATCCCAATCACCCAGGTGCAAGTTATTAATATGTTTATATCAAATAAAAGCCATGGTCCCAGCACTGACCCCTAGAGAATGTTGCTGGCTACTCTCCACATGAAAAGCAACCATTTGTCACAACTCTCTAGTTTCCATTCCACTGTTTATAAGGTAATTAATTACATATTAAATGCTTTAAATTTTAGAGTACAAGAGCCATTAAAATATGGTAAGCCTATATAAGGCATCAGGATTCATACCGGCTGCAGTACTGTATCCAATTCGGGGGACTGTACCTTAAAGTGAATGGGATTTTTTAGGGCAAACATAGAGAAAATTTAGGGAAAACAGACAAATTTAATGGTGTGGATCCAGGAATGAGGGATTATAGTTTTGTGCTAAGGTTGCATTGTTGTCCATAGAGCAGAGAAGTCTAAGAAGAACTTTAATTCCAGTGACTCAAACCTTGGAGGGTTTAGATAATATAGAAACAATCTGTTTCTGGTAAGAACTCCTGATGTTGAAAACTTACAATGAAATAAAAGAGAAAGATGGAAAAGTTCAGAAGTGAAATTAGTGGATGTTTTTACACCAGAGAAAAGGATTGGGATGAATTATCTGGTGGGGTGCTGGATCCAGATTCAAAAGCCACCTAAAGAAAATTGGGTGAAGATGCAAAGGAGGAAACAATTCCAACCCAATGGATTACTCGATGAAGGAGCCAAAGTAAAATGAATGAGCTGAATGACTGAAATTATTGGTCAGACCAGATTTGGAGTATCATCAGCAGTTTTGGTCTCATTATCTAAAGCATTGGAAAGAGTCCAGAGGATGTTCACAAGAATGATTCTGTAGATGAAAGGGTTAACATATGAGGATTGCTTGGTTCTGGGCTTGGATTTGTGGAGTTTGGAAGAATGAAGGGGAATCTCATTAAAACCTATTGAAAGTTGGAGGCCTAGATAGAGTGGACATCGAGAGGATTTTTCCAATGATGGGAGAATCTAGGACCTGAGGGCACGGCCTCCATATACAAGCACATCCCTTTAGAACAGAATTTCTTTAGCCAGAGGGTGGTGAATCTGTGGAATTCATGGTTTTGGAGGCCAAGTCATTGGGTATATTTAAAGTGGAGATTGGTCATTTCTTGATTAACAAGAGCATCAAAGATTATGGTGAAAAGGTAGGAAATGGGTTGAGACGGATAATAAATCAGCCATGATCAAATGGCAGAAGAGACTTGATAGGCCAAATGGCCTAATTATATTCCTATTTCATATGGTCTAATCACTTATTTTTGTACTGTACTAATTTTGCTGAGGAAGTCTGTAGGGATATCAGTGTTTTCCTGGGTTGAACCTATCAATCACTTAACTAACTTTTAATCATTGAGCCCTGAGATGACAGTCAGTTTTACATCAGACACTATAGCCTTAAACTCAGCTCTTTGGTTATTTCACATATGCTGCCTGTACTGCTGGATATCGCCAGCTTTCTGTTTTATTTCAGATTTTCAGTAGCTGTAGTGTTCTGTCACTCACAGTTGCAACATTGCCCCGTTACCCTTCTTTTCCTTTCTCTCTGTTCCCACCTCCTTGAGTGAGATCAGCTGCAGTTGACAAATCTTCACCGTCCTCTCTCGGCTGACACACACGCCCCATATCATTCACTTTCTCTTGGTCTCCACACTGGTACTGGCATTGCCTTCATTTTCTCCAACGCTGCACAGTTTCCTCCCCCATATTCAATCTTTTAACTTTACACTATCTACAAATGCTGCCTGACCTGCTGAGTATTTTTAGATTTTCTTGCTTTATTTCATTCTGTGTTAATACTATTTACCTTGTCTGATCAGTATTGATCTATTGATTGTGTTGATATACTTTGACTAAATATCTAGACATTATATCTAGATATTAGGTACTAGATACTATAGTACCTAATATCTATAATTGCCTGTAGGTTCAGATATTATCCTGTACCTAATAAAGTGGCCACTGTTCATGGTCTTTTGCTGCTGTAACCCATCCACTTCAAGGTTCAACATGTTGTTCCGAGATGCTCTTCTGCACACCACTGTTGTAATAGGTAGTTATCTGAGTTTCTGTTGCCTTCCTGTCACCTTGAACGAGTCTGGCCATTCTCCTCTGACCTCTCTTGTTAACAAGGCATTTTTCCCCACAGAAATGCCGCTCACTGGATGATTTTGTTTTTCACACCATTCCCTATAAACTCTAGAGTTTGTGTGTGACTCTCTCAGGAGATGAGCAGTTTCTGAGATGCTCGAACCACACAGTCTGGCACCAACAACCATTCCACGGTCAAAGTCACTTAGATCGCATTTGTTCCCCATTCTGATGTTTGGTCTGAACAACAACTGAACTCTTGACCATGTCTGTAATGAATCAATTCCTGGTACCTGGTCCAATAGCATTAGTATCTAATTTTGTTTAATCACTTGTATGTAGCATCCAGGATCTATGAAGGGGAAAAACAGTCAGCATTTCGTGCTGAGACCTTTCATCAACACCTCTCGAAATGTCTTGGCCTGAAATGTTGGCTGTTTATTCCCCTCTATAGATGCTGCCTGATTTGCTGAGTTCCTCCAAAATTTTGACTGTGCTTAGAGATTTCCAGCATCTGCTGAATCTCATGTGTTTATTTTGCATCCTGATTCTTTCTTTCTCTCTGTTACTGTCACACAGTGAAATGTTTATCGGATGCTTTGTGTTGTCAAGCTCAATATTTCCATTTTAATTACAATTGTCTATTATACAGCAGCCAAGCATTGATAGCATATTACACTTCCTAATGCCTCCATAATACAGGCTGTAAATTTGAGCTTTCTTCACAGAGGGCATGCATAAAGTCACAAACTGAAAGTATTTATGGTGATCGTGTTCAAAGTAAATTTATAATCTAAGTACATATATGTCACCATATAAATCCTTGAGATTATTTTCTTGTGGGCATACACAGTATGTCCAAGAAACACAATAGATTCAATGAAAAACTGCACCCATCAGGACGGACAGATAGCCAATATGCAAAAGACACCAAACTCTGCAAAAAGCAAAAGAGAATAATAATAATATAGTAACAATAAATACGTAAGCAATAAATATCAAGAACATGAAATGAAGAATGTTTGAAAGTGAGTTCATTGTTGTGGGAACATTTCAATGATGGGGCAAGTGAAGTTATCCCCTTGTTTCAAGAGTTTGATGGTTCAGGGGTAATGACTAACTGAACCTGGTGGTGTGGGTTCTAAGGTTCCTATACCTTCCTGATGGCAGCAGCAAGAAGACAGCATGTCCTGGGTAGTGGGGTCCTTGAGAAGGTTGCTTCTTTCCTGCAACAGTGCTCCTTGTAGACGTGGTCATTGGTGGGGGTAGGCTTTACTTGTGATGGACTGTGCCATATCCTCTACTTCGTGTAGCATTTTTCACAGCAGTTCAAAGGCATTGGTGTTTCCATACCAGGCTGTGATGCAACCAGTCACTATAAAGCACTCGCAACCACACATCTATAGAAGTTTGTCTGTGAATTAATAAACTAAAAAATGAGGATGGGTTAATGTTCCATTATTAGTGCTTGAAAATAATGGAACAAAGTGTCAGAAAAACAAACTATTTAAATTGGTAGTCTTTAAAATTGGAATAAAATAGCTTAATTAAGAAAATTGAAAATATGACCAAGTAAGTTGAATTGCATAATAGATTTTTGTTTAACTAAAATGAGGGAGTAGGAAGATATTCCACAGTGCTACAGTTATAGTGGAAGAGAGTGGCTGCATTAGAAGATGGAGACAAAGTTACATCTATAAAATGCTGCAGGAACTCAGCAGGTCAGGTAGCATCTGTGGAAAGGAAATAACAGTTGATGTTTCGGGCCTAGACTCTTTGAATCTCTTGTGTATTAAGATGGAGACAGCATGACTTATACTGCCTTGTCTACCTGAATGGCGTGCACTGGGAGCACAGGATCAGTGTACAAACACACAGTGTGCTGAACAATGATTTGGGGCAGTTTGTTAAGACCAAATGGTATGGTGAGGAAGGGTCAAGGATGTTTAAAATATGACTTCAGCCATTTTAGCTCTATAAACCCAATATTTCTTCACAACCGTCAGGTTTGGCATTAAATTATATTGTTCAACATTAGTTCATATTGATATGAATATCCCAAGGTAACTCACAGGAATAAAATTGGAGAAAACTTGAGAAGGATATATTAAGGCAGGTGACCAAAGGAATGGTCAAATTAAATAAGATATGGTTTTCCTGGTGGCCACCCATTTTAATTCTACTTCCCATCCCATTCCAACATGTTGTTCCATGGCCTTTTCTACTGGCATGATGAGTCAACTCTCAGGTTGGAGGAGTAACACCTCGTATTGTGTTTAAGTATCTACCAACTTGACGCATGAACATTGAATTCTCTAACTTCTGGTAATTTCTCCTCCTCCCCCTTCTTTCTCTTTCCATTCCGGCTCCCCTCTTAACCATTTTATTCTCCTCACCTGCCTAACAGGTCCCTCCCCCTCCCCTTTCTCCCCCGTGGTCCACTCTCCTCTCCTATCAGATTCCTTCCTCATCGGCCATTTACCTTTTCACCTATCACCTCCCAGCTTCGTGCTTTATCCCTCTGCCCCACTCACCTGCCTCCATCCCTTCCTGGTCTCACCCCATCACTTGTCAGCTTGTACTCCTTCCTCCCCTCCCACCTTCTTATTCTGGTTTCTTCTCCCTTCCTTTCCAGTCCTGAAGAAAGATCTCGGCCCAAAATGTCAACTCTTTATTCCTCTCCATGCATAGAGATGTGTGTTGCTTTGGTTAAATAGAGCAGTGGCACAGTAGGTAATCTACTGCTTCACTGCTCCAACAATGTGGGTTTACTCCTGACCTAGAGTGCTGTTCACCTGGAGGTTTCTCATTCTCCCTATGACTGCATAGGTGTCCTTTGGGTGCTCTGCTTTTGCCCCCACATCTTAAAAGCATGCTGGGAAGGCAGTTGGGTGCATAAATGAGTGATTGGATGGGGTGTGAGAGTGGGTGGGTGAGAGGAGCATGTGGGGAATCAGACTGGTGGATTTGCTCTGAGATTGAGCATGGAACAGATGGGCCGATTGGCCTTATGTGCCTTGTGTAAATCTAAGAAATAAATGAATCTAGATTTTCTTAGATTTAATGAGCAACATAAAGAAAGTGCAGAGATAAGAGGTTAATACAGGGGATTGTAGGTTTTGGAGATCAGTTCCCAGTGACTAAATTCGGGTTATTCAGAGTATAGTGTCGGGGTTCTGATGCCCAGTAGGGTTCTAAGTCTTGTGGAGGTGACAGAGGGAGGCAGAGGAAGATGATAGAGCAATTTGGATGCATGGTAGAGGGTGTTAAGTCTGAGAAACACTCAGTGCTATTAATGGCAGTTTTTGTTTTGGAATGTGCTTTATGTGAGAAGTTGAGAACAAAATAATTCACAGTTAAACCCTGAAACTAAGCCAGGAGCTGGGATGTTCATTGGAAAACGTTATTTAACATAGTGAATATCTGAGTAAACTGCGGGTACTGGGTTTGAAATAAAACCAGAAACACTCTGCAGGTCAGACTGCATTGGGGGATGAGAAACAGAGCTGGTATTTTCAGACTGATGGCCTTGTGTTAGAAGTAAACAGCTAAGGCTTGTGGAAGATTGGTGTTATCCTGTTAGTGTCTGGATGTAGGTCCAGCTTTGTCTGGCAGATGTGCCGATGTTGCTAACCATGGTGCTGTATTGTAGCCAGAAGAAAGCACAGGAACATGTTCATCATTTTATTGTCCCAGGTCAAACCTTTCTGCTGCCCAATCTTCCCTACATCTCCCAAAGGAGAGAATAGACACTGTTTACTCTTTATCTACCCTAGTTTTGGGGAGGGGGTGTGAGGGCCAGCTTTATTCCCGATCCTGCCCTCTGCCAATACCTCCCAGCAGACACAGATGCACAGACACACACACACTCTATGGAGGGGAATGAAGAGTTTACATTTTGGGCCAAAACCCTTCAATTTGTTCTGGAATTGAAGGGGGAAGAAGCCAGAATAAAGAGGTAGGGGAACCTAATGACCGAGTTCTGGACAATGAGAAAGGAGGCCCACTGTTCCCATTCCACAATCCTGATAGAGAAGTTACAGAACCTGGGCCTCTGTACCTCCCTCTGCAATTGGATCCTTGACTTCCTAACCGGAAGACCACAATCTGTGCGGATTGATGATAACATCCCCTCCTTGCTGACGATCAACACTGGTGCACCCTAGGGGTAAGTGCTTAGCCCACTGCTCTACTCTCTCTAGACACATGACCGTGTGGCTAGGCATAGCTCAACTACCATCTATAAATTTGCTGATGATACAACTGTTGTTGGTAGAATCTCAGATGGAGATGAGAGGGCATACAGGAACGAGATATACCAACAAGTGGAGTGGTGTCACAGCAACAATCTGGCACTCAACGTCAGTAAGATGAAAGAGCTTATTGTGGACTTCAGGAAGGGTAAGTGAAGGAACACATACCAATCCTTGTAGAGGGATCAGAAGTGGAGAGAGTGAGCAGTTTCAAGTTCCTGGGTGTCAAGATCTCTGAAGTCCTAACCTGGTCCTAAGATAATGATGTGGTTATAAAGAAGGCAAGAGGGCGACTTTACTTCATTAGGAGTTTGAAGAAATTTGGAATGTCAACAAACACACTCAAAACCTCTATACATGTACTGTGGAGAGCATTCTGACAGGCTGATGGTATGGGGGAGGGGGTGTGGGCTACTGCCCAGGACTGAAAGAAGCTGCAGAAGGTTATGAATTTAGTCAACTCCATCTTGGATACTAGCCTACCAAGTACCCAGGAAATCTTTAAGGAGCAATGTCTCAGAAAGGCAGCATTCATTATTAAGGACCTCCAGCACCCAGGGCATGCCCTTTTCTCACTGTTACCATCAGGCAGGAGATACAGAAGCCTGAAGGCACACACTCAGCGATTCAGGAACTGCTTCTTCCCCTCTGCCATCTGAATCCTAAATGGACATTGAACCCTTGAACACCACCTCACCTTTTAAATATATTATTTCTGTTATTGCACAGTTTTTAATTTATTCAATATATGTATACTGTAATTGATTTACTTATTTATTATTATTATTTTATTATTTTTCTTCTATATTATGTATTGCATTGAACTCTGCTGCAGCTAAGTTAACAAATTTCATGACACATGCGGTGATAATAAACCTGATTCTGATTAACAAGGACAATTTGGGTACAATGGCCTTTTCCCATGCTACAATAATTCTACAGAATTATGAGGGGCATAATTAGGGTTTACAAAATTGAGGGGTATAGATAGGGTAAATACATGCAGGTTTTTTCCCATGACATTGAGTGAGGCTGAAATTAGAGGTTGTAGGTTCAATTCAAGTTCAGGTCCAGGTTTAACTATCATTCACCCATCCATGAATATAGCCAAATGAAACAGTGTTCCTCTGGTCTGAGGTGAAAAGCATTACACACTGCACATAGTATAAATACACATATGGTTACAATTTCAGAAATGTATACCATCACAAAAAGAAAACTGTAGCCCAAGGTCCTGAGTGTCTACCTTGTTCTTCCCCCGAGCAAACACTGGAGAGCAGCAACAGGAGGGTCCAGCCCACAACTCAGGAAAGATCCCAGTGTGCCCTCAGTGGCTTCTCCCACACTGCCTTGGCATCGCCTCCCCAGGCGACTCCCTGGGCTGGGCCTAGTTCTCACAACTGAGGCAATGCAGCCTCCCTGCCATCAGTCTCACCAATGAACCAGTAAACCCAATTTACTGTATTCTATGTTACCAATGTCTAACAGGGTCTTGCAATTGCAATGAAAATGTCCAAGACAATCACTTGTATCTTTTTCTTTGGACTAAGCACTATCCAACGGTACACAACAAGTCCAGACGACAGCACTACAATGCAATAAGTCCAGTTCCAACACTATGAAGCAACTCTCAGATGGGATGGTCCTGCATTAATTAAATGTTCTTAGTATCCAGCTGAGACTTGCAATTGTAAAAAAAAAAAGACATACAAGACAAAAATATATCTTTGATTGGACCTGGAGTGGCATTTGAGCGAGCTTCCATCTTACTGCAACTGGAAATTAAATATATAAGGGGAACCTGAGGGGGGTTCTTCGCTCAGAGGATGGTATGAGTGTGGAACAAGCTGCCAGCAAGAGTACTAAATATGAGTTCAATTGTCACATATATGAGAAGTTTTGATCGGTACATGGATGGAACTGATATAAAGGTTTATGGTGAACTTTTCATTCTCATCTGCAGTGGGGTAGCCCAGAGAGAGTTGTACTGTAATTTAATAAACACTGTCAAAATAGAAATGATTTAGGGTAAGTAATCTGTGCAAAATTTATTCTGTATACAAACTCAGCTGTACTTATACCAGAAGTAGTAAAGGGGTTGTATTTGATTGGTTTTCCTAATCTGTATTGTTCCTGTCCCAGGACAGTGACAATGCTTAAAACTTGAGCTGTACTTAGAAATACTTGATAGGTCAGTACAGAAGAATTTTACTCTGTACTGTATCTAGCTCGTGCAAGTGCATATTTGGAAAACAAGATGGGGGCTTTACCCTGTGTCTAACCTGTACTGGGAAAGTTTTCTGGGATTGTTTATAGTAAATTCCCAATTGTTGTTGTACAAATCTTGGGGGGCATTGGTTGGGGCAGTTGAGTTGCATTGAGGCAACTCAATTAGTCCAATATAGTGATGCAATTACAAAGAAGGCAAAACAGTGGCTATATTTCATTAGGAGTTTGAGGACACTTGGTATGTCATCAAAGACACTCACAAATTACTACTTGTATACTATGGAGAGCATTCTAACAGGCTGCATCAATGTCTGGCATGGAGGACCCACTGCACAGGATCAGAAAAAGCTGCAGCAAGTTGTAAACTTCGCCAGCTCCATCAGGGGCACTAGCCTCCCCAGCATCGAAGACATCTTCAAAAGGTGATGGCTCAAGAATGACAGCATCCAACCTTAAGGACCCCCACCATCCAGGACATGTCATCTTCTCATTGCTACCATCAGGGAGGAGCTCAAAACTCTTGAAGCCACACACTCAATGTTTTTAGGAACAAATTCTTCCCTCTCCACCCTCAGATTTCGGAACAGGCAATGAATCCATGAAGACTACCTCAGTATTTTTGCTCTCTTTTATCCTTTAATTTTTATTTCTTACTGTAATTTATTGTATATTATGTATTGCACTGCCCTACTGCTGCAAAGCAACAAATTTCATGACACATGTCAGTGACAATATACCTGAATCTGATTCTGAGATGCTCTTTTCCCCCACTGCTGAAGCCTTTGTCCTTCTTCGAGGTAGAAGCTGTGGTGTTGGGAGTGTTGTTGGAGTAGCCTGGGCAAGGAACAGCAGTGATGACACACACAGCAGGCACTGTGCACCCGTGAGGGGAGGATGCGAATCGAACATTGTTGGGGATACAGCATCATCAGGAGGTGGAGTATATTCCATCTCACTGCTGCCTTTGGCTTTGTAGATGATGGGAAGATCTTGGGGAATCCAGGGATGAGAGATACCCAACCTCTTGAAGCTATAGTGTTGATGTAGCTGGTTCAGTTACATTTCTGGTCAGGAGACTGATGGCGGAGGACTCCAACATGGTAATGACTTTGAGAGCTGAAGTCAGCTGAAATGTCTCTTGATGAAGACGGTCACTGTGGAGAAGTTCATTGTGTGGCACTTTTATGCTGTGCACCTTATCTGCCTCAGCCTGAATGCTAAGACTTACTGCTGCAGGCCTGATTCATTTACTCTAGGGTTGTGAATGGAATTAAAGGTGCTCTCCGAGGGAAGTTTTCCCCAACCCATGCCTTTTCTTCCCTGGGACAGGCTTTTAATCCATACCTGCCTTGTGCTACGTATGCCTAGGGTGTTGGTGGATGGGCAGTGCAGAAGGAATTTTACTTTGTACACAGCTTGTGCTCTTCTGTCCTGACGGCACTTCAAAGGAGATTGCAAAGAGCTATATTCAACTTGTTCCACTTCTGATCTGGATGTGTTTGATCAGTCCACTTTGAGAGAGAATTATTTGGTATCTAATCTGCTGTGAGCGTCCAGAAGGCAATTGCGGATGGAGCTTGACCTTTTGATGCAGCCGTACAACTGGATCTTTATATTTTCTCTTTGCTGCAGGGGTATCAAGGTACTGACAAGGGAGATTTACTCAGTGACTAACCCATATTCTACATGACCAAGAGCTGGTCCTGGATCTGCTTAGAAGGGGGTTTACTCTATATCCAACTTGCACTGTTGCTTTCTCTGGAACGATTTGATTCATGGTGAACCTTCTCTGCTAGTTTTAATGTGACAAACAGCACAGAGAATCTTTACCCCCTCTCTCAGCTACACTTACTGACGGAGCTGTAATTTCCTTAGGTGTTCTGAATGGTAAAATAGTGGGAGATTCACAATGTATCCAACTGCATTAGGCTGAGGAGAAGAAGCCTTTGTGCATTTTTCCCATATTTACTTACAATATAACCATTTCTATACAACTAGAGGTCATAACATTAGTGAAAGCTGAAATATTGAAGGGGAACTCGAGGAGGAAGCTTCTTCACTTGAAAGCTGGTGTGAGTATGGAACAAGCTGCCAGTGGATGTGGTGGATGTGAATTCAGTTGTAACATTGAAGGGAAGTTTGGATTGGTGCATGGATGGGATGGGTATGTATGCTGGCTCGCAAAACAATTTTATCCCCCCCATCCTCTGGTTTTCCCTGTAATCTGTGCTCTCCACATTCATACAAGCTCCCTGCACAAGAGGCAATTTACAATGGCAAATCATACTACCACCCTGCTCTTCAAAGCGCCCACCCACCTTTGGGAACTGGAGCAGCCGGGGAAACAGACCTGATCACAGGGAGAACGTGCAAACTTCACACGCGGGCAGCAGCCCAGGTCAGGCTCGAACCCGGACTGCCTGTTGGAGCTGTGCCGGAAGTGCAAAGGTCATCATTGTGGCTGAGCCCTCGCCTTCCTGGCATTGTGGGTGACTCATAAATTTGTTACCGGGCACAGTTCTATCCACAGGACTCAGTCACAAAGCCACTGTGCGTCAAGCATAGTTTGTGTGGATTCTAGGCTGTCTGAACATCCAGTGCTCCCTTGTGATTTCAGGGAATTTCATAAAACATCGTAAGTGGAAGCTAGGAGCAAAAAAAAAACCTGCTGGAAGAACTCAGTGGGTCAAACAGCATCAATAAAGTCAAAGTAAATTTACAATCAAAGTGTGTGTATGTCACCATATGCTACCTTGAGATTCATTTTCTTGCAGGCATTTACTGGAAAATAAAAAAAACAATAGAATTTATGAAAAAATATACATAAGCAAAAACTGACAACTAATGTGCAAAAGGGGAATAGACTGTCTCTGTTTCTGGTCAAGGCCCTTCATCTGGATTAGAAACTGTCAGTTTCCTTCTCATTTTGAGTATGTGGCAAGAGACAAGGCACTGTGGATACAAAACTCACAGACTTCTTTGTGTTCAGGGTAAACAGATAGCAGCTGCAGACACAGGGGATGGGTTTGCAAACGGTGCCAAAATGTTTGCTAACTTTTGCATCTCAGCTGTGAGCCATGGAACTAAGCTGAAGGTATCTGGCCTTGTCCACAGCTTTATTGCCAATGCAGTTTTAGGGTGGGTGTGGTGTCCCATCGAGTGACTGACCAGAGGCATCCCTATCAGTTGCTGCGTTCATTTCTGGCCCTTTTCATCCCCTGCAGGTTAATTATCTGTGCAGATATCAGGTCCCAAGTGTGCAACTATCTTTCCTGCTGGGCACCACAAAGTATCTGGTCATCATTACAGGTTTTCTATGTTCAGGAGATTGTTGTTTCCTGATGCCTTTTGACTACACATGAGGAAGCCTTCGTCTTTTGTATATGCTCCAAGTTTTACATCCATACAGGAGACTGCTGAGGACTTGAGACAGCTTTTAGCTTTGTAGGACAGGCAGATATTGTGTTGGGTCATCACAAGCGATTACAGCCGACCAAGGCTCTTTCAGCCCCTGCAAATCCTGGCACTGATTTCTCTGTCTAATGAGCTGTCATGAGAAACAAAGTTGCTGAGATACTTAAATCCTTTCACTCTCTCATTCTGGGTGGTGATAGAGGGGGTGGTAGCAACAGATCCAAACAGGTTGACGTTAAACTTCTGTCTTGGCCTAGGCTGATGGTAGGACGTTTATTGATGCTGCCAGAGCTCCAAATTTGTCTAGCAGCTTCTTTTGTTCCTAACTTCCATTTATGATGTCTTAAACATTCCCTGAAATCAGGAGGGATCAATGGATAATTAGACAGCCTGCTATCCAAGGACACTGAGCTTGATGTGCATCAGCTTTGTGACTGGGTCTTGTGGAGAGGATGTTTCCTACGGTAGGGGAGTATAGGAGATGAGGGCACAGTCTCAGAAAAGAAGACTGTCCCTTTAGAGCAGAGATGAGGAGGAATTTCTTTAGCCAGAAAGTAGTGAATCTGTGGAATTCATTACCACAGATGGCAGTGGCAAACAAGTCGTTGGGCGTATTTAAAGTGGAGGTTGATAGGCTCTTGATTAAGGGCATCAAAGGTTATGGGGAGAAGGCAGAAGAATTGGGTTGAGAGGGGCAATAGAATGATGGAGCAGACTTAATGAATTGAATCACCTAATTCTGCTCCTATGCCTCTACCTCAATGTGAGGATTCAGTACCATTATCGGCAATTAGCAAAGACTTTGTACTCCGTGTGAGCATCAGAACACAGTTGGGTATAGAGGGCTTCAGGGATGTGTCAGTCTTTATTCTAGAGCTGAGGTTTCAGTATCTGTAGAGGCTGGAGAAAGACAGCTGGTCACCGCAGTTGGTGACAATCTTTGTATGATTCAGTGGATTATTTGTGGCTTTCACTTAAAATTGGTGTCACCTCTCGCTGGTTTTCAATCCTTTTACAGATTGGGACAAATGTCCTTCCTAATTACAAATTATGTAATTTGTATATCTAAATATAATTATACATATAAACCATACTGTATATATACATATAAATATTATAGTATCCAATTCCTAAATGGACATTGAACCCTTGGGCACCACCTCACAATTTAAAAAATACATAGTATTTCTGTTTTTTGCACAATTTTTAATCTATTCAATATACATATATTGTAATTGATTTACTTATTTATTATTATTATTTTATTTTGTTTTGTTCTTCTATATTATGTATTGCATTGAGTTCATGGGTTAATAGACCATTCAGCAATGTGATAATGGAGGGAAAGAAGTTGTTCCTAAAACATTGAGTGTGGGTCTTAGGGCTGTGTACCTCCTCTCTGATGGTAGTAATGAGAAGAGGGCATGTAGTGGGTGATTGGTGTGGCCCTGGCTTTAATGAAAGGGGCAGGATTATATTCTAAATATTCTTCAACAGAAGTCCATCAGAAAAAGTAGGGGAAGAAGAAAGGAAGAGGGAGAGAGATGATGATGAATGAGAATGTTTCAGTGCTGGAGAGAGGATATCCCAGAGAGATCAAGGACAGAATCATCTGTTTAGAATCTAAACATGCAGTGGAAGTGTGATTACACTACAGAACATGCCAACCAGTAGGAAGAATACTGGAAGCAAACTTGCATAGAAATAGCTAAGATGTATGAAGGCCATAATTAGAGAGAATGGGGGGGGGGGGCAGAATTACTATCCAAATATAGACTTGGACACCAAGACTTGGATAAGGGGAGGCAGAGTTTCTGAAACATGCTTAGACCAGGAGCTTCCTACCTCAAGATGGAAGATGAGGTTGCTGCACTTGGCTCTGTGAAAGTAATCAGGCAAAGGTGGGGGGGGGGGGTGGGAATGGCAGTGGGACACATCTAGGGAACAGTGATCATAATGTCAAAAGGATTTGGAATATCCATGGAAAATAATATAGAACATTCTATCAGGATGAGAGTAGACCTGATGCAGATGAATGAGAAACAAATCTCTGTGGATGATACTGTAGGAGACAGTACCGTAGGTCATTAAAGAAGAGATAATCAGGGAGAAGGATAGGGAAATTAAAGCCCAGTGTTCCATGGCTGATGAAGCAAGGTATCCCTGGTGATGAGTTGCAGTGATTGTCCGGTCAAATTGGTGAATGGCACATGGAGATGGGCTTAAGAGCTACCTTTTTATCCCTCTTTCTTAGCTTCAGTGACAGATCTTCTATCTGAAATGTTGACATTGTTTCTCTTTCCACAGATGCTGCCTGACCTGATGTGTAGTTTCAACATTTTTGTTTATAATTTTCATAATGGGACTTGGGCTTTAGGAATGGAGATAGAGTACCGGAGGGTGAATCTCTGGAAAACACATTTTGTATTGGGTTATAGAGGAGGGCACAGAAATGATTCCACAAGGTAACTTCGCTGAAGTAGAACTTTAGTTGGGTAGGTGGATGGGAGAAGCTAGTGTTGTTCTCACTGGAACAGTGGAAGTTCTGATGAAGAGATCTATAATCGCAATGAGTAAAAAATGAATGGATAAAGATAAACTGCCCTCTTTAGTGAAGGATTCAAGAACTAGGGGATGATGGATGAAGGAGATTGGTACAAGAACTAGAAGAGATGTGAGGAAAAGTATTTTGTGCAGTGAGTAATTGGGTTCTGAAATGCACCGCCAGGGGTTGAAGTGGAGGCAGATACAATGTTCAAAATGAGTTAGTAAGATCAATAAGGGGAGAGATTGGTGGTGGGTGGCAGGGGATGGTGGGTTGGGTGGAGGCATTGGGAAGGGGTTGGGTAAGAGGCAGCCTGTATTCGTCTTACATAGATCATGTATGGACTCTGGGGTCAAATGGCCTCCTTCAGTACTGTAACGATTTTAGGTTTTATTCCACACCACTCTTGACTGTTTGGTATGGTTGCGTACACCGAATTTCCATCTTAATGGAGTCCATGCTCTACCACACCGCAGGTACTGAGGACAATAGATTTTTGCATAGCAGGGGCATTAAGGGTTATAGGGAAATAGGCAGGTAGATAAGGCCGAGTCCATGGTCAGATCAGCCATGATCATATTGAATGGCACAGCAGATTCAATGGGTCAGATGCCCTGATTCTGCTCCTATTCCTTAAGTTCTTATAATCTAGATATGCTGGAGATCTGGAAATATTCAGCAGATTGGGCAGTAACTGTGGAGAGAGAGTATTGTTATGCCCTGTCATCAGAACTGAGTAGTCCTCTGAATGGGAAGTAAAGTGACAGGCATTGGCAGATGACCCACAGTGTCCATCACCCTCCCACTCTGACCTCCTTCTCTCTCTATGGCCTCAAGATCAAAGAGCACTAAATCAGCTTGTGAACAGACAAACTCCATCCCTCAGAACAGCAATGCATTCAAGGACTTCAGATAGCCAGCCACTCCAGTTTGTATCTGGATTGGCTGGTTTTGATGAAAGGCATTCCATCTGTAACATTAATCCCAATCATCTCTCTCCGCAGTTGCCAATCTGACCTGAACACCACCAAAATTCTTTAATTTCAGTTTTCTAGTAACACAAAATGCTGGAGGAACTCAGCAAGTCAGGCAGTATCGATGGAAAGGGATAAACAGTTGACTGCTCGGGCCAAGGCCCTTTATCAAAACTCCCTCTTTATATCTCACGTAAGAATATTACAGCACTGGTTGTCATTCATCTCCTTCCACTCACACTGGCTATGATTGGTAAGCATTCACTGGCCTCTCTCAGCAGGCACTGCCACCTCTTATGTCATCCAGTCTGTCTTGCTTCCCCTTTCTCTGCGACTTCTACCATGGTTTCTAATTTACCTCAGCCTGTGATGTTCAACTCTGCGTCCCACTCAAAGGATGTCATGCCTGTGCTAATGCAAAGTGAACTTTACTGTGTCTGACTCCACTCGGCATCCACCCAGGGAGTGCTTGTTGGTGCAATGCCAACAGCAATATCATTTGTTGCTCTTTTACCCTCAGTGACCAGTTTATACAGGAGGTACCTGGAATAAAGTGGCCTCTGAGCATTTGTTCATGGTCTTCTGCTGCTGTAACCCACCCACTTCAAGGTTCAATGTGTTGTCCGTTCAGAGATGCTCTTCTGCATACAACTGTTTTAACATGTGGTTATTTGAGTTACTGTTACCTTCCTGTCAGCTTGAACCAGTCTGCCCATTCTCATCTGACCTACTTATCTCATCAACAAGGCATTTTTGGACACAGATCTGCTGATCATGGATTTTGTTTTGTTTCTCGCACCATTCTTTGTAAACCCCAGAGACTGTTGTGCATGAAAATCCTAGGAGGTCAGCATCTTCTGAGACAATACCAAGTTTCATTCCATGGTCAGAGTCACTCAGATCACATTTTTTTCCCCATTCTGTTATTTGGTCTGAACAACAACTCAACCTCTTGACCATGTCCTCATTGTTTTAGGCATTGAGTTGCTGCCAAGTGATTGGCTGATTGGATATTTACATTAACATGCAGGTGTATGTGTGTACCTAATAAAGTGGCCTCTGAGTGTAGTTGTAGAGAGTTCTGCCTGATCAGTGTGTTCCTAACAGCATGTACTTAAACCAAAAGAGGATTAGTAAGTTGCTTTCCTTTCTCCAGAGTCCTTGTAATGAATCTCAGGGATGAATTGGTGAAGTTTTGTCAGTCAAGCCTTGTATCTGAAATACCAGCACCTGATCCTTGTCTATTATAAGTTTCTCATATGAAAAGTTATTTGCAATGAGCTGTTTCAATGGACGGTTTAGAACTAAAAGCAGAATTTGTCTTTGTAAGAGTGCTTTTCTCTCACTGAGCTTTACGTCCTAGTGACCTCATCTCAGATGGATGATTGATTTCCACAACGTTGCTCCTGATTGGCCCTTGTCAGCGTCTCTGCTTTATTCTAATTGTAAATTCAGTTGATAGATCCCCAAGAAGAAGATCTATAGTGCAGATGAGGCAACTGTGGCTGACAAGAGAAGTCAAAGACAGCATAAAAGCAAAAGAGAGGGCATATAATATAGCAAAAAAATGAGTGGGAAGGTAGAGGATTGGGAAGCTTTTAAAAACTAACAGAAGGCAACTAAAAAGCCTAATGAGAGAAAAGATTAAATATGAAGGCAAGTTCATATTTCAAGTTTTTCAGATATATACAGACTAGATCAGATATTGGACTGCTGGAAAATGACACTGGAGCACAAATGACAATAGTGCACAAAGAAATGGTGTAGAAACAGTAGTAAGTATTTTGTATCTATCTTCAATGTCGAAGACTTGAGCAAAATGCCAGAAATGTGAGTGTATGGAGGTGGAAGTAAGTGTTGTTGCTATTACTAATGAGAAGGTGCTTGGGAAGCTGAAAGGTCTGAATGTAGATAAGTCACCTGGACCAGATGGAATACACCCCAGGGTTCTGAAAGAGGTAGCAGAAAAGAATGTGGAGGCATTAGCAATGATCTTTCAAGAATCACTAAATTTTTGTAAAAATTCCCGAAGAATGGAAAATTGCAAATATCACTCCACTCTTTAAATGGGAGAGAGGCAGAAGAAAGGAAATTAGAAGCCAGTGAGCCCAACTTCAGATGTTGGAGTCTATTACTAAGGGTGAGATTTTGGGGTACTTGGAGGGACATTATAAAATAAGCCAAATTCAGCATAGTTTTTTAAAAGAGGAATCTTGCCTGACAAATCTGTTGGAATTCTTTGAAGAAATAACAGGCAGAATAGATAAAGGAGAGTCAGTGGATATGGTCTATTTGGCTTTTCAGAAGGCCTTTGATAAGATACCACACATAAGGCTGCTTAACAAAACAAGAGTCCATTGTATTATGGAAAAAAATGAACAGAAGATAGGCTGACTGGCTGGAGGTAAACACTAGACATAAAGGGGGCCTTTCCTGTGTGGTTCCTGGTGACTAATGGTGTTCCGCAGGGGTCAGTGTTTGGACCGTTTCCTTTCATTTTGTGCATATGTCAATGATTTGGATGAAGAAATTAATGGCTTTGTGGCCAAGTTTGTAGGTGATATAAGATACATGGAATGGCAGGTAGTATTGAGGAAGCAGGGTGTCTGCAAAAGGACTTAAACAGACTGGGCAAAGATGTGGCAGATGGAATATATTGTAGGGAAGTGCAAGGTTATGCACTTGACAGAAGGAATAAACACTATGGCTTTTTTTTTGTTAAAAGGGAAGAGAATTAAAAAATCAGAGGATCAGAGGGACTTGGGATTCCTCATGTAGGATTCCCTAAAGTTTAACGTGCAAGTTAAGTCAGTAAGGAAGACAAAAGCAATGTTAGCATTCATTTCAAGAAGACTAGAATACAAAATCAAGGATGTAATGCTGAGGCTTGATAAAGCATTGGTTAGACCACACTTGGAGTATTTTGAACCGTATGGGGCTCCTTATAGAAGAAAGGATGTGCTGGCATTGGAAAGAGTTCGGAGGAGGTTCATGAGAATGTCCCCAGGAATGAAAGGGTTAACATGTGAGCATTCGATGGCTCTGGGTCTGTACTTGTTGGAGTTTAGAAGAATGGGGGGGGGGGGGGATCTCATTGAAACCTATCAAATCTTGAAAGGTCTGGAAAGAGTGGATGTTGAGGCATGTTTCCTATAGTAGGGAATCGAGGACAGAGGGCACTGCCTCAGAATTGAGGGATATCCATTTAGAACTGAGATGAGGAAATATTTTTTTAGCCAGAGGGTGGCGAATCTGTGAAATTCTTTGCCAGGGTTTTCTGTGCAGCCAAGTAATTTGTATAATTAAGGCCGAGGTTGACAGCTTCTTGATTAATCAGGACATCAAAGGTTACAGGGAGAAGGCAGGAGAATGGTTGAGAGGGATAATAAATTAGCTAATTCGCTAATGGCCAATGGACCCAATGGCCTAGTTCTGCTCCTAGGTCTTATGGTCTTATGAAATAATATCTTCCTTCTGAACCATTTCAGGGACTTTTGACAACTTTCTCAATATGAAAAATGGAAGGAGATTGTTAAACTTAAGTCCTTTCACTTGTAGAGCAATGCCACAGGATTTCCATCAACCATATAACAATATTGTTCCTACATGGAAAGCTGGACATTATGCAAGTTGACTGTAATGCATTTTATGGAACACAGACTCTTATGAGTAACATACAAAGATTTTTCCCAATATCACCTAGATTTCAGGGTTCCAGCTTGGTGTCACAAGTAAAACCAAGATTCTGATCTCGTGCATAGATCATCAATGGTACTTCCATTGACCCTAAAATGACAACTACATTGTCGCAGCATTGCGCAGACAAGACAGACTGGAGGGCTCACTCATCTGCTGAAGGTATATGGGTGGAACTGAGGAATAATAAAGGGATGATAACATTAATGTGACTATAGTATAGACCACCCAATAGCTGGTGGGATTTAGAGAAATTTGTCAAGAAATCACAGACTGTTGCAAGAAACATAAGGTTGAGATAGTACAGCAGCTGATTTTAACTTTCTACATATTGGCTGGGACAAACTGTAAAAGGGCTGTATTGAATTGTCAGATGTGTTCAGAAAATGTTTCTTAATATCTAGAGGAGAGAGAGAGGGGGGGGAGGGGGAGGGGGGCAGAGGGAGAGACTGGATCTCATATTAGGGATTAAGACAGGGTAGGTGACAAGTGCATGTAGGGGAATACTTCAGACATTGTGATCATAATTCCATTAGTTTCAAGGTAATTATGGAGAATGATAGGTCTGGTGCTCAGATTGAGGTTCTGAATTGGAGAAAGGCCTATTTTGAAGGCATCAGAAAGGATCTGGCAGTTGTGAATTGGGTTAGGATGTTTTCTGGCAAAGAGATGCTTGGTAAGTGGGAGGCCTTCAAAAGTGAAACTGGGCAAGTACAGAGTGTTTACGTTCCTATTAGAATAAAAGCAAGACTAACATGTTTAGGGAACTTTGGATTTTGATAGATATTGAGGCTCTGGTTAAAAATGAGGAGGTGCATAGCTGGTATAGGAAACATGGAACAAATGAGGTACTTAAAGAGTATAAGGAATGCTCTTGTGCCACAATGAGGCCATGCTCATGTTGGAGGAGTAACACAGTATATTCCAGCCAGGTAGTGTCCCACCTGGTGGCATGAATATCTATTTCTCCTTCAGGTAAAAGAAAAAGCCTCCCTCTCCCCTCTAGCTATCCTTCTTCCCCTTCCCCACTTTTTTATTCTGGCATCTTCCCCCCTTCCTTTCCACTTCTGATAAATAGGTTTCAGCCTGAAACGTGACTGTCCATTCGCTTCCATAGATGCTGCCTGACCTGCTGAATTCCTCCACCGTTTCATTTATGCTACTTAAGAAGGAATTGGGGTTAAAAGAAGGCATGAGGTTGCTCTGGCAGACAAGGTGAAGGACAATCCCAAGGAGTTCTATAAATATATTAAGAGCAAAAGAATAACGAGGGACAAAATTAGCCCTCTTGAAGATCAGTGTGTTTGTCTATGCATGGAGCTTAAAGAGATGGGGGAGATCTTAAATTAAGTTTTTGCACCTACAATATATTTATTCAAGAGATGTTGAGAGATGGACACAAAGTCTATAAAACTAAGGCAAAACAACAGCAAGGCCATGAACCATACATGGATTACAGAGGAGGAGGTGCTTGCTGTCTTGAGGCAAATTAGAGTGGATAAGTTCCCAGGATCTGACAAAGTGTTCCCTTGGACCTTATGAAGGGCTAGTGCAGCAATAGCTGGTATTTAAAATGTCCTTAGCCATGGGGGATATGCTGGAGGATTGGAAGGTACCTACTGTTCCATTGGTTAAGATAGGCTCTAAGAATAACCCAGGAAATTATAGTCCAGGGAGTCTGAGATCAGTCATTGGTAAATTATTGGAAGGTATTGTAAGGGACTGGATATATAAGTATTTAGATATGCAGGGCCTGATTAAGGATTGTCAATATGGCTTTGTCTTGGTAGGTTGCCTCTAATCAATCTTATAGAGGTTTTCAAGAAAGTTACCAGGAAAGTTCAGGCAGGAAAGACAGTAGATCTTGCCTACATGGACTTCAGCAAGGCCTTTGACAAGAACCTGCATGGAAGTTTAGACAAGAATGTTTAATTGAATAGCATTCACAATGCAGTAGTAAAATAGATTTAACATTGGTTTCATGAAAGTATCAAAGAGTGGTAGTAGATGGTTGCCTCTCTGACTGAAGGCCTGTGACTAGCAGTGTATTGCAAAGACCAATGCTGGGTCCATTTTTTTTTGTCATGTATATCAACTATCTGAGTGATATTGTAGTAAACTGGATCAGCAAGTCTGCAGACGACACCAAGATTGGGGGCGTAGTGGACAGTGAAGAAGGCTATCAAAGTTTGCAGTGGGATCTGGACCAGCTGGAAAAGTGGGCTGAAAAATGGCAAATGGAACTTTCCAGGGCAGGGGAATCTAGAACATGGCACAGGTTTCAGGTGAGAGGGGTGAAACTTAAAGGACATCTGAGGGGTATTTTTTACACACGGGGTGAATATCTGGAATGTGGAAGTATGTACAAGAACAGCACTTAAGAGGCACTTGGACAGGTATTTGGGTAGGAAATAGAGGGATAAGGTTCAAAAATGGGCATGGATAAGGTAGTTCATATGGGTCCTTGCTGTGCTGTACAATTCAGATTCTGCTTTTTTAATCTTCTGTACATCGAAACATACAGTGAAATGCATCATTTGTGTTAACAACCAATGCACTGTAGGATGTCCTGGGGACAGACCGCAAGTGTTGCCATGCATTTCGGCACCAACATAACGTGCTCACAATACTAGAACAACAAAATGGAACAGAGCAAGTAACAAAACAACAACAGCAAAACAAGCCTCATTCTTACCTCCCTCCCTCCCTCCCATGCACAAACACAATCCACTAACCCCAGGACAGGCCATTTTTTTCAACCTCCAGCCTCCAGTGACCTGAAGATGTGCAGACTTTAGATCTTTGGCTTCCCCAGTGAACTCGCAGAGATTTGCAGTGCTGGGGGTCTGGCTCTCAGGGCTCAATATCTGGACTTGTGATCAGTGTTACAAATTCCATGATCCTATAAATGTGTCACAGGATTTATTACACTGTCATCTAGGTTATTTGATAAAAGGTCATCGGCTTGAAGCATGGAAGCTGCCTGACATCCTCAGTGCTTCCGGGACCTTCTGTTTTCATGTCAGTGTTGTGTTTCAAAGACGAATGTGACAGCTTCAGACTGACAAGCGGTTACCAGAGGGTTACCACAGCTGAGCCTTCGACTATTTAAAACCTGCATTGCTGACAGAAGAAGGGACCAACTGTGTTCCAGCCAAGTTGGCTGAAGATACAAAGAGGGTGTGGGGGAGGAGGGAGTTATTTTGTGAGGAGCCTTAAAGGAGATAAGGATGTGAGCAGGCCAAGAGACAACAGATGGTGCATAATGCACGGAGGTGTGAAGTAATCCATTTTTGATTGAAGGAGTAGTAACATAGCATATTATGTAAGTCAGAATCAGGTTTATTTTTACTGGCATGCCATGGAATTTGTTGTTTTTTGGCAGCAGTACAGTGTAAGACTTAAAAAAATAATATAAGCTACAATAAGAATTAATAAATAAATAGTGCAACACGAGGAAAAGTGAGTTAATGTTCAAGTTTATTTATCACGTGTATAATAAAATGTGTTGTTTGTGATAACAACCAACACAGCTGAGGGTGGAACATTCAAAATTTCGATGGTGGAGAGGAAGAAGCTATTTCTAAAACATTGTGTGAGTTTCAAGTTCTCCTGAACCTCCTCCCCAGTGGAAAAAGGACATGCCTGGTGATGATGGTCCTAATGATGAGGCACTGCCTTTTGAAGAAGTCTTCGATGGTGGGAGCAGTTCATGCTTTAGGCCAGTGACCTTCAGAGAAAAACAACTCTAGGTTAAGATGGCATTGTGGGCAAGAGAGGGATGGATGGGGCAAGAGAACAGCTCTGATTAGGTAAGGCTGCGAATGCCGTTGTGATCAGGTATTTGAGAAACCATCTCATTGATAGGTTCATGAGTGAAGTTAGAGAGAGGGGAAGCAAACCAAGAGACATGTTAATTGTATAGAGATAAAGCACAGCTGCAGACCCTTCTGCCCAAATGAGCCCATGCTGTCCTATTGTACCTGCGTGACCAATTAACCTGCTAAAACGTTAGTTTTAAATTGTTGGCAGAAACTGGTGCATTTGGATGAAACCCATACGGTCACGGGGAGAACGTACAAACTCCTCACAGACAGTAGTGGGAATTAAAGTGGGTTGTTGGCTCTGTAATAGTGTTATGCTAACCACAACACAATGCTGTGGATGAAACCTAATACCAAAAGGAGAATGTTGAAAATTCCCAGGAGATGAGGCAATGAGTTAGCTGAAATAGAAAGAAAAACTGTGCAGAGCTTTAGTAAGAGGGCATCAGTATCTGTATTTAGATAAAAATATATTTATCTTGGAGGCAGTGCAGGGAACATTCATTCAATGGTTCCTGGGATGAAGCCTATCATGAAAGAATGAGTGGATTGGTAAATGGTTGGTTATATCGAGATACAGTGAAAAGATGATTTATTTTTGCATGCTATCCAGGCAGATCATTCTGCATATAGGTACATTGAGGTAATACAAAAGAGAACAGAAACCAGAATGCAGAAAGTAATGTTACATTTGCAGAGGAAGTGCAATGCAGGTAGACAAAGTGCAAGGACCATGATGATGTCAACTGAGAGATCAACAGACAATCTTCAACGTATCAGAAGTCTATACAAGTGACTTGTCACAGCAGGATAAAAGCTGCCTTGAGCCGTGGTAAATGTTCTCAGGCTTTTGCATCCTGATGTTTGTTAGGTTGCTGCTCTCTGGAGTTTTGAGAAAAAGAGGACCTCTTATCGAGGTCTTTGAAGCAGACAGCCTGGAGAGAACATTCTCCCAAGTGAACTTTTCCCACCTGCCTTCTGATTTCCTCATTCCTGTCTACCTCAGAGTTATCAACTTCTGCCCAACCCTGGCTGCCACCTAACCTACAGGGAGTTGAATTTTTCTTAGATCGAAGTGCCCAGGTAAGTTTCTCCGATATACACCCAGCTACCACCCACCCCCCACCCACCATTCCTGTTCTATCATATTGTCTTCAAAATCTCAAAAACTGGTGATTCTTATGACAGTGTGAATGTCAGCATCTCTCTAATCATCACTGGCTCTCACATGCTCCAGTTACAATCGCTTGCCTTATAATCCCAAGAGAATTTGATAGCCACACTCAATTTGTTTAGGTTTTCAATAACTTGATATCTGTTTTGTTCTTTAATCAATTAGCTTATCCATTAAAAGTTAAATAGTCAGTGATACCACATCTAGTCTTGTACACCGTAAACTGTAAATACAACACTGTGGCTGTGAATATTTTCTGCCTAAACTACCGCAGTGACCCAAACAGTCCAGTCCAGTCTCAGATGATACTTGTAGTTTCCACGCTCTCCCTGTGACCAGATGGGTTTCCCTTGTCATCCCACAGCCCAAATCTCAAAGATTTTCTAAGCTGCAAGCAATATGTTATAACAAGAAGGGAGGAAGTTACCTGGGCAATTTTACATGGTCATGTCTCTTTAGGACAGTTTTTTAATATAAATTGGTTACTGTAAATTGCCTGTGGTGTAGGTGCTGGTTGCAGTGTTTATGGCTATGTGGTGGAGAATAATTGAGGGGATTTTCTGAGAGCTACGGTGGACTCAATAGGCCAAATTTGTGCTTCTTACATTAAGAAATATGAATTGGAGTTATGGTGGTACCTCTCACTTCTTTATTCACCTGGCTTCTGACCAATGTTTCCACTAACTTATAATGACCAGTGTGTGCAAAAATCTTGTTCTGTGCAATTTATTGCCCAGTGACACAACAACATGTGAGCACTGAATTTTTTAGTGGAAGGAAATCTGAACCTATTCTAAGGATAGTAAACTACAAAGTTCAGTTTGTTGTCCATTGTTGAAAAGAAATAAAATACTGTCAATAAGAACTTTGATCTCCTCAGGGTTTGATCATTTTCACCCTTGTTCTTCACTCACAAAACACGCAGCGGGCCCACAGCTGATAACAAGGATATTCTCAGCTGAGTTTTTGCATACTGTCCACATGTGATTTGCTTGCTAAATGACACTTTAAAAAGTCAAGTTTCTAAATATCAGTCCATTTCTTCCTACTTGCAAATTCTCCAGCCACTTTTGCATCGTGACAATGCACATAGGTATCACCAATTTCTATATTGTATATAAATATTTCTTGTAGCTGCACATTCTTGACCTCATGAGCTTTCAATGTAGCAGTTTCTACTGTTCCGTTAAGCCATTCCACTTTAAATGACTATCTTTCATCGTGAAGTCCATGTTGTCAACACTGTCTGCATCAGAAACCAGAAAAGGAAATGTAATTGTGTACAATCATGAAATATACATAATATGCCAACGAGGTAGAGGGTGACAACGTTTTGTGCGCAGTTTAAACTCCTTTGTGCATTAGCAGCAAAAGGTGTGTGTGTGTGCAGCTGTGTTACACCTTAGAGGGAACATTGCTTCTGGCCTTTTGTCCTCTCCTAAAGTGTGTCCTGGTTAAGCTGCGCTTTATGTGACTCTCTAATCCCAGAGTGGTTACCACACAAGAGACCATTCTGCCAGCCAAGTTGTAATGTTTTACAGCATCAAAATAGGCCCTTCAGCCCATCATGTCTCATACCTAGCGAATCCATATCACTCTATAATTAATTCTATATCATTAATTCCTTATCACTCTATGCCCCGACCATACAGGTCTTGTTACTATTCCTGCTTCCACCACTTCTCTGGCAACTCATTCCAGATGCCAAATACATTGTGAAAAATATACCTTGATCCATTTACTTTACCCTCCCATGTTAATCCTATGTCCTCAATTTGTAGATACTCCTACCATGAATCTGAAACTGCTTATTTACCCTATCTACTCCTTTCATAATTTTTATATGCGTCTATCATCTTACCTGTCAGTCTCCTACCTGCAAGAGAAACAGACCTGTCCTCTCTGTTCTCTCCTGACAACTCAAGCCCTTCAATCAGGGCAACATCTTTCTGATTTTTTTTTCTCTGTGCCTTCTCTACCTTACTATTTAATTCCTGTGATGTGGCCTCCATGCTGGCTCTGTAGAGGGCTCTGCTGGTCTCCGTCCCCACAGCCCTGCAAACCCTTTTGGTTTCGATGCTTCCCTTTGAAAGCCACAGTTTGAATTTACCTCCGCCTCTTCCCCCTATAGTGCATTCGGACCCCCGCAAGGAGTACGATTTCCTCAAGGCCAGGAGGAATAGCATCTTCTCCAGTTAATCCCCATAATGAAAACTTCTCCACCGGGTTTGTAAGGCGGCTGATATTTTATAACTGCAGCATGTAGGAGTTGCTGGAGACCTGTGAGGTGCTGGCAACCACACCTCTTATAAGTATCACCAGGTTAAAGAGTCACTTCTGGAAAATTCTCCCTCTTCCCTTTCTCTGTTTTCCATTCCCCATTCTCTTAGACCATAAGACATAGGAGCAGGATTAAGCCATTCAGCCCATCGAGTCTGCTCTGCCATTCCATCATGGCTGATCTTGGATCCCACTCAACCCCATACGCCTGCCTTCTTGCCATATCCTTTGATGCCCTAACCGATCAGGAAACTATCAACTTCCGCTTTAAATATACCCATGGACTTGGCCTCCACTGCAATCTGTGGCAGAGCATTCCACAGATTCACTACTCTCTGGCTAAAAAAATTCCTCCTAACCTCTGTTCTAAAAGGTCACCCCTCAATTTTGAGACTGTGCCCTCTAGTTTGGCATACCACACCATAGGAAACATCCTCTCCACATCCACCTTATCTAGTCCTTGCATCCTTGAGTAGGTTTCAGTGAGATCCCCTTGCATTCTTCTAAATTCCAGTGAGTATAGGCCCCAAAGCTGACAAACGCTGATCATGTATTAACCCCTTCAGTCCCGGAATAATCTTTGTGAACCTCCTCTGGACTCTCTCCAATGCCAACATATTTCTTTTGAGATATGGGGCCCAAAACTGTTGATAATACTCGTGTGGCCTGACTAGTGTCTTATAAAGCCTCAGTATTATCTCCTTGCTTTTATATTATATTCCCCTTGAAATAAATGCCAACATTGCATTTGCCTTCTTTACCACAGACTCAACCTGTAAATTAACCTTCTGGGAGTCTTGCATGAGGGTTCCTAAGTCCTTTGATGTTTGGATTTTCACCTCATTTAGATAATAGTCTGCACTATTGTTCCTTTTACTGAAATACATTATCATACATTTCCCAACACTGTATTCCATCTGCCATATTTTGCTCATTCTTCCAATTTGTCTAAGTTCTGCTGCAATCGCATTGCTTCCTCAGCACTACCTTTCCCTCCAGCTATCTTTGTAGCATCAACAAACTTTGCCACAAAGCCATCAATTCCACTTTCTAAATCATTGATAAGCAATGTGAAAACAGTGGTCCCAACTCTGACTTCTGAGAAACACCACTAGTCACCGACAGCCAACCAGAAATGGCCCCTTTTATACCCACTCATTGCCTGCTGCCTGTCAGTCATTCCTCTATCTATGTCAGTATCTTTCCTGTAATGCTATAGGACTTTATCTTGTTAAGCAGCTTCATGTGTGGCACTTTATCAAATGCCTTCTGAAAATCCAAGTATATGACATCGACTGCTTCTCCTTTGTCCACCCTGCTTGTCACTTCCTTGAAGAACTCTAACAGATTTGCTTGGCACGATTTCCCTTTACAGAAACCACGTTGACTTTGACTTACTTTATCATTAGTCTCCGAGTACGCTGAAACGTTATCCTTAATAATAAACTCCAGTACTTTCCCAATTACTGAGGTTAGGCTACCTGGCCTATAATTTCCTTTCTTTTGCCCTCCTCCCTTCATAAAGTGTGAACTGACATTTGCAATCTTCCAGTGCTCTGCCAGAATCAAGTGATTCTTGAAAAATCATGATCAATGCATCCATCGCTACTTCAGCAACCTCTCTCAGGACTCTGGGATGTAGTCCATATGGTCCAGGTGACTTATCCACCCTAAGACCTTTCAGTCTGCCTAGCACTTTTTCCTTTGTAATAATAATGGCACTTATTCCTGCTCCTTGACATTCATGGACCTCTGGCACACTGCTAGTGTCTTCCACAGTGAAGACTGATGCAAAGTAATCATTAAGTTCATCTGCCATCTTTGTCCCCTATACCTCACCAGCATCATTTTCAAGTGGTCCAATATCAACTCTCACCTCCATTTTACTCTTCATATAATTGAAAAAACTTCTTGTATCCTGCTTTATATTATTGGTGTGTTTGCCCTCATATTTCATCTTTTCCCTTCTTATAGCTTTTTTAGTTGCTTCCCAGTCATCCAACTTCCCACTCACTTGCTACATAATATGTCCTTCCCTTCTCCTCACCTGCTCACCACCTCCATCTGGTGCCCCTCCTCCTTCCCTTTCTCCTAATGTCCACTCTTCTCTCCTAAGAGATTCCTTCCTTACCTCTTCCATCTATCACCTCCCAGTTTCTCATTCATCTCCTTACCCCCTCATCCATCTTCTCCCCTCACCTGGATTCACCTATCCCTTGCCAGTTAGTACTCCTTCCCCTTCCGCCACCTTTTGGCTTTTTCCCCCTTCCTCTCCAGTCCTGATGAAGGGTCTCAGCCCGACACATCAACTGTTTATTAGATACTGATCAACACGTCACAGATTTCATACTCCCTCTCGTCTGTGGTCAGTAGGACTGAGCAACAGGCATCATGAAGCTGTAATCACATACAATATATGCTGGTTGTTAAGCAGCTGCTTTGCTGGTGACAGTGTTAGAACTGACTCTATTATAGATACAAACTCACAATCTGAGAATGGGCAATTTGCCTAGTGATGATTTGGGATGAATTATGTCATGGCTTAGTTATGGAGGCCTCCTAGTAACCCTGCAGGACTGCTGGCACAGTGGTTAGTGTAGCACTATTATCGCATCAGCAACCTGGGTTCAATTCCACCACTGTCTGCAAGGAACTTGTACTTTCTCCCTGTGACCATGAGGATTTCCTCAGAATGCTCTGGGTTCCTCCCACATTCCAAAGGTGTACGGATTAATAGGTCAATTGGTCACGTGGGTGTAATTGGACTGTGTGGGATTGTTAGGCTAGAAGGGCCTGTTACCGTGACATATTCCTAAACAAAATATATAAAAAGACAATGTCATGTGGAATAGTACATTGGTGGTTACATTCCTAGAACTACAGGTTACCTTGTTATAGTTGCAGCACAGAAGAGGAATATTCAACCCATCTGGTCTTTGCTCACTCACCACAATGTCATCACTCCAATTCTCCACAGCTTTGTGAAGCGTTCTCATCTGTCCTCCCAGTTCCCACGTGGGGAATGGGTTGACTCCGCATTTCAGTGGATATATTATGAGGCCCCCCTGTTCTGTCTACGCTGTGCGGCCGCTCAGTGATGGAAACGCTGCCACGCACGTAGCCTTTGTTGCTGCGCAGCTGGAGTATTCTTTTGTATAATGTTTTGTAAATGTGCCGTATAAATATTTCCTGCTCAGAGCAATGTTTGGTCCATGCAGCTGTAAACAAAATCAACCTGAGGGACCATTGCAAGGCCAATAACCCAGAGAATGTTTCAGTGGTGGGCGGAACAAGGGTACATTGCCGTATTAGTAGCCGACTAGATTACCCAAAGGAAATCAAAATGATGGCTACGTTACTGGAGCTGTAATCCAAGGAGCTGTACTGTGGTGTCTGTGTGTGTGTGTGTGTGTGTGTGTCGAGCTATTCAGCATGGAAACTGACTCACTGAGTCTCCTGACATCCTATCAACTCCCTCCAAATTCTACCACTCACCTACACACTAGGGACAGCTTACAGTGGTCAATTAACCTTTCAACCCGCACGTCTTTGGGATGTGAGAGGAAGCCCGCACAGTCACAAGGACACCGTGCAGGCTCCACACGGAGAACGCCAGAGAGCAGGATGTACCTGTATCTGTGGGGCTCTGAAGCAGTGGATCACTAGCTACACCTCTGTGCTTCTAGTAAACTTGACCCACATGTAAGTGTCTTCATAAAGAAGGTACTGCAGTTTCTTAGAAGGTTGTGTAAATTTGACTTATCACCAAAAGCTTTGACAAACTTTAATAGATGCTCAGTGGAGAGTGTCGTAATTGCTTACATCATGGCCTGGTATGGAAACACCATTGCCTAGACACAGAAAAGGCTACAGAAAGTGATGGATACAGCCCAGTCCACCATTGGCAAAGCCCTCCCCACCATTGACTACATTTACATGGAACGCTGGCCCAAGAAAGCAGCATCCATCATCAAAGAGTCCCACCATCCAGTCCATGCTCTCTTCTTCACTCTTGTTGTACCTCAATCGCTTACTCTGGCAGCTCGTTCCATGTATGTAGCAACCTCTGTGTGGGGAGAAAAGAATTGCCCATTGAATTTCTATTAAATCTTTTCCCTCTCACCTTAAACATTTGCCCTCTTGTTCATGATTCCCTAATCCTGGGAAAAAGGCTGAATGAATTTACCCTATCTGTGCCACTCATGTTTTTATACCCTTTTATAAGACCCTCTGATCTGATGAAGTTGGCCATCAAGTCCCTTTTAAATCTTTCTTCTCTCTCCTTACATGTCTTCTCTACTCTGCATGATCATTGCTGATTGAACTTCTTGCCTCAGCTCCACTTTCCTGTCTGATTCCCACAACACTTAGTTCCTGCATAGCCCACTTTCTATCCCAGCAGTGGACTAGTCAGTGACTCAGCCTTCAAGTAGACAAATGTGGATATAATGGTTGTTGTAAAAATCCATCTGGTTTGTGAATGCCCATCATGAGAAGAAATCTGCCCATGTGCCTCATTCCATCTGCCCTCCATGGCTGACTATTAGCTACCTCCTCTCTTCAGCTGTAGTTAGGGATGGGCAATAAATGCTGGCCTTGCTAACAGCATCTGTATCTTGGTCATAGAGTCATAAAACAATGAAGTACTGAAACAGGCTAGTCTGTGTTGACCTGGTTTTCTGCCTAGTCCTGTCTAATTGCAGCCAGAAGCCACAGCCCTCCATATCTCTTCTGCCCATGTACCTATCCAAATATCTCTTAAATGTTGCAGTTGAACCTGCATCCATCACTTCTGCTGGTAGTTCATCCATACTCGCACCACCCTCTGAGTGAAGAAGTTCCCCTTAAATATTTCACCTTTCCCCCTAAACCTACAGTATGACCTCTAGTTCTAGTCTCTAATATGACCTCCAGTTCTATTAAACCTGAGAATTTCAAGCCTACAGGTACTTGCCTATCTCTACCCCTCTTAAATGTGTATGTCTCTATAAGATATCCCTTCATTTTCCGATGCTCCGGTGAACCTATTCAACCTTTTCCCAATAACTCAGATCCCCAAGTCTGGCAACATCCCTGTAAATGTTCCCTGCACTCCTTCAAGTTTATTGACATCTTTTCTGCAAGTAGGTGACTAGAACTGCACACAGTACTCCAAATTCAGCCTCACCAGTGCTTTATACAACTTCAACATAACATCTCAACTCCTGTACTCACTATTTTGATTTCTGAAGGATCAACTTTGTTTACCGTAAATATTTGCACGTACTAGGAATTTGCTGTGGTGTGTTGGTTCAGGATGCGACATGGAACAAAGAACAATATTCAACAATTATAAAGAATAAATAATTATCTAAAAATAAAGTTAGGTCTTAAATATGAATATTGAACAAAATGTGCATAAATACATAGATACCAGCATATATTTACAATGTATGTACAGTGTAGTGCAGTGATGGGGGTAATTAGAATGGTTGATCAGATTATCTGCATGGGAGAAGAAACTTCTAAGATGGAATGAAGTTTTTTGTTTTAATACCACTTTCAAGGAGGGAGCTTTTGGAAACGGCAGTTTATAGGGTACCAAAGTGCTTTGGGAAAAGGTCAGTGTACCAAAGCTCTTAACTGAACAAACATCTTGCAAAAAATTATTTGAGAGAAAGAAAATAAAACTGTATTTGAATAAAATTGGAGGAGGAATATGGTATTGTAGCATTCATAGTAATGGACCTGTAACACACCGGAAACACGACAGACTGCAAATGCTAGGATGTAGAGTGAAGACAAACTGCAGGAATAACTCAGGTGGTTGAGCAGCATCTATGGGGAAAAGAAATGCTGATGCTTTGGGTCCCAACACAAGGTCTCCACCCGAAACATCAGCGGTTCCTTTACCCCACAGATGCTCCTCTGCCCACTGAGTTACACCAGCCGACTGTCCTTGCAGCAGTATTTCAGTGCCCCCATTCCTGGAACGGCAGTGTGGGGGCTGGCACTGAAGTAGTTTCATTGATGGAGTGATAGTTCAGAAGATCAGAATTGGAACCCGACTTTCACAGATTTCGGATTTAAATCTGATTTGCACCTTGTCAGAATCAAGTTCATTACCACTGACATACGTCATGAAATTTGTTGTAGCAACAGTTTGCGCAAGACATAGAAATTACTACAAGTTGCAATAAAACATAAAGTAAATAAATAGTGCAAAGTTAACGGGAATAATGTTCATTGGTTCATGGACTGTCCTGAAATGTGATGGTGGAGGGGAAGAAGTTGTTTGTAAAACTTTGAGTGTGGATCTTCAGGCTCTTATACCTCCTTAGTGCTAGTAATGAGAACAGGGCATGTCCCAGGTGGTGAGAGTCCTTGATGGATGTTGACTTCGTGAGTCACTGACTTTGAAGATGTCCTTGTTGGTGACAATGACTTTAACACTGCAAGAAGCAAGCTGTTCCAACATAGGTAAGTGTGACCATGAAGGAGTCAGAATTACAATAATTTCCATCCATTTCATTACCGATCCTGAGGGAAAGAATCTCACTGGCTGATGTGACTCAGTACAGTGATGATAAGATTGATTTGTGTGGCTCATGGAAGGATAGGATTCTTGGACACAGGAGATATTTGCTTGGTGCAGTTGAGTTATGGAACACTACAGCACAGAAACAGACCCTTCAGTCCATCTAGTCTATGCTGAACCATTAATCTGCCAAATTCCATTGACCTGCACCTGGACCATAGCCCTCCATACCCCTCCCATCCATATACCTATCCAAATTTCTCTTAAATGTTGAAATTAAACCCACATCCATCACTTCTTCTAGTGAGAGTTCCCCACTCTTACCACATCTGAGTGAAGAGGTTCCTCCTCACGTTCCCCTTAAACATTTCACTTTTCACCCTTAACCCCTGACCTCCAGTTGTAGTCTCACCCAACCTCAGTGGAAAAAGCCCACTTGCATTTACCCTTTCTACACCCCTCATAATCTTGTATATCTCTGTCAAATCTCCCCTCAGTCTTCTACATTCTAGGGAATAAAATCCTGACCTATACAACCTTTCCATATATCTCAGGTCCTCGAGTTCTGACAACTTCCTTGTAAATTTTCTCTGTACTCTTTTAATCTTATTTACATCTTTCCTGTAGGCAGGAGACCAAAAATGCACCCAGTACTCTAAATTAGGCCTCACCAACGTCTTATACAACTTCAACATAACGTCCCAACTCCTGTACTTAGTACTTTGATTTTTGAAGGCCAATGGGCTAAAAGCTTTTGCTATGATGCTATCTACCTGTGACACTGCTTTCAAGGAATTAAGGAACTGTGTTCCCAAATCCCTCTGTTCTACCACACTCCTACTGCTCACCGTGTAAAACCTATTCTGGTTGGTACTTCCAATGTGCAACACCTCACAGTTCAGTCAGACGCACCATCAGCTTCTCAATGAGAAGGGGGTGTATGGAGAGTGAATTCCAGCTTTGGTGATGCCACTCGCATCGCAGGAATTAAAGTTCTGGAGCTGGGGAAAGGTGGAACAGGCTCTTGAGATAAGGAGCTGCTGTGTCAGTGAGACCAACGAGAGCTGGAGGGTCCACTCCAACTCTGTCCTTGGCCAGTTCTGCTCCACAATGGAGAGTGGGGACCTGGAAACAATGAGGGAGTGAGCAGAGGTGAGAGGGAACAGATTATCAGCAGGGGTATTAGTGTGAGCAGGGAGAAAGGGAGGCAATAGTGGTGCGCTCGTGTCATTCCTCCAAACTTCTCTGTTTCTGTGTGTCCTTGCAGTAAGTGCAGGGTTAATTCAATGACGCTGTGGTGCCCGTTAGGGAAGCATAGTGAGGTAGTATCACTGTCTCAATGCTCTAGTAGTTCTGAGGTCAGGTGTGATCTAGGGGAGAGAACTGTCAGGGCTAATAACTAGTAAATAGGTTCAATTGTGCTAATGTGGTAACCAGGAACCACAGGTGAAGGTAGAGACATGGAATGTAGTAGTGATGACACCCAAGTTTCAGGAACATTAAGAATTGTTTTATAGCATATACTTATTGTTGTAATAGTAAATTGGATTTACTGCTAGACCTGTGTATAATCATTTTATTTTGTAATCAGGACCAAGCCTGCTACTTAATTAAGTCTTCAAAATGTAGTTTTATGGGTAATCACATCAAATGAGAATGTAGAGGCTTGTCCAAATTGATGCTCAGATAGATCAGTTTCGCTGTTATTTCAAACACCAACTCCGTGTTATCTTTCAGTTTGCTCATACTGAGTGCAGTGTTTGTGGAGTTTTCATGTTCTCCCTGTGATTATGCAGCTTTCCTCTGGGTGCTCTCGTTCCCTCTCACGTCCCAAAGGAGCTCAGGTTTTTGGTTACTTTAAAATACTCCTATCATAGGGGCAGGCTTGGTGTGGGTTCATGGACATGTGTAAGGGGGAAATGAGCTTCAGGGAGTGGATGGGATTGCTTAAAAACTGGCATACACTCAATGGGCTGAATGGCCTCCTGCATCACCTAAATGTATGCTGTGTTGGTGGAATCAGGTGGAAGCTATAGGTGGCGTGATATTGACTAGAGATGATGGACTTCTTCCAGTGTCCTGGCCAGCGTTTCTCAGCCACCATTCCACCAGCTCATCGTAATCTGAGGAGTGAGAAATTCATTCACAAGACTGGAGAAGGAAGTACCAACCAGCTGCAGGTTACCCCAGCCCAAGTAAAGGTTATTGGGTGCTAAGCACACCTCAGGAAAATTGATGACTCTTTAGCAATGATCTGCATTGTGGTAGCACCTTTTTAAGAACATAAGAACGATGAGAGAGTGGGCCATTCGGCTCTCATTATACTATTCTCACTCAATCACAGATGATCTTTTATTGTGCACCTCTGTCCCTTTACATCCCTAAAATCCAAACATCTACAGATTGCTGTTAAACTGTGCTGAGTGTTTCTGTGTCTCCCACTTCTTCAGACCACACCATTCAACAAAGAACATAGAACATGACAGCACAGGTGCAAACACTTCAGCCCAAGATGTCCTTGACTACTATGATGCCATATTGAAACGATCCCTTCTGCCTACATGTGATGCACATCCTTCCATTCCCTGCAAACTCGTGCTTTTCACAAAGCCTCGTGATTGCTAGTATCCTATCTGTTTCCACCACTACACCTTGACAGCCCATTCCAGGCATCTACCAATTTCTGTATTCTTGCCCCGCTCAAACCCTTTAAACTTTCCCCCACTCCTCTTAAAGCTGTGTTCCTTGTCTCCCCTCATCTGTCTATCAGTATTTGTAAAAAGTACGAGGGGTGATTGATAAATTTGTGGCCTAAGGTAGAAGAAGTCAATTTTAGAAACCCTAGCACATTTATTTTTCAACATAGTCCCTTCCTGCATGTACACACTTTGTCCAGCGGTCGTGGGGCATACAGGTCCCTTCTTTGTAGAAGTCAGCGTCTTGGATCTCCAGAAGTGGTCGACAGCAGGGGTGATTGATAAGTTTGTGGCCTAAGGTAGAAGGAGATGAGTTATACAGCTCTCATTACATGCACATGCAGTTCAACTCTTTGAGTGTTATGCAGAAAGTTAATAACTCATCTCTTCTTCCTTAGGCCATGAACTTATCAATCATGCCTAGTATTTATCCCTCTTTGTTGACCCTTCTGCTAAGAGAAATACAATACTGTGCAAAAGTCTTGGGTATATATATATACATATATGTGTGTGTATATATATATAAAATATCTTGGGTGCCTAAGCATTTTGCACGGTAATATATTAATTTTATGTATTGCACTGTACTGTTGATGCAAAAAAGAAAACAAATTTTAAGACAAATGTGAGTGATGATAAACCTGTTTCTGATTCGTGTCTCTAAATGGGAACTGAGAGTGGGAAAGGGGTGGGGAGAGGGGAATCATGGTTGGAAAAAGGGGAAGGGAGAGGGGACGGATCGGGAAGCACCGGAGAGACATTTGGTAATGATGAATGAACCAACTGTTGGGAATCTAGTTGCCTTGCCTGGTGTCTCAGGGCTGGGTGTGTCTGCACCCGTGCTACCCTGCACCCCGGCACTCCTTCTCTGCCACTTGTCCCACACCCCTCCCACAGTGCACCACCCTCGCCATTCCCAACATCCTTTACTCCAGCCAGATTTACAAACTTGATCTCTGCTCCACATTGACAAATTCAGTATTGTGGAAAAGTTTTAGGCATATGTGCCTAAGACTTCTGCACAGTGTTGTAGATTTTTCCTATTGACACTATTTAAGCTCCTTATTTTTACACACCACATTGAGACGCCCTTCAATCTCCCCTGTTCCAATGAAAACAACCCCTGCCAATCCAATCTTCCCTCACAGCTACAATTTTCCAATCCTGGCATCATCCTCCTAAATCTCATCTGTACCCGCTCCAGTGTAATCACACTTTTCCTGTAATGTAGTGATCAGCACTGAGGTCTAACTCAACTGTGGCTACAGTTCTGTCACAATCTCACTGGCCTTACACTTTGTTATACTCAAAACAAAAACTGCTTGGAGCATTCTACAGGTCAGAAAGCGGGGTGGATAGAAAGAAGAAAGGGGTTGTGAGTGATATGATGAAGACCAAGAGAAACTGAATGACACAGGTGGTGGTGGGATCTACTGAGGTCGGGTGGTAAACACTGGTGGATCATTCCTTGAAGGCTGTTTCAGAATCGGGTTTAATATCACTGGTATATACCGTGAAATCTGTTGTCTTTGCAGCAGCAGTACAATGCAATACATAATAATAGAAAAAATGTGAATTCCGTTAAGCATACAGTATATATAGAAAATCATTAAATTAAATAAGTAATGCAAAAATAGAAATAAAGAAGTAGTGATGTACTATTCATGGGTTCAATATCCATTCAGAAATTGAATGACAGAGGGGAAGAAGCTGTTCCTGAATCATTGAGTGTGTGACTTCAGGCTTCTGGACTTCCTCCCTGATGATAGCAATGAGAACAAGTATAGACCTGGCTGATGGGGTCCTTATTGAATTACGCTGCCTTTTTGAGACATCACTCCTTGAAGGTGCCCTGGATATTTCAGAGGCTAGTGCCTATGAAGGTTTACAACTCTCTGCAGTTTGTAGCTGCGTCGATATGTTGGGCCCAGGTTAGATCATCAACGATAGTGACACCTGGGAACTTGAAATTGCTCCCTCTCTCCACTTCTGAGCCCTTTATGCTTATACCCTTTGCCTCAGCTACAATGAAAAGCATACCCTGTGCCTTTTAAACCACTGCCTGACCTCCTTTCAGAATTTATGGATCAAGGTCCCCTTGTTCATCCACATCACTCAACAGCTTGTTAAGAATTCTCTCACCTTCCAAGGCATGACCTCATATCGTTCTGGATTAATTTCTATTTGCAAGTTTTTCTGCCCAGCTGACCAGGCCATCTGTATCTCAGCAGTCTAAAACTCTCTAGTTCAAACTTACAACCTTTTCCTCTTGTCAGCTGTGAGCTTCTCTACAATTGTGCCTCACATTTAGGATCAGTTTATGCAAGAACTTGTGGAACTGGAGTGGATCCCAAGGGGTTTTAATTTGCAACCAGCCTACCATGTAAGACCTCGTGAAAAGCCTCATTAAATCCACGTAGACTGAGCAAGCACTGTACCTCTATTGGCCCTCTTTATTACTTCCTCAAAGAATTCAGCCAGATTAGCGAGAGTCAACCTCTCCTTACCAAATCCTTACTCACTGTCTACTGTCACTCAATTCTATACCTTAGAATAGATTCCAATAATTTGCCCAGCACTGAACTTTAAAAAAAAAAGTCTGTAACTAATTTCCTTAGACACTTCTAAAACAATTATAGAACTGGTAGCAGCCTCCCAAACTCTAGTATCTCTCTCGTTGAAAACTTGTAGACAGAGCGTTTGCAATTTCCTTCCTTCCTGCTTTTAAAAAATGGGATACTTTGCTTCCTGATTTGGCAACTTATCTTTTCCAAAACATTAGATACCGAAGCTCTTGCTGTGTGTATCCTATACAGTATTTTTCATTCATTCATATCAACTACGAAATATTCTTCTTCAATTTGGTGAAAATGGTCACTAAATATTCTATGTCTTCCTGTGTCCTTTGACTCCTTACATTACAAATACATTTCTAATATAAAAAAGAAACTCTTAATACATAGTATATATATTATATATAATATAGACAGATTAATATATATATTGTAATTTATAGTATATTTTATGTATTGTACTGTACTGCTGGCACAAAACATCAAATTTCATGACAGATGTCAGTGATTATTATTCTGGTTCTGACTAATCTGGAATAAATCACTTTTCTCATTATGTATGTATAAAATATAAGACCATAAGACATAGAGCAGAATTAGTCCATTCAGCCCATTTAGTGTGCTCTGTTATTCCATCATGGCTGATTTATTATCCCACTCAACCCCATTTTTCTGACTTCTCCCCGTAATATAAGACACCCTTACTATTCAAGAACCCATCAACCTCTGCTTTAAATATTTCCAATAATTTGGCCTGCACTGCCATTCTTGACAATGAATTTCACACATTCACCTAGCTAACGAAACTCCTCTTCATTTCCATTCCAAAGGGAAATCCTTGTATTCTAAGGCTGTGCCCTCTGGTTCTAGCCTCCTCCACTTTAGGAAATATCTTCTCCATTTCCACTTTAGCTAGGCCTTTCAATATTTGATGGGTTTCAATGATATCCCACCCTCTTTCTTCTAAACTTCTGTAAGTTCAAGCCCAGAGCCATCAAACACGGCTCACGCATTAACCCTTTAATTCCCAAGATCATTGTCGTGAAACCCCTCAGGGCACCTCCTCAGGCCAGCACATCCTTTTTTTTAAAGATAGGGGATCAAAAACTGCTCAAAATACTCCAAGTGTGGTCTAAAGAATGTCTCATTAAGCCCCAGCATTACATTCTTGCTTTTAAATTCTAGTCCTCTCGAAATGAATGCTAACATTGTATATGCGTTCCTTATCCCTGACTCAGCTTGCAAGCTAACCTTTAAGGAGTTCTGCACAAGGACTCCCAAGTCCCTTTGTTCCTCTGATTTCTGCATTTTCTCCTGTTTAGAATATAGCCTATGACTTTATTTCTTCTACTAAAGTGCATGACCATACACTTTCCTCTATCTATTACTTCTTTGTCTGTTTTCCCGATCTGTCCAAGCCCCTCTGCAGACTCCCTGCTTTCTCAACACTACCTGCTCCTCCACACATCTTTGTATCATTTGCAGGCTTGGCCACAAAGCCATCATTTCCATCATCCAATCATTGATATACAACATGAGAAGAAGTGGTGCCAACACCAGCCCCTGCAGAACATCACTAGCCACAGGCAGCCAACAAGAAAAGGCCCACTTTATTCCCACACTGATTGGCCTCCTGCCAATCAGCCAATCTTCCATCAATGCTAACATCTTTCCTGTAATAAAATGAGCTCTTATCTTGCAAGCATCCCGTGTGTGGCACCCTGTCAAAAGTCTTCTGAAAATTCAAGTAAACAACTTCCACTGACTATCCTTTGTCAATCCTGCTTGTTATTTCCTCAAAGAATTCCAAAAGATTTGTCAGGCCCAAATTTCCCTTTAAGGTAACCATGCTGGCTTTGGCCTATTTTATCATGTTCCCTTCAAGTACCCTGAGACTTCATCCTTAACAATGGACCTCAACATCTTTCCAACTACTGAAGTAAAGATAACTAGCCTATAATTTTCTGGTTTTTGCCTCCCTCCCTTCTTAAAGAGTGGAGAGACATTTGCAATTTTCCAGTCCTCCGGAACCATGCCAGAATCTAGTGATTCTTGAAAGATCACTACTAATGCCTCCACAATCTTTTCAACTAATTCTTTCAGAACCCTGGGGTGTCCATCTGGTCCAGGTGACTTACCTAACTTCAGACCTCTCTGCTTCCCAAGAACCACCTCCTTAGTAATAGCAACTACACTCGCGTCTGTCCCCTCTCACTCTCAAAATTCTGACATACTGCTAGTGTCTTCCACAGTGAATTTTACCAGATTTTATTGGATTTGCTTGGATTTTTACTTGTCAACAGTTTTTCATGCTGTCCCTTTGCTTTCCTGCTGTCCCTTCCAGTTTCAGCTCAACACTTTCTATTCTCCCCAGGCTTTCTGCTATATTGACCTTGCGATATCTGACATATGCTTCCATTTTCTGCTTTATTCTGCCTTTTCAGCATCTTGGCATACTGAAGGCTCTTGGGGATTTCATATTCCCAAACTTTCTGTGAGGCTTTTTCCTGGATCATGCCACTTCCCTAAATACTTCCTGCTGCTTCAGTACTGATTTACCTTCTAGTAACTGGTTCCCATCTAATATTATGTATTGGATTGTACTGCAGCCACAAGGACAGCAACTTTTGCGGCATGTACCGGTGATATTAAACCTGATTCTGAAACAGCCTTCAAGGAATGACCCAGCAGTGGTCACCATTCTACCTCAGTAGCCCCCGCCACCACCTATGTAAATCAGTTTCCTTTGGTCCTCATTGTATCACTCATAACCCCCTTCTTCTCTGTATCCATCTCTGTCCACCGTGGTATCCAGGACATCTTCGAGGAGCAAAGTCTCAAAAAGGTGTGTAAATCATTAAGGACCCCCATCACCCAGGTCATACCTTGTTCTCATTGCTACCATCAGGAAGGAGGTACAGAAGCTCGAAGGCACACACTCAATGATTCAGGAAAAGCTTCTTCCCCTCTGCCATCCGATTTCTGAATAGACATTTTCCAGACCTGTAGATTTGATCTTAACACAATTTAGATATTCTGTTCCAATCTTATCTCTGTCCTTTTCCATTACAATGCTAATTCTGACTTAATTGTGATCACTACTGATACTCCATCCACTTATCCAGCTTCAATCCAAAAAAAATTAAATCTGGAACCTGCTTGCTGTATATTGACCAAATAGGATTCTCACGCAGATAATTTAACAATTATCTGTCATCTGTGCCATCAAACTGACTGTATCTTGAATAACAAAAAGGTAACCGAAATTTCCCATTATTCTTCTCTGGTAATTATGCATTTGTCAAAAATGTGCTTACAAGTTTATTAAATGTTACACCTCAGTTCTCATTCATCTCTTTTGGTTTACCCATCCTTCAGGCATTAGCTGCCACGAACTAAAAATAACAACTCCACACCCACCCTCTCTCAGCAGGTGCCACCATCACTTGCATTGTCAGTCTCTCTTGGCATCCAGCCTTGCATAGCATCTCCAACCTCTGTGTTCTGCACTCTTCATCCCAGCCCTTTCTGTGCACTCTGAAATAGGCTTATTTCCTCACTTTCCTTCATCTTGACGGAACTGAAACCCTTGACCTATTTCTCTCTCTACAGATGCTGCCTGACCAGCTGAACAATCTGTTTTTATCATTATGAAGGGTTGCCGGCTGAAAGTGTTTATAGAGTTAGACATCATGGAGAGATATGAGGACAAGGGGGAGGATTTTAAAACAGGGGCAGTGTATCATTGTAGGTCATTGATGGGTGACCTAGCACTAACAGCAGTGTTTGTGCTCTAGCTTAAATTCATGGATGCTAGTGGATGGGGGAGCAGGGTCAGTCAGTGAATCATTTGGAATAGTTGAGTTGAGATTCAATATGTTGCACAAAGTGCTAGGAGAACTCAGCAGGTTGGGCAGCATCTATGGAGTGGAATATACAGTTGATGTTGTGGGGTGATGTCCTTCATCAGGACTGGGCGGAAGGGGAAGAAGACAGAATGTGGAAGTAGGGAGAGGAAGAAGAGTACCATGTGAGACGTAGGTGTGAGAATAGGCGGAAAAGGTAAAGGGCAGAGGAAGAAAGAATCTAATATGAAGACAGTGCACCATGGGAGAAAGGGAAGGAAGAAATTTTCCTAAATCTGCTATTTTCTCCTCCCTTCCCCTTCTCTGCTTTTTCATTCCCCATTCTGGCTCCCCTCTTACCCCTTTGGTTCACCTCACTTGCCCATCACGTTGCCCTGTTGTCCCTCCTCCTCCCTTTTCCTTCCACGGATTTGAGTGGGAATTGTGCAGTGCTTATATGCTGTACAATGTGTCCCTTAAATCTGTCACTGTGGATTGCTCTTGGATGTCATTCCCAGCTTAGGTAGAGGGTGCTGAGCGGCAGGCAAAGTGTGGAAGAAGAACTGAGTTCTTACAGTAGACTGGGTGCTGTAAGCAATGTTCAGAAGTTCAAAGTAAATCTATTATCAACGTGTACATATGTCACCACATACAGCCCTGAGATTCATTTTCTTGTGGACGTTTGCAATTCATACAAAAAAATACGATAGAATCGATGGAAGATTGCACTCAGACAAACAACCAGTGTGCAAAACACAACAAACAGTGCAAGTACAAAAAGAAAGAAAGAAAATAATAATAAATAAATAAGCAATAACTATTGAGAACATGAGAAGAAGAGTCTTTGAAAGTGAGTCCATAGTTTGTGGGAACATTTCAGCAATGGGGTAAGTGAAGTTATCTCCTTTGATTTAAGAGCCTGATGGTTGAGGGGTAATAACTTCTCCTGAACCTGGTGGTGTGAGTCCTGAGGCTCCAGTACCTTCTTCCTAATGCAGCAGTGAGAGGAGAGCATGTCCTGGATGTTGAGGGTCCTTGATGATAGATGCTGCTTTCCTGCAGTAGCAGGATGTGCTCAAGGGTGGAGAGGGCTTTATCCATGATGGACTGGGCCATATCTACTACTTTTTGTAGGTTTTTCCATTCAAGGATATCTGTGCTTCTGGAGAAGGTTGTGATGCAACCAATCAATATACTCTCCACCATACATCTTTAGAAGTTTGTAAAAGTTTCAGGTGTTATGCAGAATCTTCATAAACATCTGAGAAAAAGGTACTGCCTTGTTTCTTCATAACATCAGTTGCGTGTTGGATCCAGGACAGATCCTCTGAAATGATAAAACTGAGGAATATGAAGCTGCTGACCCTCTCCACTTCTGAAGCCTCAGTGAGAACTGGCTCATGGGCCTCCGGTTTCTTCCTCCTGAAATCGATAATCAGCTCCTTGGTCTTGCTGACATTGAGTGAGAGTTTTTTTTTCTGACACCTCCATCCCCTTTCTTGATCTCTCTGTCTCCATCTCTGGAGACAAACTGTCTAACAACATCTTTTTATAAACCTACAGATCCCCATGGCTAACTTGACTATACCTCCTCCCACCCCGTCTCCTGTAAGAATGCCATTCCCTTTTCACAGTTCCTTCGCCTCCGCTGCACCTGCTGCCAGGATGAGACTTCCCTTTCCCGGACATCAGAGTTGCCCTCCTCCTTCAAAGGCGGCGTTTTCCTTTTACCACCATTGATGCTGCCCTAATCCGCATCTCCTCCATTTCCCAGACGTCTAAGCTCACCCCATCTTCCTGCTGCCTTAGCAAGGATAGAGTTCCTCCTGTCCTAACCTACCACCCCATGAGACTGCATCCATCACATCAGTCTCTGTGACTTCTGCCATCTCCAAAGTGATCCTACCACGAACCACATCTTTACATCACCTCTCCCGCCTTTCCACAAGGATCACTCCCTCTGTGATTCCTTTGTCCATTTGTCCCTCCCCACTAATCCCCCTCCCGGCACTTAACCCTGCAAGCAGCCAAAATGCTACACCTGCCCATTCACCTCCTTCCTCACCTCCATTCAGGGCCCCGAACAGTCCTTCCAGGTGAGGTAACACTTCATTTGTGAATCTACTGGGGTTGTTTATTGTGTCCGGTGTTCCCAATGTGGCGTCCTCTACACTGGTGAGACTCGTTGCAATTTGTGGGACTGCTTTGTCGAGCATCTCCGCTCCATCTGCCAAAAGTGAAACTTCCCAGTGGCTAATCATGTTAGTTCCCATTCTGACATGTCCATCCATGATCTCCTGTGGTGCCACGATGAGGGCACTCTCAGGGTGGAGGAGCAACACCTCAAATACCGCCTGGATAACCTCCAACCTGATGGCATGAACATCAATTTCAACTTACGGTTTTAAAAAAAAATCCTCCTGCCTTTCTCTTCTTCTATTCCCCACTCTTGACTCTTACCTCTTCTATCCTGACTATCACCTCCCCCTGGTGCCCCTCCTCCTTCCCTTTCTCCCATGGTCCACTCTCCTCTCCTGTCACATTCCTTCCTCTCCAGTCCTTTACCTTTCCCACCCACCTTTCCCCTCACCTTTTTATTCTGGCTTCCCCCCCCCCCCCGCCCACCTTCTTTCCTTTCCAGTCCGGAAGAAGGGTCCTGGCCCAAAGCGTTGACTGTTTATTAACTTTCATAAATGCTGTCTGACCTCCTCAGTTCCTCCAGCATTTTGTGTCTTTTGCATTGAGTGGGAGGTTCTTGTTGTGGCACCACTCAGCCAGATTTTCAATCTCCCTCCTAAATGCTGATTTGTCACCACCTTTGATTCAGCCACTGACAGTGGTGTCGTCAGCAAGCCTATATGGCATTGGAGCCGTGCTTAGCCTCGCAGTCATAAGTCCAAAGCGAGTAGAGTAGGGGACTAAGCACACAGCCCCATGGTGCACCTGTACCAATGGAGATTGTGGAGGAAATGTTGTTGCCAATCTGAACTGACTTTGGTTTGCATGTGAGGAAATCGAGGATCCAGTTGCACAAGGAGGTACTGAGGACCCTGGTCTTGAAGCCTATCGATTACTTTTGAGGGGATGACAGAGTGGAATGCAGATAGTCAGTGAAGAGCACATTGGTGATGAGTCAAGTGAGACGTGTGAGGAAGAATGCAGGAGACTGTCTGTTAATCCAAAAGCTAAAATGATAAATAATTGAAGCTTCCTTAAATAATTAAGCATTCAGTTGGTGTTGGCTTGAGGCAGTGAATTCCATTGTTTTTCTAACAACTGCCCTCAAATTCATTACTATATTTAGCTAGATTGGTGAGAGTGGTGTTATATAATATGGTGATTGGTGTGTTCATGTTAGCACTGACTGGTGTCTGTGGTGGACCTGAGCTTCCAGCATTCAGCGTCACCAGTCAGGCAGTTTCTGCTGGAGCAGTTCTTGTCCAAACTTCCAGGCTTGCACATCCTATTATTCCTAAGAAAATAATGGCCGGCCCCTCTTCTGTGCCTGAGGGATTTCTAGCTCAACCGAGCAAGACAACTAGGAGTCAACGCATAAGTGTGGGGACGGTTGTCACATAAAAATCAGTCTGGCTTAACGATGACATTTGATGTTGAAGCTGAGCAGGGTGAAAGGTGGCCTAGAGCATAGAAAATCACAACACTGCACAGGTTCTTTGGCCTATTATGTTGTGCCAACCTTTTAACCTACTCCAAAATCAATCTAATCCTTCCCTCCCACATAGTCCTCCATTTTCCTTTCATCCATGTCCCTAATGTATCATCCTCTACCATACGCTCAGCAGGGCATTTCATGCACTTTCCAGTATCTGTATTAAAAAAAAACTGCCTCTGACGTTCCCATAAACTTTCCTCAAATACCTTAAATGACCTCTGGCATTGGCCATTGCTGCCCCAGGAAAAAGACGCTGGCTATCCACTCTGTCTGTGCCTTTTATCATCTTGTACAGCTCTCTCGTCTTGTCTCATCCTTCTTCACTCCGAAGTGAGAAGCCCTAGCTCACTCAGCCTCTCCTCATAAGATGTTTAATCCAGTCAGCATCCTGGTAAACCACCTCTGCACGCTCAGAATGAAGCCTGGTTTAATTTGGATGCCCTCTGTGCTCTTGTCCCTGACAGACATCGTGCGTCGGAAGTCCTGTTCTCAATCACTATCCTTGGCCTTCACCGCTTTTATTCCCTGCTGGTGTGGGCTAGCTTTGCCAATGCACACAATTGACGCTCACCCTTTAGTGTTTTCCACAGTTGTGCTAAATTCCCAGTGAAGCAGAGTTCAGAATGGAGGTCAGATGTTGAGAGTGACGAGGCTGTTCCGAAGCTAAAGTCCAGTGATGAGCCTTGGGTCTAAGCCAGTGCACACAAATGCTGGAGGAACTCAACGGATCTATGGAGAGGAATAATGAGCTGATGTTGAGGGTTAGGGACATTTCGGGATGTTTGTCTCTTTATTCCCCTCCACAGATGCTACCTGACCTGCAGCATTTTCTCCAAAATGCTGTGTGTGTTACTCTGGATTTACAGCATCTGCAGAATCTTTAGTGTTTATGGCTTGTATCTAGGTGTGTTTTCTAATAAGAAAGTTGGTTTCAAACACTGTCAGATTCAGATAGATAGAAAGTGAATGAGAGGTAAGAAGCATGTGTGTGTGAGTGAGTGTGTGTGTGTGTGTGTGTGAGATGGGGGGGTAAAGGGGGGAAAGAAAGATAGATTGACAAAGAGATAAAGTGGCAAAGAGAAACAGCAAAAAAGAGAAGAGTGCACAGGGTGCTAGTGAGACTGGACTTGGAATAATGTGTTTGGTTTTGTTCACCCTGCTACAGGAAAGGTGTTAAACTGGAAAGAGTGCAGAGAAAAATGACAAGGATGTTGCCAGGACCTAAGGGACTGAATTATAGGGAGAATTTTGCTAAGCTCGGGCTTTATTCCTTGGAGGGTAGGAGACTGAGAGGTGATCTTTCAGAGGTGTATAAAATCTGGGGGGCATGCATTGAAGACTTTTAATTAAGGTTGGCGAATTGAGAACTAGAGAGCACAGGTTTAGGGTGAGAGGGCAGAGATTTTAAGCATCGACAGTGACGCCTCTCTTCCGAATACTGAATGCCTTTTATGCTCAGTTTGATGCATGGAAAGAGGTGCTGGCGAGGAAGCCACACTCCCCCCCCCTCCCCCGAGGAGCAGGCATTAGGGCTGACGTGCAGAAGACCCTCACCAAGATCAACCCATATAAAGTTAAGGGTCCTGATAAAATGCCTGGTCGGGTGCTAAGGGAGTGTACAGCCCAGTTAACGGAGGTTCTAACAGACATCATCAACATCTCCCTGGAACAGTCCACTGTCCCCACCGGCCACCATCATCTCAGTGCCCAAGAGGGTAGCCTGCCTCAATGACTACCATCCTGTGGCACTAGCCACAACGATAATGAAGAACTTAGAGTGGCTGGTTACTGATCACAATAAATCCAATCTTCCTTTTGCATTGCAACACACACAGAATGCAGAACCCTGCCGAAGGGTCTCGGCCCAAAACTTCGACTGTACTTTTTTCCATAGATGCTGCCTAGTTCCTCCAGCATTTTGTGTGTGTGTTGCTTTGGATTTCCAGCGTCTGCAGATTCTCTCTTGTTCCTGCTGCACTGGACCCTTTCCAGCTCGCTCATCACGTTTATAAGGCCATGGCTACTGCATTACTCCCTGTCCTGTCCCTCCTGGAAATTGGTGCCTCGTACACCGGGCTGCTGTTCATCAACTTCAGCTCGGCATCTAAGATGATCATCGCGCAGAAGCTGGGGGGGCAAACTGTCCTGGTTGGGTCACAACACCTTTCTCTGTAACTGCATCTTGGATTTCTTGAAGGAAAGTCCATTTTGGCAGAAACATCTCTAGCTCCATCACGCTGAGCACTGAAGCCCCCCCCCCCCATCCCCCATCCGCGTGCTCAGCCCGCTGCTGACACATGACTAGATTGCCAGATCCAGTTCAAAGTGAATCATCTACTCTGCTGATGACACAACAGTGGCTGGCCTCAGCAACAATGAGATGGAGCACAGAGAGGAGGTAGGGCGGCTGGTAGAATGGTGCGAACACAACAACTCGGGTCTCAGCGTGGACGAGACTTCAGGAAGGTGCTGGCTGACCACTCCCCACTGTCCTCCACGGACAGAACATAACAAGTGAACTCACTTGGTCCTTCTACACCACCTCCTGTGTCAAGAAAGAGCAGCACTGTCTCCACTTTCTGAGGAGAATGAGGTAGAAAGCTCCCTCCTCCTCTCAATTCTACCAAATATTATAGGAGCACCATCGAGAGTGTCCTGATCAACACATCACTGTCTGGTATGGGAATTACAAGGTGTCTGACTGCAAGTGCCTACAAAGGATTGTGAGGGCTACTGAAAGGGTCATCAAGTCTCTTTTCCACCCATTGGAGATATTTAACTGGAGCATTTAGTACGCAGGGCCTACAGGACAGTCAGTAATCCTTCCTATCCACCCAACAATCTCACGATCCTCTATCATCGTGCGGGAGGTACCATTAGGACAAGAGCTGTTAGGGTGAGCAACAGCTTCTTCCTCCAGGCTGTACGACTACTGAACTCATCACGTATGAAGTGCCAGTAGTGTTATACTGTTCACTTTTTAACTTGTGTCATCATTACACTTTATTATTTGTTAGTTTATTTGTGGCAATATAACTTTGTGTCCTGTGTGTTATATACTAGATTGTGCATCTTAGTCCAGAGGAACGTTGTTTTGTTTGGCAGTATACATGACAATTAATTGAACTTTAACTCGAATTTGGATGGCAAGTTTCATTTACACAGAGAGTGGTGGTTATGTGGAATGCCAGAGGAAGTGGTTGAGGTATATATGTTAACAACCTTACAAAGCCAGCTGGGCAGGTGCATGTACCGGAAAGATCTAGAAAGTTATGGACCAACTGCTGGCAAATGGGACTAGACTGGACAGAATATTTGGCCAGCATGAAATGGTAGGGCTTGACAGCCTCTCTGACTTCGTGAGAGAAAAGAGTGACAATGAGAGTGAGAGGAGAGAAAACAAGAGGCAGCAGGGGGAAACAAGGGGCATGCTGGGAAGGTGGAGGAGAAGGTGGGGGATGGAGAGAGAAGATGGGGAATAAGAATATGATGTAGCAATTGGACCAGACACACAGCCTTTCAGTTCCTCTTTACCAATCAGAAAGGCCACAGCTGACCCAACACTAGCCTAACCCCACTCTCCTTCCCAATTCTCATTATCACGTCATCCAGCTCCGAATATCTTTAATGACAAAACTGCCTGGAATAAAGAATTTCAAAATTCAAAATTCAACGGAAGAAGAGATTCCTTCTCACCTCAATTGTAAATAGCCAACTTCAGGTCCATGAGACTGTGTTGGCCATTCCCAGACCCTGCTAAGAGGGGGAACATCTACCCTATCAATTCTCCTCCAACAAGATCTCCAATCATACTTATTTGTAGAGAGGATAGACCCATTCTCCTCATCACAATGAAACTTCTGTGTGATGTCTCACAGGCAGACCACTCCCTAAGTCTGGAGACCCAGCTGTATGTGTTACCACTGTCTCTATCTCCCCTTTACAATGAATCCTAGCATTCTGTTGGCCTTTGCAACTACCAGCTGTACCTTTGTGTGACACTTCTGGGTCACACACACACACACACACACACACACACACACACAGACACAGACACCCCCCCCCCCCCCCACCAAGATCTCCCTGCGTACCAACGGTTGGGAGAGATGAAAGCTCAGAGGAAGCCGGTCATGTTGTTGTGGGGGGGGGGGGGTGTGGAATTAGCAGAACCCACTGCAGTGAGCTACACAGGAGAAGTACTGTGCTGTGTGTTTGAAAGTGTACCTAATACCCTTTGTTTTCCCTCTGGCAGGTGAAATAGACAGGTGTACGCCAATCAAGTATCACTACTCCTCAGCAATCCTTCCGAAAAACCTTTCATACAACATCACAAAAACCATCCGGCAAGACGAGTGGCACTCCCTGCGTAAGTCTCTAACTCTTGTGCTTATCTTGTTCCCACAGACTGAGATTTGTCTGTATTTGATGGGATTTCTGTGGCTTGTTTGGAGAAGATTCAAAACTGTTTAAAGTTATTTACTGTGCATAAGTGTAAAGGAGAACAGAACAATTCCTACTCCAGATCTGATGTAGCACAAATAAAAGATAAAGAACATATTATTAATAAACATTAAATAAATACATAAGATAAATTCTATACATAGATTGATTGTATGTCCATAGGGTGACTGATGGGAAATAATAAAATAGTGATGGAGTTAGTAGGTGGAGGTGTTACTGCTTGGGGAAAGTAACTGTTTTGGGTTTGGTGATCCTGGCATGGATGCTACGCAGCCTCCTCCCTGATGGGAGTGAGACAAACAGTCCATGAGCAAGGTGTGTGGGATCCTTCATGATGTTACTGGCCCTTTTCTGTATATGTGTCCTCGATGGCAGGTAGGCTGGGGCCGGTGATACGCTGGGCAGGTTTGATTACCTGTTGTGGAGATAGGGCCTTCTTTGCAGGCAGTCTCTCTGGATCGAGGGTGACTCTGGTTCTGTGAGTCCTGAGCTGCAGACCCTTCCACAGATGGGGCAGGTGGTGTCCGGTGAGGGAGGGGTGTGAGGTGGCATTGCTCACACAGAACCTTTGTGTGCTCCTGATAGCTGATCCTCAGTACGATCCAGAATGTTTCTTCTCCGCTTTCAGTAATCATGGGGCACGGATTCCCAGGAGGCAGCAGGAGCATTGTATTTTCTCAAGAGGATTTTGAGCATATCTTTGAGTCTTTTCCTCCCTCTGCCTGGTAATCTCCTCCCCTAAGAGAGGTCAGAATGTGGAACTTTTTCAGAAGTCTGGTGTTGGACATGATCTACCCAGCTGTATGTAACTGTTGGCCTCAATACTGGGGACATAGCCTTGGAAAGGATACCGATGTTGGTTCGCTTACCCTGCCAATACATTCAGAGAACTGAAACAATTTGAGGCACCTTTCTTTCTCTTTGAGGTCCCTGCTTTATGTAGGTCATGACTCCAAGGAATGCAGGAGGACACAGATCACTGCTACTCTGTAGAGTGAGTGTTTTGTATTGGATTTAAGATCTTTCATGTCCTATTCCTCAGATGTCTGAAGTCACTGGAGAATTTCATCACCAATATCTGCCGCAGCCAGGAAGTCAAAGTAATTTCATTATCAAAATAATAAACAATAATAAAACCATACACAAACAAATACTAACAACCAGTGTACAAAAGACAAACTGGACAAATAAAACAAATCTCAGATGGCCCAGGTATATCCCACATCTCAGGTGGCTCCTGAAATGTGGGAGATGGCCCACACGTTTTAGAGTCTTAATTATCATGAGGGGGGAGGGGTGGGGGAGTGTGATGTATAACCGGGACAGTCTGAAGGAGGACCTTGGTCTTGTGGATGTTGAGTGTAAGGCCAGTCTTCATGAGTGCTTCAGTGAATGAGTGAATGGTGTCTTGGAACTCAGCATCTGAGCATGCACAGAGGCAGGTGCCATCTGCATTCTGTAGGGGCGACCTTGGTTGTCGAGGAGTGACCGCAGTCGAGCCATTTTCTATTAGTCCTGCAGTTGTGCTTTATCCCCGTAGGAAGCTTGTTAGAGATGGAGTGCAATGTTGTGGTGAAAAAGATTGAGAAAAGCTTTGGGGCAATGACATACCACTGACCTTTACCGTGATTGGCTCTGTTGTGGGCCCACTGATAAGATGCCTTGTCATCTATAGGCTTTGCAAATAACCTGGACAAAATTTGATCCTGAACTACACAAGGAGCTGTGAGGACTGATGAGGAAAATCTTGTTTTAAGGATTTCTAAAGTCAAAATCAGGCTGCCTTTGGGAGAGTGATGAAAACTGACAATTACAGAAGAGCAGAAATTTAGAAGTAGGGCTGCAGGAGGTTTCAGAGGTGGGAGAGTGAGTCTGAGGATTCAGAGCTGAAGTGTTGTTAGTAAAACAGCCAGCTTGGGTCACCAAACGTCGGACTTGAGCGCCTGAATTATGGAAAAGGTAGAATAAGTTATGACTTTACTCTCTGAGGTGCAGGAGAATGAGGGGAGATCTTAGAGAGATGTATAAAATTATGAGGGGTATGGGGATTTCAATAGGGATGGCATTGTAGTGTAGTGGTTAGCATAGTGCTAGTACGGTGCCAGTGACCTCATTCCTGCTGCTGTCTGTAAGGAATTAGTACGTTCTCCCCATGACTGCGTGGGTTTCCTCCGAGTGCTTAGGTTTCCTCCCACTTCCCAAAGATGTACCAGTTGGTAGGTTAATTAGTGTCATGGTTGTAATTGTGTGGACTGGGGTCATTGGGCCAAAAGGGCCTGTTACCACACGGGCTCATTCGGCCAAAAGGGCCTGTTACCACACGGGCTCATTCGGCCAAAAGGGCCTGTAACCATGTGGGCTCATTGGGCCAGATGGGCCTGTACCACACAGGCTCATTAGGCCAAAAGGGCCTGTAATCATGTGGGCTCATTGGGCCAGATGGGCCTGTACCACACAGGCTCATTAGGCCAAAAGGGCCTGTAACCATGTGGGCTCATTGGGCCAGATGGGCCTGTACCACACGGGCTCATTGGGCCAAAAAGGCCTGTAACCACATGGGCTCACTGGGCTGGAAAGGCCTGTTACCATGCTGTATCTCCAAATTAATTAAAATGGTTGAGGTGAATGCATTCAGTCCTTTTGCCCTGAGGCTGGGTGACACTAGAACTAAAGGTCATAGGTTTAGGGTGAAAGATGAAATATTTACGGAGAAACTGAGGAGGATCTTCTTCACTCAAGTGTGGAATGAGCTGCTAGTACAAGTGGTGGGTGCATGTTCAATTGTAACATTTAAGCGAAGTTTGGATAGGTAAATGGATGAGGAGATAGTGAGGGCTGTGTTTTCGGTGCAGGTAGATGGGACTGGATAGAAAACCAGGCTAGATGAGCTGAAGAGCCTGTTTGTGCTGGAGTGCACTATGACTCCATGAAGGTGTGAGATAAATGAGACAAGGAACAATGACTCAGATAGACGAGCCCTGCCTGATAATACCAGACATCCTGGTTCAATCCTGACCTCAGGTTCTCTCTGTATGGATTCTGCAAGTTCACGTGGCTGTCTGGGCTTCTTGCACGTGCTCCGGTTTCCTCCCAACTCCCAAATACTTGCAGGTTAGTAGGTTGATTGGCTGCTGTAAATTGGCCCTAGCGTGTGGGTGAATAGTAGACTCACAGGGTTGATTGGAAAGTGGCGTGAATAAAATAAAATTAATGTAACGTTAGCGTAGCGGTTGGATGATGGTTAGAATGGATTCAGTGGCTGAATGGCCTGTTTCTAGGTTGTATCTCTATGACTCTAGCTTGGTCAGGAAAGCATCAAGGGTAGAATTCATGGACAACATGAGCAAAGGAGATGGGCTGGACCAGTTTATTAACGTTGGCTCAGATGGGGTTGAATTGTTTAGAACAGAGGATGTTGAGAGAGGACAAGAGAAGGAAAGTGGTGCAGAGGGTGAGAGCTGAGTGATGGAATGCAGGCAGAGAGGAGTAAGGCAAAGGGAACCAGTGAGACAGGGGAAAGGAATTGTAATCACTATGTGGGATTGGGTTGTAGAATTGTTTTATTCTCTTGTAGCTTAACTTTCTGATGCTTGCTTGTATTTTTATATGATCACCTATATGCATGTCATTGTTCAGTGAATTTTCCAGTAATTATGGTACAGTTCCCTTTGCATTTTTTTGGGAAACTTCTTAGTTTCAATGGCGATTACACATTACTTGAATCTGACTATTTTATTGGTTACCTGGCTTGTTGGCAATGAAATTCCTGGTATCTCTAGCCTCGTAACCATGACTACATTTAGTCCTCTCTTTTATGTTTCTTTTGTCACTTCTTCTCCTCCTCCTTCTTTGCTCTAGTAACACTTAATAAAAAGGCTTTAAGCAGAAAGTCTTATGCCTCATTCTTGACTTCTGAAGAACCTTTGGATTGCAAAAGCATTTGGTTCCAGCAACTATAACAACTATCGAAGAATGTAGATTGGGGGAGAGAAATTGTGAAGTGAGGGATATTAGTGTTGGAGTGAGAATTCCCTGGCCATCCAAAGGCATCCTTCAGTCGTCCACCTGTGTCCATTCTGGGTTATCCCGTGTCAGGCCGAGATTCACCTACACTGTGAGGACCAGTCCTCTGTCCTTTCTCAGTCCTCTCCCCCACCTCTATCAGAATCAGGTTTATCATCACTGGCATGTGACGTGAAATTTGTTAACTTAGTAGCAGCAGTTCAATACAATACATAATATAGAAGTAAAAAAGAAGGAAAAATAAATAAATAAATAAATAAATTGCTGTATATGTATATTGAATAGATTAAAAATCAAGAAAAAACAGAAATTAAAAAAAGGTAATATCCAAGGGTTCAATGTCCATGTTAGAGTCAGATGGCAGAGGAAAAGAAGCTGTTCCTGAATCGCTGAGTGTGTGCTTTCAGGCTTCTGTACCTCCTACCTGATGGTAACAGTGAGAAAAAGGGCATGCCCTGGGTGCTGGAGGTCCTTAATAATGAACACTGCCTTTCTGAGACACCACTCCTTGAAGATGTCCTGGGTACTTTGTAAGCTAGTATCCAAGATGGAGCTGACTATATTTACAACCCTCTGCAGCTTCTTTCGGTCCTGTGCAGTAGCCTCCCGCCTCCAATACCAGTCAGTGATGCAGCCTGTCAGAATGTTCTCCATGGTACATCTGTAGAAGTTCTTGAGTGTATTTATTGACATACCAGATCTCTTCAAACTGCTAATAAAGTATAGCCACTGTCTTGCCTTCTTTATAACTGCATCAATATGTTGGGACCAGGTTAGATACTCAGAGATGTTGACACCCAGGAACTTGAAGCTACTCACTCTCTCCACTTCTGATCCCTCTATGAGGATTGATATGTGCTCCTTCATCTTACCCTTCTGGAAGTCCTGACTAATCGTACTTATCAATCTCCACTGTAAATATACCCAATGACTTGGCCTCCATAAGCATTTCTGGCAACAAATTCCACAGATTCACCACCTTCTGGTTAAAGAAATTCCTTCTCATCTCGTTCTAAAGGGAGGTCCCTCTATTCTGAGGTTGTGCCCTCTGGTCCTAGACACTCCCAGTGTTCTAAACATCCTTTGCACCTCCACTCTGTCTAGGCCATTCACAATTAGGTAGGCTTCAATGAGACTGCACCCCCCCCCCCCACCCCCCGCTCATTCTTTAAACTGCAGCCAGCATTCAAAAGAAGCCAAGAGGATAGACGTAGACAAGGTGGTGTATGTTGTGTGTATGGACTTTAGCAAGGCCTTTGACAATGTTCCACATGGTCTGGAAGCTTAGGCTGCATGTGATCCAGGGAGAGCTAACTAGCTGGATGCATGATTGATGGTAGGAAGCAGAGGGCGATAACAGAGGGTTGTTTTTCAGATTAGAGGCCAATGATGAGCAGTGTGCCTTGGGTTGCTGCTAGGCCAGTTGTTGTTTGTCATTTATATTAAAGATTTGAGTGGGAATGTACAAGGCATTGCTACATGACACTGAAATAAGTGGTAAGCACAGGTATTCTATAGATGTTGGAAGTCCAAAGTAACATGCACACAATACTGGAGGAACTTATCAGGTCAGGAGGCAGCTCTGGAGAGGAATAACCAGTCAATGTTTTGGGCCACAACCCTTCATCAGGACTGAAATAAGTAGTGATATAGACATGAAGAAGGTTATCAAAGATTACAGGGATAATTTGATCAACTGGCTAAGTGGGCTGAAAAATGGCCACTGGCCTTCAATTCAGCTAAGTACAAAGTGTTGCATGTTGGGAAATCAAAGCAGGAATTTAACAGCAAATGGTGGGGCCCAGGGAAGTGTTGGTGGACAGAGAGACCTAGGTGTAATTAAGTTGAAATTAAAGATGTAATTAAGTTGAAATGAGTGGAAGGAAAATTTGATGAGAATGTTGCCGGGACTCGACAGGCTAGGATGTTATTCCTTGAAGGATTGAGGACTGAGGAGTGACTTTATAAGGCTGTATATAATTGTGAGAGACATAAATAAAGTGAATACATGCGCAGTCTTTTTCCCAGAAGATCAAAACCTACAGGGCATGGGTTTAAATTGGAAGGAGAAAGATTTAAAAGGAACCTGAGGGACAATGCTGCCAGAGAAGGCAGGGATAGTAAGAACATTTAAAAGACATTTGGACAGCTCTGTTGATGGGAGTAAGAGGGATATGGGCAAAGTGCATGCAAATAGGACTACTTTAGATGAGTATCTTGCTCAGCATGGATGAGATGGGCAGGAAGTCCTAGGACTGTATGACAATCACACTGTGTCTCTGTAACCAGTCAGTCAGAATTGTTTCAGAAGGTCACTTTTAGTAGATGTTTTTCTTTAATTCCGTGCCTCCCAGTGATATCATTGATTGAATTTTTTTTAAATTTGGTAACCTGACCGTGATCCTAAGCAATTCGAGCCAGCAGAAACCAAACCGACCTGGGCTCCTGAATTTCACCCAGCGTTAGAGCTTAAGGGCCCACCCTTTGAGTTCTGTCAAAGAGATCCTGAACTGAATTTCACGCAACAGTGACGCAGCGGGTAAAGCTGCTGCCTCGAGGCGCCAGAGGCCCGGGTTCAATCCTGACCTCCGGTGCTGTCTGTGTGGAGTCTGCAGGCTCTGCATGGATTTCCTGCTGCTGCTCTGAATTTCTTCCCCCCCCCCCCCACCCCCACATCCCAAAGATATACATGTTGGTGGGTTAATTGGCCACTGCAAAACATCCCGAGTGTGTGGAATAGACTCTTGGAGGAGTTGATAGGAATGTGGGGAGAGTGAGAGATGAGTCTAAATGGGTGTTTAATGGCTGACACAGACTTGGTGGGCTGAAGGGCCTATTTATGTGTGTAATGCTACTAAGAATTTTAAAGAAATCTGCTAGGATTTCACACTCCTGCTGACTAGCTGCAGAAGTAGAGTCAAGAGGCTCTAGATTTAAGAAATACTTTACCATTAATTCCTGCATTTTCACCTCTGATGCAATCAGATCCAGTGGGAGTCTGATTGTCAGGATCTTGGAATAGCAAGCATAGAGGCTACAGCTGTCAGAAATCTTTCCCAGGAAAAATGGTTCTTAGACACCTTTAGGTCGTTGCCAAGGAGACCAGGCAAGTGGGCAAAACACACTGGCATGAAGCAGTGCACTGGGGACGGGGAGGGGTGTGCCACTGTAACTCATCAGCCTCACAGCCCCAGCAACCTGGTTCAATTCTGATCTCAGGCAGTGCCCATGAGGAGACTGCATGCTCTCCCTGTGACTGTGTGCATGCTCTAATTTCCCCATCCTGAAATTATGAAGTTTAGCTTGTTAAATGGCCTTTTAAGTTGCCCTTAGCACGTAGGTGGGAGGCAGAACACTGGGAGGGAAATTTTAAAAGTGGGAATAAGGAAGGATAAATACAAATGAGTGGTTGATGGTGAGTGCAAGCTTGATGGGTTGAAAGGCCTGTTTCCATTTTGTGTCTCTCTGTGTCTGTGAGTAGCAAGGGCAACTAATCTTAATGTGTGACCATTGTAACACGAGTTGTTGTGTGTGTGGCTCAGTGTCCCCTTTTGTGTTGATGAGAGTGGCAGTATATCTCTTCCTCCGACCTGCTCCTTGAAGATGCATGAACAAGATGGGAAAAACTCTCTTTAAACACTTGTTATTGCTTGCTTGGTAGCACTTCTGGTTAGCAGGCAAGGAGTCTAAGACAAGGTTTATTGCAAGAGGATTTGAATTACAGAATAAGTACATCCAGTTGCCAATTTATGGGTATGCCTGTACACCTGCTCATTCATGCAAATATCTAATCAGCCAATCATCTGGCAGCAACTCAATGTATGCATGCAGACATGGTCAAGGGGTTCAGTTGTTGTTCAGACCAAATATCAGAATGGGGATGAAAGGTGATCTAGGTTACTTTGACCATGGAATGATTGTTGGTGCCAGATGGGGTGGTTTGAGTATCTCAGAGTTTACTGATCTCCTGGGATTTTCATGTATAACATTCCCTAGAGCTTACATTGAACTGTGTGGAAAACAAAAGAAAACATCCAGTTCTGCAGTGAAAATGCCTGGTTAATGAGAAAGGTCAGAGGAGAATGGCCAGACTAATTCACACTGACAGGATGGTGACAGTGACTCAAATAACCACACATTAGCATTTTGGTCACCGAATTACAGGGGGGATATTAATAAGGTTGAAAGAGTGCAGAGAAGGTTTACATGGATGTTGCCGGGACTTGAGAAACTGAGTTACAGAGAAAGGTTGAATAGGTTAGGACTTTATTCCCTGGAGCGTAGAAGAATGAGGGGAGATTTGAAAGAGGTATATAAAATTATGTTGGGTATAGATACAGTGAATGCAAGCAGGCTTTTTCCACTGAGGCCAGGGGAGAAAAAAAAAACCGAGGACATGGGTTAAGGGTGAAGGGGGAAAAGTTTAAAGGGAACATTAGGAGGGGCTTCTTCACGCCGAGAGTGGTGGGAGTGTGGAATGAGCTGCCCGATGAAGTGGTAAATGCGGGCTCACTTGTAACATTTAAGAAAAACTTGGACAGGTACATGGATGAGAGGGGTATAGAGGGATATGGTCCAGGTGCAGGTCAGTGGGACTAGGCAGAAAAATGGTTCAGCACAGCCAAGAAGGGCCAAAAGGCCTGTTTCAGTGCTGTAATGTTGTATGGTTCTATTACAACAGTGGTGTGCAGAAGAGCATCTCTGAATGCACAACATGGTGAACCATGAAGTGGATGGACTACATACACTCAGTGGCCATTTCATTAGGTACAAGAAAGTGGAGAGGAAGAAAGGGTAAAGAGGTTACCAGAAGGGAGACTCTGTCAAAGAGCAAGGTCTTGTTAAAGAGCGTTCAGAGCTAGAATCAGGTTTATTATTGTTGACATATGTTGTGAAATTTGTTGTTTTGTGGCAGCTGTACAGGGCAAGACATAAAAAAATACTGTAAAGTTACAATAACAAATAAATAAATACCTCAATAAAGGAGGTAGTGTTCATGGGTTCATGGACTGTTTAGAAATCTGATGGGTCTTTAGGCTCCAGATCTCCTCTCTGTTGGTAATAATGAGAAGAGGGCATGTCCTGGGGCATGAATGTGATTAGTTTTGAGAGTCTCAAGGCCATACATCAGTATGATTGCAGTAAAATATGGTCACACAAAAAAAAATTCTCCAAGTCCCCGAGTCCATGAACGTTGCAGCAGTCTGCAGTCAAACATAATATAGCTTGTCTTCTGGCAAACAAACACTAGAGGGCAGCACCAACCTCATCACGACACCACGGCCAGAGATCTAGTCCTCGCTACGACTGAGGCCACACACCACCCCCACTGTCCGCAGAGCACAATGCACTCGTAACATAGGCAAGGCAGCAGTAAAACACAGTCACACAAAAAATAACGCAGTCCAAGTCTCTGAGTCCATGAATGACACAGCAGTCTGCAACCAAACACAACGCTGCTTGTCCACCACCTCTCCCCTGAGGCACGAGCTGGGTTTCTCTTGTCTCGGGTGCTATCTGACCGGCTGAGTACTTCCAGTGTTTATTATCTTTTGCTTATTGCCTCTTTTCCCATGCACATAATTCCGCATTCCCATTCCGTCAGGTTTCTGTAAGGGTCTCCTCAGCCTCCTTCCTTCCAGAGGGTCCTTTTCCAGCCCTGTGCAGGCTCTTCCTCAACCTCTACCCTGTTGGCTGAAGATCAATCAGGAGAGGGGACCCTCGTTAACTCGCCCCTCTTAACTGGTGTGTGTGTGTGTGTGTGTGTGTGTGTGTGTGTGTGTGTGTGTGTGTGTGTGTGTGTGTGTGTGTGTGTGTGTGTGTGTGTGTGTGTGTGTGTGTGTGTGTGTGTGTGTGTGTGTGTGGCCCCTTGGGAACAGACACCACCCAAAAATCACCTCACAGGACTGGATGCAAACAACGAGAAGGGATTCAGTGGGAAGGGCGCCTTCTATCAACTTAAAATCATGAATTGCCTTATTGACAGACCGAGCTGCAGAATCAGCTCTATATTGAAAACTGCTTTAAATCTGAATGGCACCCAGCTGCTCTAATATGATAATTCTGCCTTTGAAGAAATCAAGCCTTCTAACAGAGCATCTGCTTAATGCGGCCCAAGTAAAATATCCTCTGTCAGCTGGCATTGATAACCTTGTGTACTTGCCTTCTGCGATCACCGGTTATCTTGCAGCTGCTTCCTGGATTGCTAGTATTACTGATGTTGGGGACGGAAAGCTAATCTCTGTTCACGTAGAAGAACAGTGATGGTTTTCCTTCAGATAGAGGTTAGTGGAAGGTTTAATGGAGGTGTTTGAATTTAGGAAGGGCTCCTTTGAGTCCAGAGCACATGGGAGGGAACTTGTGTGGTCACGGGGAACGTACAAACTCTTGAGAGGCAGAAGCGGGAATTGAAGCTGGGTTGTTGGCACTATAATAGCATTACGCTAACTGCTACGCTACTGTGCTCTCCCCGCCCAAATGGCAGGGTGCATTTGCTTGGTGGGGACAGAGAAGACTGTGTTTAATTGGGAACCCCGCCTCTGACAATGCAGCACTCCCTCAACATCATGGCAGCATCAGTTGCGATATTTGGGTAACTTCTCTGTAATGGGTCTTGAACCCACTACCTTCTCGCGAGGGCAAGCACGCTTGCAACTGTGTCTGCCGCTGTGACTGTTCACTTGCTACTGTTTGTTGGGCTCCTTCAACCATTCAATTCGTGAACCAACTCAAATGAATCTCTGCTCATGCGGAGGAACAGCAATGGTTAGTGGGGAGGTTTAATGAAAGTGTTCAAATTCAGGAAGAGTCCTGGTGGAGCAATTAACAATAGGTGAGTAACCCACAGGACTTGTGTTTAATGCAGTCGGCAGAGGTCCTGAGGGACGGTGAGGACCTTGTACCAAATGATGGAGTATTATTTAGGCTGACTGTTCTGTAGATTTTGAAAGGGGGAAGATTGATACTTCAAAGGGAGAAACAGTGGGGAAAGTGTAGAGAGTGGGATGAATTGGCAGTACTTTAAACCAGCTGGAACAAGCCCAGTAAACAGAGGAGCTTCCTTCTGTTCCCCAAGATCCTGTGGTGTTAATCCAGCATCCCCAAAGGCAAGGCTCTCCTTTGTGAAGTGCGACAGCATTGGTCGCATCGCCGCCTGGTATGGAAGCTTTGATGCATGGAATCAAAAGAGGCTGCAGAGGATTATAGGTTCAGCCAGCTCCATCACATACACAAGCCTCCCCTCCATTAAGGACACCTTCAAAAGGTGGTGCCTCAAAAACACAGCGTACATAACTAGGGAGCCTCACCGTCTGGGACATGTCCTCTTCTCGTTACTGCCATCAGGGAGGAGGTACAGGAGCCCGAGGATGCACAGTCAACACTTTAGGAACAGATTCTTCTCCACCATCAGATTTCTAAATAGTCCATGAACACTGCCTCACTAATCCTCTTTCACATGATTTATCTTGTGTAACTTACAGTAATTTTTACATCTTGCACTGTACTGCTGCCTCAGAAGAACAAATATCACGACACATGTCAATGATCATAAACCTGATTCTGATACATAGCATCTTTCAAGTAGTCCCAAAGTATGGTACATTTATTTTAGTCATTGTCATGAGGTAGGAAACATGTTTTGTTCAAAGACAAATCACTGTGTTAATGTCCAGATAATCTGCTCTGGAAATGTAATTGACTGATTTTTAATGGCCAGGATGGTTCTTGAAATAATATCTTGGGATCCTCAGAACTGTCTGAGATGTTTATTTTTTATTTGGAAGCACAGCATGGTAAGAGACCCTTTTGACCCAATGAGGCATTGTGAACAATTAACCTACCAACCCTTTGGAATATAGGAAGTTTCAGGAGAACCCAGAGAAAACCTATGCGATCAAACTCCATACGGACAGTGGCAGAATTGAATCTGGGTCCCTGGTATTACACTAACAGCTACACTACCGTGCTTCCCGCCAAAGGCAGGGTATGAATGTGCGGTGGAGGGAGAGAAGGCTGTGTTTACTCGGGAACTCAGTCTCTGGCAATGGAGCTCTCCCACAACATCACAACAGCATCCATCAAGACTTTTGGGCAACTTCTCTGGAATGGCTTATAACCCACTAACTTCTCACAGGGCCAAGCACGTTTGCTACTGTGTCAGCCCCGTTCACTCACTCTTTGCATACTCATTGTCTCCCATGGGCTGGATCAGACTGAGGCTGGAGAAGGAGCTAAATCAGTGTTTTAAAATTAATTTAATAAATTAGGGACTATAGTAATCTGCTTAAATTATCTAACTGAAATGCATGTAAAATTTAATTTATACAACAAATTATTATGGATCATTCAATTCATGAATTAACCCGAACAGACGTAAACAATACAATTTAACAACACTGTGACCACTGTTCACTAAAATCAATTTCGTTTTGTTCTAATTGTGCTCTTCTAAAAATTGTGTATAATTTGTGATTAATACATATATACTTTTTGTCAATGCTACTTATCTGATGCTATGTGCCTGTGATGTTGCTGTAAGTAAGTTTTTTATTGAACCTGTGCACACATGTATTTGTGCAGATGACAATAAATTGAACTTGACTTGGTTCCCAGGTGGGGTCAGTCAGCCTTGTCGTTTCTACCTGTGGGAATCTACTGCAGGAGGTGGGGTGGGAGTATGTGGGGAAAGTGAGTAATTTCTGTCTTCCCGACAGCATCAGGTAACAGGCTCAGGCACATGTTGTGAAATTTATTGTTTTGCAGCAGCAGTACAGTGCAATACATAAAATTTGCTATAAATTACTATATATATAATGTATAAATGTGTGTGTGTGTGTGTGTGTGCATTTATATATAAAACAAATCGTATTGTTTACATTTGTTCAGGTTATATAGTATGTGTGTGTGTATATATATATGTATATATACATATATATATATGTGTGTGTGTATATACATATGTATATATATATATGTGTGTGTGTGTGTGTGTGTATATATATGTGTGTGTGTGTATATATATAATCACCGGCATGTAACATGAAATCTGTTAACTTAGCAGCAGCAGTTCAATACAATACATAATATAGAAGGAAAAAAGCAAAATAAAATAATAATAATAAATAAATAAATCAATTACAATACATGTATATTGAATAGATTAAAAATCATGCAAAAAACAGAAATAATATATACAAACGTATTAGAAAAGTGAGGTAGTATCCAAGGGTTCAATGTCCATTTAGGAATCGGATAGTAGAGGGGAAGAAGCTGTTCCTGAATCACTGAGTGTGTGCCTTCAGGCTTCTGTATCTCCTACCTGATGGTAACAGTGAAGAAAGGGCATGCCCTGGGTGCTGGAGGTCCTTAATAATGGACGCTGCCTTTCTGAGACAACGCTCCCTGAAGATGTCCTAGGTACTTTGTAGGCTAGTACCCAAGATGGAGCTGACTAGATTTACAATCCTCTGCAGCTTCTTTGTGAGTGTGTGTATGTGTGTGTGTGCGTATGAGTGTATATGTGTATATGTACCTGTGTGTGTAGGGAGGGCAAAAAGGGAGCTAGAATAGTGAGGCAGTGTTCATGGTTTCATTGTTAATTCAGAAATCTGATAGAGGAGGGAAGAAGCTGTTCCTAAAATGTTGAAGGTGCGTCTGCAGGCACCTCCTCTCTGATGGAAGTAGTAATAAGAGAGCATGTTCTGGGTGGTCAGAGTCCTTCATGTTGGATGGTGGAGAGCTCGTGCCCGTGATGGAGTTGGCTGAGATTACAACCCTCTGCAGCTTTGTTCAGATCCTCTGCAGTGGTTGCCCATACCAGATGGTGATGCAACTAGTCAGAATGCTCTCCACATTTCTACATCTATAGAATTTGTTAGTCTTTGGTGGCATACCACATTTCCTCAAACTCTGAGTGAAATATAGCCACAGGTGTGCTTTCTTTCTAACTGCATCAACAGATTAGGCGCAGGATAGGTCAGTAGAGATGTTGACACCCAGGAGCTTCAAACTGCTCACCTTTTCCATTGCTGATCCCATGATAGGGATTCTGATTCCTATCTCATCTCTGCTTGGGGGCTTGGTAGACCAGCTTGTGGTGGCCCTCCTCATAGAGGCTCAAAGATAATCAGTCCCAGTTGCTGTTTGCCTCCTCTCCCTGAGACATTGCATGGAGATGGTCACGGGGAGATGGGTGCAAGGAGACTGTCACATGGTGGTCACCGTTACACAGAGACAGTGCATGGAGATGGTTGCAGGGAGGTAGTCATAGGGATGTGGTGGCAGAGCTGCAGTCGCAGGGAAATCTGATGATGGAGGGAAAGAGGCTGTTTCTGAATCACTGAGTGTGTGCCTTCAGGTTCCTGTACCTCTGCCCTGATGAGAACAATGAACAATAACAGAGGGCGTGTCCTGGATGCTGAGGGTCATTATGGATGGATGCCACCTTTTTTCTTGAGGCATCGCCTTTTGAAGACAGTGCAAAACATTAGAAAATTATTATAATTTGCAATATAAAAAATGAAATAAGTGGTGTAGAAGAGTGATGAGGTGATGGTCATGGGTTCATGGACCATTCAGAATCAGATGACGAGCTTCTTGATTGTTGATGGAGCTGTACTCTCCCAGGCAGATGGAAGGGTGTTCCTCCATACTCCTTTTGACATGTAGATGGTGGTAGACCTTAACGTTGGAATTGCTATTGGTCTATTATTGTCACACATACCAAGACATAGTGAAAAGCTTGTCTTACTTACTCTTCATAGAGATCAAATCTCTGCACAGTACATAGAGCTAGAATAAGGTAAAACAATAACAGTGCAGAATAAAGTGTACGAAGGGTGATTGATAAGTTTGTGGCCTAAGGAAGAAGGAGTCAATTTTAGAAAACCCAGCACATTTATTTTTCAACATAGTCCCCTCCTACATTGACACACTTAGTCCAGCAGTCGTGGAGCATACAGATCTTGGACCTCCAGAAAGTGTCCACAGCATGGGTGATTGATAAGTTTGTGGCCCAAGGTAGAAGGAGATGAGATATACAGCTCTTGTTACATGCACGTGCAGTTCAACTCTTTGAGTGAAAATGCAGAAAGTTTGGTTAATAACTCATCTCCTTCTACCTTGGGCCACAAACCTATCAATCACCCAATGCTGTCGACCACTTCTGGTGGTCCAAGATGCTGACTTCTACAAAGAAGGGATCCGTATGCTCCTCAACTGCCGAACTAAGTGTGTACATGTAGGAAAAATAAATGTGCTAGGTTTTCTAAAATTGACTGTGTCTACCTTAGGACACAAACTTATCAATCATCCCTCATAAAAGCCACCAAAAAAGTGCAGTGCAGCTAAACTATAAAGTGCAAGATCACAGTGACATAGATTATGAGGCCAAGTCTCCATCTTAATGTATGAGAGGTCTGTTCAAGAGTCTGATAACAGTGGGATAGAAACTCTTGAGTCTGGTGGTACATGCTTTCAAGCTTTTGTATCTTCTGTTCGATGCTAGAGGGGTGAAGAGAGAATGTCTGGAGTTCGTAGGATCCTTGGTTATGTTGACCGCTTTACTGAGGCGGCGAAAAGTGTAGACAGAGTCCATGGAGAGAGGCTGGTTCCTGTGATGTGCTGAGCTGTGTCCACAACCCTCTGCAGTTTTCTGCGGTTATGTGCAGAGCAGTTGCCGTAACAAGCTGTTTTGCATCTAGACAGAAAGCTTCCTCCGGTGCTTTGGTAACAGAATCAGGAGCTAGGTACGGACTTGACTCAGGCTCTGACCTTCTCGTCCAGCCGAGGTACCTACTTGGCTCGAGTCTTTATTTACATAGCCCACAACATGTCGATGAATGTTTGGAAGACCTATGTTGGGGAGATCAGTAGTTACGCTCTGCAGCATATATGGTGTGAATGTTATTGCACAGATTAATGGTGGCTCCGGGATTTATCTATTGCTGCAGGGCTTTGTTGAAATATTTTCTCAGCGAGGACGAAAACTGGCTGCTCTCTGACTCATCCATTCATTTTGGAATATTTGCGTCCAAAGGCATGCGGTTGGGTTCATTCATCACAATGCTATTGCTTCTCCCTAATTAGGTTCATTTGTCCAGGTGGACATCTGCTTCACTCGGAGCCTGATACAAATGATACATCAGCACATCTAACTCAACGGTGCGTTGTGGTAGAAACCCTAAATAGGCTGTGTTGATTTAAGTGGTGGAGAGAGGCAGAAGAGGCGTTCTGAGCCGAGGGGTCCCTCGGCTGGGCGCGAATCCATGTGACCCGCTCGTCCTCGGGGAGGATCTTAGATAAGGGGTGGCAGACTGCTCACAATGCTCCAAGTGCCTTGTAATGCTTTGTGGATGGCATTCGCACTGTGCCTAGCCACACGGACAATGATGTAGAGAGGGTATATCAGCTACCTTCTAATGCAGAAGCTGGCACTCTGTGCCCTGGGATTCACACAGCTCCTTGCCATTGATGCTGCATGGAAACTGGAAGCCACTGCTTCTGTCAGTGTTTGCATTCATCCAGGTTTAGGCATGAGTGTCCAGAGTTGAACATAAAGCACTGCTGGAGCTTTGTGAAAAGATCTACCATTGAGCGATATATACGCACCTGCCTGGAGCAGTCTCCTATTTAGATGGTGAATTACTGCTGCTCGCTCTCCGCTGTAACAGAGAGATAAGCCTGTCCTTTTAGCCTGTGGTCAGAAATCCACGGCGGTGCTGCAGATCTCTGTATTCCACAGCAGAGGCTGTTCACTTAAACGTGGCCTTTATCTTAATTCCTGGCGCCACACTTTGCGTACTGAATGTTAAGGTCAATTCAGAAAGTAAATTACAATTTATAATCCTCACCGGTGCCACACTGCTCTAGCGTGCGGTGGAAGTACTGCCGGTCCCTGAACCCTTCTGCCTGTTTCACAGCCGCATCCCGTGCTGCGTTCCTCTGCAGAGAGTTGTTGGCCATGGGCTGGTGTGCATTGGTCTGCTGTCGGACAGACCGTCTCCCTGATGCTTCTCATCTCGCTTCCCTCATCTCATGCTCGATCAAAAAGTGAGGAAAAATAGTGAGGTAGTGTTCATTGGTTCATGGACCATTCAGAAATCTAATGGCAGTGAGGAAGAAGCTGTTCCTAAGCCGTTGAGTGTGTGTATTCAGGCTCCTGTACTTCCTTTCTGATGGTAGCAATGAGAAGAGGGCCTGCCCCAGATGGTGGGGGTCCTTAATGACGGATGAATGTTTCTGAGACATTGCCTTTTGAAGATGTACATATTAGAGCCCGTGATGGAGCTGGCCAAGTCTGTAACCATCGGCAGCTTTTCCTGATCCTGTGCAGGGCCCCGTCCGTACTAAACAGCGATACGATGCAGTTAGAATGCTCTGCACAGTATATCTATTGAAACTTGCTAGTCTTTGGTGACACAACAACCTTCACAAATTCCTAATGAAATACAGCTGCAGGCATGCCTTCTTTGTAATTGCATTAATGTGTTAGGGCCAGTAGAGATGTTACATGATTCCAGGCCTCATAAAGCAGTCTGCTGTGGAAAGGGTGAGCAGCCTCAAGCTCCTGGGTGTGTCCATACCTGAGAGGATCATCTTCGGACCCACTGCTCGCAGTATGATTTGCAAATCTGTCTCAATCTCTCTCTGATGCTTACAGCCTAATTGTCCCTGAGTGAAACTCCAAGGGGACAAAGATTCTATGCATGTTTTGTGGATTGGTTGATAATGACTAAATGCCAGGACTAGATATTTCACACAATCAATCTGTACTTTCCGATTTATGGTATTCATCATGTGAACATCAGAACATACCGTGAAATGTGATAACAGCAAGAGAAAATCTGCAGATGCTGGAAATCCGATCAACAGACACAAAATGCTGGAGGAACTCAGCAGGCCAGGAAGCATCGAGGAAAGGAGTACTAGATATTTTGGGCCGAAACCCTTCGGCAGGACTTCTTTCGGGGTCCTGTGTCTTCGCTGTCAGGTTGTACCGAGTCCTGCCGAAGGGTTTCGGCTTGAAACATCAACTGTACTCTTTTCCTAGATGCTGCCTGGCCTGCTGAGTTCCTCCAGCGTGTTGTGTGTGTTGCTCATGAAATACGATTATCTGTCTTAATAACTAACATGATGAGCTGGGGGCAGGCCACAGTGTTGCCACACATTCGGGTGACAACATAGCATACCCACAATGCTCGGGCGACCAACACAGAACACAACAAGCAACAACAGCAAAACAAACCCCATTCCTCCCTCCCACCCTCTCCTCCACCTACCCACCCTCACCGACAGTCCTTGAAATCCAGTACAGGCCTCCAGTCTCCCGGCTTTGGCCATCAGGTTTCAACTTCCGGACCACTGATTGACCTTTGGGCTCTGGTCTGTGGTATTGAGGCCTGGACTAGTCAACGATGGGACCTTGAAGTCTGGGTACTCGACTAATGGGCTCTCGTGCCTCCTCATGAGGACTCCTGGGTGCTGGCTGTCAAGCGGGGGGAGGATGCAGAGGCCTGGACCACAGATGTCCGTCAGAGACCTTGTTTACCCTGCACATCTCCCTTTCTCTGCAGCCTTTATCTCCAATCATTTCAAGTTCAGTTGAAAAGCCATCAGAGGAGACAGTCACTGCATTTGCTGCTACACAGAAGCTGCCTGTGTTTCCAGTCTCCTCTGTCTTTCACTTCACTCAATCGGCACCACATCAGTGCTTCCTTCACATCACTAGCACAGCGTTCTGGGCTGAATGGCCTGCCCAGTGCTGTACTCTTCTACATACTATGTTCCTCCACTGTGGGTGTAGCTTGGCTATATTCTGCTCTGAGTATAAGATCCTCCATCTGGTCTTCTTCAACAGTACCTACTTTGGAAAAATAAGGGCTGAGATGTATGTGAGCAGCCCCATCTCGAAATTCCCTTCCAAGTCGCACGTCATCTCCGTTCGGAAGCGTGGTGCCGATGTGTGACTGAGTTATTTTCGTGGACTGTTGAAACACCTGCTCTGCATCAAATGATTGCAGCTTTCCAAGGAAGTGGCTCAGCAAGGTCAAATAGACATTTGTGTTAAATGCTGGCCTTGCCAATACATCTCCATTCACCAAACAAATTAAAAATGTCCCATTGGACACAGGATTAAATTCATCACATCACATGGCTCACAGAACAGGTCTACTCTTCCACAAATTGCATCATATGTTCTGCAAACACAATTCTCTCCCATTTGGTATTGGTATTGATTTACTTTTGACACATGTACAGAGATACAGCAAACAGCTTGTCTTGCACACTGTCCATACAGATCAAATCATTACACAGTGTAATTCTCTCTTTAGGACCACAAGAAACTACAGAGATCTGTGAACATAGTCTTAGCGCGTCATGGAAACCTGCCTCTTTCTATCCATACTTCTCACCGCCTAGGAAAAGCGGTCAGCATAATCCAAGGTCCCGGATATTTTCTCTTCCTACCCCTCCCATAGAGCAGAAGATACAAACACCTGAACAGGCTCAAGGACAGCTTCTATCTCACTGATATCGGACTATTGAATGGCCCTCTTGTCTGATAAGATTGATTCTTGGCCTCACAACCCCACCTTGTAATGATTGTGCACTTTATCATATAGTACCATGCCAAAATCTTAGGCACATATACATAGCTAGGGTGCCAAGACTTTAGCACAGTGCTGTAGTCATTTTATGTATCGCACTGTACTGTTGCCACAAAAAAAAACAAATATATTGACATAAGTGAGTGATGATAACCTGATTCTGATATGGCTCTCTATTGTGGATTGAGAGTGGGAAGAGGGTAGGGAGAGGGGAATCATGGTTGGGGAAAGGGGAGGGAGTGCAGAGCACCAGAGAGAGACACTCTGGGATGATCAACAACCCAAGTGTTTGGAATCAAATGACCCTGCCTCGTGTCTCAGAGCTGGATGTGCCACCCCCTGCCATTGGCACTCCTTCTCTGCCAGCTGTCCCATACCTCTCCCTCGGTACTCAACCATCACCATTCCCAACATTCTTTGCTCCCGCCAGATTTAAAAACTCACTCTTGGCTTCATGTTGACAATTACAGCGCTGTGCAAAAGTCTTAAGCACCCTATCTCTATATATGTGTGTGCCTAAGGCTTTTACACAGTACGGTATATCTGCATTGCACGCTTTCCATAGCTTTTACACTTTATTCTGCATGTTATTGTTTTACCTTGTTCTACCTCAATGCTCTGTATAATGATTTGATCTGTATGAAGAGTATGCAAGATAAGCTTCTCACTATATTTCAGTACATGTGACACTAATATACCAATACCCTCTCAGGATCATACATGTTTCATTCTTCCAAACTCCGAGAAGTACAGACCTAACCCGATCAGTCTATCTTAATAGGCCAGCCCCCTCATCCCAGGGATTAGCCTGGTCAATCTCCTTTGGGCAGCCTCCAGTGCTACTATATCCTCTCAGATAAGGTGACCAAACTTGTGTGCAAAAGTGGTTCAGACAGGCATTGTTTCCATCTCTATGTTAATGAAGGACCAGCTGAGAGATGAGGGGGGTTTGCGAGAGAGAGGTAGAACAGAATTCAGGATAAGGTTGGGGCAGAGAGTCAGGCTCAGGTAATTTTTATATAATTCCTTATTTATCATTGGAGAATGTTATTCTTTCCATTGCATGTCGTGCCAACACACTGCAGCAAATTCCTCATACCTGTAAACATAGTAGAGGTGGGGTGACAGGTGGGCGAGAGCTGGGCTTGGGGACGGGAAAGGCTGATCAGGTGGGCAGGAGGCATCAGGCAAAAAGTAAGACAGGCAGTATGTTTACCCCCTGCCACTGGATATGACAGCAGTGTTTTGTAAGTAGAATTTGACATAAGTGGGCTGGGTAAGGAACATCTCTGTGTAATTATCCATCAGTTCAGCTTGGCTGCTAATTAACGCATCATTGCTTACTGACAGGTGGCAGGCACTCTCTGAGTGGGTCGGAACACAGACATTAGTAGATAACTCAAACCAGGAGACAAAAGCAAGAAGAGAAAGCTTTTTTTTCCCTGACAGATGCTTTGATTTTACCTCACTCGTCTGAAGATTTAAAAAAAGGCCCTATGTTTCTGCGCACATTGAGCCCTAGGTAGGCGGGCGTCTCATTATATAATTAATGAGACAGAAATCAGAGGCAAGGTGTCTGTTTGGAAGATGGGGGAAGGGATGTGAGCTGCGGTGGGAAAGAACTGTGCTGGATCAGATGGTCCGAAAGGGAATGGGAAGTGGAAGTGATTCTTCCAACTGAATGGTTGGGCCTCCTTCAGGGAAAGGTGATGTCAGCTGTGTGTTCTCCGGCTTTGTGGGAATGAGCCACACAGATCAGTAGGGTTCCACAGTTACAGTCCTCACTGTTGCTTAGACCCTGCCGTTACACAGTCTTGGTTAAGGCAGTTTGGTTGCCACTCAACGTCAACCCAGATATCCACTTTGGTGCTCTTCCAAGCAACAGTGTTGTTCTTGGTGGGGGGGCTTGCTCTAGAATTGGAATTGAAATTAGTTTATTACTGTCACATGTACCAAGATACAGCAAAAATTTTGTTAATACAGATCAAATCATTACATAGTGGATTAAGGGAGAACAAGGTAAAGCGATATCAATGTAGACTAAAGTGTAACAGCTACCAAGAGAATTCACTGCAGGTAAGAAATGAAGTACAAGATCATATCGAGGAAGATCGTGAGGCCAAGTGTTGATCTCATTGTATAAGAGGTCCATTCAGGAGCCTGATACCAATGAGAAAGAAGCTGTCCTTGAGTTTGTATCTTTTGCCTGATGAGAGTGAAGAGAAGAGAGAATGTCTGGGGTGGGGGAAGTCTTTTACTGAAGCAGCAAGAGGTTAGACCGAGACCACAAAGGGGAGGCTGGTTTCGGTGCAGCCAGATAGTCCGGAGATGCTTGCCGTGGAGAGGGCCAGCGTGGGTGGGTGCAGGGACAAATTGCTGCCTTCTGTTGGGATGAGATACTTGATCAAAAGGAATGGAAACATTGCACCGGAGTGCTGCTGTGTGCCCTCAGTGGAATAACCCGGACTGGAGGAATGGAGCTTGTTCTCAATGCAGCAGAGAAACATGAGGGGGCTCTAATGGAGATATCAGGAGGGGTGTTCATAATATATGTCAGGGTTTCCTGTTGCGAATTCAAGCTGACTGATAAAGGGTGTAGGGATGATAGGGAACATGACCAGACTTTACACTGTAAGTTGTGCTGACCAGGGAATTTCTCAATAACATTCATAAGAGAAATTGATAAGCACTGAAGAAAGAACATTTGCAGTGCAGTGGGGAACAAGTGGAGTCTGGGACTGATCAGAAAGCAGTTTCATAGAGCCAACACAGGGCCCCGCCTTGTCTTCACTCTCTCTATTGCCCCTGCATCTTCTCTTGCTCCCTGCTTAATCTTATCTGCATGATCCTGATCCTTCCTCTCTACATTCCATTCTTTATTTTCACTCTATCCCGCATTCCCCTTTAGCCATGTTACTGGAATGATATCAGAAGCGGGGTGGGGGGGAATGGGAGCAAGGCTCTTTGCCCAATGGCCCACTGCTGTAGTCCAGGAGTTGCAATGGTTAAACTGGAGCGAATCAGCAGGGGGCTACGTTAGTGGTGAGTGAACACACTAATAAGGATCTCGTCGTCTGTATCACCTTTAGCATCAGGATAGATGCAACACCAGCTATAAACCACAAAGTATTTGAACAGAACAGGCCCTTCAGCCCAAGATGTTGTGCTGACCCTTTAACCTACTCCACGATCAATCTAATCCTTCCTTCCCACAGAGCCCTCTGTTTATTTTTCAGTCACCCATGTGCCTATCTAAGAGAGTCTTAAATACCCCTTATGTATCTGCCTCCGTCACCACCTTTGACAGTATGTTCCATGCACCTACCGCTCTGTGTAAAAAAAAAACTACCTCTGACATCCGCCATACTCCAATCGCCCTAAAATTATGCCCCTTTGTATCAGCTATTTCCATCCACAGAGTCCACTCACTCTATGTCTCTTATCATCTTGTACACTTTTGTCAAGTCACCTCTCATCTTACTCCTCTCCAAAGAGAAAAGCCCTACCTCATACAGACTATCCTCATTAAACATGCTCTCCAATCCAGAAAGCATCCTGGAAAATTTCCTCTGTACCCTCTCTAAAGATTCCACATCCTTCCTATAATGAGACAACCAGAACTGAGCACAATATTACAAGTGTGAAATAACCAGTCTGAGACATTACCTTGTGGCTCTCGAACTCAATCCCCAACTAAAGAAGGGCAACACAACTTCTTATCAACTTGCGCTGCAATATTGAGGGAGCTATCGGCGTGAACCCCAAGATCCCCCTGTTCCTCCACACTGTTAAGAATCCTGCCATTAACCCTGTATTCTGCCTTTAAGTCTGACCGTCCATAGTGAATCAATTCACACATTTTTAGGTGGAACTCCATTTGCCATTCCTCAGCCCAGCTCTGCATCCTACCAATGTCCCATTGTGACCTATGAGAACCTTCTACACTCTCTGCAGTGTCACCAACCTTTGTGTCATCTGCAGACTTACTAACCCACCCTTCCACTTCCTCATCCAAGTCACTTATAAAAATCACAAAGAGCAGGACAGACCCTTGTGGAACACCACTGGTCCGCAACCTCCAGGCAGAGTGCACTCCATCTACTATAACACTCTACCTAGTGTGGGCAAACCAATTCTGAATCTGTACAGCCATGTTTCCCTGGATCCCATGCCTCCTGACTTTCTGAATGAGCTTACTGTGGAGAACCTTGTCAAATACTTTACTAAAATCCATGTATACACATCCACGGCTCTACTTGCATCAATGTGCTTTGTCACTACAGAGTGTAACCTAATGATTACAGGATGGGGAAAGCATCACGTATTAGTGTCAGAGTCCTTAGATTCTGTTCAGAGGTATCATTGGATATCCTAAGCACTGAGTGAAATGGCATTTCCCTCTATTTGGGAGGCAGTTCCCTTTCAAGGACTATTTGTATAATGTTGAGTACATAACGTCTTTCCTAGGGATGTATCTTTGCAAGACACAATCACACCCAGTGCCGCACAGAACTCCTTTACACAACTGGGTGAACTAGGTTATGAGGAAGGAAGTGCTTGGCTAGGCTGCCTCGTGGGTTCCGAACCTCCAGTTGTTTCTTTTCAAAGATCATTCTTCTGTGGGTGGGGGGGGGGGGGGGGGAAGTCAGGGGCTCGGATGCAGAAGTTGTTCTCGTTTCACGGGTTTTTGTGTCGATGTCGGATGCTGCCGCATTCTGCACTGTTCAGTAAGAAAACCTCCCGAGGTAGATGGGAGAAGGGTTTGGGTAGAGGGGGAAGCCCTGTGTGCACTGTCCTCTCAAACATTCCAAGGGTAGGAAAAAAGATGGGTGAGTTGAACAATTGCCCCAGCTCTACTGCTGTATCAAACACCCAGAGAGTTGAGTCATCAGCACCACCTCAATATCCCTTATTTTGGCACTATTTATTTATTTTGAAATTTATTTATTAAGTTTTATGTCTTTGCTGCCACAAAACAAGTTTCACATCATATAAGGCGATACTAATAAACTGGATTCTGATTCTGTTTCTGAACACTGTCCTAACAAATATGCCTAGGGCAGATGAAGTTCAGGGAACTGTAAAATTGTCTCAGTAAGCAAACATTCCCAGGGCAGAGACAGAGCCATGATCCCTACACACAGTCCCATCCAATACGCCCAGTCCGGGAACCACACAGAGTGAAACAAAAACTGGTTAGACACAGAGCAAAGTTATTTCAGAGTATGTGCCTTGCCAGCAAAATTCAATTAAGCAGTGTCCTGTCCTTGTGCTAGATAATCATGATGGTCAAGCTGGCAGAGGTTGCACTGACTGCTAGAATTGGGCAGCTGCCAAGCTGATTCATCTCAGCACACACACACAAAACGCTGGAGGAAGTCTGCAGGTGTGAGAGGTGCAAGGGTGCAAGTTCAAAGGAGATGTGTGAGGCAAGTTTTTTTAAAAGAGGGAATGGCGGGTGCCTGTAATGCATTGCCAGGGCTGGTAGTGAAGGCAAATACAATAGAGACATTTAAAGGGCTCTTAGACACATGAACATACAGAAAATGGAGGGATATGGACCTTGTGTAGACAGATGGGATTATTTTAGTTAGGCATTTACTTACTAGTTTAATTAGTTTGGCACAAAATTGTAGGGAAAAGCGGCCTGTTCCTGTACTGTTTTATTCTATTTCAACAGTACAATGGTTTCCAGTTTACTGAATTAGCCATCCAAACTACCATCTGTACTTGTGTTCTATAGCCATTGAACAATTGGATTGTAGGGAAAGATGACATAATCGATCATTTTTTTGTGGAAGGAAGATCATTTCTGATTTATTGCCGCATTACTGAACCCCATAATGGACTCTTAGCCTCAAGTTAGCAAGCCTTTGGGCAATTAATCTCGTGCCAGAACTGCCAGTGTGGTCCACATCCAGAGGAATTGGTAGCAAAATATATTGATAGCATAATCATAAAGAGAACAGTGAAAAAGGGGAACTTCTGCAGGCTGAAATCAGCACGCGAGGTCATTCATTGGTGATAGAAACATAGAAACATAGAAAACATAGTAACATAGAAAACCTACAGCACAATACAGCTCCTTCGGCCCACAAAATTGTGCCAAACATTTCCCAAACTTAGAAATTACTAGGCTTACCCATAGCCCTCTATTTTTCTAAGTTCCACGTACCTATCCAAAAGTTTCTTAAAAGACCCTATCGTATCCGAATTCCGCCACCGTTGCTGGCAGCCCATTCCACACTCTTACCACTCTCTGAGTATAAAACTTACCCCTGGCATCTTCTCTGTACCTTCTCCCCGGCACCTTAAACCTGTGTCCTCTTGTGGCAATCATTTCAGCCCTGGGAAAAAGCCTCTGACTATCCACATGAACAATGCCTCTCAACATCTTATACACCTCTATCAGGTTACCCCTCATCCTCCATCGCTCCAAGGAGAAAAGGCCGAGTTCACTCAACGTATTCTCAAAAGGCATGCTCCCCAATCCAGGCAACATCCTTGTAAATCTCCTCTGCACCCTTTCGATGGCTTTCACATCCTTCCTGTAGTGAGGCGACCAGAACTGAGCACAGTACTCCAAGTGGGGTCTGACCAGGGTCCTATATAGCTGCAACATTACCTCTCAGCTCCTAATTTCAATTCCACAATTGATGAAGGCCAATACACCGTACGCCTTCTTAACCACAAAGTCAACCTGTGCAGCAGCTTTGAGTGTCCTATGGACTCGGACCCTAAGATCCCTCTGATCCTCCACACTGTCAAGAGTCTTACCATTAATACTATATTCTGCCATCACATTTGACCTACCAAAATGAACCACCTCACACTTATCTGGGTTGAACTCCATCTGCCACTTCTCAGCTCAGTTTTGCATCCTATCAATGTCCCGCTGTAACCTCTGACAGCCCTCCACACTATCCACAACACCTCCAACCTTTGTGTCATCAGCAAAGTTGCTAACCCATCCCTCCACTTCCTCATCCAGGTCATTTATAAAAATCACGAAGAGTAAGAGTCCCAGAACAGATCCCTGAGACACACCACTGGTTACTGACCTCCATGCAGAATATGACCCATCTACAACCACTCTTTGCCTTCTGTGGGCAAGCCAGTTCTGGATCCACAAAGCAATGTCCCCTTGGATCCCATTGCCTCCTTACTTTCTCAATAAGCCTTGCATGGGGTACCTTATCAAATGCCGTGCTGAAATCCATATGCACTACATCTACTACTCTTCCTTCATCAATGTGTTTAGTCACATCCTCAAAAAATTCAATCAGGCTCGTAAGGCATGACCTGCCCTTGACAAAGCCATACTGACTATTCCTAATCATATTATACCTCTCCAAATGTTCATAAATCCTGCCTCTTAGGATCTTCTCCATCAACTTAACAACAGCTGAAGTAAGACTCACTGGTCTATAATTTCCTGGGCTATCCCTACTCCCTTTCTTGAATAAGGGAACAACATCCGCAACCCTCCAATCCTCTGGAACCTCTGCCGTCCCAATTGATGATGCAAAGATCATCGCCAAAGGCTCAGCAATCTCCTCCCTCATCTTCCACAGTAGCCTGGGGTACTTCTCATCTGGTCCCGGCGACTTATCCAACTTCATGCTTTCTAAAAGCTCCACCACATCCTCTTTCTTAATATCTACATGCTCAAGCTTTTCAGTCTGCTGCAAGAAATCACTACAATCACCAAGATCCTTTTCCATAGTGAATACTGAAGTAAAGTATTCATTAAGTACCATACAGTTCCATACACACTTTCCCATGGTCTCACTTGATAGGTCCTATTCTTTCACGTCTTATCCTCCTGTTCTTCACATTCTTGTAGAATGCCTTGGGGTTTTCCTTAATCTTGCCCTCCAAGGCCTTCTCATGGCACTTTCTGGCTCTCCTAATTTCCTTCTTAAGCTCCTTCCTGTTAACCTTATAATCTTCTAGATTTCTAACATTACCTAGCTCTCTGAATCTTTTGTAAGCTTTTCTTTTCTTCTTGACTAGATTTATTATAGCCTTTGTACTCCACGGTTCCTGTACCCTACCATAACTTCCCTGTCTCATTGGAACGTACGTATACAGAACTCCACACAAATATCCCCTGAACATTTGCAGTGCGAGATTTAAAAAGAGCTCTTTGTGGTGGGCTAACATCAACATGGGGCAAATAAAAATAAGGGAGGTGTATGTGGAGTGGCCATTGTGTGAATGGGCCCACGTTAGAGTCACCAGCCTTTGGCTCAACAGAGTTAATCAAGAACAGGCTTCGTCAAGCACAGGTGGAGGTTCTATGCAAGTAAGTAAAACAGTTTCTAGTCTGATTATTTTTTCTGTTAGTATATAGCTAGTGCACTGAGAATGGTCCCGAGGGAGTGGTATGGTCTTTGTGTGAGATGTGGGGACTCTGGGAGACCTCCAGTCTTCGTGATACCTAAAACTGCATGGAGTGCACCAAGCTGTGGCTCCCTAGGGACAGTGTGAAGGAACTGGAGCTGCAGCTCGGTAACCTTTGGCTCATGTGGGAAACTGAGGAGATGATGGACAGTAGCTACAGGGAGATAGTTGCCCCTAAGTTGCAGGAGGCAGGTACCTGGGTGACGGTCAGGAGCGGGAAGGTAAATAGACAGCTAGTGCAGAGCACCCCTGTGGCCATTCCCCTCAAGAATAAATATACTGCTTTGGATACTGTTGGGGGATGACCTACCAGGGGAAATCACAGCAACCAGGCCTCTGGCACTGTGGCTCAGAAGGGAAGGGGGAGAAGAGGAGGGCAGTGCAGATGGGCAATTCCATAATTAGAGGAACAGAAAGCAGATTCTATGGATGTGAAAGAAATACCTATTGCCTCTCAGGTGCCAGGGTCAAGGATGCCTCTAATTGGGTCTATTGGGTCAGGCTACAGTTATAGTAACCAATACTGTGACTATCAGCCCTAGGTTAGTTACTATAACTTAGAAGAGGCCATTCATCCCATCACCTATATGGCAGCTCCCAAGGGCTGGGTACTCTTTTCTTTCCTTCCCTGCAGCCAAGCAGTTTATTCTCTCCCACATGCCATTCAACCTCTTTGACACTTCACAACACTGGGGCAATGTACAGCAGCTAGTTAACGTATCAAGCCACACGTCTTTGGGGCGCGTGGTCACGGGGAGATGGTGCAAACTCCACGCACAGGCAGCATTCAGTTTCGAACCTTTGTCTCTGAAGCCATGAAGTGGCAACTCCAGTGCCACCTGCAAGGCTGGAAGTCCTGGTATCAAAAAGCAGCGACCCAGTCCTGTAACCTTCTGGTATCTTCACACAGCCCCAGGAAGTTCAGGCTTAGTCACTGACAAATTCACTATGCCTACGAAGAGAAACGTGGATTAAGTGCTGGAGAAAAGCACACACACATGACTAGAAACCAGAATAATTTGGCACGTTGTGTGCCTTACATAATGTGAGAACGCCCCAACCTGCTTTACACCCAATGTAGGTCTGTTGTAACGTAGAAAATACAGCAGCCAATTTGCATATTACAAGATTCGAAAACTGAGATGTGATTGTGAACATTTATTCCATTTTAACGATGTTAGCTGAACGATAAGATTTTCGCTGAGTTACTCTTTTTTTCCCCACTTTGCTCTCGAGTCCTTTCCCCACCCTGAATCAGGACCTCTGCCCCAGTCCGGTTCCTCTACCAGGTTGTTTATCGGAGTTAGAATCCCTCGTTCAGACTGACACTTCAAGGCGGCGTTGAGGGGGTGGTTCAGCGGGAGGCAAGCGGCACTGAGGGAGTGCTGCGATGTGGGAAGAGGTGCTGCTGAGTAAGCACTGTGGTATTCAACGTGTCATCCGCCAGAGTCAGCCTTGCGTCATGGGTGGGTTACTAATGAAGGCAGGCAGCTCCGTCACAGGATGTCGAAGGTAGTCTGCATGGTTACTTCAGTAAGCCTGAAACAGCCGTACAAAGCGTGGCTAAAAGACAGCACATAGAACAGGTCCTTTTGCTCACAATGTTGAGCCAAGTTAATTAAACCAGTAATTCAATGCCTAACTAAACTAATCATTTCAGTATAGATGAGGTCCACATCCCTCCATTCTATGCACATTCATCTGCCTGTCCCAGAGCCTCTTGAATACCCCTATCATATTTATCTCCACTGCCCCAGGCACCTACCGCTCTCCATGTAAAGACACTACCCTGCACATCTCCTTGAACTTCTGCGTTCTCACTTTAAGTGCATGCCCCCTTATTAGATATTACTCTATTAGATGACGATACTCTATCTCCACCGTTTGCCCATCCTGGTAAACCTCTTCTGCACCCTTTCCAAAGCCTCAATATACTCCCTATAATGAGGCGACCAGGACTGAATACAGTACTCCAGATGTGGCCTAATCAGAGATTTATAAAGCAAACACGAGGAAATCTGCAGATGTTGGAAATTCAAACAACACACACAAAATGCTGGTGGAACACAGCAGGCCAGACAGCATCTATAAGGAGAAGCACTGTCGACGTTTCAGGCCAAGATCCTTTGTCAGAGATTTATAAAGCTGCGTTAAACTTTCTAACTCTTGAACTCAGTGCCCTGAGAAATAAAGGCAAGCATGCCATATGCTTATTTTACCACCCTACTAATACCTTGTGCAGCCACTTTCAGGAAGCTGTGGCCTTGAAGGGACTCCAAGATTCCTCTGCACAGTAATACTCTTAAGTTGGCGAGCCTTGGCTGAGGCTGTGTGTCTGTGTCCTTGAGCAAGGCACTTAACCACACATTGCTCTGGGACGACACTGGTGCCAAGCTGTATGGGTCCTAATGCCCTTCCCTTGGACAACAGCGGTGTGTGGAGAGGGGAGACTTGTAGCATAGGCAACTGCTGGTCTTCCATACAACCTTGCCCAGGCTTGCGCCCTGGAAACTTTCCAAGGCGCAAATCCATGGTCTCACGAGACTATAACGGAGGCCTACGATACTCTTAAGGGTTCTGTCATTCATTCTGTACTGTCCCTTTACCCCCCCCCCCCCCCCGGTCATGCAACATTTCACACTTGGCCAGATTACCCTCCAAAATGTAGCAGAAAGACCTCCTGCAAGGAGATAGGATGGGAAACTACAGGGGAAGAATGCTGACTGAAGTGATTCAGCGATCAGTAAAATTGCAGAGACAAGAGACTGCAGAGACTGAAATCTAGAGCGAAAGCAATATGGTGGAAGAACTCAGCAGGTCAGGCAGCATCTGAGGAGGGGAATGGACAGCTTGCACCTGGTACTGATTGTCCATTTCCTCTACACTGCAGGAGTTCCCAACCTGAAGTCCGCTGACCCCTTGGTTAATGGTAGGTTGTGGCTGCACAAGTTATTAGTAGGGTGGTAAAATAAAAAAGGCAGGAAATACCCTGCTCTACAGATGCTGCCTGACCCGCTGAGTTCCTCCACCGCTTTGTTTCTTGCTCCAGTGGTCAGTAACTTAGTGCAAGCTTATGTTTAACAAAACACAATTTGGAAATAATTAAGACAAATTTTGACTTCTTTCTCATTCTCTGTCACTCTTATTGTGGCAGTGCCGAGTCAGAAGAAAAAAGGCTGTGTCTCCCTTTCAGCCCTGCTGCATCTTCAGGTGACCACAAAGTGCTTTCCCAGCCAATGCAGAAGTGTAGTCTCTGGGGTGATGGTGAAGTCCAGGAACCAGCCTGTACTCCGCGAGATCCTAACTTATGCAGTGTGGTGGAGTGAATCAGAATTGGTTTTATTATCGCTGACATGTTGTATAATTTGTTGTTTTACCTCAGCAGTCAAGTGCAATACAGAAAATATACTACAAATTATAATAAGAATTACATATAAAATCTGAAATGTCGTGCAAAACGAGAGCAAATATGGTAAGATAGCATTCATGGGAACATTGTCCATTATGGAGGGGAAGAAGCTGTGCCTAAACTGTTGAATGTGTGTCTTCAGGATCCTGTACCTCCTCTCTGATGGTAGTAATGGGAGAAGGGTACGACACTGGTTGACAGATTGGGATTGACCAGAACTCTGGTGGGGGGGGGGGGGGAAGTGGACTGATCTCAGGTACTGTCTGTGTGGAGTTTGCACTCTCTCCTGGTGGTCATGCGGGGTTCCACCGCACTTTTTCTTGCACATTCTAAAGACGTGCAGGTTGGTATGTTAATTGTTCACCATAATTTGCCCCTGGTGAATTAGTTAGAAACCGAGGAGAGTAGGTGGACATGCGAGAGGAAATAATGTGCTAAGAAATGGAAAAATACTTACTTTCCCAAGAGCTGGCATAGACTCAATGGGCTGAATGGAACCTTTTCATATCACAAGAAAAGATGAAATACAAGCCTCCTTTCCTGAAGCAACAAAGGTCTTGCTTCAGCTTTAGTGTCTTCAATGTCATCTTTCCTAGTCAGTCGCAGGACACTGACAACAGACTGGAGAGGTGTGATAAGGCAGGATTTATGAATGAAAAATGTTGGCAGGTTTTGTCAGATGATTGATGGAAAGCAAGCTGCAGAGGAAACAGTGGTGAATATGCTGCCTTCTTTCATGGCATTGAGAAATTGTTTGATGGCTAAGATTGAAGCTTGCCGTATTCTTTTGGCAGCTCTCAGAGAGTGGAGAGACCTTTCCTTACCAGGTCCTGAGAACAGAATTAACCCTCATGTTGACAGTGGACGGGTTGTCCACAGGCCCCACTACTAAGCACATCTGTAAACCATTTGCCACGGACAGCCTTCAGAATGAATGGCAGCATTCACTTAGACACATTTATATGCAAAATCAAAGTAAGTATATTATCAGAGTACATACATGTCACCATATACTGCCCTGAGATTCATTTTCTTGTGGGTATTTACATGAAAATAAAGAATTACAATAGAATTTATGAAAATTCACATATAAACAAGGATTGACAAACAACCAATATGCAAAAGAAGACAAATTGTGCAATAAATAAATAATATTGAGAACACGAGTTGTAGAATCCTTGAAAGTGAGTCTGTACATTGCAGAATCAAAGATACAAAGGTTCATTTTATTGTCAAAGTATGCATGTACAATACATCTCTGATATTCGTCTTCTCCAGACAGCCATGAAATACAGAAAGACCATGGACATGGTTGAAAGAAAAGACATCAACCTCCCCCCCCACCACCACCGGCATGAAAAAGATAAAGAAACAAAACTCACAGACCCCAAAATCCCCCAGCCCTTCCCCTGCAGAAATAAAACAGCAACAATAGCAACAACTCAAATCAGTTCAGATTTGAGGTAAGTGAAGTTATCCATGTTGGTTTAGCCTGATGGTTGTAGAGTAATAACTGCCCCTGAACCTGGTGGTGCAGAACCTACAGCTCCTGTACCGCCTGCCAGATGGTAGAAGTGAGAAGCGAGCATGCGGGACCTTGATGATGTTGTTGGTTTTTGTGACAGCACTCCAGGTAAATGTACTCGATCGTACGGAGGCCTGGACATTATGGTTCCTGGGAGTCTTGGGCCCGGTTGTTATGTTTAGCTTCCAAGTTGCCCTATGGTTGCTAATCAGCTAATCCCCAAGGGCAGTGTCATAAACAGGCAGAAAGGCTGAAGATTGCTGTCGTCAAATGCTCCAGTAGCACAACAGAACCTTAGTCTGCACTCCTCAACACATCTCCTTGGTTACTGCTTCCATTCCTGGAAGAAATTGTGGAGGAGGGGATGAGAGGGTTTTGGAGTGGTGGGGGTGCAGGGGAGATTTGCCAGGGTGCTCCCTGGATTGGAGAGCATCTCTGGGGATGGGTTGAGTGGGTTGGGATTTTTCCCTTTTAGAGGGGTGGAGATATGGGGGAGATTTGCGAGGGTCCTCGCTGGATTGGGGAGCATGTCTTCTGGGGTTGAGTTTACTGAGGCTTTTCACTTTCAGGTGGGGGTGTGGCTTGGTGGAAGTGTGCAGGATGGTTGGAGGCGGGCATCAAACGGTTAGACAGAGGCATTTTACTGGGGCGGAGTAGCTAGTACAAGAGGGAATAGCTTTAGGGTGGCTGGAGGAAGGAATGAGGGGAGATGTTGGGTGGGATTTTTGCACAGAGAGTTGTGGGTGTGTGGGGAGCACTGCTGGGAGTGGTGGTGGAAGCAGATGCATTAGGTGCATGTCTGCTGGAAAAATTGAGCACTCTGTAGGAGAGAAGGGTTAGGTTAACCTCAGAGTAGATTTTCAGATTGGCACAGCAAGATGTAGTGTGCTGTAATGTTCTATGTTCTAAGAGGCTCTGGCAGCATTTTCTCAGTGAATGGGCAGTGTGTTCAGAGGTGCCCAGAGAGAGAACACTAAACTCAAGCCTGTGCAGGCTGATGGAGACTGCCACAGGTCCTGCCATCAGAACATGATGTCCGTACCTGTAAGCTGAGAGGCTGGTCTTGGTCAGTGAATACCATCCACACATTTACCCCCTGTAATCTCAATGCCAAGTGCACTTCCATAAAGCAGTCCTCTCCCCTTCTCCTTGGTGCCCTGTTGCCAATAAGACCCCACTGTTGGGTTTCTAAAGGAGGAGACTGGTCACGAATCCGAGCTGTGCCTGTCACCAGAACCTCAGTTTTCAGCGGTGAGCTTCCGAGGTGGAGCCATAGAGCAGGGAAGTAGGCACTTCGGCCCATCAAATACATGCCAACCATTTACACTGATCTCTCTTATTCTTCCTGCGATCCCATCAACTGACTCCAAATTTTGCCTCTCACCTCCTCTGGGCTGGAGGAGGAAGAGTACGATGTTCGGCCACTCTCAGACTCTGACACGGTCAACAGAATTCTACCTTCAGCTGGGCTGATTTTTTTTTTTTTATTTCATTTTTTTGGCAAAGAGTTGTCATTGTGTTGCTGCAGTTACGGGGCAGTGAAGGTCCCCCAGTCCAGATTCTTGGGGGAAATCTTGGCCTGAGTCATTGAAGTCAAGTCAAGGTGAAAATTGGAAACAGACCCTTTGGCCCACAGTGTCTGTACAACTCACTCACACTAAGCCTACATTAATCCTGTTTTATCCTGTCCACATTCCCATCAACTCTCCTCCCCCCTACAACATGGGGACAACTTACAGTGGCCAACTAACCTACAAACCCTCCTATCTATGAGTTGTGGGAGGAAATTGGTAAATTGGTTTATTATTGTCGTATGTCCCAAGGTACAGTGAAAAGCTTAGTTTTGTATGCCATCAATACAGATCTTTTCATTACCACAGTACATTGAGGCAGTACAAGGGAAAAGCAATTGCAGAATAAAGTGTACCTGCTGTAGGGGAAGTGCAACACACACAGACAATAATGTTCGAGGCCATGGCAGGGTAGAATGACGGATCATCTTGCCCTCTCAAGACGTCCATTCAAGAGTCTGATAACAGTAGGGTAGATGTTGTACTTGAGCCTAGTGGTACATGCTTTCAAGCTTTTGATATCCTCTGCCCAAAGGGAGAGGAGAGAAAATGCGAGATGGGTGGGTTCTTTGATTATGCCAACTCCTTTACTGAGGCAGCGAGAAGTAATGACAGAGTCCATGTTTCTGTGATGTGCTGAGCTGTGTCCCCAACTCTCTGCAGTTTTTTTGTGGTCTCAGACAGGCCAGTTGCCAACCAAGCCATTGTGCATCCCGATAGGATGCTGCTGGAAACCGGAGCACCCAGAGGAAACCCACGCAGTCTTATGGAGAACGTGCAAACTCCACACAGACAGTGTTGGAGGCCAGGATTGACCGCATGTCTCTGGCACTGTGATACTGCACTTCTGGCTGGTATGTAATTGCCTTTGTCCTCTGGGGGTTGGCGATTTCTGTGCTGAACTTTGTAGATGGTGGAGTACAAGGAGAGGGTTAGGATTAGTGTGACCAGCCCTGGGCCAGTAAGTACATAACTGGGCATCTCATGAAATCAGTTCCTTGCTTCTCTCTGTCATTACCAGAAGTAAAACACAGGCCTGGCACACACTTTCTCAAGGCCCAGTTTCAAAGAGAAAATGTACAATTGGTTCCTGGGCCAGTTTTATCTCCTGTTGAGGAAGACAAGGGCAGAGGGCCCTCACAGACTGACTTTGCTTGCCTGCGCTGCTATGAGACCAGGGCCTTATACATAGTCACACACCACAATGCTCACAGCAATTGCATGCTCCATCTGGAACTCGCTGATTTGGGAGCCTCCTCACTACTTGCTCCACCATGATGCCTGAAGCTTCCCAATGTTATACAGCCCACTCAAATTCAAAGGTTCAATTTAATGTCAGAGAAATGAATACAATATACATCCTGAAATGCTTTTTCTTCGCAAAACATCCACGAAAACAGAGAAGTGCCTCAAAGAATGAATGACAGTTAAATGTGAGAACCCCAAAGTCCCACCCCCCAGTGCATAAGCGGTGGTGAGCAACAATCACCCCTCCCCCACCGGCAAAACAAAAACTGCACCCACTACCGAGCACAAGCCTGAGCTAGGCGATAGCAAAGACACGGACCTTGCAGTTACCCCAAAGACTATCACATTTCATTCAGCATTCGGCAACCCACAGGCTCTCTCTCTCCCTATTAAGGGAGAAGGAGCTGTCCCCCATTTTCACAGTGAGCGGGAGACATAACAACAACAATGTTAAAAAGTCTGTTTCGTCGCTTTTTTCGGACCCACAGCAAAACATTTTCCGGCTTCCCTGACAACACACGAGTCTCCTGCTGTGACACCGACCCTCGATCCGCCTGTCTCCAGAGCCCCGAGATCTTAGGCTACCAAACACTAGGCCACTTCTCAGGCCGAACCCTTGGCGTGCCGAACAACAGCCGGTCCTGAAACCCTGAGACCGGATCCCATTCCTGCAAAAAACTGAAGTCAGCGTGTAACTCCAGATCAGGGTCTTCAAAAGAACCTTGAAAGGGAAAAATAAATATATTAAAGATGGAACTAGAGCTATTTCCGAAGATGCAAGCAAAGGAGTCGCCGTTTAGCGCCATCTTAATTCCGCCTCCGTCTCTGCCTCCTTGCAACCCTGTCTGTCTGTGCGGCATATTTAAGAAAGGATCTTCTGGCATTGAGGAGGGTCGAGAGGAAGTTTACGAGGATGATCCTGGGAATGAAAGTGTTACCAACTGAGGAGCATTTGATGGCTCTGAGTCTGTACTAACTGGAGTTTAGAAGAATGGGGGGGCGAGGAGGAGGAGATCTCATGAAGTATATTGAACATTAAAAGGCCGAGATAGAGTTGACACGCAGAGGATGTTTCCAATATTGGGAGAGCCTAGGACCAAAGGGCACAGCCTCAGAATAGAAGGATGATCCTTTAGCCTAGAGATGAGGATAAACTTCCTTAGCCAGAGGGTGGTGAATCTGTTGACTTCATTGCCACAGATGGCTGTGGAGGCCAAGACAACGGGAATATTTAAAATGGAGATTGATAGGTTCTCGATTAGTAAGGGCATCAAAAGTTACAAGGAGAAGGTAGAAGAATGGGGTTGAGAGGGAAAATAAATCTGCTATGATGGAATGGAGGAACAGACTCGGTGGGCTGAATGGCTTAATTCTGCTCCTTTGCCTAGGGTCTTATTGGATATGTACCTGAACTATTCATCAAGCCAGTCCTCTAAATTCTGCAATGGGAATTTCTGAGCATGATCTGGTCCCTGAATTATCAGATCCTTTGGATTTCTTGTTGATGCACAGGCAAGCCTCGCCATTCTCTCTCTGGGAGTGAGAGTGATCGGTGGGTGGGGCACACACCGCACCATACAAGAACCCTGCAGTCACATTTTCATCAATTTAAGCTTAGCCTTCCTTAGGGGAGCATCTTTCAACACATGCACCAAATCAAACAGCCACAACGAATGCTTTTGATGCACTCCATTTAACTCTGTAAAGTATCCCAAGTGGCGCCTCAATATGGGTGCAAGCCATTCGCAGAACAACAGAGCAAGAACTGATTAGAATGCTCAGAATGCTCCGGTTATTGATCTGTTTACTGACAGGTTCCATTGCTCCTTTAACGCAGGTCGAGCTGTGACCCTTTGCATCTTCACGTGATTACTGTTTCTTAGCAACGTGAGCTTCTTGTAACACTTCACGGCGCTTTGCTAAACAATTGTGTTCATGTTTCAAATATTGATCCCGGCTTGCGGAGAAGGATAATGGGGCCGCAAACAACCAGCAGTAACCAGAATTAGCCCACTGACACCTGGTGTAAGCACCCCGTAAATGTGTGCCTCGTCATCGAGATCCGGCCTCTGTTGGTAATCCTAACCCGGTCTCCTCCTGGGGTTCTGTTACCTGCCACTTTGAGCGTTAGTGATCAGAGGCTCAATAAATGAAGCAATTCTGGACCTAGGATTTTCACTGGAACATTTCTGTCCTTTTCCCGATCTATCGTTGAGAGCACTAACCTCTCTCTTTTCCTCCTCCTTCCCCTCCCACCTCTGTGGAAGCTCTATTCGATTTTAAAGCCTGGAATTTATTTAAGGAGTAATCGATTTGTTATTGTTGCATGTAGCGAGATACAGTGAAAAGCTTTTGTTTGCTTGCTACCCAGTCTGATCACTCCATACGCAGGTGCATTAAGATAATACAGAAGCAGAACAGAGGGCTGTGTCATCTTGTCCGGGACTCTCCCACCGTGGGGGGCACCTCTTTCGCATCTGCTTTGTCTAGGCCTTTCGGCATTCGGTGGGGGGGGGGGGGGAGTCAATGGGATCCCTCCTCATCCTTCCGGCGAGTGCAGACCCAGAGCCATCAGATGCTCCTCATATGATAACCTCTTCATTCCTGGAATCATCCTTGTGAACCTCCTCTGGACCCTCTCCAGTGCCAGCACATCTTTTCTAAGATGAGTGGCCCACAATTGCTCATGGTGCTCGGGGTGAGGTCTCACCGGTGCCTTATAAAGCCTCAGCATCACATCCTTGCTCTTGCTCTATATGGGACCCTGGTCGGACCCCACTTGGAGTACTGTGCTCTGTTCTGGTCACCTCACTACAGGAAAGTTGTGGAAACCATGGAAAGGGTGCAGAGGAGATTTGCAAGGATGTTGCCTGGATTGTGGAGCATGCCTTATGAGAATACATTGAGTGAACTCGGTCTTTTCACCTTGGAGCGATGGAGGATCAGAGGTGACCTGATAGAGGTGTATGAGATGATGACAGGCATTGATTGTGTGGATAGTCAGAGGCTTTTTCCCAGGACTGAAATGGCTAGCATGAGAGGGCACAGTTTTAAGGTTCTTGGAATCAGGTACAGAGGAGATGTCAGGGGTAAGTTTTTTATGCAGAGTGGTGAGTGCATGGAATGGGCTGCCGGCAGTGGTTGTGGAGGCAGATACGATAGGGTCTTTTAAGAGAATCCTGGACAGGTACCTGGAGCTTAGAAAAATAGAGGGCTATGTGTAACCCTAGGTAATTTCTAAGGAAAGGACATGTTCAGCACAGTTTTGTGGGCTAAAGGGCCTGTGTTGTGCTGTAGGTTTTCTATGTTTCTAATGCAGAAAGTACTGTTACAACTACAGAGTGCAATGCAGGTAGACAAACAAAGTGAAAGGGTTATGACAAGTTAGGTCGCAAAATCAAGAGTTCATCTTTATCACATAAACACTCCATTCAATGTCTTATAACAATGGGATTGAAGCTGTCCTTGAACTTGGTGCACTTGTCTTTGACATTTTCTACTTCCTGCTGAGTAGAAGTAGGGGAGAAAAGAAAGGGATCTGATAATGTTGGCTGCTTTTCTGAAGTAGAGGGAGGTGTGGACCGAGTCCATGGAGGGGAGGCTGCTTTTCATGATGGACTGGGCTGCTTTCACAACACTGCTAATTCTTGCGGTTAGGGGACAGAGCAGTTCCCTTACAAAGCCGTGGTTCATCTCGATAGGATGCCTTCTATGGTGCATCGAAAACAAACTGATGAGGGCCATTGGGGACTTGTCGAATTTCTTCACCCTCTGAGGGAGCAGAGGCACTGATGTACTTTCTTGGCCATGGTTAGACCGGGGAAGTTAGTACAACACAGTACTGGCCTTTTGACCCAGGATTGGTGATATTTACACTGAAGATTCTGACGTTCTCAATCATCTCCACCTCAGCACCATTGATACATAAAGGGGTGTGTACACTGCTCTGTTCCTGAAGTCAGTGACTACCTCCTCTGGATTGCTGTCCTTGAAGGAAAGGTTCTTGTTCCTTAGGCTTTCTGCCACCTTCCTCAGATTCAGATTCAGATTTACTTATTGCGTCCATGGAAACCTTCAGTGAAATACATTGCAAACACGAGATCCCTCAGATCCCATCATCAGCTTCTGGGCCATCAGAGGCTCCATCTTCCTCTCATCCCAACCCTCTCCTCTCCACTGACACTACTGACCTCCCTCCCCCCTCTGATCCCAGCTCTCATCTGTGCCGGGTCTTTACTATCCCCTCCGACCTTCAAGCAGAGTGCTCTGTCCTCAGTAAGGGCCTCACCTTTGTCCCCCTTCACCCACACCTCAGCGAGTTCCGCATGCGCCATGACACTGAACTCTTCTTCCGCCGGCTCTGTCTTCGAGCCTACTTCTTCAGCAAGGACTCTCCCGCCCCCACCGATGACCCCTTCTCCCACCTTCAACCCTCTTCCTCTGTATGGACACCCCACTCTGGATCTCTGTATTGCTAACTGCCGACGGGACATCAACCGTCTCGACTTCACCACACCGTGTTCCAATTCCAACTTCACTCCTTCCGAACGCTCTGCTCTCCACTCCCTCTACACCAATCCCAACCTCACTATAAAACCTGCTGATAAGGGGGGAGCTGTTGTAGTCTGGCGTACTGACCTCTACCTTGCCGAGGCACAGCAACAACTTGCTGACACCTCCTCTCATTTACCCCTCGAACATGACCCCACTAAGGAGCACCAGGCCACTGTCTCCTATACCATCACCAACCTTATCAGCTCTGAGGATCTCCCATCCACTGCCACCAACCTCATAGTTCCCACACCCCACACTTTCTGTTTCTACCTCCTACCCAAGATCCACAAACCTGCCCATCCAGGTAGACCCATTGTCTCAGCTTGCTCCTGCCCCACCGAACTCATTTCTGCATACCTTGACACTGTTTTATCCCCCCTTGTTCAATCCCTTTCCACCTATGTTCTCAACACTTCTTATGCTCTGGATTTTTTCAATGATTTCAAGTTCCCTGGCCCCCATCATCTTATTTTCACCATGGATGTCCAGTCCCTATATACCTCCATCCCCCACCAGGAAGGTCTCAAAGCTCTCCATTTCTTTTTTGGATTCCAGACCCAACAAGTTCCCCTCTACCACCGCTCTCCTCTGTCTAGCGGAATTGGTCCTTACTCTTAATAATTTCTCCTTTGGCTCCTCCCACTTCCTTCAAACCAAAGGTGTAACCATGGGCACCCATATGGGTCCCAGCTATGCTTGCCTTTTTGTTGGCAATGTGGAACAGTCCATGTTCCAAGCCTATACTGGTATCCGCCCCCAGTTTTCCTTCGCTACATCAATGACTGCATTGGCACTGCCTCCTGCACACATGCTGAGCTTGTTGACTTCATCAACTTTGCCTCCAACTTCCACCCTGCCCTCAAATTTACCTGGTCCATTTCCGACACCTCCCTCCCCTTCCTTGATCTCTCTGTCTCTATCTCTGGGGACAGCTTATCTACTGATGTCTACTATAAGCCCACAGACTCTCACAGCTACCTGGACTATTCCTCTTCACCTCCTGTTACTTGTAAAAGTGACACCCCCTTCTCTCAATTCCTCCATCTCTGCAGCATCTGCTCTCAGAATGAGGTTTTTCATACCAGGACGAAGGAGATGTCTTCCTTTTTTTAAAGAAAGGGCTTCCCTTCCTCCACCATTAACTCTGCCCTCAAACACATCTCTCGCATTTCACGCACGTCTGCCCTCACCCCATCCTAACGCCACCCCACTTGGGATAGAGTTCCTCTTGTCCTCACCTACCACCCCACCAGCCTCCATGTCCAACGTATAATTCTCCGTAACTTCCACCATCTCCAATGGGATCCCACCACCAAGCACACCTTTCCCTCACCCACCCCCACTTTCTGCTTTCTGCAGGGATCGTTCCCTACATGACTCCCTTGTCTATTTGTCCCCCACATCCCTTCCCAACGATCTCCCTCCCGGCACTTATCCTTGTAAGCGGAACAAGTGCTACACCTGCCCTTACACTTCCTCCCTCACCACCATTCAGGGCCCCAGACAGTCCTTCCAGGTGAGGCGACACTTCACCTGTGAGTCTGCTGGGGTGATGTACTGCGTCCGGTGCTCCCGGTGTGGCCTTCTATATATTGGTGAGACCCAACACAGACTGGGAGACCGTTTCGCTGAACACCTACGCTCTGTCTGCCAGAGGAAGCAGGATCTCCCAGTGGCCACACATTTTAATTCCACATCCCATTCCCATTCCGATATGTCAATCCATGGCCTCCTCTACTGTCGAGATGAAGCCACACTCAAGTTGGAGGAACAACACCTTTATATTCCATCTGGGTAGCCTCCAACCTGATGGCATGAACATTGATTTCTCTAACTTTTGGATTTCTCTAATCCAAAAAGAAATGGAGAGTGCTGGGCTCTGAGCTTGTTAGAATTGGTTAATTGTTGCTTAACGACAGCCATTAATCGTTTAGAGATCCTTGTGTTTTTCTCAAGCAACTCATTCTTTGTGATGCAGTCTGCTGGCACTTTCAGTTTAAGCTTGATCAGTTTATTTTGATAGGCTTGCAGATTCTGTGTAACTTGGATTATTTAAGCGGATGCCCAATTAGCGCTAATCACAGGATCCTAGTTTTGTGAATGTTACTTCTCGCGGGGTCGCTTGGCTGAGCAGTGATGTCCTTTGGAATTCTGAATAAACTCTCATTGTGATCAGAGTCTTTTTCCTCTGCACGAGGGTTCCAATATTGCCAGCAAACATCGTGACATTCAGTCATTGAGACTCCTAACGTACAGCAGAAATTATTCCGGATTGGAAAGAGGGATTCCATAACAAAGGAGATCAAGGAAAATATTAAATTGAAAACCAAAGCCTGCGCATTTTTGGCAAGTGTTAGTGAGACACAGGAAACTTCGCAGGAACCCACAGAGAGGGGCAATGGAAACCAATAAAGAGAGGGAGATTAATTATGAGAGAAAACCTGAAAATACTATCAAAACATACAGCAAGGACTTCTATGGATGTTTAAAAGAGAAAATGGCAGCTATGGGAAAGTTAGGACTTTGGAGAGTAAGATTGGGAATTATTAATGGGATACACAGAAATGCTAGGTAATATAAACCAGTACTTCGAATCTGTCTTTGTGGTAGAGGACACAAAAAATAATCCAAAGATGATAGATGGGCTGGGTTCAAGTAGCAAGAAAAGGACTGTATCAATCCCTATAACAAGGTACAGGGGACAAACTGGGAATAAAGGCCAACAAGTCACCAGGAGCTGATGGCCTGCATCCAAAGATTTTAAGGGAAGTGACTTGAGAGAGTGGAGCCATTGGTTGAAATTTGTCAAAATTGACTGAGTTCTGGGAGGGCAGGAACGGACTGGAAATCTGTGACCGTGGTGTCCTTGTTCAAGAAGGAAGGAAGCCAAAAAGCAGGAAGCCGTTGGCCTGTTGGTTAACATCTGTTGTTGGTGAAATAATCATGGAAAAAATTAACTTGTCATTTATAGAAGCTCACTGCAATCAAGCCAAATCAACATGGTTTTATGAAAGGGAAATCATGTTTGACAAATTTGCCAGAGTTCAATGAGGGTATAATAAACAGGGTCCATTCAAGACTGTTTAATGTCATTTCCAGTACACAAATGTAACAGAGAACAAATTAATTGTTACTCCGGATCCACAGCAGCTCAAGAAAACACAAGATAAAGAACATAATAATAAAATGAATAAATACAGATACATAAGATAGCCTATATACGCAGACTGATTGTATGTCCACAAAGCGATGCTGGGCACTGTACATAAGGTGACCGACAGGAAATGATAAAATGGTGGTGGTTGGGAGAGTGGAGAGGTGGGTTAGTGGGTGGAGGTGTTGATCATTCTTGCTGCTTGGGGAAAGTAACTATTTCTGCATCTGGTGGTCCTGGTGTGGATGCTACGTAGCCTCTTCCCTGATGGGACTGGGACAAACAGCCCATGAGCAGCATAGGGAGGGGGAGAAGTCCTTCATGATGCTACTGGCCCTTTCCCAGCACCTTTCTGTATATACAGTACATCCTTTTGATGGTGGGTAGGCTGGTGCCAGTGATGCATGGGGCATTGACTTCTCATGATAGAGCCCTCCTGACTGCGGTAGTGCAGTTTCCATATTATGGAGAGATGCAGCTTAAAAGGATGATCTCTTCTCCTAAAGGGGAAGCTGCAGATATAACGTATTTAGATGAAAAGGTGCCATATGAAAGTGTGGTTCACAAGATGTGAGCTGAAGGTGTCGGGGGAAGAGTGCTAACGTGGATTGAAGACTGGTTATCACATAGAAGATAAAGAGTCAGAACAAACCGGTCCTTTTAAGACTGGAGAGTTGTGACTAGTGGAGTGTGCCAACGATCAGTCTTTGACCTTCAGGTATTTGTCATTTGCATCGATGTCTTGGCGAAGGGGACAGGATGTTTGCTGTTGACTCTGCAATTGGTGAGAGGGCTGGAGCAAGCAGTGGGGTGTGGATCGATTCAGCGAGTGGGTTAAAATCTTGGCGCACAGAGTTCAGTGTGGGGAAGTGTGAAGTTATGCACTTGGATAAGAGGAATCAAAAAGCGTATTACTATCTCAATGATGAGAGCCTGCCAAAGTATAATTTTCGGAGAGGGCTGGGTGTTCTGGTGCACGAGTCACAAAACGCTACAGGGTAGGTCTAGCAGCTGAACAGGAAGGCAAATGGTCTGTTGCTTTTCATTGCAACGTGGGCTGGAGTTTGTAAGTATTGTTACAGTGTACAGGGTGTTGGTGAGTTTGGCTCGACATACTGTGCATACTTTAGTTCCCCTTCTGTAAGAAGATTGGTTTTGGAAGCAGTCCGAAAGAGATTCACTAAGCTAATTCCTGGGTTGAGAAGGCTGTTCTATTAAGAGAAGCTGAAGAAATTGAATCTGTATCCTTTGGAGTTTAGAATGAAGGGGAGTTCTTTGAAACACGTAGGATCCCGATCGGATGTAATGGGCAAGATGCTGAGATGTTTTCACTAGTGCAAGGGTCATGAGTGAGGGAAAATAATTACAAGATTAGGGGACAGTATTTAAAACTGAAGTACATAGGAACGTCTTGCTGACTGTGGTAATCCTCCGGATTTCTCTGCTCCGGGGGTTTTCAGAGGCCAGATCAATGGGTGAATTTAAAGAGGAGTTCCGTACATTTTTGAAACATCAGGGAACTCAGGGTTGTGTGGAACAGGTAAGAAAAGGAAGTGAGAGGTGGGGCAGTTTAGCCATGATCATATTGAATGGCTGGGTGGTACTGAGGGGCCGAGTGGCCTCCTCCTGCTCCTAGCTCCTTGAGTTCAGTGGAAGGGGAGGAAAGCCTGTGGCAGGAGAGATTTCTCTGCAGGCAGGTAGCGCTGTCAGTGTGATCCCGTACCATCTGATCACTCTTCAGTTGGGTAGCGCTGTCAGTGTGATCCCGTACCATCTGATCACTCTTCAGTTGGGTAGCGCTGTCAGTGTGATCCCGTACCATCTGATCACTCTTCAGGTGGGTAGCGCTGTCAGTGTGATCCCGTACCATCTGATCACTCTTCAGGTGGGTAGCGCTGTCAGTGCGATCCCGTACCATCTGATCACTCTTCAGGTGGGTAGCGCTGTCAGTGCGATCCCGTACCATCTGATCACTCTTCAGGTGGGTAGCGCTGTCAGTGCGATCCCGTACCATCTGATCACTCTTCAGGTGGGTAGCGCTGTCAGTGCGATCCCGTACCATCTGATCACTCTTCAGGTGGGTAGCGCTGTCAGTGCGATCCCGTACCATCTGATCACTCTTCAGGTGGGTAGTGCTGTCAGTGCGATCCCGTACCATCTGATCACTCTTCAGGTGGGTAGCGCTGTCAGTGCGATCCCGTACCATCTGATCACTCTTCAGGTGGGTAGCGCTGTCAGTGCGATCCCGTACCATCTGATCACTCTTCAGGTGGGTAGCGCTGTCAGTGCGATCCCGTACCATCTGATCACTCTTCAGGTGGGTAGCGCTGTCAGTGCGATCCCGTACCATCTGATCACTCTTCAGGTGGGTAGCGCTGTCAGTGCGATCCCGTACCATCTGATCACTCTTCAGTTTACTCTCCTGGTAAATTTGCCCCTTCTGAATCCTAATAGTCTTAATTAAACAATCCCCTAAAAATCCCTCTAGTACAATTCCCATTCAGTATCCTAACACTCTCTGTAGCATCATTATCATCGCACCATAAATTCCCCTTTAGTAACATATTTCCCCTTTACACTGAGCCCCATCCCTCTCATCTGCTCACACCAGATAATGTATTCGGACTTTTAAAAGGCATTTGACAAGGTGCCACATGAAAAGCTGGTTCACAAGATAAGAGCTTGAAGCATTGGGGAAAGTGCGTTAACTTGGATTGAAGACTGGTTATTACACAGAAGATAGTCAGAATAAACTGGAGAATCATAACTAGTGGAGTGTGCCAAGGACATTTCAATCACATTTACCAAAATGATGTCTTTTGTTTTAAGTATGTGGTTTTGAGGAATAGATAACACCTGGAGAAATATGGAAGAGGGGTGGGTAGGGGAATCAGCACAGTAAGTGTAAGAAGTCGCACGGTAGTGGAGCGGTTAGCACAATTGCTTTACTCAATCTCAGATCAGAGTTCGATTCCTGCCACTGCCTGTAAGGAGTTTGTACGTTCTCCTCGTGACCCATGGGTTTCCTCCGGGTGCTCTGGTTTTTTCCCCTATTCCAAGGACATACTGTACGTTCGTGGACACTGACTTCAAGGTTCAATGTGTTGTGCATTCAGCGATGCTCTTCTGTACACCACTGTTATTTGAGTTACTGTCGCCTTCCTGTCAGCTTGAACCGGTCTGGCCATTCTCCTCAAACCGCTCATTAATGCAGCGTTTTTGCTTGCAGAACCGCCTCTAACTGAACACTTTTTGTTTTTTCACATCATTCTCTGTAAACTCTAGAGACTGTTGCATGTGAAAATCCCAAGGGATCAGCAGTTTCTGAGATACTCAAACCACCCTGTCTGATGCCAACAATCATTCCATGGTCAAAGTCACTTTTGTCCCTATTCTGATGTTAGCCTGAATAATAACTGAACCTCTTAACCATGTCTGCGTGCTTTTATGCATTGAGTTTCTGCTGCATGATTGGCTGATTAGATATTTGTATAAACGATCAGGGATACAGGTGTATCTAATAAAGTGGCTGCAGTTGTTTGGGTGAAATGACCTAATTGGGGGGAAAAGCCTGTTCACAAATTTGAGGTAATTAACTAGAAGGGTGTTCCTTTTAGAATGAAAATGAGGAGGAATTTCTTTAGCCAGAGGGCAGTGAATCTGTGGAATTCATTGCTATGGAATTCATCTGCTGAGGCCAAATCATTGGTTATATTTAAAGTAGACATTGATAAGTTATTGATGAGTAAGGGCATCAAAGGTTATGGGGAGAAGGCAGGAGAAAGGGGTTAAGAGGGAAAATAAATCAGCCAGGAAGAAACAACAAGGCATGGCTGATGGATCAAATACCTTATGGTCTTAAGGTAATTGTACTGCTTAACCTAACTGTGTCCAGTGGGAACTATTGTAGCTTATGGTGTGAAATACTTTTGCATGATGATCTATAAATATTACCATTTGCTTGGCCTGCTTTTTAAAATTGGGATCTTAGGACTTGGGAAGAGGACTGAGTAATGGGATAAACTGAACCTGAAGAATGAACCAGAACTTTGATTAATTCATTTATTATTGCCAAAGTGACAGAGGCAGATCTGTTGGCACAGTGGTGCAGTTAGCAGAGCCTCTGCCCCTCAGTTCCAGTGACCGGGGTTCGATCCTGACCTCCGGCGCTGACTGTGTGGAGTTTGCACGTTCTCCCTGTAACCGAATGAGATTCCTCCAGGTGCTCCTGCATCCCAGTGTTGTGTGGATTGGTAGGTTAACTGGCCGCTGCAAGCTGCTGCTAGTGTGTGGGTGAACGGTGGAATCTGAGGGGAAAGTGGGGAGAAGAGATTACAGGAGAATTTATTACTTTTTGGAATACACAAGGAATAGGCTTCGAGCCACACTGCCCAGCAATCCCCAGTTTAATCCTAGCCTAATTATGGGACAATTTACAATGACCAATTAACCTACTAGTCGGTATGTCTTTGGACTGTGGTCGGAAACCGGAGCACCCGGAGGAAACCCATATGGTCGTGGGGAGAACGTACAAACTCCTTACAGGCAGCGAAAGGAATTGAACCTGGGTTGCTGGTACCATAAAGCATTGTGCTAACCACTACACTACCGTGCCACCCTATTCACAGAGCCAATGTAGGCTTCATGAAATAACCTCCTTCTAACTTAAAATACAGATGATTTTAATAATTTCAGAATGGCGCAGGTTTTTGGAGGGTCCCGTATTTCACACGTCCTTACTAGTTTTAAGAAAGGAAATACCGATGAAACACGAGGTTGGTGATGTATCCACACGTGCCCTTACCCGTGTAAGCTTTGTTGGTGGGACTGACTGAGTGACAGGATTTTTACTTGGGATATTTTAGCAAATGGAGCTGAGCAGTGAAGCCTATCCAACAGAGCTAGATCGAAAGAGAGAATGAGAGAGAGACAGAAGGAGAAAAAGAGAGACACGGAAAGAGACAAGCACAGGGACAGAGATAACGAGAGACAGAGACAAGGATTGAGACAACCTGAGGCAGACAGTGAGAGATATATTTAGAGAGAAAGTGATAGAGATAAAGAGAAACAGAAAGACAGAGAGATGGGCGTGGGGGTGGGGGGAAGAGAAATAAAAGAAAAAAATCCAGTGCAGCTGAATAAAACCAGCAGGAGATTTGAGTCACTGAATAAATATCTGCAAGACCTTTGAATCACATTTACCAAAAAGACATACTTTCTTTTAAATCTGTGGTTTTGAAGAATAAATATCGCTTGGAGATGGAGGGGAGGGGGGTGATTAGGATGATCAACACAATAAATGTGAACTGATTCCGTTGTGAGCTGTGCCCCTAATCCTCGTCAGCACTGGGGATTAATGCATCTGATGAGGCCATTAAAAGCAATACCAGTGGACGTGACAACGCATAGCCTGATTTGTGCTCTGGTTCTGGTGGAATGGAAGGAGCAGGGTCCCTGAGAAGTGCAGGATTTGGAAGGAGGGAGCCCCGAGCCAAACCTTGTTGGAAGTGATGTGGTGGTGGAGGGCCTTGGTGAGGGCTCGTCACTTCTGGCGGGGCTTCCAAGATAGTGATGAAGTAAGAACTGCCGTGGGAGATGGTGGAGGGCAGAGAAATGATGGGAGAAGGGTGAATTCTGTCATTAGCTCTTGCCTCTGACTGAAAAAGGGGAAGGGTGGAGCCTGCTTCAATCTCACTGCAGGGGAGACTAAAGCACGGGCAGCTAACTTGGTGAAGCAATTAGGGAACAAGGAAATCACTAGCTCACCTGTGTAGAGAGCCACAACACTGGCAACACAGGAGCTGAGAGCGCAGGGATTACACTTCTTGTGGTGGTACAGGAAGTAATAAGGAAACTCTTGGAGGACTGGTGTTCTAGAGGAGGTTCTTGACAGGGAGGACTGAGAGTTTAAAAGCCAGACTTTCAGAATCAAAATCAGGTTCATTGTCAATGCCATTGGTTATGAAATTTGTTGTTCTGTAGCAGCAGTATAATGCAAGAATAAAAAAGTACGGTAAGTTATAATAAGACAGATAAATAGTGCTGAAGAGGAATAGTGAGGTAGTGTTCATGGGTTGATGGACTGTTCAGTAATCTGATGTGGAGGGGAAGAAGCTGTTCCTATAATACTGAGTGAGTCTTTAGGCGCCTGTACCTCCTCCCCAATGGTAGTAATACGAAGAGGGCCTGCTCTGAATGGTGAGAGTTCCTACTGATTGATGCTACCTTCTTGAGTTGCCACTTTTTAAAGATGTCCTCAGTGTTGGGATAGCCTGTGCCTGTGGTGGAGTTGGCTGGGCCTACAACCTTCTGCAGCCTCTTTCAAACCTGTGCATTGGCGCCTCCATGATGTTCTCCACTGTACATCTGTAGAGTCTTTGGAGACATAGCAAATATTGGCATACAAAATGGTGGCATACCAAAGCCAGTTGTGGTTGCTAGAGTTCCTTAAGGCAGTGTACTGGGTCCAACTGTCTCCAGCAACTTCATCTGTAACCTTCCTTCTGCCATAAGGTCAGAAGTGAGGATGTTTACAAGATGATTGCATAATGTTCAATCGCATAAAAAACTCCTTAGCAAATGAAGCAGCCTATGCCTGCGTGAGGCAAGATAACGTTCAGACACAGGCTGCTCAGTGGCAAGTAACAATCTTGTTACCAAACTAACAGACTGTTGTGCTGCCTTCAACACAAGAGTCTAATTATTTATCTTTGACTTTTAATGACATTACAATCACTAAGTCCCCTTCCTGAGAGTGACCAATAACGAGCAACTCAATGGCCCCAGCTACAGAAAGAGCAGGAATTTAAAGCAGATCAAAAGCTTTGTAACCGCAGTGAGTGGGTCGCCTCCTGAAACCCCAAGGTCCTCACGTAAGGCACAACTCAGTGATGCAGCACTCTGCATTTGCTGGCTGGTTACAGCTCCAGCGTTTCTCTAAGACATTACCTCATGATCCATTCTAAACAATGAACACTGGCGCACATCAGCTGCAGTGAGCAGCAGGTACAAATTGCAGTGTTCGCATTCTAACAGGCTACTCCAACAACTGCTCCCAAACTCACGAATTTTATCAGTGAGGACAGTTGGTAGAGGGAACACCACCACCTGCAGCTTCCCCTCCCAGTCACACACAATCCTGACTTGGAAATATACCACCAGTCCTTCATCACCACCAGGTGTAAGTGCTGGAGCAGCCTCCACAATGTCATTTTGGATACACCTTCACTGAACAGCTGTGGTGGTTCAATAAGGCAGCTCACCCTCACCACCTTCTCAATGGCCATGGAGCCATGGAGCTCGGCAGCACGCAGTTCACTAAAACCTGGTTTATCCCCCGAGTCCTCCATAGTAGGACACCCGGTTTGATCCCAAACTCACTCACAGTGGAACACACGGACTGATCTGAGACTAGCCCACAGAGGACAGTCAGTCTAATCCATTCTCACCCACAATGGAATATCCAGTTTGATCCCAGATTCCCTGTCACTAGGACACACAGTCCAATCCAGAATCCCTCTCTAGACAGATGCCCAGCTTGATGTTCAGCCTAAGTTCCAGGTGCTCACTTACACTGCATATCCTGGCATTGTGCTGGTGTTAGATTACAATGTGCCTTGCAGTGATTCATGATTGCACTGTGCCTTGCAGTGGCTAATGATTATATTGTACCTTGCAATGGTTAATGATTGCCCCGTGCCTTGACCATATGACGTAGGGGCAGAATTAGGCCATTCCATCATGGCTGATCCCAGATCCCACTTAACCCCATACACCTGCCTTCTCACCATATCTTTTGATACCCTGACCGATCAGGAAACGATTAGCTTCTGCCTTAAATATACACACGAACCTGGCCTCCACCGCAGTCTGTGGCAGAGCAGTCCACACATTCACTACTCTCTGGCTTTAAAAATCCCTCCTTACTTCTGTCTAAAGGGTCACCCCCTCAATTTTGAGGCTGTGCATTCTAGTTCTGGATACCCCCACCACAGGAAACATCCTCTCCACATCCATTTTATCTAGTCCTTTCAACATTTGGTAGTTTTATTGAGATTCCCCCCCCCCCCAACATTCTTCTAAATTCCAGTGAGTACAGGCCCAATGCTGCCAAACACTCCTCATATGTTAACCCCTTCATTGCTGGAATCATCCTTGTGAACCTCCTCTGGACTCTCTCCAATGACAACACATTCTTTCTGAGATATGGGGCCCAAAACTGTTGACAATACTCCAAGTGTGGACTGACTAGTGTCTTATAAAGGCTCAGCATTATCTCCTTGCTTTTATATTCTATTCCCCTTGAAATAAATGCCAACATTGCACTTGCCTTCTTTACCACAGACTCAACCTGAAAATTAACATTCTGGGAGCCTTGCAGGAGGACTCCTGAGTCCCTCTTCACCTCTGATGTTTGAACCTTCTCCCCATTTAGATAATAATTTGCACTATTGTCTCTTTTACCAAAATGCATTATCATACATTTCCCAACACTGTATTCCATCTGCTACTATTTTTACCCAATTTTCCAATTTGTCTAAGTCCTGCTGCAATCACATTGCTTCCTCAGCACTACCTACCCCAACACTTATCTTCATGTCATCCACAAACTTTGCCACAAGGCATCAGTTCCATTATCTAAATCATTGATAAACAATGTGAAAAGTAGCAGTTCCAATATTGACCCCTGAGGAACACCACTAGTCACTGACAGCCAACCAGAAAAGGCCCCTTTTATTCCCACTCGCTGCCTCCCGCCTGTCAGCCATTCCTCTATCCATGCCAGTATCTTTCCTGTAATGCTATAGGATTTTATCTTGTTAAGCAGCCTCATGTGTGGCAGCTGATCAAATGCCTTCTGAAAATCCAAGTAAATGACATTCACTGCCTCACCTTTGTCCACCCTGCTTGTTACTTACTCAAAGAGCTCTAACAGATTTGTCAGGCATGATTTCCAATGACAGAAACCATGCTGGCTTTGACTTATTTTATCATTTGTCTTCAAGTACCCTGAAACCTCATCTTTAATAATACACTTTCCCAGCTACTGAAGTTAGGCTAACTGGCCTATAATTTCCTTTCTTTAGCCTTCCTCCCTTCTTAAAGAGTGGAGTGACATTTGCAATCTTCCAGTTGTCTGGGATCATGCCAGAATCAAGTGATTCTTGAAAGGTCATGACCAATGCATCCGTTATCTCTTCAGCAACCTCTCTCAGGACTCTTGGGTGTAGTCCATCTGGTCCAGGTGACTTATCCACCTTAAGACCTTTGAGTTTGCCTAGCACCTTTTCCTTTGTGATAGCAACGGCACTCACTCCTGCTCCCTGACACTCGAGGACCTCTGGCACACTGCTAGGGTCTTCCACAGTGAAGACAGATACAAAGTATCCATTAAGTTCATCTGCCATTTCTTTGTCCCCATTTACTACCATCATTTTCCAGTGGTCCAATATCAACACTCACCTCCCTTTTACTCTTTATATAAACTGAAAAACTTTTTGGATCCTGTTTTATATTATTGGCTAGTCTGCCCTCATATTTCATCTGCCCCCTTCTTATAGCTTTTTTAGTTACCTTTTGTTGGATTTTAAAAGTTTCCAAACCATCCAACTTCCCACTTGCTTTTGCTACCTTATATGCCGGTTTTTATGCAGTCCTTAACTTCCTTTGTCAGCCACAGTTGCCTACTCCTGCCATTTGAGAACTTCTTCCTCTGTAGGACATATCTATCCTGTGCCTTGTGAACTATTCCCAGAAACTTAAGCCACCTCTGTCCTGCCGTCATCCCTGCCAGTATCCTCCTCCAATCCACCTGGGAAGCTCCTTCCTCACGCCTCTGTAATTCCCTTTATTCCATTGCGATACTGATACATGTGACTCATGCTTCTCCCTCTCAAATTGCAGTGTGACTTCAATCATATAATGATCACTACCTCCTAAGGGTTCCTTTACATTAAGCTCCGTAATAAGATCTGGCTCACTACACAACATGCAATCTAAGATAGCTTTTCCCTGAGTAGGCTCAAACACCAGCTGCTTTAAAAAGCCATCTCGTAAGCACTCAAAAAATTCCCTCTCTTGTGATCTGGCACCAACCTGATTTTCCATATCCCCTTGCTTACTGAAGACCCCCATTACAATTGTGTCACTACCCTTATTACACCTTTTCCAGCTCCCTTTGCAATCTCAACCCCACATCTTGGCTACTATTTGGAGGCCTATATATATGGTTCCCATAATGCTTTTTTTTAAACCCTTGCAGTTTCTTAACTCCACACAAAGATTCAACATTCTCTGACCCTATGTCTCCTCTTTCTAAAGATGTAATTCCATCTCTTACTAACAGAGCCACACCATCAAACATTAATTGCAGTGGTTAATGATTACACTGTGCCTTGCAATGGTTAATGATTACACTGTGCCTTGCAGTGGTTAATGATTACACTATGCCTTGGCAGTGGGTAATGATTACACTGTATCTTGCAGTGATTAATGGTTGCACTGTGCCTTGCAATGGTTAATGATTACACTGTGCCTTGCAATGGTTAATGATTACACTATGCCTTGCAGTGGGTAATGATTACACTGTATCTTGCAGTGATTAATGGTTGCACTGTGCCTTGCAATGGTTAATGATTACACTGTACCTTGCAGTGATTAACAGTTGCACTGTGCCTTCCAATGGTTAATGATTACACTGTACCTTACAGTGATTAATGGTTGCACTGTGTCTTGCAATGATTAATGATTACACTGTACCTTGCAGTGATTAATGGTTGCACTGTGCCTTGCAATGGTTAATGATTACACTGTGCCTTGCAATGGTTAATGATTGCACTGTGCCTTGCAGTGGTTAATGATTACACTGTACCTTGCAGTGATTAATGGTTGCACTGTGCCTTGCAATGGTTAATGATTACACTGTACCTTGCAGTGATTAATGGTTGCACTGTGTCTTGCAATGATTAATGATTACACTGTGCCTTGCAGTGGCTAATGATTACACTGTACCTTGCAGTGATTAATGGTTGCACTGTGTCTTGCAATGATTAATGATTACACTGTACCTCACAGTGATTAATGATTACACTGTACCTTGCAGTGATTAATGATTACACTGTACCTCACAGTGATTAATGATTACACTGTGCCTTGCAGTGATTAATGATTGCACTGTGCCTTGCAGTGATTAATGATTACACTGTGCCTTGCAATGATTAATGATTGCACTGTGCCTTGCAGTGGCTAATGATTGCACCGCACTTCAGCTTCTCTATGCTGAGAGCTGGAGCACTGCTGGAGAGCACACCTGAGTAATGTAGGGCACTCATGCAGGACATTAAAATGATTGTTACATTAATAGTGCCATTAGTTACCTGAGCAGCCTTCACTTCCCTTCTGTTGTCACAGTGCAGCATAAATGTGACAGCTCCTGCTGTCAACAGCTCACCCTGGGCCTGCGATGGGCAGAGGTTGGAGGTCTCACGCTTCTGGCCATTGTAAACTGCCATCTGCTCCCCGAGCCTGCCTGGTCCTACTGCCCAGCTGGCGTAGCTGCCGGCATCAGCTGAGGCCCTACTGAGCCCTTGAGCGAGAGACGGAGTGTATGCAGCATTGGGCTGGCTGGGGTGACAGTGCCTGTGTCTGGGTTCTGAGCTCCAATTGAGTCTGGTCTAAGCCACCAATGCAAGAGTCCAGAGCAGGTGATAGTCCTGAATTGCCAGACCCCTGCCATATCAATGTGAAAGTGTGTGGAGTTGTCTGAAGGATGAGTCAGGCTGGCAAATCCATGGGCTGACAGCGGAGGGGTCAACACTGGAATCAGAATAAGGTTTTTATCATTAACATAGGCTATGAAACTTGTTGCTTTGTGGCAGCAGTATAACACAAGACATAAAAAATTTCCACAACGTACAATTAGAAATAAGAGTAATAAATAGCGAAAAGAGGAATCGGAAGGTTGTGTTCAAGACTTTTCAGAAATCAAGAGGCAAAGGGGAAGAAGCTGCTCCTGAACAATGAGTGTGAGTCTTCAGTCTCCTGTACCTCCTACTTGATAATAGCAATGAGAAGAGTGCATGTCCTGAATGGTGAGGTTCTTTAAAGATGGTTGCTGTCTTCTGAAGGCACTGCCTTTTGAATATGCCCTTGATGGTGGGAAGACTTATACCCACGCTGGTGCTGGCTGAGTCTACCAGCCTCTGTAACCTTTCTTGATCCCGTGCATTGGAGCCTCCATGCCAGGCTATGATACAACCAGTCAAAACACTCCCCACTGTACCACTGTAGAAATTTTGCTAGTCTCTGATGGCATATCAAATCTCCTCAAACTACTAATGAAGTTGTAGATGCTGGCATGGCTTCTTCAGGATTGCATCAACATGCTCAGCCCAGGATAGATCCTCTGAGATGTTGAGGCCTGGCAACTTGAAGCTGCTGTCCCTTTCCAATAACTGAAGCAGCTTGTGTTCCATGAGGTATTCCTTCCTTGCTACAGCTCACTGGACAACTTAGCAACAAGCAGTGGCAAGTGGTTACATGATGGTATTGGCCTGATCATCAGTTTGCAAATGAAGTGAAAATTGTTGGAGTTGAAGATAGCAAAGAAAATTGACTAAAGATACAGTAGATCACAGATTGGCTGGAAAGTTGGGCGAAGCTGAGGGAGGTGGAACTTAGCTCAAACAAATGTGACGTAATGCATTTTTGGAAGTCAAATTCTCATAGGTCATATGGTACAGACCTTAGGAGTGTTGATTTACGGAGATAGGGTGGGGTTTCACAAGTTACAAGTGAATAAGGTGGTGCAAAGGCATTTGGAGTGATCGCCTTCAAAGGCTGAGGCATTCAGTATAAGAGCTTCTACACCATGTTGCAATTGTATAAAACTCTGGCCCAACCACATTGGACTATTGTGTACAGCTCTGGTCACCAGATTACAGGAGGGATGTGGTATCGAGGGAGGGAGGGAGAGAGAGCGAGTAAGCAAAATAAATAAATGGGCCTCTTGTCTCTTCTCTTCACCTGCCTTTCACCTTCTCCTATTGCCCCTACTCCTTCCTTTTCCCCTCTGATCCACTCTCCTCTCCTATCAGATTCCTTCTTCTCCAGCTCTTTACTTTTTAGACCTAACCACCTCCCAGCTTCTTATTTCATCCCCCCTCTCCCATACACCTGGTTCCACTTATCACCTTCCCCTCCCCCACTTTCCTATTCTGGCATCTTCCCCCTTCCTTTCTGGTCCTGATGAAGAACCTTGACCTGAAACGTCAACTGTTTATTCATTCTCATTGGAATGTAAATGAATAAAATAGTGAGGGACGCAGAATGGAAAATTTCTCCCAGGGCAGGATGGCTAGAACAAGAGGCCACATGAATACGGTGAAAGGGGAGAAATTTAAAGGCAATCTGAGGGGTAGATTTTTCACACAGAGGGTGATGGGTATATTAAACGAGCTACCAGAGAAGGTGGTGGAGGCAGATTGAATTACATTTTTTTTTTAAATTTTAGAGATACTGTGCTGAACAGGTCCTTCCAGTGCAATGAGCCCCACTGCATAGCAACCCACCTATTTAACCCTAGCCTAATCATAGGACAATTTACAATGACTAATTAACCTATTAACCAGTTTCCTTCCACAGTCTTTGGACTGTGGGAGGGAACTGGAGCCCACGGAAGACACCCACGAGCTTATAGGAAGGACGTACAAACTTCTTAGAGACGACGCTGGAGTTAAACTCTGAACTCCAACTCCCCAAAGTGTAATACCATAGTACCTTTTTAAAGCACATTTAGGTAGGATATTTTAACAGGATGGGCATAGATTCCCAACCTTTTTTATGCCAGGGCCCCCTACCTTTAACTCAAGGAGTCCATGACTCCAGGTTGGGAACCTCTGGCATAGAAGGATACAGGCCTAATGCAGGCAAATGAGATTAGTGGGCATATACTTCGGGGTTAGCATAGATTAAATGGGCTGAAAGACCCCCCCCCCCCCCCCCGATGTGCTGTGTGATTCTGTGGTTCAAATTAACTTCTTTTTCAAACCCCACCAGTCTAGTTCAAAAGGTGCTTGTACCTTCCACCAGTGTCTGTAATACAGCAATCTATACAATGGAGGTGCTCTGGGACAAGGCGAGGGTGCCCACTGTGTTGCACAAGTGCTGTGTGTTTTATATGTGGGTATGGATTGGGGAGCGTTTGATGTGCAAAGGGACCTGGGTGTCCTTGCACACATCACCGAGAGATAATGTGCAGCTGTGTTAACCGCTAGGAAGGCAGATGGCACGTGGGCCTTTATTCCAAGAGGATTTGCAGACAGGAGTAATGATACCTTACTGTAATTATCGAGAGCAGTGGGGAGCTTGCACCTGGAGTTTTGCCTCATATTTTGGCCAAAGAAGTAGATGCACTTTCCATAGAGGGAGTGTGGCGAAGGTTCAGCTCATTGACAGGAGCTGGCCTTACAAAGTGAGTTCGAGTAGACTGCACCTGCATTCTCCAGAATTTAAAAAAAATTGGGAGGTGATCTCATTGAAATTTTACCATTTATGTACAGAGTAGCACACACAAAATGCTGGAGGGTCTCAGCAGGTCATGCAGTATTTATGGAAAGAAATAAACAGTCAGTGTTTGGTGCTGAGACCCTTCATCAGGACAGGAAAGGAAGGAGAAAGAAACCAAAATAAAAAGGTAGGGGGTGGGCTTGCTGAGTTCCTCCAGCATTTTTGTGTGTTACTCTGGATTTCCAATATCTGTAGAATCTGTGTTTAAGATACGCACAGGGCTTAGCACACTAGAGGCAGAGAGAACACATTGAGGATTCATCGGTAGGTTTCTGGCTGTTAAGGGAATTAAAGGATATGGGAAGAGTACATGAAAATGGGGTCCTGAATTAGACATGATTAGGATAAATGGCAAAACGAGATGACCTACTCCTCCTCCTATTTGGCAGTGTCTATGGAGGGGAATAAACAGTCGGCATTTCTGGCCAAGACCCTTCAACAAGAAGGTCCTGATGAAAGCTTCTGGAGTTCCTCTAGCATTTGGTGTGAGTTGCTCCAGATTTCCAGCATCTGCGAAACTCTTCTGTCATGGAAATAGGCCCTTTGGGCCATCTCATTCATGCCAACCAGCTGCCTGACTAAGCTAATTCCATTCCCTGCATTGGCCCATATCTTGCTAAACCTTTCCCATCCACATACCTAGCCAAATAATTTTCTAAGCATTGTCGTTGTACCTGCCTCTACCTCCTCCTCATTGCAGACACCCACCACCCTCCGTGTGAAAAACCTGCTCCTCATGCCTCCTTGAAATCTTTCACCTTTAACCTATGCTGCCTAGTCTTGGACTCGTCTATCCAGAGAAACATACTGTGGATGATCTGTCCTAACCATGTCCCTTATAATTGTACAAACCTCTACAAGATCACTCCTCAGCCTCATTCACTCCAGGGAAACCAATCGCAGCTGATCCATTCCAGCCTCTCTTTGTAAGCTCTGCATTCCCAACAATATCCTCATGAATCTTTTCTGCATCCTTTCTAGCTTAATCACGATCTTTCTATAGTACAGGAACCAGGACCACACACCAACATCTTTTGTAACTGTAACATGTCATCCCAACTCTTGTATCCGATGCCTCAGCCGCTGAAGCATGCCACTCTTCATCACCTCTTCCACCCATGTATCACTGTCAGGGAATCAGGTACTACTTGTATCCCCAAGTTTTCCTGCTCAAAGACATTCTCCAGGTCCCTACCATTCACTGTGTATATCCTGTCCTGGTTTACTGGGGCTGAGACAAGGGCAGATGGCTGGAGTCATTGAAATGTATCAGTGCTCACCTCACACACATCTTCTTGGCAATTCTCTATGAACATCTAGAGAATGAAAAAAAACTGGGATGTAAATCGTCCTCAGTGGTTAGCATGGACTAGATGGGTCAATAGGCATGTTCTCCTATTGTATCTCACTCCAGCAAGAGCCAGCAATCAATCTTGCATGCTCTGGACGTCACACTTTTGAGGTTAACATGAGATGGGGATGATACCGTTTACTTGTACCTCACTTGATTTGAAGATGAGTACAAAGGGATCAGTCCAATCCAAACTCACCTTATAATTGAACCACATCCAATGCATTGCCCTCGGCATCAGCTAACCAGGAAAGCACAGAGTGAGAATCTGCCTCCTCCCTGAGCCAGTCCACAAGGGTACGCCACCCAGTTGACTGGTACCAAGCAGGACAGACATTTCATAATTTTTCTCTGTTTACCACACTCATTCCCTTCCTTTGTGGTTCCTGTCTATAGGGAGGAGGGATGAATCATATCAGATCGATTGCGTGAATGTGGCAGGGGCCCCTGCGGCTGATCGATTGTGCAGTGAATCGATTGGGCCTTGTAGGCTTGGCGGGCTCTCTTTTATCCCATGAGCTTTCAAATGCACATGCTTTGTCTCAACTGGCCTGGTTTGTAGCTCCTGCACTGAAAGTTGCCCAGTATGTACAATAGTTAACATAATATTTAATCCATCTGCTCCATTGTCGGTATTTCTCCGTGCATATGTTATAATAGTATCCCAACTTGGGCATTCCAGTGGTAGCCTCTGGCTCAGAATCAGATGGTGCAGGGAGTGAGATGGATGTCCCTGGTCTGACAGGCCTTTGCCCATAACACTTTGGCTTAGAGTTCTTCTAATGGGGTTGTGCGATGGTAACCGCAGGGAGGGCAGTGAGGGCATTGGGATCCTATGTGAACAGCAGGACTGGCCACGTATCTCCCTCAGAGGGACAACAGGGAAGGGTGTGTATCACAAGTAGAAAGGAGAGGGTGGCAGACAGATGTGAACAATTAAAATGTTTACAGACATTTCAAAGAACTGAGAGTCAGGACATATTAGACATCCCAGAATGGAAAGCCTCATCCTGAGAACGGATGTGATGGAGTCAGAACAACTGAGAGAAGGGAATAGCAATTTTACAAATGGCAGGGTGGGGAGAGGTGTAGTCAAAATAACAGTGAGAGTCAGTAGGCTTGTAAAAGATGTCAGTAGATAGTGTGTCTCCAGAGATGGAGGCAGCAAGATTGAGAAAGTGGAGAGAGGTGTCAGAAATGCACCAAGTAAACTTGAGGGCAGGGTGGAAGTTGGAGGCAAGATAGATGAAATTGGCAAGCTCAGCATGGGTGCAGGAAGCAGCACCAATGCACTCAGCAAAGTAATGTAGAAAGAGTTGGCGAGCGTTGGCAGTGTAGGGTTAGAACATGGACAGTTCCACGTGGCAGTTGAAAGGGCAGGCATAGCTGAGGTTCAGGTGGGTGCCCATGGCTAAAACTTGGATTTGAAGAAAATGGGAGGAGCCGAATGGGAAAATGGTTGACCGTGCGGACCAGTTCCACCAGGTGGAGGAGGGGAGTTGGTTAGTCTGTTGTCCAGAAAGGCCATTCGGCCCATCGAACCTCTGCTCCACCATTTACATCATGGCTGCGTACTAAAGGCCTGAGGCAGGCCTTGTGTTTTCAGACTCCCTTAAAATAGGAAACATTCATTATGTCCACTCTATATTTAGGCCTTTCAATATTCAATGGGTCTCGATGATAGTCCCCCTCATTCTTCTAAACCCCAGTGAGTACAGGCCCAGAGCCATCAAACGCTCCTCATACATTAACCCTTTCATTTCCTGGATCATTCTCGTGAGCGTCCTCTGGACCATCACCAATGCCAGCACCTAGTTATCTTTCTTAGATAGAGGCCCAAAACTGCTCACAATATCCTCCCCGAAGAAGCGGAGAGCTTTCAGACCCTGTGGTTTAAAACTCCCTTTTTGGGCCAGAAAGACTGAATGCAATTGCCGGGTCTTGTCACTAAAGAAGCTCCTGCATTATTGCATGCAGTTTTCGTTTTCTGCAGGGAGTTTAGATTTTAATTAACGTGTGGAGTTTCTCTAGGTGCTGAGGCGTAGAGAAACCCAAATCATCTGGGAGGTAGAGGCAGTTTGCAGCTCGTGTCATATTCATTCCCCCCCCCCCCCCCCACCCCCCATCACAACCTGCAGGGCATTTTACCCACAGATTTCCTTGGCAAATTTAATCTGTTTGTTCTCTGCCAAATGTGGGCAGTTCAACAAGAAGATAAATTCCCTCCCTCTCTCGCGCTTGTACCTGGAAGCAGATTAAATGAAGTAATCAGACTTTTGTATCCGGCCTGCTGAGACACTGCACTCCATGCTGTGTTGCTGTGCTGCTGATCTAAATTGCACTGGGGTTGCTATTCTTTCTCTGGTGATAACAGTGGGCTGTTGCTGTGTGACAGATTAGCAACGATCCCTGTTTAATACTGGCACTGCAAAGCCTGCCTGCTCTCAGCTCAGAACTCAGAGTCAGTTGGCTTAAGAGCAAGATGTGCCTGGCACTCCTCCCATTCACTCAGCCTATCAGGCCCTTTTCATATAATACACCCGGGCCATGAGTAGAGCACAGAATCAAGCCCTTCAGCCTATTGCATCTGTGCCAGCCCTCGAGCACCCACACACACTAATTCTCCACGGTGATCATTTTATTCCGGAGATGTAAGGGACTGCTGGTGCTGGAATCTGGAGGAATAAAACAAAATGCTGAAAAAAGTCAGCAGGTCGGGCAGCATCTGAACAAAGAAAGGGATAGTTGACATTTCAAGTTGAGGCCCTTCATCTGAACTAGGGAAATGGAAGGCCGAGATGGAGTGGATGTGGAGAGGATTTTTCCAGTAATTGGGGGAGTCTAGGACCAGAGGGGACAGCCTCGGAGCACAAGAACATCCCTTTAGAACAGAGAGGAGGAGGAATTCCTTTAGCCAGAGGGTGGTGAATCTGTGGAATTCATTGCCTTGTCCGGCTGTGGAGGCCAAGTCATTGGGTATAGTTAAAGCAGAGTTTGATATGTTCTTGATGAGAAAGGACATCAAAGATTACAGGGAGAAGGCAGTTGAATGCAGTTGAATGGGAAAATAAATCAGCAATGATCAAATGGTGGAGCAGACTCAAAGGAATGAATGACCTAATGCTGATCCTTTAGTGTTATGGAGGGGGCAGTAGGCAGTATAAGGAGGACAGGGGAAAGGCTGAAGTGACAGCTGGCAGGTGATAGGTAGGTCCAGGTGAGGAGGGCATGAAGGGCAGATTGGGTAGGGGACAGTGGAAATAACAACCCACTTTATTCCCTTTGACAACCCTCACCCCCTTACCCCTGGATTCTACCACCTACCTACACATTAAGGGCAATTTACATTGGCCCACATGTCTTTGGGAGCACCCAAAGTCACACAGAGAAGGTGCAATCTCCACACAGGCAGTACCCGACGTCAGGATCGAGGCCAAGTCACTGGAGCTGCAAGGCAACAGGACTGAGGAAGGGTCTTCGCCCGAAACTTCAACTGTTCTTTCCCCTCCATAGATGCTGCCCAACCTGCTGAGTTACTCCAGCATTTTGTATAAGTCGTGAAATTTGTTATCTTGTAGCAGCAGCTCAGTGCATGCCTAACAAAAAAAAAATCAAGTTAAAATAAAAATAGCTAAATAAATAGTTCAAAAGAGGAATAGGGAGGCAGTGATCATAGCTTCATGGACCATTTAGAAATCTGATGATAGAGGGGAAGAAACTATTCCTAAAATGTTGATTGTGTATCTTCAGGCTCCTGTACCTTAGTAGTAATGAGAAAAGGGCTTGGCCTGGATGGTGAGGGTCTTTGTTGACAGATGCAACCTTCCTGAGCCACTGTCTCTTGAAGATGTCCTTTATGGTGGGGAAGGTTCTGCCCCTGATGGGGCTGACTGAATCCTGTGTATTGGAGCCTCTATACCAGGTGCTGATGCAAGTAGTCAAATACTCTCCTCCATACATCTTTGATGACATACCAAATCTCCTCAAACTTCTAATTATGTATGAGAATCAGAATCATGTTTAATATTACCAGCATATGTCATGGAATTTGATAACTTTGCGGCAGCAGGACAATGCAATACGTAATGATAAAGGGAAAAGCCTGTGAATTGCAGTAAGTATGCATACATTAAATAAGTAGTGCAGAAAATAGAAATAAAAAAGTAGTGAGATGGCGTTCATGGGTTCAATGTCCATTCAGAAATTGGATAGCAGAGGGGAAGAAGCTGTTCCTGATTCATTGCATGTGTGCCTTGCCTTCAGGCTCCTGTACTTCCTTCCTGATGGTAACAATGAGAAGAGGGCATGTTCTGGGTGATGGGGATCCTTAATGGTGGATGAGGCTTTTTTGTGGTACAACTCCTTGAAGATGTCCAAAATGCTATGGAAGCTAGTGCCCATGATGGAGATAACTAATTTTACAACTCTCTGCAGTTTACTTCAATCCTGTGCAGTAGCCTTCCCCTCCACGTACCCTGATAGTGATCCAGTTAGAATGTTCTCCACAGTACACCTGTAGAAATTTGCAAGTGTTTTTGGTGACATACCAAATTTCCTCAAACTCTGAATGAAATATAGCCCCTGTCTTGCCTTCTAAAGGCTGCATTGATATGTTCGGTCCAGGTGAAGTCCTCAGAGATATTAACACCAAGGAACTTGCAATTTCTCATTCTCTCCACTTCTGATCCCTCTACGAGGATTGGTGTAAGTTCCCTTGTCTTACCCTTTCTGAAGTCCACAATCAATTCCTTGATCTTACTGATGTTGAGCGCAAGGTTGCTGCTGCGATACCACTCAACTAGCTGGTAAATCTCACTCCTGTATGCCCTCTCGCCACCAGCTGAGATTCTGCTAACAGTGGTTGTATCACCAGCAAATTTATAGAAGCTTTTGAGCTGTGCCTAGCCACACAGTCATGGGTGTAAAGAGAGTAGAGCACTGGGCTAAGCACACATCCCTGCTGGCTGCTGGTGTGCCTTCTTCATGATTGTATCAACGGATTAGACCCAGGTCAGATCCTCTGAGATGTTGACACTCAAGAGCTGGAGCTGCTGTAGAGCTGAGTTGAACAGCAGTACAACTGAAACTGAGTCTCACACATACAATAATCCTAATGTCCCACCGTCAGGCTGATGCCCTGTATCTATCAGCTAGTGCCAAGGCAGGATCTTTATATTCATTCAGGAACAGAAAGGGTGAGGAAGGTAATATTTAAGAAAGGAGCAAAGTGGAAGCAGTAGGCTTGATTCCAGCACAGTCGGATTTTAGTTTTCAATCACATACAGAACACCCTGTTATTTGCGCCTTGCTGTGATGTCATGACTGAATAGTTAAAGCAGCAGCCTTTAATGAGAAGTTTGTGTTGCTGCCTCCAGGGGAAGGGGGGAAGTGCTGAAACCCTTCTACAGCATGAGGAGTCACCACTAGTCACTTTGTCCTGGAGAAGTGCCAGAGGAAAGTTCAGTCCCACACTGGAGTGTCTATACCATATATACAGAGCTGTCACTAGAGAGTCTACACAAGAAATGGGTTCAGTTGGATTCCCTCTATCAGTACAAAGAGTCTCACTGCTCTGTGAATAGAGATAATGGGTCCAGTCACATTCATACGAATTATGGAGCAGTATAGAACAGATACAGCCCAACCAACCCGTGAATCAGAACCAGATTTTGTATCACTAGCATCATGTCATGAAGTTTGTTGTTTTGCGGCAGCAGTGCATTGCAATTCATAATAATAAAAGCTAAAAGTTACAATAAGAAGTACATACAAACAAAGAAAGTTAAATTAAATAAGTAGTGCAAAAAGAGATGGTTTATTGGGTTCATTGTCCATTCAGAAATCTGATGGCGGAAGAGAAGAAGCTGCTCCTAAAGCGTTGTGCCTTCAGACTCCTGTATGGTAGCAATAGAAGAGGGCATGTCCTGGGTGATGGGGGTCCTTAATCATGGATACCCCCTTTGATGGATGATGTCTACAGTGCCCAACAAACTAGTTCCAATTTCCTACCTCCAGCCCAAGCCCTAGTCAAGGACTGGAATAGTATCGTCTTTATCGAAGTACTTCTTAAATGATACTGTTGTACCTGCCTCAACCAGTTCCACTGGCTTGCTTGCTCCATATACACACCACCCTCTGTATGAAAACGTTGTCCCTCTGGTCCCTTTTAAATCTATTCTCTCTCAGCGTAAACCTGCACCCTGCCCTGGGGAAAAGGCATATAGCCACAAGAATGGTGATCAGGAGTTTGCAGAGTGTCTGTACTCTTACGTATGTGTGGACAAAGGTGTTTCAAACATCCTCATTCTGCTAAATGTGCTCATGACTCATTCCCTCTCCCAATCTCTCTCTCTCTCTCTCTCTCTCTGTCTTATAGACAGGCGGAGACACACACACACAATCTAGATTACGGGAGGTGAGTTAAGCACCTCTCTGTCAGGATCTCCAGGGGCTGTCGATTGTGCTACACTTTGTGAGATGTGGAAAGCCAGCCAGCTGAACCATACTCCGCTGGGTGTTCAAGTACCTGTGGTTCTGGTGTGCTAACTCACTTGCTCACATTTAGTTAAGTTATATACCACAAGGTGAGCAGTGATAAGCAGGGAGGTATGTTCAATGAGCTGCGGAGATTCTGCAAGTGCACCCATACTTTGGCAGATGTACAGAGACTAACTGAGTGGTGAGATCCCATCTGGTAGTACTTTATCAGGTAATTCAGTCTTACATAGCCTAACTATTGTACTGCAGGGGCCAGTTTTGTTGTACTCTTCAGGAATAGAAATAGCTGTTTTGGTTAGTCATATGGTCAGAAAGACCTAGTTTGGCTGTAGTCATATGTCTGTATAAAGAGCTCATTTGATTGTAGTCATATGATTGTACAAAGAGCTGATGGTTGTGTAGCTGTATAAAGAGCTGGTTTGGTTGTGGGCATATAGTTGCATAAAGAGCTGGTTTGGATGTGGTCATATGGTTGTATAATCAGTTGGTTTGGTTGTAGACACAATGTTGTACAGAGACACGGAGTTTAGTCATGCTCTGCTGGTGATCAATGCCAAGTAAATTAGTTGTCCTTTGCTTGGTGGTTCATTTGTACATTGTTCTATTAGACAATTTTAGGCATCCTTGTGTAGATGACCTTGATAAATTACTCTTCCTATCCCATAAGCAACAAGAGCCAACCTCCACCCAGTTGACTGGACCAACTCCATTTAAGATTGATATTAGGACCAGCCCACATCAGTCTGAAGACCAGTCTTGGTTCAATATTGAAATTTTGCTTAGATGGCAGATCATAGAAAAGGCAGGGAAACTGAAGGAAGGATGTGTGCAAACTCCACACAGGCCAGGGACAAATCCGGCTCACTGCGGCTGATAGACATTAGATGCTTAACGAAGCGATGACTCAGTGAAAGCTTGAGCTGGAGACAGGAGTTTGCACACCTCGCTCCAGTCATGATGGACACTTCAGTGCAGTGAGAGGGAGTGCTGTGCTCTCTGAGAGTCCTCTTAGAATGTGATGCATTTACCTCAGACCAGCACCTAAACTAACTAAGTAGCCCCTTCTTATGTTGGAGTTGGGGAGAGTGAGGGGAGATCTTATGGAGGCATACAAAATTATGAGTGGTGAATGCATGCAGGTTTTTTTCCCCTCAGATTGAATGGGATTAGAATTAGTGGCCATGGGTTTAAGGTGAAATATATAAGGAGAACCTGAGGGAAAACTTCTTCACTCTGAGGCTGGAATGAGCTGTCAGAAGGAGTAATAGATGTGGGTACAATTTCAAAATTTAAGAGAAGTTTGGATAGATACAGTACATGGACAAGAGAGGTATGGAGGGCTGTGGTCCAAGTGCGGCTAGATGAGACTAGGCAGAAAAACAGGTGGCATGGACTAGATGGGCTGAAGGACCTGTTTCAGAGCCCAGCTGCTCATGATTCTATGCTTCTGCTTCGAATACTATTTTACTGTACATACCTTATCTACTCCTTTGTTACATCATTGATTGCAGATTAAAATAAACCATTTACTGCTTGTGAATGCTCTGAGACATCCTAAGGTAGAAGAAGACTCCACATAACTGCCAGCCCTTCACTTAATGTCTCTATGCTTCACTCCATAATAAGGAAAAGAAATGTTGGACGGATGCAGTGATCCACTGGTTATTGCAGTATCTGCAGCTTTCCCACAATATAATAACCATTAACAAAGAGCTGAGGACAGTTTTCTACCAATTGATTTAAATTATTCAAATAAAATGGAGTGAGTCATAGCTCTTTGAATGGAAATGGCCACTAATCCATTCGCTGTGGGTTCAGTTGATGAAGAAGAGTGACAGGGTGCAATCCTTCTACCAGGACTTCTGCAAGCTTGCAACACCACCATGCTGGGCTGGTTCCAGGAGAAAGCACCAAGGGAGCTAAAACCAATCAGGTCAGAGCGAGTGTTAAAGCAGAATACAAATTGGAAAAGGTCAGGTTTTGAAGTGCTTTTTTTACACCAAGGAGGGGTGGAGCCAAATAAAATGAGGGGACGTAAAAGGAGCTTAGGGTGACTGACTAACATGAATTAAAGGTGGAAGATTTGAGGATTGACCATGAGTGTTTAAGGTGTAGTCAAAGTGTCCTCGCTGACGATCAACACTGGTGCACCTTGGGAGTGTGTGCTTAGCCCACTGCTCTACTCTCTATATACCCATGACTGCATGGCTAGGCTTAGCTCAAATACCATGTATACATTTGCTGACCATACAACCATTGTTGGTACAATCCAAGGTGTTGACGAGAGGGTGTACAGGAATGAGATATGCCTGTAGTGGATAGTGGAGTGGTGCCGCAGCAACAACCTGGCACTCAATGTCAGTAAGACGAAAGAGCTGATTGTGGACTTCGGAGAGGGTAAGACGGAGAAACACATACCAATCCTCATAGAGGGATCAGAAGTGGAGAGAGTGAGCAGTTTCAAGTTCCTGGATGTCAAGATCTCTGAGGATCTAACCTGGTCCCAAAATATTGATGCAGTTATAAAGAAGGTAAGAGAGTGGCTGTACTTCATTAGGAGTTTGAAGAGATTTGGTATGTCAACAACTTCTATAGATGTACAGTGGAGAGCATTCTGACAGGCTGTATCACTGTCTGGTATGGGGGGGGGGCGCTACTGCACAGGAATGAAAGAAGCTAAGGAGGATTGTAAATCTAGTCGGCTCCATCTTGGGCACTAGCCTACAAAGTACCCAGGACATCTTTAGGGAGCAGTGTCTCAGAAAGGCAGCATCGATTATTAAGGACCTCCAGCACCCAGGGCATGCCCTTTTCTCACTGTTACCATCAGGTAGGAGATACAGAAGCCTGAAGGTATACACTCAGTGAGTCAGGAACAGCTTCTTCCCCTCTGCCATCCAATTCCTAAATGGACATTGAACCCTTGGATACTACCTTTTTTCAATATACAGTATTTCTGTTTTTTGCTCGATTTTTAACCGATTCAACATACATATATTGTAATTGATTTACTTATTTATTATTATTTTTTCTTCTGTATTATGTATTACATTGAACCGCTGCTGCTAAGTCAACAAATTTCAAGTCACATGCCAATGATAATAAACATGATTCTGATGAAGAATTCTTAGCATTTAGGTTAAAGCAGTGTATCCGACCATTGGTGTTTGGGGGTAGACATTGAATCAGATCATTGCTGTTTCAGCTGGAGACAGTGCATCACTAGTGTTTGAGGTATAGATAGTGTACTTAAACTGTTGGCATTTGAGGTGCGGACAGTGTATCAGATCATTGGTGTTTGAGGTGTAGTCAGTGTATCAGACCATTGGTGTCTGAGGTATGGACAGTGTATCTGGTCATTGGTGTTTGAGATGTGGAAAGTGTATTCGAAATTTGGAGTTTGAGGTGCAGAGAGTGTATTAGAACATTAGTATTTGTGGTATAGACAGTATATATGACCATCGGTGCTTGAGGTGTAGATAATGTATTAGACCATTAGTGCTGGAAGTGTAGACAGTGCATATGACCAATAGTGTTTGAGAGGTATTTGAGAGTGTGTTTGAGAGTGTGTCTGACCATTGGTGTTTAAGGTTTAGACAGTGAATCAGGCTGTTGGTGTTTAAGATGCAGACTGTATAATCAACCTTTGGAGCTCGAGGTCTAGACAATGATTCAGAGCACTGATATTTGAGATGCAGATAGTTTGCCCGACCAGTTAGTGATTTCAAGATATGGACAGCATCAGATTATTGATGTTTGAGGTACAGACAGTATATCTGACCATTGGTGCTTGGGACAGTGAATCAGACTATTGTTGTTTGAGGTGAAGACAGTGCATCAGGCCATTGGTGTTTGAGGTGTAGACAGTATACAGTGCCTATAAAATGTATTCATCCCCCCACCCCTGGAAGTTTTCATATTTTATTGTTTTATAACATTGAATCACAGTGGATTTACTTTGGCTTTTATGACACTGATCAACAGAAAAAGGCTTATGTGTCAAAGTGAAAACAGATCTCTGCAAAGTGATTACAAATATTAATTACAAATATAAAACACAAAATAATTGATTGCATATATATTCACCCCCCTCCTGATTATGACACACCAAATCATCACTGGTGCAGCCAATTGGTTTTAGAAGTCACATCATTAGTTAAATGGAGATCTGTTCTTGGAGACCTGTGTGCAGTCAAGGTGCTCCAATTGATTGTAGTAAAAATACACCTGTATCTGGAAGGTCCAACTGCTGGTGAGTCAGTATCCTGGCAAAAACTACACCATGAAGACAAAAGAACACTCCAAGTAACTCCATTAAAATGTTATCAAAAAGCACGAGTCAGGAGATGGTTACAAGAAAATGTCCAAGTCACTGAATATCCTTTGCAGTAAAGACAATGATCAAGAAATGGAAAGGATATTGCACAGATATAAATCTGCCTAGAGCAAGCATCCTAAACAACTGAGTGATCGTGCAAGAAGGGGACTAATGAGGGAAGCCACCAAGAGACCTAGGACAACTCTGGAGGAGGTACAATACAAGCTTCGGTGGCTGATGTGAAAGAGAGTGTGCATACAACAACTGTTGCCCAGCTGCTTCACCATTCTCAGCTTTATGGGAGAGTGGCAAAGAGAAAGCCACTGTTGAAAAAGAAACCCACATGAAATCTCAGCCAGTTTGCCAGAAGCCATGTGGGAGATTTTGAACTCATCTGGAAGAAGGTTCTATGGTCTGATGAAATCAAAATTGAGCTTTTTGGCCATCAGGCTAAACACTATACTTGGCGTAAGCCAAATACCACACACCATCCAAAACACAGCATGCCTACCATGAAACGTGGTGGTGGCTGTATTGTGCTGTGGGGATTCTTCACTGCAGCAGGCCCAGAAAGGATTGTGAAGGTAGAGGGTTAAATTAATGGAGCAAAATACTAGGAAATCCTGGAGGAAAACCAGATGCAGTCTGTAAGAGAATTGTGAATTAAGAGATTTGTTTTCCAGCAAAACAATGACACCAAAGATACACAGGAACGGCTTAAAAACAACAAAATTAATGTCCTGGAGTGGCCAAGTCATAGTCTAGACCTCGATTGAATTGAGAATTTGTGGCTGGACTTGAAAAGGTTCTGTTCATTCATGATCCCATGCAATCTGACAGATTTTGAGCAGTTTTATAAAGAAGAATGGGGAAAAACTGCAGTGTCAGATGTGCAAAGCTGGTAGAGATCCATCCACACAGACTGAAGACTCTAATTACTGCCAAAGGTGCATCTACTAAATACTGATTTGAAGCGGGTGAATACTTATGCAATCAATTATTTTGTGTTTTATATTTGTAAATAATTTAGATTACTTTGTAGAGATCTGTTTTCACTTTGACATGAGGGAGTCTTTTTCTATTGATCAGTGTCAAAAAAGCCAAATTAAATCCACTGTTATTCAATGTTGTAAAACAATAAAACATGATAACTTCCAAGGGGTTGTGAATTCTTTTTATAGGTACTGTAAATGAACATTGGTGTTTGATGTCTGGACAGTGTATCAGACCGTGGGTGTTTGATGTGTAGACTGCATATCAGACTATTGGTGTCTGAGGTGCAGACAGTACATTAAACCATTGGAGGTTGGAGTATCAGACCATTAGTGTTTGAGGTGTGGACAGTTTATCAGGCTATTGGTGTCTGAGGTGTGGTCGATGAATCAGACCATTGGTGTTTGAGGTGCAGACAGCATATCAGATTATTGATGTTTGAGATGGGACAGTGTATTAGAACATTGGTGTCTGATGTGTAGACAGTATATATGACCATCAGTGTTTGAGGTGTGGACAGGGTATCAAGTCATTTTGTCTGAGGTGTAGACAGTGAATCAGACCTTTGGAGCTTGAGGTGTGGAGTGTATCAGATGATTGGTGTTTAAGCTGCTGACAGTGTATCATACCATTAGAAGTTGACATGCACATAGTGAGTCAGACCGCTGGTGTTTGAAGTAAAGATAGTGTTTGTTTTGATACTGTTAGTGTTTGAGGTGTGAGACTGAGTATCAGACCATTGGTGTTTCAGGTGTGCACAGTGGTTCTGACCATTGGTGTTTGAAGTGAAAACAGTGTATCTGACTATTGATGTTTGAAGTGAAGACAGTGTATCTCACCACTGGTGTTTGAGGTGTGTACAGTACAACAGACAATTGCTTTTGATGTGTAGACCACGTACCAGACCATTGGAGTTTGAGGTTCACACTCAATCAGATCACTGGAGTTTGAGGTGCAAATAGTATACCTGGCCATTGGCGTTTGAGGTGATGACAGTGCAACAGATGATTGGTGTTTGAGGTGAAGACAGTATATCAGACTATTGGTATCAAAGGAGTGGAGAGTGTATCAGACCATTGGTGTTACAGATGTAGACAATGGATTAGACCATCAATATTTGAGGTGTAGACAGTATATCTGACCATTGGAGCTTAAGGTGTAGACAGTGATTCAGAACACTGGTATTTGAGGAGTAGATAGTTTACCTGACCTGCTAGTGATTTCAAGGTGTGGACAGTGTATTAGATTGTTGATGTCTAAGGTGTAGACAGTGTATCAGACTATTGATGGTTCAGGTGTAACAGCGTATCAGACCATTGGTGTTTGAAGTGCAGACAGTGTATCAGAACTGTTAGTGTTTGAGGTGTAGACACTGCATCAGGTCATTAATAGTTGAGATGTAGTCAGTGTGTTAGACACTTTGAGGTATGGTCAGTGTGTCAGATGCATTCGTGTTGGAGATACAGAGTTATAGACAGAGTATCAGACCTGTAAGTGTTTGAGATGTAGAGAGCGTCATGCCTATTTGTGTCTGATGTCGACAGTGTGAGACCCATTAGCAAATGAGTTGTAGACAGTTTGTCAGAACAATTAAGTGTTTTGTTTGTAGATGATAAATCAGACTTGTTAGTGTTTGAGGTGTGAAAGATGTGTTGGTCCACTTGATGCCAGTGTATCAGAACATTAGGTATTTGAGATGCAGACAGGATGGCATATCTTTTAGTGGTTGAAGTAAAGATAACGTCTCAGACAGTTAGTGTTTGATGTATACGCAGTGTGTCAAATCTTTTAGTGATCATCGTGCAAACGATGTGTCAGGCCCATCCGATGTTTCAAGCCAAGGTCCTCAGTCTTCTTGAGGTGTCTCACCGCAAAACGTCAATGGTTTATTCCCCTCCATAGATAGTGTGTGTGTGTGTGTGTGTGTGTGTGTGTGTGTGTGTGTGTGTGTGTGTGTGTGTGTGTGTGTGTGTGTGTGTGTGTGTGTGTGTGTGTGTGTGTGTGTGTGTGTGTGTGTGTGTGTGTGTTGCCAGCATCTTCGGAATCTCTTGTGTTTTTCAGATTCATTAATGTTTCAGGTGGACAATATGTGGACAATATGCCAGACTGTTAGATCATGTGGTGTGGACAGTGTATGATACAATAGTATTTGAAGCGTAGGCAATGTGTCTATCCCATTAGTACTTTGGTGTAGACACTGTGTCAGACCCATCAGTGGAGATGTATAAAATGTGTCAGGCACTTTACTGTTTGAAATGTAAATGACGTGCAGTCACCTTAATGATTCCGGCATAGACAGGATAAGCACCGTTAGTGCCTGAGATGTAGGCAGTGTGTCAGACCCAATAGGGTTTGAGATGTAGACAGTGTGTGAACGGTATTACTATTTCAGGGAAGACAATGTTTGAGCTGTAGGCATTGTGTCAGGCCATTAATATTTCAGGTGTCAGTCCCATTAATGACTGAGGGGCTAGAGTGTGTGACAGGGCACTTAGTATTTGAGGTACATACATTAAGTGTGACAGATCTACTCATATGTGTGAGGTGTAGACAGTTTCGGATCAATTGGTGTTTGACATGTAGACAGTGTGTCCGATTCCACAGTATTTTAGATGCAGGAGGTATGTCAGTTCTGTTAGTGTAGACAATATGTCAGACCCATTACTGCTTGTGGTGCAGAGAGAGGGTGATAACTGTTCGTCACAGAGCTATATAGTATTACAGCATGAAAACAGGCCTTTCAACCCAATTCATCAATGCTGACCAAGGTGTCAACCTGAGCTAGTCCCAACTGCCTGAGTTTGGCCCGTAACCCTATAAACCTTTCCTATCCACGTATCCATCCAAATGTCTTTTATATGCTAGAATTGTACCCACCTCCACCACTTCCTTCAGCATTTCAGGTCCTTTCACTCGCCTCCCTCTGTGTACAAAACTTGTACTCAGATCCCCTACATCTCTTCCCCTTTCAATGCAGGTTTTTGGCACTCTTACTCTGGAAAAAGCACTGTGACTACGTACCCTATCTATGCCCCTTATGATTTTATAAACCCCCATGAGGCAACCCATCAGTCCACTTCACTTCAGGGGAAATATCTGTGTAGTTTTTCCTTATACCTCAGGCCCTCCAGTCCCAGCAACATGCTTGTGAAGCTTTACTTCCTTTCCATCCTAATCAACTCTGAACTGATTCCACAACCTATAGACTCATTTTCAAGGACTCTACAGATCATATTCTCAGTAGTATCTATCTATCTCTACCTCTTTTTATCTGTCTCTCTATTTCTCCATTTATCTCTCCATTCTCTATGTCTATCTCTCTATCTCTATCTCTCTTTACCTCATTCTCTATCTCTCTATCTATCTAGCTCTCTCTAGCTATTTATTATATTTTTTGTACTTGAACAGTTTGTCTTCTTTGCACATTGATTGTCAGTCTTTGTGTGTGGTTCTTCATTGATTCTATTGTATTCATTCTACTGTGACTGCCTACAAGAAAATATATCTCAGGGTACATGTACATATATACTTCAATAACAAATTTACTTTGACCTTTGAACTAATCACATCCTGCCTGTAGTTAGCTGACCAGAAGTGTATACAGTACTTCGAGTATAGACTGTGCAGCCTTAGCTTGACGTGACAGCTCTTGTACTCAGTGCTAGTGGATCCCACGTGATCTAACCTTCCACACCAGCCTACCATGCAGTACTTTGTCAAAAGCCTTGCAATACTCCTTAAAGACAACATCAACAACCCTGCCCCCATCTATCCTCTTGGTCACATCATCAACAAGTTCACTTCAATGGTGAATCATGATTACCCAGATGCAAAGCCATGTTAACTATCCCTAATCCATACTTGCTTTTCCAAATTCAAATACATTGTGATCCTCAGAACCTTTTCCAGTAGCTTTCCCCCACCACTGAGGTAAGGCTCTCCAATCATAGTTTCCCAGCTTATACCTGCTGCTCTTCTTAAATAAATGGCACAACATTGGATATCCTCCAGTCTTTTGGTAATTCTTCCGTGGCCAACATAATACAAACATTTCTTGCCAAAGCCTGAGCAATCTCCTTCCTTGCTTCCAATAACATCCAAGGATGCACCTACTCATGCCATGTGGATTTATCCACCTTTATCCTTTTCAAGTACACAAACACCTCCTCCTATATATTATCTAGGATATCACTGTTCCCTTCCCTGACCTCACTAGCTTCCATGTCCTTCTTGTTCTGAGGTGTAAAGCTCTGCAACACCAGCTATAAGATCGGGGTTTAATTCCGGCCATTGTCTGTAAGGAGTTTGTACATTCTTCCCATGACCATATGGGTTCCTTCTTGGTTCCCAAGACATACAGTTAAGGTTCGGGAGTTTTTAGCATGCTATGTTGGTGCTGGAAATGTGGTGACACTTCCAGACTGCACAGCAGAATCCTTACTGATCTGATTTGATGCAGAACCACACATTTCACTGTATGCTTCAATTTGTATGTGACAAAGAAAACTAATTTTTAATCCTTAATCACCTACTATCATTCCTACAATTATCTGCAATCTCCCTCCTCTAATTCCTACTAACTATTGGGGACCTGTAGTGTAAACCTAATAAAGTAATCACCCCTTTCTTATTGCAAGGTTCTACTTAGAAACCATTGGATGTTCCCCCGGGAATATTCTCTCTGAGAATTCCTGAATGTTCTCCCTAATCAATAGTGCAGCTGCCTCTCCTCTCTTAACTCATCCCAAGAACATTGAGTTGTCGGTTCTCCACATTCCTCAGCCATGTTTCCGTAATAGCTACAATATCAACATCCCATGTGGCTGTCCGTGCTCCGAACACATCTTCCTTTCCTGTCAGGCCATTTGTCATAAAATGAATGTGGCTTAGAGCACCAGACCTTCCATACCCCTTGCCTGACCTGCCGACAAGACGAACTTGATTTAACCTCCGTGTATCTTTCTGTTTTCTCAACTGTTACAGTGCTACTTTGGGTCAGATATGCTAGAATTTGAGGGGTAGGTAATGCGTCAAACTACCCAGTTGTTCAGGTGTAGACAGTGTCTGAGCTGTTTGTATTTGAGGTGCAGACAATCTGTGAGATATCATAGTGACTCAGTTATAGACAGCACGTCAGACCTGTTAGTGTTTGAAGGGTAGTCAGTGTATTAGAACTGATAGTGTTTGACTGTAGTCAGTGTGTAGGTCCTGTTAGAGTTTGAGGTGTAGTCTGTGTGTCAGTCTTGTTTAATTCAAGATTTGAGATTTTTGTCATTTACCAAGACACAAATGTAAAGGTGAACAAAATGATTGTTACCCTGGATCAGATGCAGCATAAAGAACACAGTAAATATAAATGCGTCAATTTAATTAACTATGCAGACTGATGTGACATACTTGACAATATGATCGCTCAGGTGTGTTGGCTGTCGACAGTCTGCCAGATCTGTCAGTGTTTGAGGAGCTGAGAGTGTGAAACAGCTACTGGTGCTTGAGGAGATGAAGTTGTGTCACATCTATTGGTGTTTGAGATGGTCAGAGTCTGTCACAGTTACGGTGTTTCAGAAGGTAAGAGTGTGTCACATTTACAGTGTTTCAGAAGGTGAGAGTGTGTCACAGTTACAGTGTTTGAGAAGGTAAGAGTCTGTGACAGTTACGGTGTTTGAGACACTGAGAGTGTGTCACAGTTACGGTATTTGAGATGGTGAGAGTGTGTCAAAGGTATGGTGTTTGAGGATGTGAGGGTGTGTAACAGTTAGGGTGTTTGAGACGGTTGGAGTGTGTCACAGATATGGTGTTTGAGGATGTGAGAGAGTGTCACAGTTATGGTATTTGAGGAAGTGAGAGAGTGTCACAGATACGGTGTTTGACTCGGTGAGAGTGTATCACAGTTACATGGTTTGAAGACGTGAGAGTGTGTCACAGTTACGCTGTTTGAGATGGTAAGAGTGTGTCACACTTACCGTGTTTGAGACGGTGAGAGTATGTCACAGTTACAGTGTTTGAGATGGTGAGAGTGTCTCAGTTACGGTGTTTGAGACGGTGAGAGTGTGTCACAGTTACGGTGTTTGAGACGGTTAGAGTGTGTTACAGTTACCATGTTTGAGGATGTGAGAGAGTATCACAGTTATGGTGTTTCAGGATGTGTGAGTGTGTGACAATTACAGTGTTTGAGATGGTAAGAGTGTGTCACAGTTACGGTGTTTGAGATGCTGAGAGTGTGTCACAGTTACCTTGTTTGATGAGACTGTGTCAGAGGTAAGGTGTTTCAGAAATTCAGAGTGTGTCACATTTACGGTGTTTGAGACGGTGAGAGTGTGTCACAGTTACGCTGTTTGAGATGGTAAGAGTGTGTCACACTTAAGGTGTTTGAGACGGTGAGAGTGTGTCACAGTTACACTGTTTGAGATGGTAAGAGTGTGTCACATTTACGGTGTTTGAGATGGTGAGAGTGTGTCACAGTTACGGTGTTTGATCATGTGAGGGTGTGTCACAGTTACGGTGTTTGAGATGGTGAGAGTGTGTCACAGTTACGGTGTTTGAGATGGTGAGAGTGTGTCACAGTTACGGTATTTGAGATGGTGAGAGGGTGACACAGTTACGGTGCTTGAGATAGTATGAGTCTGTCACAGTTGCTGTGTTTCAGAAGGTGAGAGTGTTTCACAGTTCCCGTGACTGAGCTGGTGAGAGTCTGTCACAGTTACAGTGTTTGAGATGATAAGTGTGTGTCACAGTTACCTTGTTTGAGATGATAAGAGTGTGTCACAGTTACGGTGTTTGAGATGGTGCGAGTGTGTCACAGTTACGGTGTTTGCGATGGTAAGAATGTATCACTGTTACGGTGTTTGAGATTGTCACATTGTGTCACAGTTACTGTGTTTGAGGATGTGACAGTGTGTCACAGTTACTGTGTTTGAGGATGTGACAGTGTATCACAGTTACGATGTTTGAGATGGTCAGAGCGTGTCATAGTTACGGTGTTTGGGATGGTGAGACTGTGTCACAGTTATGGTGTTTGAGACGGTTAGAGTGTGTTACACTTAACGTGTTTGAGGATGTGAGAGAGTGTCACAGTTACGGTAGTTGAGGCTGTGAGAGTTTGTCACAGTTATGGTGTTTCAGATGGTGAGAATGGGGCACAGTTATGGTGTTTGAGACGGATAGAGTGTGTCACAGTTACGGTGTTTCAGAAGGTGAGAGTGTTTCACAGTTCCAGTGTTTGAGACGGTGAGAGTGTGTCACAGTTATGGTGTTTGAGACGATAGAGTTTGTCACAGTCACGGTGTTTCAGATGGTGAGAGTGTGACACAGTTACTCCGTTTGAGGATGTGAGAGTGTGTCACAGTTACAGTGATTGAGATGGCAAGAGTGTGTCTCAGTTACGGTGTTTGAGGATGTGAGAGTTCATCCAAGTTACAGTGTTTGAGGATGTGAGTGTATGACACTCTTATGGTGTTTGACGATGTGAGAGTGTATCGCAGTTACATAGTTTGAAACAGTGGGAGTGTGTCACAGTTACGGTGTTTGAGATGGTGAGAGTGTGTCACAGTTACGCTGTTTGAGATGGTAAGAGTGTGTCACACTTACCGTGTTTGAGACGGTGAGAGTATGTCACAGTTACAGTGTTTGAGATGGTGAGAGTGTCTCACAGTTACGGTGTTTGAGACGGTGAGAGTGTGTCACAGTTACGGTGTTTGAGACGGTTAGAGTGTGTTACAGTTACCATGTTTGAGGATGTGAGAGAGTATCACAGCTATGGTGTTTCAGGATGTGTGAGTGTGTGACAATTACAGTGTTTGAGATGGTAAGAGTGTGTCACAGTTACGGTGTTTTAGAGAGTGAGAGTGTGTCACAGTTGCGGTGTTTGAGATGCAGAGAGTGTGTCACAGTTACCTTGTTTGATGAGACTGTGTCAGAGGTAAGGTGTTTCAGAAATTCAGAGTGTGTCATATTTACGGTGTTTGAGACGGTGAGAGTGTGTCACAGTTACCTTGTTTGATGAGACTGTGTCAGAGGTAAGGTGTTTCAGAAATTCAGAGTGTGTCACATTTACGGTGTTTGAGACGGTGAGAGTGTGTCACAGTTACGCTGTTTGAGATGGTAAGAGTGTGTCACACTTAAGGTGTTTGAGACGGTGAGAGTGTGTCACAGTTACACTGTTTGAGATGTTAAGAGTGTGTCACATTTACGGTGTTTGAGATGGTGAGAGTGTGTCACAGTTACGGTGTTTGATCATGTGAGGGTGTGTCACAGTTACGGTGTTTGAGATGGTGAGAGTGTGTCACAGTTACGGTGTTTGAGATGGTGAGAGTGTGTCACAGTTACGGTATTTGAGATGGTGAGAGGGTGACACAGTTACGGTGCTTGAGATAGTACGAGTCTGTCACAGTTGCTGTGTTTCAGAAGGTGAGAGTGTTTCACAGTTCCCGTGACTGAGCTGGTGAGAGTCTGTCACAGTTACAGTGTTTGAGATGATAAGTGTGTGTCACAGTTACCTTGTTTGAGATGATAAGAGTGTGTCACAGTTACGGTGTTTGAGATGGTGCGAGTGTGTCACAGTTACGGTGTTTGCGATGGTAAGAATGTATCACTGTTACGGTGTTTGAGATTGTCACATTGTGTCACAGTTACTGTGTTTGAGGATGTGACAGTGTGTCACAGTTACTGTGTTTGAGGATGTGACAGTGTATCACAGTTACGATGTTTGAGATGGTCAGAGCGTGTCATAGTTACGGTGTTTGGGATGGTGAGACTGTGTCACAGTTATGGTGTTTGAGACGGTTAGAGTGTGTTACACTTAACGTGTTTGAGGATGTGAGAGAGTGTCACAGTTACGGTAGTTGAGGCTGTGAGAGTTTGTCACAGTTATGGTGTTTCAGATGGTGAGAATGGGGCACAGTTATGGTGTTTGAGACGGATAGAGTGTGTCACAGTTACAGTGTTTCAGAAGGTGAGAGTGTTTCACAGTTCCAGTGTTTGAGACGGTGAGAGTGTGTCACAGTTATGGTGTTTGAGACGATAGAGTTTGTCACAGTCACGGTGTTTCAGATGGTGAGAGTGTGACACAGTTACTCCGTTTGAGGATGTGAGAGTGTGTCACAGTTACAGTGATTGAGATGGCAAGAGTGTGTCTCAGTTACGGTGTTTGAGGATGTGAGAGTTCATCCAAGTTACAGTGTTTGAGGATGTGAGTGTATGACACTCTTATGGTGTTTGACGATGTAAGAGTGTATCGCAGTTACATAGTTTGAAACAGTGGGAGTGTGTCACAGTTACGGTGTTTGAGATGGTAAGAGTGTGTCACACTTACCGTGTTTGAGACGGTGAGAGTATGTCACAGTTACAGTGTTTGAGATGGTGAGAGTGTCTCACAGTTACGGTGTTTGAGACGGTGAGAGTGTGTCACAGTTACGGTGTTTGAGACGGTTAGAGTGTGTTACAGTTACCATGTTTGAGGATGTGAGAGAGTATCACAGCTATGGTGTTTCAGGATGTGTGAGTGTGTGACAATTACAGTGTTTGAGATGGTAAGAGTGTGTCACAGTTACGGTGTTTTAGAGAGTGAGAGTGTGTCACAGTTGCGGTGTTTGAGATGCTGAGAGTGTGTCACAGTTACCTTGTTTGATGAGACTGTGTCAGAGGTAAGGTGTTTCAGAAATTCAGAGTGTGTCACAGTTACGCTGTTTGAGATGGTAAGAGTGTGTCACACAAGGTGTTTGAGACGGTGAGAGTGTGTCACAGTTACACTGTTTGAGATGGTAAGAGTGTGTCACATTTACGGTGTTTGAGACGGTGAGAGTGTGTCACAGTTACGGTGTTTGATCATGTGAGGGTGTGTCACAGTTACGGTGTTTGAGATGGTGAGAGTGTGTCACAGTTACGGTGTTTGAGATGGTGAGAGTGTGTCACAGTTACGGTATTTGAGATGGTGAGAGGGTGACACAGTTACGGTGTTTGAGATAGTACAAGTCTGTCACAGTTGCTGTGTTTCAGAAGGTGAGAGTGTTTCACAGTTCCCGTGACTGAGCTGGTGAGAGTCTGTCACAGTTACAGTGTTTGAGAAGATAAGTGTGTGTCACAGTTACACTGTTTGAGATGATAAGAGTGTGTCACAGTTACGGTGTTTGAGATGGTGCGAGTGTGTCACAGTTACGGTGTTTGCGATGGTAAGAATGTATCACTGTTACGGTGTTTGAGATTGTCACATTGTGTCACAGTTACTGTGTTTAAGGATGTGACAGTGCGTCACAGTTACTGTGTTTGAGGATGTGACAGTGTATCACAGTTACAATGTTTGAGATGGTGAGAGCGTGTCATAGTTACGGTGTTTGGGATGGTGAGACTGTGTCACAGTTATGGTGTTTGAGATGGTTAGAGTGTGTTACACTTAACGAGTTTGAGGATGTGAGAGAGTGTCACAGTTACGGTAGTTGAGGCTGTGAGAGTTTGTCACAATTATGGTGTTTCAGGTGGTGAGAATGAGGCACAGTTATGGTGTTTGAGACGGATAGAGTGTGTCACATTTACGGTGTTTGAGACGGTGAGAGTGTGTCACAGTTACACTGTTTGAGATGTTAAGAGTGTGTCACATTTACGGTGTTTGAGATGGTGAGAGTGTGTCACAGTTACGGTGTTTGATCATGTGAGGGTGTGTCACAGTTACGGTGTTTGAGATGGTGAGAGTGTGTCACAGTTACGGTGTTTGAGATGGTGAGAGTGTGTCACAGTTACGGTATTTGAGATGGTGAGAGGGTGACACAGTTACGGTGTTTGATCATGTGAGGGTGTGTCACAGTTACGGTGTTTGAGATGGTGAGAGTGTGTCACAGTTACGGTATTTGAGATGGTGAGAGGGTGACACAGTTACGGTGCTTGAGATAGTACGAGTCTGTCACAGTTGCTGTGTTTCAGAAGGTGAGAGTGTTTCACAGTTCCCGTGACTGAGCTGGTGAGAGTCTGTCACAGTTACAGTGTTTGAGATGATAAGTGTGTGTCACAGTTACCTTGTTTGAGATGATAAGAGTGTGTCACAGTTACGGTGTTTGAGATGGTGCGAGTGTGTCACAGTTACGGTGTTTGCGATGGTAAGAATGTATCACTGTTACGGTGTTTGAGATTGTCACATTGTGTCACAGTTACTGTGTTTGAGGATGTGACAGTGTGTCACAGTTACTGTGTTTGAGGATGTGACAGTGTATCACAGTTACGATGTTTGAGATGGTCAGAGCGTGTCATAGTTACGGTGTTTGGGATGGTGAGACTGTGTCACAGTTATGGTGTTTGAGACGGTTAGAGTGTGTTACACTTAACGTGTTTGAGGATGTGAGAGAGTGTCACAGTTACGGTAGTTGAGGCTGTGAGAGTTTGTCACAGTTATGGTGTTTCAGGTGGTGAGAATGGGGCACAGTTATGGTGTTTGAGACGGATAGAGTGTGTCACAGTTACGGTGTTTCAGAAGGTGAGAGTGTTTCACAGTTCCTGTGTTTGAGACGGTGAGAGTGTGTCACAGTTATGGTGTTTGAGACGATAGAGTTTGTCACAGTCACGGTGTTTCAGATGGTGAGAGTGTGACACAGTTACTCCGTTTGAGGATGTGAGAGTGTGTCACAGTTACAGTGATTGAGATGGCAAGAGTGTGTCTCAGTTACGGTGTTTGAGGATGTGAGAGTTCATCCAAGTTACAGTGTTTGAGGATGTGAGTGTATGACACTCTTATGGTGTTTGACGATGTGAGAGTGTATCGCAGTTACATAGTTTGAAACAGTGGGAGTGTGTCACAGTTACGGTGTTTGAGATGGTGAGAGTGTGTCACAGTTACGCTGTTTGAGATGGTAAGAGTGTGTCACACTTACTGTGTTTGAGACGGTGAGAGTATGTCACAGTTACAGTGTTTGAGATGGTGAGAGTGTCTCACAGTTACGGTGTTTGAGACGGTGAGAGTGTGTCACAGTTACAGTGTTTGAGACGGTTAGAGTGTGTTACAGTTACCATGTTTGAGGATGTGAGAGAGTATCACAGTTATGGTGTTTCAGGATGTGTGAGTGTGTGACAATTACAGTGTTTGAGATGGTAAGAGTGTGTCACAGTTACGGTGTTTTAGAGAGTGAGAGTGTGTCACAGTTGCAGTGTTTGAGATGCTGAGAGTGTGTCACAGTTACCTTGTTTGATGAGACTGTGTCAGAGGTAAGGTGTTTCAGAAATTCAGAGTGTGTCACATTTACGGTGTTTGAGACGGTGAGAGTGTGTCACAGTTACGCTGTTTGAGATGGTAAGAGTGTGTCACACAAGGTGTTTGAGACGGTGAGAGTGTGTCACAGTTACACTGTTTGAGATGGTAAGAGTGTGTCACATTTACAGTGTTTGAGATGGTGAGAGTGTGTCACAGTTACGGTGTTTGCGATGGTAAGAATGTATCACTGTTACGGTGTTTGAGATTGTCACATTGTGTCACAGTTACTGTGTTTGAGGATGTGACAGTGTGTCACAGTTACTGTGTTTGAGGATGTGACAGTGTATCACAGTTACGATGTTTGAGATGGTCAGAGCGTGTCATAGTTACGGTGTTTGGGATGGTGAGACTGTGTCACAGTTATGGTGTTTGAGACGGTTAGAGTGTGTTACACTTAACGTGTTTGAGGATGTGAGAGAGTGTCTCAGTTACGGTAGTTGAGGCTGTGAGAGTTTGTCACAGTTATGGTGTTTCAGGTGGTGAGAATGGGGCACAGTTATGGTGTTTGAGACGGATAGAGTGTGTCACAGTTACGGTGTTTCAGAAGGTGAGAGTGTTTCACAGTTCCAGTGTTTGAGACGGTGAGAGTGTGTCACAGTTATGGTGTTTGAGACGATAGAGTTTGTCACAGTCACGGTGTTTCAGATGGTGAGAGTGTGACACAGTTACTCCGTTTGAGGATGTGAGAGTGTGTCACAGTTACAGTGATTGAGATGGCAAGAGTGTGTCTCAGTTATGGTGTTTGAGGATGTGAGAGTTCATCCAAGATACAGTGTTTGAGGATGTGAGTGTATGACACTCTTATGGTGTTTGACGATGTGAGAGTGTATCGCAGTTACATAGTTTGAAACAGTGGGAGTGTGTCACAGTTACGGTGTTTGAGATGGTGAGAGTGTGTCACAGTTACGCTGTTTGAGATGGTAAGAGTGTGTCACACTTACCGTGTTTGAGACGGTGAGAGTATGTCACAGTTACAGTGTTTGAGATGGTGAGAGTGTCTCACAGTTACGGTGTTTGAGACGGTGAGAGTGTGTCACAGTTACAGTGTTTGAGACGGTTAGAGTGTGTTACAGTTACCATGTTTGAGGATGTGAGAGAGTATCACAGTTATGGTGTTTCAGGATGTGTGAGTGTGTGACAATTACAGTGTTTGAGATGGTGAGAGTGTGTCACAGTTACGGTGTTTGATCATGTGAGGGTGTGTCACAGTTACGGTGTTTGAGATGTTGAGAGTGTGTCACAGTTACGGTGTTTGAGATGGTGAGAGTGTGTCACAGTTACGGTGTTTGAGATGGTGCGAGTGTGTCACAGTTACGGTGTTTGCGATGGTAAGAATGTATCACTGTTACGGTGTTTGAGATTGTCACATTGTGTCACAGTTACTGTGTTTGAGGATGTGACAGTGTGTCACAGTTACTGTGTTTGAGGATGTGACAGTGTATCACAGTTACAATGTTTGAGATGGTGAGAGCGTGTCATAGTTATGGTGTTTGAGATGGTTAGAGTGTGTTACACTTAACGTGTTTGAGGATGTGAGGGTGTGTCACAGTTACGGTGTTTGAGATGGTGAGAGTGTGTCACAGTGATGGTGTTTCAGAAGGTGAGAGTATGTCACAGTTACAGTGTTTGAGACGGTGAGAGTGTGTCACAGTTACGGTGTTTGAGACGGTTAGAGTGTGTTACAGTTACCGTGTTTGAGAATGTGAGAGAGTATCACAATTACGGTGTTTCAGGATGTGTGAGTGTGCGACAATTACAGTGTTTGAGATGGTAAGAGTGTGTCACACTTACGGTGTTTGAGATGGTGAGAGTGTGTCACACTTACGGTGGTTGAGAAAGTGAGAGTGTGTCACATTTACGGTGGTTGAGAAAGTGAGAGTGTGTCACAGTTACGGTATTTGAATTTGTCAGAGTGTGTCACACTTACTGTTTTTGAGATGGTGAGAGTGTGTCACAATTACGGTGTTTGAGGAACTGAGAGTGTGTTACAGTTACGGTGCTTGAGACAATGAGAGTGTGTCACAGTTACGGTGTTGTAGTCAGTGAGAGTGTGACACAGTTACTGTGTTTGAGGATGTGAGAGTGTGTCACAGTTACAGTGATTGAGATGGCAAGAGTGTGTCACAGTTACGGTGTTTGAGGAGGTGAAAGTATTTCACAGTTACACTGTTTGAGACGGGGTGAGTTTGTCACAGTTACCTTGTTTGATGAGACTGTGTCAGAGGTAAGGTGTTTCAGAAATTCAGAGTGTGTCACAGTTACGGTGTTTGAATCAGTAAGACTGTGTCACCGTTACGGTGTTTGAGAGGGAGAGAGTATGTCACAGTTGCGGTGTTTGAGGATGTGATAGTGTGTCACAGTTACGGTGTTTGAGATGGTGAGAGTGTGTCGCAGTAAACAGTGTTTGAGGGGATGAGGTTGTGTCACAGTTACGATGGTGAGGATGTGAGAGTGTGTCACAGTTACGGTGTTTGAGGATGTGAGAGTTTGTCCAAGTTACAGTGTTAGAGGATGTGAATGTGTGACACACTTATGGTGATTGACGATGTGAGAGTGTATCAGAGTTACATTGTTTGAGATGGTGTGTGTGTGTCACAGTTACGGTGTTTGAGATTTTCACAGTGTGTCACAGTCACTGTGTTTGAGTCAGTAAGACTGTGACACCGTTATGGTGTTTGAGAGGGAGAGATTGTGTCATAGTTACGGTGTTTGAGGATGTGATAGTGTGTCACACTTACGGTGTTTGAGGAGGTGAGAGTGTGTCACAGTTCTGGTGATTGAGATGGTGAGAGCGTGTCACAGTTACTGTCTTGGAGAATATGAGAGTGTGTAACAGATACAGTGTTTGAGACGGTGATAGTGTGTCACAGTTACATTGTTTGAAAATCGGAGTATCTCACAGTTACGGTGTTTGAGACGGTGAGAGTGTGTCACAGTTACGGTGTTTTTATCATGTGAGGGTGTGTCACAGTTACGGTGTTTGAGACGGTTAAAGAGTGTTACATTTACTGTCTTGGAGGATGTGAGAAAGTGTCACAGTTAGGGTGTTTGAGGATGTGAGAGTGTGTCACAGTTACTGTGTTTCAGAAGCTGAGAGCGTGTCACAGTTATAGTGATTGAGATGGTGAGAGCGTGTCACAGTTACAGTCTTGGAGAAGATGAGAGTGTGTAACAGTTACAGTATTTGTGACGGTGAGAGTGTGTCACAGTTACATTGTTTAAAAATCGGAGTATCTCACAGTTACATTGTTTGAGATGGTGTGAGTGTGTCACAGTTACTGTGTTTCAGGCTGTGAGAGTGTATCACTGTTACATAGTTTGAAACAGTTGGAGTGTGTCACAGTTACGGTGTTTGAGATGGTGAAAGTGTGTCATATTTACCGTGTTTGAGACGGTGAGAGTGTGTCACAGTTACATAGGTTGAAACAGTCGGAGTGTGTCACAGTTACGGTGTTTGTGAAGGTGAGAGTGTATCACAGTTTCACGGTTTGAGAAGTTGAGAGTGGGTCACAGTTTCGGAGTTTGTGAAGATCAGAGTGTGTCACAGCTACGGTATTTGAGATGGTAAGAGGGTGACACAGTTACGGTAATTGAGCAGATGAAGGAGTGTCACAGTTACGGTGTATGAGAAGTTGAAAGTCTGTCACAGTTACTGTGTTTCAGAAGGTGAGAGTGTTTCACAATTGCGGTCTTTGAGACGGTGAGGTTGTGTCACAGTTACGGTGTTTGAGATTTTCACAGTGTGTCACAGTCACTGTGTTTGAGTCAGTAAGATGTGACACTATTACGGTGTTTGAGAGGGAGCGAGTATGTCACAATTACGGTGTTTGAGGATGTGATAGTGTGTCACATTTACGGTGTTTGAGATGGTGAGAGCGTGTCCTAGTTACGGTGCTTGAGATGGTGAGACTGTGTCAAAGTTACGGTGTTTTTATCATGTGAGTGTGTGTCACAGTTACGGTGTTTGAGACGGTTAGAGTGTGTTACATTTACTGTGTTTGAGGATGTGAGAGAGTGTCAAAGTTAGGGTGTTTGAGGATGTGAGAGTGTGTCACAGTTACAGTGTTTCAGAAGGTGAGAGTGTTTCACAGTTCCGGTGATTGAGATGGTGAGAGTGTGCCACAGTTCCGGTGATTGAGATGGTGAGAGTGTGCCACAGTTAAAGTCTTGGAGAAGATGAGAGTGTGTCACAGTTACATAGTTTGAAAATTGGAGTATCTCACAGTTACGGTGTTTGAGACGGTGAGCGTGTGTCACAGTTACGGTGTTTGAGAAGGTGAGAGTGTTTCATAGTTACGGTGTTTTTATCATGTGAGGGTGTGTCACAGTTACAGTGTTTGAGACGGTTAGAGTGTGTTACACTTGCTGTCGTTGAGGATGAGAGAGAGTGTCACAGTTAGGGTGTTTGAAGATGTGAGAGTGTGTCACAGTTAAAGTGTTTCAGAAGGTGAGAGTGTTTCACAGTTCCGGTGATTGAGATGGTGAGAGCGTGTCACAGTTACAGTCTTGGAGAAGATGAGAGTGTGTAACAGTTACAGTGTTTGAGACGGTGAGAGTGTGTCACAGTTACATTGTTTAAAAATCGGAGTATCTCACAGTTACGGTGTTTGAGACAGTGAGAGTGTGTCACAGTTATGGTGTCTGAGAAGGTGAGAGTGTGTCACAGTTATGGTCTTTGAGGATGTGAGAGATTTTCACAGTTACGGTGTTTGAAACGGTGAGAGTGTTTCACAATTACTGTGTTTCAGAAGGTGAGAGTTCTTCACAGTTACGGTGTTTGAGGATGTGAGAGTTCATCCAAGTTACAGTGTTTGAGGATGTGAGTGTGTGACAGACATATGGTGTTTGACGACGTGAGAGTGTATCACAGTTACATTGTTTGAGATGGTGTGAGTGTGTCACACTTACGCTGTATCAGGCGGTGAGAGTGTATCACTGTTACATACTTTGAAACAGTGGGAGTGTGTCACAGTTACAGTGTTTGAGATGGTGAAAGTATTTCACATTTACCGTGTTTGAGATGGTGAGAGTGTCACTGTTACGGTGTTTGTGAAGGTGAGAGTGGGTTACAGTTTCACTGTTTGAGAAGTTGAGAGTGTGTTACAGTCCCGGAGTTTGTGAAGATCAGAGTGTGTCACAGCTACGGTATTTGAGATGGTAAGAGGGTGACACAGTTACGGTAATTGAGCAGATGAAGGAGTGTCACAGTTACGGTGTATGAGATGTTGAAAGTCTGTCACAGTTACTGTGTTTCAGAAGGTGAGAGTGTTTCACAATTGCGGTCTTTGAGACGTTGAGGGTGTGTCACAGTTACGGTGTTTGAGATTTTCACAGTGTGTCACAGTCACTGTGTTTGAGTCAGTAAGACTGTGACACTATTACGGTGTTTGAGAGGGAGAGAGTATGTCACAATTACGGTGTTTGAGGATGTGATAGTGTGTCACATTTACGGTGTTTGAGATGGTGAGAGCGTGTCCTAGTTACGGTGCTTGAGATGGTGAGACTGTGTCAAAGTTACGGTGTTTTTATCATGTGAGTGTGTGTCACAGTTACGGTGTTTGAGACGGTTAGAGTGTGTTACATTTACTGTGTTTGAGGATGTGAGAGAGTGTCAAAGTTAGGGTGTTTGAGGATGTGAGAGTGTGTCACAGTTACAGTGTTTCAGAAGGTGAGAGTGTTTCACAGTTCCGGTGATTGAGATGGTGAGTGTGTGCCACAGTTCCGGTGATTGAGATGGTGAGAGTGTGCCACAGTTAAAGTCTTGGAGAAGATGAGAGTGTGTCACAGTTACATAGTTTGAAAATTGGAGTATCTCACAGTTACGGTGTTTGAGACGGTGAGCGTGTGTCACAGTTACGGTGTTTGAGAAGGTGAGAGTGTTTCATAGTTACGGTGTTTTTATCATGTGAGGGTGTGTCACAGTTACAGTGTTTGAGACGGTTAGAGTGTGTTACACTTGCTGTCGTTGAGGATGAGAGAGAGTGTCACAGTTAGGGTGTTTGAAGATGTGAGAGTGTGTCACAGTTAAAGTGTTTCAGAAGGTGAGAGTGTTTCACAGTTCCGGTGATTGAGATGGTGAGAGCGTGTCACAGTTACAGTCTTGGAGAAGATGAGAGTGTGTAACAGTTACAGTGTTTGAGACGGTGAGAGTGTGTCACAGTTACATTGTTTAAAAATCGGAGTATCTCACAGTTACGGTGTTTGAGACAGTGAGAGTGTGTCACAGTTACGGTGTCTGAGAAGGTGAGAGTGTGTCACAGTTATGGTGTTTGAGGATGTGAGAGATTTTCACAGTTACGGTGTTTGAAACGGTGAGAGTGTTTCTCAATTACTGTGTTTCAGAAGGTGAGAGTTCTTCACAGTTACGGTGTTTGAGGATGTGAGAGTTCATCCAAGTTACAGTGTTTGAGGATGTGAGTGTGTGACAGACATATGGTGTTTGACGACGTGAGAGTGTATCACAGTTACATTGTTTGAGATGGTGTGAGTGTGTCACACTTACGCTGTATCAGGCGGTGAGAGTGTATCACTGTTACATACTTTGAAACAGTGGGAGTGTGTCACAGTTACAGTGTTTGAGATGGTGAAAGTATTTCACATTTACCGTGTTTGAGATGGTGAGAGTGTCACTGTTACGGTGTTTGTGAAGGTGAGAGTGGGTTACAGTTTCACTGTTTGAGAAGTTGAGAGTGTGTTACAGTCCCGGAGTTTGTGAAGATCAGAGTGTGTCACAGCTACGGTATTTGAGATGGTAAGAGGGTGACACAGTTACGGTAATTGAGCAGATGAAGGAGTGTCACAGTTACGGTGTATGAGATGTTGAAAGTCTGTCACAGTTACTGTGTTTCAGAAGGTGAGAGTGTTTCACAATTGCGGTCTTTGAGACGGTGAGGGTGTGTCACAGTTATGGTGTTTCAGAACGTGAGAGTATCTCACAATTACGGTGTTTGAGATGGATAGATTGTGTCACAGTTATGGTGTTTGAGATGGATAGAGTGTGTCAGTTATGGTGCTTGAGGACATGAGAGCATGTGACACTTACGGTGTTTGAGAAGGTGAGAGTGTGTCACAGTAAACAGTGTTTGAGAGGATGTGCGTGTGTCACAGTTACGATGGTGAGGATGTGAGAGTGTGTCACAGTTACGGTGTTTGAGGATGTGAGAGTTTGTCCAAGTTACAGTGTTTGAGGATGTGAATGTGTGACACACTTATAGTGTTTGACGATGTGAGAGTGTATCAGAGTTACATTGTTTCAGATGGTGTGTGTGTCACAGTTATGGTGTTTGAGATGGTAAGAGTCTGTCACAGTCACTGTGTTTCAGAAGGTGAGAGTGTTCCACAATTGCGGTGTTTGAGATGGTGAGAGTGGGTCACAGTTTCACTGTTTGAGAAGTTGAGAGTGTATCACAGTTCCGGAGTTTGTGAAGATCAGAGTGTGTCACAGCTACGGTATTTGAGATGGTAAGAGGGTGACACTGTTACGGTAATTGAGCAGATGAAGGAGTGTCACAGTTACGGTGTATGAGATGTTGAAAGTCTGTCACAGTTACTGTGTTTCAGAAGGTGAGAGTGTTTCAGAATTGCGGTCTTTGAGATGGTGAGAGTGTGTCACAGTTATGGTGTTTCAGAAGGTGAGAGTATCTCACAGTTACGGTGTTTGATACGGTGAGAGTGTCACAGTTACGGTGTTAGAGACGGATAGATTGTGTCACAGTTACGGTGTTTGAGATGGATAGATTGTGTCAGATATGGTGCTTGAGGACATGAGAGCATGTGACACTTACGGTGTTTGAGAAGGTGAGAGTGTATCACAGTTACATTGTTTGAGATGGTGAGTGTGTGTCACAGTTACGGTGTTTGAGATTTTCACAGTGTGTCACAGTCACTGTGTTTGAGTCAGTAAGACTGTGACACCGTTATGATGTTTGAGAGGGAGAGATTGTGTCATAGTTACGGTGTTTGTGGATGTGATAGTGTGTCACACTTACGGTGTTTGAGGAGGTGAGAGTGTGTCACAGTTACAGTGTTTGAGAGGATGAGCGTGTGTCACAGTTACAATGGTGAGGATGTGAGAGTGTGTCGCAGTTACAGTGTTTGAGGATGTGAGAGTTTGTCCAAGTAACAGTGTTTGAGGATGTGAATGTGTGACACACTTATGGTGTTTGACGATGTGAGAGTGTATCAGAGTTACATTGTTTGAGATTGTGTGAGTGTGTCGTAGTTACAGTGTTTCAGATGTTCACAGTGTGTCACAGTCACTGTGTTTGAGTCAGTAAGACTGTGACACCGTTATGGTGTTTGAGAGTGAGAGATTGTGTCACAGTTACGGTGTTTGAGGATGTGATAGTGTGTCACACTAACGGTGTTTGAGATGGTGAAAGTATGTCACATTTACCTTGTTAGAGATGGTGAGAGTGTCACTGTTACGGTGTTTGAGACGGTGAGAGTGTGTCACAGTTACATAGGTTGAAACAGTCGGAGTGTGTCGCAGTTACAGTGTTTGTGAAGGTGAGATTGGGTTACAGTTTCACTGTTTGAGAAGTTGAGAGTGCGTCACAGTCCCGGAGTTTGTGAAGATCAGAGTGTGTCACAGCTACGGTATTTGAGATGATAAGAGGGTGACACAGTTACGGTAATTGAGCAGATGAAGGAGTGTCACAGTTACGGTGTATGAGAAGTTGAAAGTCTGTCACAGTTACTGTGTTTCAGAAGGTGAGAGAGTTTCACATTTGCGGTCTTTGAGATGGTGAGATTGTGTCACAGTGATGGTGTTTCAGAAGGTGAGAGTTTCTCACAGTTACGGTGTTTGAGACGGTGAGAGTGTGTCACAGTTACGGTGTTAGAGACGGTTAGATTGTGTCACAGTTACGGTGTTTGAGACGGATAGAGTGTGTCAGTTATGGTGCTTGAGGACATGAGAGCATGCGACACGGTGTTTGAGGAGGTGAGAGTGTGTCTCAGTGATGGTGTTTCAGAAGGTGAGAGTATCTCACAGTTACGGTGTTTGAGACGGATAGATTGTATCACAGTTACGGTGTTTGAGACGGATAGAGTGTGTCAGTTATGGTGCTTGAGGACATGAGAGCATGTGACACGGTGTTTGAGGAGGTGAGAGTGTGTCACAGTGATGGTGTTTCAGAAGGTGAGAGTATCTCACAGTTACGGTGTTTGAGACGGTGAGAGTGTGTCACAGTTACGGTGTTAGAGACGGTTAGATTGTGTCACAGTTACGGTGTTACAGACGGATAGATTGTGTCACAGTTACGGTGTTTGAGACGGATAGAGTGTGTCAGTTATGGTGCTTGAGGACATGAGAGCATGTGACACTTACGGTGTTTGAGGAGGTGAGAGTGTGTCACAGTAAGCAGTGTTTGAGGGGATGAGCTTGGGTCACAGTTACGATGGTGAGGATGTGAGAGTGTGTCACAGTTACAGTGTTTGAGACGGTAATAGTGTGTCACAGTTACAATGTTTCAGAAGGTGAGAGTGTTTCACATTTGCGGTGTTTGAGATGGTGAGTGTGTGACACACTTATGGTGTTTGACGACTTGAGAGTGTATCACTGTTACATTGTTTGAGATGGTGTGAGTGTGTCACAGTTACGGTGTTTCAGACGGTCAGAGTGTATCACAGCTACATAGGTTGAAACAGTCGGAGTGTGTCACAGTTACAGTGTTTGAGAAGATGAGAGTGTGTCACAGTTTCACTGTTTGAGAAGTTGAGAGTGTGTCACAGTTCTGGAGTTTGTGAAGATCAGAGTGTGTCACAGCTACGGTATTTGAGATGGTAAGAGGGTGAATCAGTTACGGTAATTGAGCAGATGAAGGAGTGTCACAGTTACGGTGTATGAGATGTTGAAAGTCTCACAGCTACTGTGTTTCAGAAGATGAGAGAGTTTCACAATTGCGGTCTTTGAGATGGTGAGAGTGTGTCACAGTTACGGTGTTAGAGACGGATAGATTGTGTCACAGTTACGGTGTTAGAGACGGTTAGATTGTGTCACAGTTACGGTGTTTGAGACGGATAGAGTGTGTCAGTTATGGTGCTTGAGGACATGAGAGCATGTGACACTTACGGTGTTTGAGAAGGTGAGAGTGTGTCACAGTAAACAGTGTTTGAGGGGATGAGGTTGTGTCACAGTTACGATGGTGAGGATGTGATAGTGTGTCACACTTACGGTGTTTGAGGAGGTGAGAATGTGTCACAGTTACAGTGTTTGAGAGGATGAGCGTGTGTCACAGTTACAATGGTGAGGATGTGAGTGTGTGTCGCAGTTACAGTGTTTGAGAATGTGAGAGTTTGTCCAAGTTACGGTGTTTGAGGATGTGAATGTGTGACACACTTATGGTGATTGACGATGTGAGAGTGTATCACAGTTACATTGTTTGAGATGGTGTGTGTGTGTCACTGTTACGGTGTTTGAGATTTTCACAGTGTGTCACAGTCACTGTGTTTGAGTCAGCAAGACTGTGACACCGTTATGGTGTTTGAGAGTGAGAGATTGTGTCACAGTTACGGTGTTTGAGGATGTGATAGTGTGTCACACTAACGGTGTTTGAGATGGTGAAAGTATGTCACATTTACCTTGTTAGAGATGGTGAGAGTGTCACTGTTATGGTGTTTGAGACGGTGAGAGTGTGTCACAGTTACATAGGTTGAAACAGTCGGAGTGTGTCACAGTTACAGTGTTTGTGAAGGTGAGATTGGGTCACAGTTTCACTGTTTGAGAAGTTGAGAGTGCGTCACAGTTCCGGAGTTTGTGAAGATCAGAGTGTGTCACAGCTATGGTATTTGAGATGGTAAGAGGGTGACACAGTTACGGTAATTGAGCAGATGAAGGAGTGTCACAGTTACGGTGTATGAGATGTTGAAAGTCTGTCACAGTTACTGTGTTTCAGAAGGTGAGAGTGTTTCACAATTGCAGTCTTTGAGACGGTGAGGGTGTGTCACAGTTATGGTGTTTCAGAAGGTGAGAGTATCTCACAGTTACGGTGTTTGAGATGGATAGATTGTGTCACAGTTATGGTGTTTGAGACGGATAGAGTGTGTCAGTTATGGTGCTTGAGTAAATGAGAGCATGTGACACTTACGGTATTTGAGGAGGTGAGAGTGTGTCACAGTTACAGTGTTTGAGAGGATGTGCGTGTGTCACAGTTACGATGGTGAGGATGTGAGAGTGTGTCACAGTTACGGTGTTTGAGGATCTGAGAGTTTGTCCAAGTTACAGTGTTTGAGGATGTGAATGTGTGACACACTTATGTGTTTGACGATGTGAGAGTGTATCAGAGTTACATTGTTTGAGATGGTGTGAGTGTGTCACAGTTACGGTGTTTGAGATGGTAAGTGTCTGTCACAGTCACTGTGTTTCAGAAGGTGAGAGTGTTCCACAATTGTGGTGTTTGAGATGGTGAGAGTGTGTCATAGTTACGGTGTTTGAGGATGTGGGAGAGTATCACAGTTAAGGTGTTTGAGGATGTGAGAGTGTATCACAGTTACGGAGATTGAGGATGTTAGAGTGCGTCACAGTTACGGTGTTTGAGACGGTAATAGTGTGTCACAGTTACAATGTTTCAGAAGGTGAGAGTGTTTCACATTTGCGGTGTTTGAGATGGTGAGTGTGTGACACACTTATGGTGTTTGACAACGTGAGAGTGTATCACTGTTACATTGTTTGAGATGGTGTGAGTGATTCACAGTTACGGTGTTTCAAACGGTGAGAGTGTATCACAGTTACATAGGTTGAAACAGTCGGAGTGTGTCACAGTTACGGTGTTTGAGACGGTGAGAGTGTGTCACAGTAACATAGGTTGAAACAGTCGGAGTGTGTCACAGTTACTGTGTTTGTGAACGTGAGATTGGGTCACACTTTCACTGTTTGAGAAGTTGAGAGTGCGTCACTGTTCCGGAGTTTGTGAAGATCAGAGTGTGTCACAGCTACGGTATTTGAGATGGTAAGAGGGTGACACAGTTACGGTAATTGAGCAGATGAAGGAGTGTCACAGTTACGGTGTATGAGATGTTGAAAGTCTGTCACAGTTACTGTGTTTCAGAAGGTAAGAGTGTTTCACATTTGCGGTCTTTGAGACGGTGAGGGTGTGTCACAGTTATGGTGTTTCAGAAGGTGAGAGTTTCTCACAGTTACGGTGTTTGATACGGTGAGAGTGTGTCACAGTTACGGTGTTAGAGACGGATAGATTGTGTCACAGTTACGGTGTTTGAGATGGATGGAGTGTGTCAGTTATGGTGCTTGAGGACATGAGAGCATGTGACACTTACGGTGTTTGAGAAGGTGAGAGTGTGTCACAGTAAACAGTGTTTGAGGGGATGAGGTTGTGTCACAGTTACGATGGTGAGGATGTGATAGTGTGTCACACTTACGGTTTTTCAGGAGGTGAGAATGTGTCACAGTTACAGTGTTTGAGAGGATGAGCGTGTGTCACAGTTACAATGGTGAGGATGTGAGTGTGTGTCACAGTTACGGTGTTTGAGGATGTGAGAGTTTGTCCAAGTTACAGCGTTTGAGGATGTGAGTGTGTGACACACTTATGGTGATTGACGATGTGAGAGTGTATCATTGTTACATTGTTTGTGAAGGTGAGAGTGTATCACACTTTCGGTGTTTGAGAAGTTGAGAGTGCGTCACAGATCCGGAGTTTGTGAAGATCAGAGTGTGTCACAGCTACGGTATTTGAGATGGTAAGAGGGTGACACAGTTACGGTAATTGAGATGGTAAGAGTCTGTCACAGTTACTGTGTTTCAGAAGGTGAGAGTGTTCCACAATTGCGGTGTTTGAGATGGTGAGATTGTGTCATAGTTACGGTGTTTGAGGATGTGGGAGAGTATCACAGATAAGGTGTTTGAGGATGTGAGAGTGTATTACAGTTACGGTGTTTGAGACGGTAATAGTGTGTCACAGTTACAATGTTTCAGATGGTGAGTGTGTGACACACTTATGGTGTTTGCTGACGTGAGAGTGTATCACAGTTACATTGTTTGAGATGGTGTGAGTGTGTCACAGTTCCGGAGTTTGTGAAGATCATAGTGTGTCACAGCTACGGTATTTGAGATGGTAAGAGGGTGAATCAGTTACGGTAATTGAGCAGATGAAGGAGAGTCACAGTTACGGTGTATGAGATGTTGAAAGTCTGTCACAGTTACTGTGTTTCAGAAGGTGAGAGAGTTACACAATTGCGGTCTTTGAGATGGTGAGATTGTGTCACAGTGATGGTGTTTCAGAAGGTGAGAGTATCTCACAGTTACGGTGTTTGAGACGGTGAGAGTGTGTCACAGTTACGGTGTTAGAGACGGTTAGATTGTGTCACAGTTACGGTGTTTGAGACGGATAGAGTGTGTCAGTTATGGTGCTTGAGGACATGAGAGCATGTGACACTTACGGTGTTTGAGAAGGTGAGAGTGTATCACAGTTACATTGTTTGAGATGGTGTGTGTGTGTCACAGTTACGGTGTTTGAGATTTTCACAGTGTGTCACAGTCACTGTGTTTGAGTCAGTAAGACTGTGACACCGTTATGATGTTTGAGAGGGAGAGATTGTGTCATAGTTACGGTGTTTGTGGATGTGATAGTGTGTCACACTTACGGTGTTTGAGGAGGTGAGAGTGTGTCACAGTTACAGTGTTTGAGAGAATGAGCGTGTGTCACAGTTACAATGGTGAGGATGTGAGAGTGTGTCGCAGTTACAGTGTTTGAGGATGTGAGAGTTTGTCCAAGTAACAGTGTTTGAGGATGTGAATGTGTGACACACTTATGGTGTTTGACGATGTGAGAGTGTATCAGAGTTACATTGTTTGAGATTGTGTGAGTGTGTCGTAGTTACAGTGTTTTAGATGTTCACAGTGTGTCACAGTCACTGTGTTTGAGTCAGTAAGACTGTGACACCGTTATGGTGTTTGAGAGTGAGAGATTGTGTCACAGTTACGGTGTTTGAGGATGTGATAGTGTGTCACACTAACGGTGTTTGAGATGGTGAAAGTATGTCACATTTACCTTGTTAGAGATGGTGAGAGTGTCACTGTTACGGTGTTTGAGACGGTGAGAGTGTGTCACAGTTACATAGGTTGAAACAGTCGGAGTGTGTCGCAGTTACAGTGTTTGTGAAGGTGAGATTGGGTTACAGTTTCACTGTTTGAGAAGTTGAGAGTGCGTCACAGTCCCGGAGTTTGTGAAGATCAGAGTGTGTCACAGCTACGGTATTTGAGATGGTAAGAGGGTGACACAGTTACGGTATTTGAGCAGATGAAGGAGTGTCACAGTTACGGTGTATGAGATGTTGAAAGTCTGTCACAGTTACTGTGTTTCAGAAGGTGAGAGTGTTTCACAATTGCGGTCTTTGAGACGGTGAGGGTGTGTCACAGTTATGGTGTTTCAGAAGGTGAGAGTATCTCACAGTTACGGTGTTTGAGATGGATAGATTGTGTCACAGTTATGGTGTTTGAGACGGATAGAGTGTGTCAGTTATGGTGCTTGAGGAAATGAGAGCATGTGACACTTACGGTATTTGAGGAGGTGAGAGTGTGTCACAGTTACAGTGTTTGAGAGGATGTGCGTGTGTCACAGTTACGATGGTGAGGATGTGAGAGTGTGTCACAGTTACGGTGTTTGAGGATCTGAGAGTTTGTCCAAGTTACAGTGTTTGAGGATGTGAATGTGTGACACACTTATGTGTTTGACGATGTGAGAGTGTATCAGAGTTACATTCTTTGAGATGGTGTGAGTGTGTCACAGTTACGGTGTTTGAGATGGTAAGAGTCTGTCACAGTCACTGTGTTTCAGAAGGTGAGAGTGTTCCACAATTGCGGTGTTTGAGATGGTGTGAGTGTGTCACAGTTACAGTGTTTGAGACGGTAATAGTGTGTCACAGTTACAATGTTTCAGAAGGTGAGAGTGTTTCACATTTGCGGTGTTTGAGATGGTGATTGTGTGACACACTTATGGTGTTTGACGACGTGAGAGTGTATCACTGTTACATTGTTTGAGATGGTGTGAGTGTGTCACAGTTACGGTGTTTCAGACGGTCAGAGTGTATCACAGCTACATAGGTTGAAACAGTCGGAGTGTGTCACAGTTACGGTGTTTGAGAAGGTGAGAGTGGGTCACAGTTTCACTGTCTGAGAAGTTGAGAGTGTGTCACAGTTCCGGAGTTTGTGAAGATCAGAGTGTGTCACAGCTACGGTATTTGAGATGGTAAGAGGGTGAATCAGTTACGGTAATTGAGCAGATGAAGGAGTGTCACAGTTACGGTGTATGAGATGTTGAAAGTCTGTCACAGTTACTGTGTTTCAGAAGGTGAGAGAGTTTCACAATTTCGGTCTTTGAGATGGTGAGAGTGTGTCACAGTGATGGTGTTTGAGGATGTGAGAGTGTATCACAGTTACAGTGTTTGAGACGGTGAGAGTGTGTCACAGTTACGGTGTTTGAGACGGATAGATTGTATCACAGTTACGGTGTTTGAGACGGATAGAGTGTGTCAGTTATGGTGCTTGAGGACATGAGAGCATGTGACACTTACGGTGTTTGAGAAGGTGAGAGTGTGTCACAGTAAACAGTGTTTGAGGGGATGAGGTTGTGTCACAGTTACGATGGTGAGGATGTGAGAGTGTGTCACAGTTACGGTGTTTGAGGATGTGAGAGTTTGTCCAAGTTACAGTGTTAGAGGATGTGAATGTGTGACACACTTATGGTGATTGACGATGTGAGAGTGTATCAGAGTTACATTGTTTGAGATGGTGTGTGTGTGTCACAGTTACGGTGTTTGAGATTTTCACAGTGTGTCACAGTCACTGTGTTTGAGTCAGTAAGACTGTGACACCGTTATGGTGTTTGAGAGGGAGAGATTGTGTCATAGTTACGGTGTTTGAGGATGTGATAGTGTGTCACACTTACGGTGTTTGAGGAGGTGAGAGTGTGTCACAGTTACAGTGTTTGAGAGGATGAGCGTGTGTCACAGTTACAATGGTGAGGATGTGAGAGTGTGTTGCAGTTACAGTGTTTGAGGATGTGAGAGTTTGTCCAAGTAACAGTATTTGAGGATGTGAATGTGTGACACACTTATGGTGTTTGACAATGTGAGAGTGTATCAGAGTTACATTGTTCGAGATTGTGTGAGTGTGTCGTAGTTACGGTGTTTGAGATTTTCACAGTGTGTCACAGTCACTGTGTTTGAGTCAGTAAGACTGTGACACCGTTACGGTGTTTGAGAGGGAGAGAGTATGTCACAGTTACGGTGTTTGAGACGGTAATAGTGTGTCACAGTTACAATGTTTCAGAAGGTGAGAGTGTTTCACATTTGCGGTGTTTGAGATGGTGAGTGTGTGACACACTTATGGTGTTTGACAACGTGAGAGTGTATCACTGTTACATTGTTTGAGATGGTGTGAGTGATTCACAGTTACGGTGTTTCAGACGGTGAGAGTGTATCACAGTTACATAGGTTGAAACAGTCGGAGTGTGTCACAGTTACGGTGTTTGAGACGGTGAGAGTGTGTCACAGTAACATAGGTTGAAACAGTCGGAGTGTGTCACAGTTACTGTGTTTGTGAAGGTGAGATTGGGTCACAGTTTCACTGTTTGAGAAGTTGAGAGTGCGTCACACTTCCGGAGTTTGTGAAGATCAGAGTGTGTCACAGCTACGGTATTTGAGATGGTAAGAGGGTGACACAGTTACGGTAATTGAGCAGATGAAGGAGTGTCACAGTTACGGTGTATGAGATGTTGAAAGTCTGTCACAGTTACTGTGTTTCAGAAGGTAAGAGTGTTTCACATTTGCGGTCTTTGAGACGGTGAGGGTGTGTCACAGTTATGGTGTTTCAGAAGGTGAGAGTTTCTCACAGTTACGGTGTTTGATACGGTGAGAGTGTGTCACAGTTACGGTGTTAGAGACGGATAGATTGTGTCACAGTTACGGTGTTTGAGATGGATGGAGTGTGTCAGTTATGGTGCTTGAGGACATGAGAGCATGTGACACTTACGGTGTTTGAGAAGGTGAGAGTGTGTCACAGTAAACAGTGTTTGAGGGGATGAGGTTGTGTCACAGTTACGATGGTGAGGATGTGATAGTGTGTCACACTTACGGTTTTTGAGGAGGTGAGAATGTGTCACAGTTACAATGTTTGAGAGGATGAGCGTGTGTCACAGTTACAATGGTGAGGATGTGAGTGTGTCTCGCAGTTACAGTGTTTGAGAATGTGAGAGTTTGTCCAAGTTACAGTGTTTGAGGATATGAATGTGTGACACACTTATGGTGATTGACGATGTGAGAGTGTATCACAGTTACATTGTTTGAGATGGTGTGTGTGTGTCACTGTTACGGTGTTTGAGATTTTCACAGTGTGTCACAGTCACTGTGTTTGAGTCAGCAAGACTGTGACACCGTTATGGTGTTTGAGAGTGAGAGATTGTGTCACAGTTACGGTGTTTGAGGATGTGATAGTGTGTCACACTAACGGTGTTTGAGATGGTGAAAGTATGTCACATTTACCTTGTTAGAGATGGTGAGAGTGTCACTGTTATGGTGTTTGAGACGGTGAGAGTGTGTCACAGTTACATAGGTTGAAACAGTCGGAGTGTGTCGCAGTTACAGTGTTTGTGAAGGTGAGATTGGGTTACAGTTTCACTGTTTGAGAAGTTGAGAGTGCGTCACAGTCCCGGAGTTTGTGAAGATCAGAGTGTGTCACAGCTACGGTATTTGAGATGGTAAGAGGGTGACACAGTTACGGTAATTGAGCAGATGAAGGAGTGTCACAGTTACGGTGTATGAGATGTTGAAAGTCTGTCACAGTTACTGTGTTTCAGAAGGTGAGAGTGTTTCACAATTGCGGTCTTTGAGACGGTGAGGGTGTGTCACAGTTATGGTGTTTCAGAAGGTGAATCTCACATTTACGGTGTTTGAGATGGATAGATTGTGTCACAGTTATGGTGTTTGAGACGGATAGAGTGTGTCAGTTATGGTGCTTGAGGAAATGAGAGCATGTGACACTTACGGTATTTGAGGAGGTGAGAGTCTGTCACAGTTACAGTGTTTGAGAGGATGTGCGTGTGTCACAGTTACGATGGTGAGGATGTGAGAGTGTGTCACAGTTACGGTGTTTGAGGATGTGAGAGTTTGTCCAAGTTACAGTGTTTGAGGATGTGAATGTGTGACACACTTATGTGTTTGACGATGTGAGAGTGTATCAGAGTTACATTCTTTGAGATGGTGTGAGTGTGTCACAGTTACGGTGTTTGAGATGGTAAGAGTCTGTCACAGTCACTGTGTTTCAGAAGGTGAGAGTGTTCCACAATTGCGGTGTTTGAGATGGTGAGAGTGTGTCACAGTTACGGAGATTGAGGATGTTAGAGTCCATCACAGTTACGGTGTTTGAGACGGTAATAGTGTGTCACAGTTACAATGTTTCAGAAGGTGAGAGTGTTTCACATTTGCGGTGTTTGAGATGGTGATTGTGTGACACACTTATGGTGTTTGACGACGTGAGAGTGTATCACTGTTACATTGTTTGAGATGGTGTGAGTGTGTCACAGTTACGGTGTTTCAGACGGTCAGAGTGTATCACAGCTACATAGGTTGAAACAGTCGGAATGTGTCACAGTTACGGTGTTTGAGAAGGTGAGAGTGGGTCACAGTTTCACTGTCTGAGAAGTTGAGAGTGTGTCACAGTTCCGGAGTTTGTGAAGATCAGAGTGTGTCACAGCTACGGTATTTGAGATGGTAAGAGGGTGAATCAGTTACGGTAATTGAGCAGATGAAGGAGTGTCACAGTTACGGTGTATGAGATGTTGAAAGTCTGTCACAGTTACTGTGTTTCAGAAGGTGAGAGAGTTTCACAATTTCGGTCTTTGAGATGGTGAGAGTGTGTCACAGTGATGGTGTTTGAGGATGTGAGAGTGTATCACAGTTACAGTGTTTGAGACGGTGAGAGTGTGTCACAGTTACGGTGTTTGAGACGGATAGATTGTATCACAGTTACGGTGTTTGAGACGGATAGAGTGTGTCAGTTATGGTGCTTGAGGACATGAGAGCATGTGACACTTACGGTGTTTGAGAAGGTGAGAGTGTGTCACAGTAAACAGTGTTTGAGGGGATGAGGTTGTGTCACAGTTACGATGGTGAGGATGTGAGAGTGTGTCACAGTTACGGTGTTTGAGGATGTGAGAGTTTGTCCAAGTTACAGTGTTAGAGGATGTGAATGTGTGACACACTTATGGTGATTGACGATGTGAGAGTGTATCAGAGTTACATTGTTTGAGATGGTGTGTGTGTGTCACAGTTACGGTGTTTGAGATTTTCACAGTGTGTCACAGTCACTGTGTTTGAGTCAGTAAGACTGTGACACCGTTATGGTGTTTGAGAGGGAGAGATTGTGTCATAGTTACGGTGTTTGAGGATGTGATAGTGTGTCACACTTACGGTGTTTGAGGAGGTGAGAGTGTGTCACAGTTACAGTGTTTGAGAGGATGAGCGTGTGTCACAGTTACAATGGTGAGGATGTGAGAGTGTGTTGCAGTTACAGTGTTTGAGGATGTGAGAGTTTGTCCAAGTAACAGTATTTGAGGATGTGAATGTGTGACACACTTATGGTGTTTGACAATGTGAGAGTGTATCAGAGTTACATTGTTCGAGATTGTGTGAGTGTGTCGTAGTTACGGTGTTTGAGATTTTCACAGTGTGTCACAGTCACTGTGTTTGAGTCAGTAAGACTGTGACACCGTTACGGTGTTTGAGAGGGAGAGAGTATGTCACAGTTACGGTGTTTGAGACGGTAATAGTGTGTCACAGTTACAATGTTTCAGAAGGTGAGAGTGTTTCACATTTGCGGTGTTTGAGATGGTGAGTGTGTGACACACTTATGGTGTTTGACAACGTGAGAGTGTATCACTGTTACATTGTTTGAGATGGTGTGAGTGATTCACAGTTACGGTGTTTCAGACGGTGAGAGTGTATCACAGTTACATAGGTTGAAACAGTCGGAGTGTGTCACAGTTACGGTGTTTGAGACGGTGAGAGTGTGTCACAGTAACATAGGTTGAAACAGTCGGAGTGTGTCACAGTTACTGTGTTTGTGAAGGTGAGATTGGGTCACAGTTTCACTGTTTGAGAAGTTGAGAGTGCGTCACACTTCCGGAGTTTGTGAAGATCAGAGTGTGTCACAGCTACGGTATTTGAGATGGTAAGAGGGTGACACAGTTACGGTAATTGAGCAGATGAAGGAGTGTCACAGTTACGGTGTATGAGATGTTGAAAGTCTGTCACAGTTACTGTGTTTCAGAAGGTAAGAGTGTTTCACATTTGCGGTCTTTGAGACGGTGAGGGTGTGTCACAGTTATGGTGTTTCAGAAGGTGAGAGTTTCTCACAGTTACGGTGTTTGATACGGTGAGAGTGTGTCACAGTTACGGTGTTAGAGACGGATAGATTGTGTCACAGTTACGGTGTTTGAGATGGATGGAGTGTGTCAGTTATGGTGCTTGAGGACATGAGAGCATGTGACACTTACGGTGTTTGAGAAGGTGAGAGTGTGTCACAGTAAACAGTGTTTGAGGGGATGAGGTTGTGTCACAGTTACGATGGTGAGGATGTGATAGTGTGTCACACTTACGGTTTTTGAGGAGGTGAGAATGTGTCACAGTTACAATGTTTGAGAGGATGAGCGTGTGTCACAGTTACAATGGTGAGGATGTGAGTGTGTCTCGCAGTTACAGTGTTTGAGAATGTGAGAGTTTGTCCAAGTTACAGTGTTTGAGGATGTGAATGTGTGACACACTTATGGTGATTGACGATGTGAGAGTGTATCACAGTTACATTGTTTGAGATGGTGTGTGTGTGTCACTGTTACGGTGTTTGAGATTTTCACAGTGTGTCACAGTCACTGTGTTTGAGTCAGCAAGACTGTGACACCGTTATGGTGTTTGAGAGTGAGAGATTGTGTCACAGTTACGGTGTTTGAGGATGTGATAGTGTGTCACACTAACGGTGTTTGAGATGGTGAAAGTATGTCACATTTACCTTGTTAGAGATGGTGAGAGTGTCACTGTTATGGTGTTTGAGACGGTGAGAGTGTGTCACAGTTACATAGGTTGAAACAGTCGGAGTGTGTCGCAGTTACAGTGTTTGTGAAGGTGAGATTGGGTTACAGTTTCACTGTTTGAGAAGTTGAGAGTGCGTCACAGTCCCGGAGTTTGTGAAGATCAGAGTGTGTCACAGCTACGGTATTTGAGATGGTAAGAGGGTGACACAGTTACGGTAATTGAGCAGATGAAGGAGTGTCACAGTTACGGTGTATGAGATGTTGAAAGTCTGTCACAGTTACTGTGTTTCAGAAGGTGAGAGTGTTTCACAATTGCGGTCTTTGAGACGGTGAGAGTGTGTCACAGTTACGGTGTTAGAGACGGTTAGATTGTGTCACAGTTACGGTGTTACAGACGGATAGATTGTGTCACAGTTACGGTGTTTGAGACGGATAGAGTGTGTCAGTTATGGTGCTTGAGGACATGAGAGCATGTGACACTTACGGTGTTTGAGGAGGTGAGAGTGTGTCACAGTAAGCAGTGTTTGAGGGGATGAGCTTGGGTCACAGTTACGATGGTGAGGATGTGAGAGTGTGTCACAGTTACAGTGTTTGAGACGGTAATAGTGTGTCACAGTTACAATGTTTCAGAAGGTGAGAGTGTTTCACATTTGCGGTGTTTGAGATGGTGAGTGTGTGACACACTTATGGTGTTTGACGACTTGAGAGTGTATCACTGTTACATTGTTTGAGATGGTGTGAGTGTGTCACAGTTACGGTGTTTCAGACGGTCAGAGTGTATCACAGCTACATAGGTTGAAACAGTCGGAGTGTGTCACAGTTACAGTGTTTGAGAAGATGAGAGTGTGTCACAGTTTCACTGTTTGAGAAGTTGAGAGTGTGTCACAGTTCCGGAGTTTGTGAAGATCAGAGTGTGTCACAGCTACGGTATTTGAGATGGTAAGAGGGTGAATCAGTTACGGTAATTGAGCAGATGAAGGAGTGTCACAGTTACGGTGTATGAGATGTTGAAAGTCTCACAGCTACTGTGTTTCAGAAGATGAGAGAGTTTCACAATTGCGGTCTTTGAGATGGTGAGAGTGTGTCACAGTTACGGTGTTAGAGACGGATAGATTGTGTCACAGTTACGGTGTTAGAGACGGTTAGATTGTGTCACAGTTACGGTGTTTGAGACGGATAGAGTGTGTCAGTTATGGTGCTTGAGGACATGAGAGCATGTGACACTTACGGTGTTTGAGAAGGTGAGAGTGTGTCACAGTAAACAGTGTTTGAGGGGATGAGGTTGTGTCACAGTTACGATGGTGAGGATGTGATAGTGTGTCACACTTACGGTGTTTGAGGAGGTGAGAATGTGTCACAGTTACAGTGTTTGAGAGGATGAGCGTGTGTCACAGTTACAATGGTGAGGATGTGAGTGTGTGTCGCAGTTACAGTGTTTGAGAATGTGAGAGTTTGTCCAAGTTACGGTGTTTGAGGATGTGAATGTGTGACACACTTATGGTGATTGACGATGTGAGAGTGTATCACAGTTACATTGTTTGAGATGGTGTGTGTGTGTCACAGTTACGGTGTTTGAGATTTTCACAGTGTGTCACAGTCACTGTGTTTGAGTCAGTAAGACTGTGACACCGTTACGGTGTTTGAGAAGGTGAGAGTGTGTCACAGTAAACAGTGTTTGAGGGGATGAGGTTGTGTCACAGTTACGATGGTGAGGATGTGATAGTGTGTCACACTTACGGTTTTTGAGGAGGTGAGAATGTGTCACAGTTACAATGTTTGAGAGGATGAGCGTGTGTCACAGTTACAATGGTGAGGATGTGAGTGTGTCTCGCAGTTACAGTGTTTGAGAATGTGAGAGTTTGTCCAAGTTACAGTGTTTGAGGATGTGAATGTGTGACACACTTATGGTGATTGACGATGTGAGAGTGTATCACAGTTACATTGTTTGAGATGGTGTGTGTGTGTCACTGTTACGGTGTTTGAGATTTTCACAGTGTGTCACAGTCACTGTGTTTGAGTCAGCAAGACTGTGACACCGTTATGGTGTTTGAGAGTGAGAGATTGTGTCACAGTTACGGTGTTTGAGGATGTGATAGTGTGTCACACTAACGGTGTTTGAGATGGTGAAAGTATGTCACATTTACCTTGTTAGAGATGGTGAGAGTGTCACTGTTATGGTGTTTGAGACGGTGAGAGTGTGTCACAGTTACATAGGTTGAAACAGTCGGAGTGTGTCGCAGTTACAGTGTTTGTGAAGGTGAGATTGGGTTACAGTTTCACTGTTTGAGAAGTTGAGAGTGCGTCACAGTCCCGGAGTTTGTGAAGATCAGAGTGTGTCACAGCTACGGTATTTGAGATGGTAAGAGGGTGACACAGTTACGGTAATTGAGCAGATGAAGGAGTATCACAGTTACGGTGTATGAGATGTTGAAAGTCTGTCACAGTTACTGTGTTTCAGAAGGTGAGAGTGTTTCACAATTGCGGTCTTTGAGACGGTGAGGGTGTGTCACAGTTATGGTGTTTCAGAAGGTGAATCTCACATTTACGGTGTTTGAGATGGATAGATTGTGTCACAGTTATGGTGTTTGAGACGGATAGAGTGTGTCAGTTATGGTGCTTGAGGAAATGAGAGCATGTGACACTTACGGTATTTGAGGAGGTGAGAGTGTGTCACAGTTACAGTGTTTGAGAGGATGTGCGTGTGTCACAGTTACGATGGTGAGGATGTGAGAGTGTGTCACAGTTACGGTGTTTGAGGATGTGAGAGTTTGTCCAAGTTACAGTGTTTGAGGATGTGAATGTGTGACACACTTATGTGTTTGACGATGTGAGAGTGTATCAGAGTTACATTCTTTGAGATGGTGTGAGTGTGTCACAGTTACGGTGTTTGAGATGGTAAGAGTCTGTCACAGTCACTGTGTTTCAGAAGGTGAGAGTGTTCCACAATTGCGGTGTTTGAGATGGTGAGAGTGTGTCACAGTTACGGAGATTGAGGATGTTAGAGTCCATCACAGTTACGGTGTTTGAGACGGTAATAGTGTGTCACAGTTACAATGTTTCAGAAGGTGAGAGTGTTTCACATTTGCGGTGTTTGAGATGGTGATTGTGTGACACACTTATGGTGTTTGACGACGTGAGAGTGTATCACTGTTACATTGTTTGAGATGGTGTGAGTGTGTCACAGTTACGGTGTTTCAGACGGTCAGAGTGTATCACAGCTACATAGGTTGAAACAGTCGGAATGTGTCACAGTTACGGTGTTTGAGAAGGTGAGAGTGGGTCACAGTTTCACTGTCTGAGAAGTTGAGAGTGTGTCACAGTTCCGGAGTTTGTGAAGATCAGAGTGTGTCACAGCTACGGTATTTGAGATGGTAAGAGGGTGAATCAGTTACGGTAATTGAGCAGATGAAGGAGTGTCACAGTTACGGTGTATGAGATGTTGAAAGTCTGTCACAGTTACTGTGTTTCAGAAGGTGAGAGAGTTACACAATTGCGGTCTTTGAGATGGTGAGATTGTGTCACAGTGATGGTGTTTCAGAAGGTGAGAGTATCTCACAGTTACGGTGTTTGAGACGGTGAGAGTGTGTCACAGTTACGGTGTTAGAGACGTTTAGATTGTGTCACAGTTACGGTCTTTGAGACGGATAGAGTGTGTCAGTTATGGTGCTTGAGGACATGAGAGCATGTGACACTTACGGTGTTTGAGAAGGTGAGAGTGTATCACAGTTACATTGTTTGAGATGGTGTGTGTGTGTCACAGTTACGGTGTTTGAGATTTTCACAGTGTGTCACAGTCACTGTGTTTGAGTCAGTAAGACTGTGACACCGTTACGGTGTTTGAGAAGGTGAGAGTGTGTCACAGTAAACAGTGTTTGAGGGGATGAGGTTGTGTCACAGTTACGATGGTGAGGATGTGAGAGTGTGTCACAGTTACGGTGTTTGAGGATGTGAGAGTTTGTCCAAGTTACAGCGTTTGAGGATGTGAGTGTGTGACACACTTCTGGTGATTGACGATGTGAGAGTGTATCATACTTTCGGTGTTTGAGAAGTTGAGAGTGCGTCACAGATCCGGAGTTTGTGAAGATCAGAGTGTGTCACAGCTACGGTATTTGAGATGGTAAGAGGGTGACACAGTTACGGTAATTGAGATGGTAAGAGTCTGTCACAGTTACTGTGTTTCAGAAGGTGAGAGTGTTCCACAATTGCCATGTTTGAGATGGTGAGATTGTGTCATAGTTACGGTGTTTGAGGATGTGGGAGAGTATCACAGATAAGGTGTTTGAGGATGTGAGAGTGTATTACAGTTACGGTGTTTGAGATGGTAATAGTGTGTCACAGTTACAATGTTTCAGATGGTGAGTGTGTGACACACTTATGGTGTTTGATGACATGAGAGTGTATCACTGTTACATTGTTTGAGATGGTGTGAGTGTGTCACAGTTACGGTGTTTCAGACGGTCAGAGTGTATCACAGCTACATAGGTTGAAACAGTCGGAGTGTGTCACAGTTACGGTGTTTGAGAAGGTGAGAGTGGGTCACAGTTTCACTGTTTGAGAAGTTGAGAGTGTGTCACAGTTCCGTAGTTTGTGAAGATCAGAGTGTGTCACAGCTACGGTATTTGAGATGGTAAGAGGGTGAATCAGTTACGGTAATTGAGCAGATGAAGGAGTGTCACAGTTACGGTGTATGAGATGTTGAAAGTCTGTCACAGTTACTGTGTGTCAGAAGGTGAGAGAGTTTCATAATTGCGGTCTTTGAAATGGTGAGAGTGTGTCACAGTGATGGTGTTTCAGAAGGTGAGAGTATCTCACAGTTACAGTGTTTGAGACGGTGAGAGTGTGTCACAGTTACGGTGTTAGAGACGGTTAGATTGTGTCACAGTTACGGTGTTTGAGACGGATAGAGTGTGTCAGTTATGGTGCTTGAGGACATGAGAGCATGTGACACTTACGGTGTTTGAGAAGGTGAGAGTGTATCACAGTTACATTGTTTGAGATGGTGTGTGTGTGTCACAGTTACGGTGTTTGAGATTTTCACAGTGTGTCACAGTCACTGTGTTTGAGTCAGTAAGACTGTGACACCGTTATGATGTTTGAGAGGGAGAGATTGTGTCATAGTTACGGTGTTTGTGGATGTGATAGTGTGTCACACTTACGGTGTTTGAGGAGGTGAGAGTGTGTCACAGTTACAGTGTTTGAGAGGATGAGCGTGTGTCACAGTTACAATGGTGAGGATGTGAGAGTGTGTCGCAGTTACAGTGTTTGAGGATGTGAGAGTTTGTCCAAGTAACAGTGTTTGAGGATGTGAATGTGTGACACACTTATGGTGTTTGACGATGTGAGAGTGTATCAGAGTTACATTGTTTGAGATTGTGTGAGTGTGTCGTAGTTACAGTGTTTGAGATGTTCACAGTGTGTCACAGTCACTGTGTTTGAGTCAGTAAGACTGTGACACCGTTACGGTGTTTGAGAGGGAGAGAGTATGTCACAGTTACGGTGTTTGAGGATGTGATAGTGTGTCACAGTTACGGTGTTTGAGATGGTCAGAGCGTGTCATAGTTTCGGTGCTTGAGATGGTGAGACTGTGTCAAAGTTACGGTGTTTTTATCATGTGAGGGTGTGTCACAGTTACGGTGTTTGAGATGGTTAGAGTGTGTCACAGTTACAGTCTTGGAGAAGATCAGAGTGTGTAACAGATACAGTGTTTGAGACGGTGATAGTGTGTCACAGTTACATTGTTTGAAAATCGGAGTATCTCACAGTTATGGTGTTTCAGACGGTGAGAGTGTGTCACAGTTACGGTGTTTGAGAAGGTGAGAGTGTGTCACAGTTACGGTGTTATTATCATGTCAGTGTGTGTCACAGTTACGGTGTTTGAGACGGTTACAGTGTGTTACATTTACTGTCTTTGAGGATGTGAGAAAGTGTCACAGTTAGGGGGTTTAAGGATGTGAGAGTGTGTCACAGTTACTGTGTTTCAGAAGGTGAGAGCGTGTCACAGTTACATTCTTGGAGAAGATGAGAATGTGTAACAGTTACAGTGTTTGTGACGGTGAGAGTGTGTCACAGTTACATTGTTTAAAAATCGGAGTATCTCACAGTTACATTGTTTGAGATGGTGTGAGTGTGTCACAGTTACGGTGTTTCAGGTGGTGAGAGTGTATCACTGTTACATAGGTTGAAACAGTCAGAGTGTGTCACAGTTACGGTGTTTGAGAAGGTGAGAGTGGGTCACAGCTTCACTGTTTGAGAAGTTGAGAGTGTGTCACAGTTCCGGTGTTTGTGAAGATCAGAGTGTGTCACAGCTACGGTATTTGAGATGATAAGAGGGTGAATCAGTTACGGTAATTGAGCAGATGAAGGAGTGTCACAGTTACGATGTATGAGATGTTGAAAGTCTGTCACAGTTACTGTGTGTCAGAAGGTGAGAGAGTTTCACAATTGTTGTCTTTGAGATGGTGAAAGTGTGTCACAGTTATGGTGTTGCAGAAGGTGAGAGTATCTTACAGTTACAGTGTTTGAGACGGTGAGAGTGTGTCACAGTTGCGGTGTTACAGACGGATAGATTGTGTCACAGTTACGGTGTTAGAGACAGATAGAGTGTGTCAGTTATGGTGCTTGAGGACATGAGAGCATGTGACACTTACGGTGTTTGAGGAGGTGAAAGTGTGTCACAGTAAACAGTGTTTGAGGGGATGAGCTTGTGTCACAGTTACGATGGTGAGGATGTGAGAGTGTGTCACAGTTACGGTGTTTGAGGATGTGAGAGTTTGTCCAAGTTACAGCGTTTGAGGATGTGAGTGTGTGACACACTTATGGTGATTGACGATGTGAGAGTGTATCATTGTTACATTGTTTGTGAAGGTGAGAGTGTATCACAGTTTCAGTGTTTGAGAAGTTGAGAGTGCGTCACAGTTCCGGAATTTGTGAAGATCAGAGTGTGACACAGTTACGGTAATTGAGATGGTAAGAGTCTGTCACAGTTACTGTGTTTCAGAAGGTGAGAGTGTTCCGCAATTGCAGTGTTTGAGATGGTGAGATTGTGTCATAGTTACGGTGTTTGAGGATGTGGGAGAGTATCACAGATAAGGTGTTTGAGGATGTGAGAGTGTATTACAGTTACGGTGTTTGAGACGGTAATAGTGTGTCACAGTTACAATGTTTCAGAAGGTGAGAGTGTTTCACATTTGCGGTGTTTTAGATGGTGAGTGTGTGACACACATGGTGTTTGACGACGTGAGAGTGTATCACTGTTACATTGTTTGAGATGGTGTGTGTGTGTCACAGTTACGGTGTTTGAGATTTTCACAGTGTGTCACAGTCACTGTGTTTGAGTCAGTAAGACTGTGACACCGTTACGGTGTTTGAGAGGGAGAGAGTATGTCACAGTTACGGTGTTTGAGGATGTGATAGTGTGTCAGAGTTACGGTGTTTGAGATGGTCAGAGCGTGTCATAGTTTCGGTGCTTGAGATGGTGAGACTGTGTCAAAGTTACGGTGTTTGAGGATGTGAGAGTTTGTCCAAGTTACAGTGTTAGAGGGGATGAGGTTGTGTCACAGTTACGATGGAGAGGATGTGATAGTGTGTCACACTTACGGTTTTTGAGGAGGTGAGAATGTGTCACAGTTACAGTGTCTGAGAGGATGAGCGTGTGTCACAGTTACAATGGTGAGGATGTGAGTGTGTGTCACAGTTACGGTGTTTGAGGATGTGAGAGTTTGTCCAAGTTACAGCGTTTGAGGATGTGAGTGTGTGACACACTTATGGTGATTGACGATGTGAGAGTGTATCATTGTTACATTGTTTGTGAAGGTGAGAGTGTATCACACTTTCGGTGTTTGAGAAGTTGAGAGTGCGTCACAGATCCGGAGTTTGTGAAGATCAGAGTGTGTCACAGCTACGGTATTTGAGATGGTAAGAGGGTGACACAGTTACGGTAATTCAGATGGTAAGAGTCTGTCACAGTTACTGTGTTTCAGAAGGTGAGAGTGTTCCACAATTGCGGTGTTTGAGATGGTGTGATTGTGTCATAGTTACGGTGTTTGAGGATGTGGGAGAGTATCACAGATAAGGTGGTTGAGGATGTGAGAGTGTATTACAGTTACGGTGTTTGAGACGGTAATAGTGTGTCACAGTTACAATGTTTCAGATGGTGAGTGTGTGACACACTTATGGTGTTTGCTGACGTGAGAGTGTATCACTGTTACATTGTTTGAGATGGTGTGAGTGTGTCACAGTTACGGTGTTTCAGACGGTCAGAGTGTATCACAGCTACATAGGTTGAAACAGTCGGAGTGTGTCACAGTTACGGTGTTTGAGAAGGTGAGAGTGGGTCACAGATTCACTGTTTGAGAAGTTGAGAGTGTGTCACAGTTCCGGAGTTTGTGAAGATCAGAGTGTGTCACAGCTACGGTATTTGAGATGGTAAGAGGGTGAATCAGTTACGGTAATTGAGCAGATGAAGGAGTGTCACAGTTACGGTGTATGAGATGTTGAAAGTCTGTCACAGTTACTGTGTTTCAGAAGGTGAGAGAGTTACACAATTGCGGTCTTTGAGATGGTGAGATTGTGTCACAGTGATGGTGTTTCAGAAGGTGAGAGTATCTCACAGTTACAGTGTTTGAGACGGTGAGAGTGTGTCACAGTTACGGTGTTAGAGACGGTTAGATTGTGTCACAGTTACGGTGTTTGAGACGGATAGAGTGTGTCAGTTATGGTGCTTGAGGACATGAGAGCATGTGACCATTACAGTGTTTGAGAAGGTGAGAGTGTATCACAGTTACATTGTTTGAGATGGTGTGTGTGTGTCACAGTTACGGTGTTTGAGATTTTCACAGTGTGTCACAGTCACTGTGTTTGAGTCAGTAAGACTGTGACACCGTTATGATGTTTGAGAGGGAGAGATTGTGTCATAGTTACGGTGTTTGTGGATGTGATAGTGTGTCACACTTATGGTGTTTGAGGAGGTGAGAGTGTGTCACAGTTACAGTGTTTGAGAGGATGAGCGTGTGTCACAGTTACAATGGTGAGGATGTGAGAGTGTGTCGCAGTTACAGTGTTTGAGGATGTGAGAGTTTGTCCAAGTAACAGTGTTTGAGGATGTGAATGTGTGACACACTTATGGTGTTTGACGATGTGAGAGTGTATCAGAGTTACATTGTTTGAGATTGTGTGAGTGTGTCGTAGTTACAATGTTCACAGTGTGTCACAGTCACTGTGTTTGAGTCAGTAAGACTGTGACACCGTTATGGTGTTTGAGAGTGAGAGATTGTGTCACAGTTACGGTGTTTGAGGATGTGATAGTGTGTCACACTAACGGTGTTTGAGATGGTGAAAGTATGTCACATTTACCTTGTTAGAGATGGTGAGAGTGTCACTGTTACGGTGTTTGAGACGGTGAGAGTGTGTCACAGTTACATAGGTTGAAACAGTCGGAGTGTGTCGCAGTTACAGTGTTTGTGAAGGTGAGATTGGGTTACAGTTTCACTGTTTGAGAAGTTGAGAGTGCGTCACAGTCCCGGAGTTTGTGAAGATCAGAGTGTGTCACAGCTACGGTATTTGAGATGGTAAGAGGGTGACACAGTTACGGTAATTGAGCAGATGAAGGAGTGTCACAGTTACGGTGTATGAGATGTTGAAAGTCTGTCACAGTTACTGTGTTTCAGAAGGTGAGAGTGTTTCACAATTGCGGTCTTTGAGACGGTGAGGGTGTGTCACAGTTATGGTGTTTCAGAAGGTGAGAGTATCTCACAGTTACGGTGTTTGAGATGGATAGATTGTGTCACAGTTATGGTGTTTGAGACGGATAGAGTGTGTCAGTTATGGTGCTTGAGGAAATGAGAGCATGTGACACTTACGGTATTTGAGGAGGTGAGAGTGTGTCACAGTTACAGTGTTTGAGAGGATGTGCGTGTGTCACAGTTACGATGGTGAGGATGTGAGAGTGTGTCACAGTTACGGTGTTTGAGGATCTGAGAGTTTGTCCAAGTTACAGTGTTTGAGGATGTGAATGTGTGACACACTTATGTGTTTGATGATGTGAGAGTGTATCAGAGTTACATTCTTTGAGATGGTGTGAGTGTGTCACAGTTACGGTGTTTGAGATGGTAAGAGTCTGTCACAGTCACTGTGTTTCAGAAGGTGAGAGTGTTCCACAATTGCGGTGTTTGAGATGGTGAGAGTGTGTCATAGTTACGGTGTTTGAGGATGTGGGAGAGTATCACAGATAAGGTGTTTGAGGATGTGAGAGTGTATCACAGTTACGGAGATTGAGGATGTTAGAGTCCGTCACAGTTACGGTGTTTGAGACGGTAATAGTGTGTCACAGTTACAATGTTTCAGAAGGTGAGAGTGTTTCACATTTGCGGTGTTTGAGATGGTGATTGTGTGACACACTTATGGTCTTTGACGACGTGAGAGTGTATCACTGTTACATTGTTTGAGATGGTGTGAGTGTGTCACAGTTACGGTGTTTCAGACGGTCAGAGTGTATCACAGCTACATAGGTTGAAACAGTCGGAGTGTGTCACAGTTACGGTGTTTGAGAAGGTGAGAGTGGGTCACAGTTTCACTGTCTGAGAAGTTGAGAGTGTGTCACAGTTCCGGAGTTTGTGAAGATCAGAGTGTGTCACAGCTACGGTATTTGAGATGGTAAGAGGGTGAATCAGTTACGGTAATTGAGCAGATGAAGGAGTGTCACAGTTACGGTGTATGAGATGTTGAAAGTCTGTCACAGTTACTGTGTTTCAGAAGGTGAGAGAGTTTCACAATTTCGGTCTTTGAGATGGTGAGAGTGTGTCACAGTGATGGTGTTTCAGAAGGTGAGAGTATCTCACAGTTACAGTGTTTGAGACGGTGAGAGTGTGTCACAGTTACGGTGTTTGAGACGGATAGATTGTATCACAGTTACGGTGTTTGAGACGGATAGAGTGTGTCAGTTATGGTGCTTGAGGACATGAGAGCATGTGACACTTACGGTGTTTGAGAAGGTGAGAGTGTGTCACAGTAAACAGTGTTTGAGGGGATGAGCTTGTGTCACAGTTACGATGGTGAGGATGTGAGAGTGTGTCACAGTTACGGTGTTTGAGGATGTGAGAGTTTGTCCAAGTTACAGCGTTTGAGGATGTGAGTGTGTGACACACTTATGGTGATTGACGATGTGAGAGTGTATCATTGTTACATTGTTTGTGAAGGTGAGAGTGCGTCACAGTTCCGGAATTTGTGAAGATCAGAGTGTGACACAGTTACGGTAATTGAGATGGTAAGAGTCTGTCACAGTTACTGTGTTTCAGAAGGTGAGAGTGTTCCGCAATTGCAGTGTTTGAGATGGTGAGATTGTGTCATAGTTACGGTGTTTGAGGATGTGGGAGAGTATGACAGATAAGGTGTTTGAGGATGTGAGAGTGTATTACAGTTACGGTGTTTGAGACGGTAATAGTGTGTCACAGTTACAATGTTTCAGAAGGTGAGAGTGTTTCACATTTGCGGTGTTTTAGATGGTGAGTGTGTGACACACATGGTGTTTGACGACGTGAGAGTGTATCACTGTTACATTGTTTGAGATGGTGAGAGTGTGTCACAGTTACGGTGTTTGAGAAGGTGAGAGTGGGTCACAGTTTCACTGTTTGAGAAGTTGAGAGTGTGTCACAGTTCCGGAGTTTGTGAAGATCAGAGTGTGTCACAGCTACGGTATTTGAGATGGTAAGAGGGTGACACAGTTACGGTAATTGAGCAGATGAAGGAGTGTCACAGTTACGGTGTATGAGATGTTGAAAGTCTGTCACAGTTACTGAGTTTCAGAAGGTGAGAGAGTTTCACAATTGCGGTCTTTAAAATGGTGAAAGTGTGTCACAGTTATGGTGTTGCAGAAGGTGAGAGTATCTCACAGTTACAGTGTTTGAGACGGTGAGAGTGTGTCACAGTTACGGTGTTAGAGACGGATAGATTGTGTCACAGTTACGGTGTTTGAGACGGATAGAGTGTGTCAGTTATGGTGCTTGAGGACATGAGAGCATGTGACACTTACAGTGTTTGAGGAGGTGAGAGGTGTCACAGTAAACAGTGTTTGAGGGGATGAGCTTGTGTCACAGTTACGATGGTAAGGATGTGAGAGTGTGTCACAGTTACGGTGTTTGAGGATGTGAGAGTTTGTCCAAGTTACAGCGTTTGAGGATGTGAATGTATGACACACTTATGGTGATTGACGATGTGAGAGTGTATCATTGTTACATTGTTTGTGAAGGTGAGAGTGTATCACAGTTTCAGTGTTTGAGAAGTTGAGAGTGCGTCACAGTTCCGGAGTTTGTGAAGATCAGAGTGTGTCACAGCTACGGTATTTGAGATGGTAAGAGGGTGACACAGTTACGGTAATTGAGCAGATGAAGGAGTGTCACAGTTACGGTGTATGAGAAGTTGAAAGTCTGTCACAGTTACTGTGTTTCAGAAGGTGAGAGTGTTTCACAATTGCGGTCTTTGAGACGGTGTGGGTGTGTCACAGTTATGGTGTTTCAGACGGTCAGAGTGTATCACAGCCACATAGGTTGAAACAGTCGGAGTGTGTCACAGTTCCGGAGTTTGTGAAGATCAGAGTGTGTCACAGCTACGGTATTTGAGATGGTAAGAGGGTGAATCAGTTACGGTAATTGAGCAGATGAAGGAGTGTCACAGTTACGGTGTATGAGATGTTGAAAGTCTGTCACAGTTACTGTGTTTCAGAAGGTGAGAGTTTCACAATTGCGGTCTTTGAGATGGTGAGAGTGTGTCTCAGTGATGGTGTTTCAGAAGGTGAGAGTATCTCACAGTTACGGTGTTTGAGACGGTGAGAGTGTGTCACAGTTACGGTGTTAGAGACGGATAGATTGTGTCACAGTTACGGTGTTTGAGACGGATAGAGTGTGTCAGTTATGGTGCTTGAGGACATGAGAGCATGTGACACTTACGGTGTTTGAGAAGGTGAGAGTGTGTCACAGTAAACAGTGTTTGAGGGGATGAGGTTGTGTCACAGTTACGATGGTGAGGATGTGAGAGTGTGTCACAGTTACAGTGTTTGAGGATGTGAGAGTTTGTCCAAGTTACAGTGTTAGAGGATGTGAATGTGTGACACACTTATGGTGATTGACGATGTGAGAGTGTATCACAGTTACAATGTTTGAGATGGTGTGTGTGTGTCACAGTTACAGTGTTTGAGATTTTCACAGTGTGTCACAGTCACTGTGTTTAAGTCAGTAAGACTGTGTCACCGTTATGGTGTTTGAGAGGGAGAGATTGTGTCACTATTACGGTGTCTGAGGATGTTATAGTGTGTCACAGTTACAGTGTTTCAGATGATGAGAGCGTGTCATAGTTACGGTGATTGAGATGGTGAGAGCGTGTCACAGTTACAGTTTTGAAGATGAGAGTGTGTAACAGATACAGTGGTTGAGACGGTGATAGTGTGTCACAGTTACATTGTTTGAAAATCGGAGTATCTCACAGTTACGGTGTTTGAGACGGTGAGAGTGTGTCACAGTTACGGTGTTTGAGAAGGTGAGGGTGTGTCACAGTTACGGTGTTTGAGATGCTTAGAGTGTGTTACACTTACTTTGAGGATGTGAGAGAGTGTCACAGTTAGGGTGTTTGAGGATGTGAGAGTGTGTCACAGTTACAGTGTTTCAGAAGGTGAAAGTGTTTCACAGTTCTGGTGATTGAGATGGTGAGAGCGTGTCACAGTTACAGTCTTGGAGAAGAAGAGAATGTGTCACAGTTACAATGTTTGTGACGGTGAGAGTGTGTCACAGTTACATTATTTAAAAATCGGAGTATCTCACAGTTACATTGTTTGTGATGGTGTGAGTGTGTCACAGTTACGGTGTTTCAGGTGGTGAGAGTGTATCACTGTTACATAGTTTGAAATGGTTGGAGTGTGTCACAGTTACAGTATTTGTGAAGGTGAGAGTGTATCACAGTTACATTGTTTGAGATGGTTTGAGTGTGTCACAGTTACGGTGTTTCAGGCGGTGAGAGTGTATCACTGTTACATAGTTTGAAACAGTGTGAGTGTGTCACAGTTACGGTGTTTGTGAAGGTGAGAGTGGGTCACAGTTTCACTGTTTGAGAAGTTGAGAGTGCGTCACAGTTCCGGAGTTTGTGAAGATCAGAGTGTGTCACAGCTACGGTATTTGAGATGGTAAGAGGGTGACACAGTTACGGTAATTGAGCAGATGAAGGAGTGTCACAGTTACGGTGTATGAGATGTTGAAAGTCTGTCACAGTTACTGTGTTTCAGAAGGAGAGAGTGTTTCACAGTTGCGGTCTTTGAGACGGTGAGGGTGTGTCACAGTTATGGTGTTTCAGAAGGTGAGAGTATCTCACAGTTATGGTGTTTGAGACGGTGAGAGTGTGTCACAGTTACAGTATTAGAGACAGATAGATTGTGTCACAGTTACGGTGTTTGAGACGGATAGATTGTATCACAGTTACCGTGTTTGAGACGGATAGAGTGTGTCAGTTATGGTGCTTGAGGACATGTGAGCATGTGACCATTACAGTGTTTGAGGATGTGAGAGTTTGTCCAAGTTACAGTGTTTGAGGATGTGAATGTGTGACACACTTATGGTGATTGACGATGTGAGAGTGTATCACAGTTACATTGTTTGAGATGGTGTGTGTGTGTCACAGTTACGGTCTTTGAGATTTTCACAGTGTGTCACAGTCACTGTGTTTGAGTCAGTAAGACTGTGTCACAGTTACGGTGTTTGAGAAGTTGAGAGTGTGTCACAGTAACGGTGTTTGAGAAGGCGAGAGTGTGTCACAGTTACGGTGTTTGAGGATGTGAGAGATTTTCACAGTTACGGTGTTTGAGGATGTGAGAGTTCGTCCTAGTTACAGTGTTTGAGGATGTGAGTGTGTGACACACTTATGGTGTTTGACGACGTGAGAGTGTATCACAGTTACATTGTTTGAGATGGTGTGAGTGTGTCACAGTTACAGTGTTTCAGGTGGTGAGAGTGTATCACTGTTACATAGTTTGAAACAGTGGGATTGTGTCACAGTTACGGTGTTTGTGAAGGTGAGAGTGGGTCACAGTTTCACTGTTTGAGAAGTTGAGAGTGCGTCACAGTTCCGGAGTTTGTGAAGATCAGAGTGTGTCACAGTTACGGTATTTGAGATGGTAAGAGGGTGACACAGTTACAGTAATTGAGCAGATGAAGGAGTGTCACAGTTACGGTGTATGAGATGTTGAAAGTCTGTCACAGTTACGGTGTTTCAGAAGGTGAGAGTGTTTCACAGTTCTGGTGATTGAGATGGTGAGAGCGTGTCACAGTTACAGCCTTGGAGAAGATGAGAGTGTGTAACAGATACGGTATTTGAGACGGTGATAGTGTGTCACAGTTACATTGTTTGAAAATCGGAGTATCTCACAGTTACGGTGTTTGAGACGGTGAGAGTGTGTCACAGTTACGGTGTTTTTATCATGTGAGGTTGTGTCACAGTTACGGTGTTTGAGACGGTTAAAGAGTGTTACATTTACTGTCTTTGAGGATGTGAGAAAGTGTCACAGTTAGGTTGTTTCAGGATGTGAGAGTGTGTCACAGTTACTGTGTTTCAGAAGGTGAGAGCGTGTCACAGTTACAGTCTTGGAGAAGATGAGAATGTGTAAGAGTTACAGTGTTTGTGACGGTGAGAGTGTGTCACAGTTACATTGTTTAAAAATCGGAGTATCTCACAGTTACATTTATTTGAGATGGCGTGAGTGTGTCACAGTTACGGTGTTTCAGGCGGTGAGAGTGTATCACTGTTACATAGTTTGAAACAGTTGGAGTGTGTCACAGTTACGGTGTTTGAGATGGTGAAAGTGTGTAATTTTTACCGTGTTTGAGATGGTGAGAGTGTCACTGTTATGGTGTTTGAGACGGTGAGAGTGTGTCACATTTACGGTGTTTGTGAAGGTGAGAGTGTATCACAGTTACATTGTTTGAGATGGTGTGAGTGTTTCACAGTTACGGTGTATGAGATGTTGAAAGTCTGTCACAGTTACTGTGTTTCAGAAGGTGAGAGTTTCACAATTGCGGTCTTTGAGATGGTGAGAGTGTGTCTCAGTGATGGTGTTTCAGAAGGTGAGAGTATCTCACAGTTACGGTGTTTGAGACGGTGAGAGTGTGTCACAGTTACGGTGTTAGAGACGGATAGATTGTGTCACAGTTACGGTGTTTGAGACGGATAGAGTGTGTCAGTTATGGTGCTTGAGGACATGAGAGCATGTGACACTTACGGTGTTTGAGAAGGTGAGAGTGTGTCACAGTAAACAGTGTTTGAGGGGATGAGGTTGTGTCACAGTTACGATGGTGAGGATGTGAGAGTGTGTCACAGTTACGGTGTTTGAGGATGTGAGAGTTTGTCCAAGTTACAGTGTTAGAGGATGTGAATGTGTGACACACTTATGGTGATTGACGATGTGAGAGTGTATCACAGTTACAATGTTTGAGATGGTGTGTGTGTGTCACAGTTACAGTGTTTGAGATTTTCACAGTGTGTCACAGTCACTGTGTTTAAGTCAGTAAGACTGTGTCACCGTTATGGTGTTTGAGAGGGAGAGATTGTGTCACTATTACGGTGTCTGAGGATGTTATAGTGTGTCACAGTTACAGTGTTTCAGATGATGAGAGCGTGTCATAGTTACGGTGATTGAGATGGTGAGAGCGTGTCACAGTTACAGTTTTGAAGATGAGAGTGTGTAACAGATACAGTGGTTGAGACGGTGATAGTGTGTCACAGTTACATTGTTTGAAAATCGGAGTATCTCACAGTTACGGTGTTTGAGACGGTGAGAGTGTGTCACAGTTACGGTGTTTGAGAAGGTGAGGGTGTGTCACAGTTACGGTGTTTGAGATGCTTAGAGTGTGTTACACTTACTTTGAGGATGTGAGAGAGTGTCACAGTTAGGGTGTTTGAGGATGTGAGAGTGTGTCACAGTTACAGTGTTTCAGAAGGTGAAAGTGTTTCACAGTTCTGGTGATTGAGATGGTGAGAGCGTGTCACAGTTACAGTCTTGGAGAAGAAGAGAATGTGTCACAGTTACAATGTTTGTGACGGTGAGAGTGTGTCACAGTTACATTATTTAAAAATCGGAGTATCTCACAGTTACATTGTTTGTGATGGTGTGAGTGTGTCACAGTTACGGTGTTTCAGGTGGTGAGAGTGTATCACTGTTACATAGTTTGAAATGGTTGGAGTGTGTCACAGTTACAGTATTTGTGAAGGTGAGAGTGTATCACAGTTACATTGTTTGAGATGGTTTGAGTGTGTCACAGTTACGGTGTTTCAGGCGGTGAGAGTGTATCACTGTTACATAGTTTGAAACAGTGTGAGTGTGTCACAGTTACGGTGTTTGTGAAGGTGAGAGTGGGTCACAGTTTCACTGTTTGAGAAGTTGAGAGTGCGTCACAGTTCCGGAGTTTGTGAAGATCAGAGTGTGTCACAGCTACGGTATTTGAGATGGTAAGAGGGTGACACAGTTACGGTAATTGAGCAGATGAAGGAGTGTCACAGTTACGGTGTATGAGATGTTGAAAGTCTGTCACAGTTACTGTGTTTCAGAAGGAGAGAGTGTTTCACAGTTGCGGTCTTTGAGACGGTGAGGGTGTGTCACAGTTATGGTGTTTCAGAAGGTGAGAGTATCTCACAGTTATGGTGTTTGAGACGGTGAGAGTGTGTCACAGTTACGGTATTAGAGACAGATAGATTGTGTCACAGTTACGGTGTTTGAGACGGATAGATTGTATCACAGTTACCGTGTTTGAGACGGATAGAGTGTGTCAGTTATGGTGCTTGAGGACATGTGAGCATGTGACCATTACAGTGTTTGAGGATGTGAGAGTTTGTCCAAGTTACAGTGTTTGAGGATGTGAATGTGTGACACACTTATGGTGATTGACGATGTGAGAGTGTATCACAGTTACATTGTTTGAGATGGTGTGTGTGTGTCACAGTTACGGTCTTTGAGATTTTCACAGTGTGTCACAGTCACTGTGTTTGAGTCAGTAAGACTGTGTCACAGTTACGGTGTTTGAGAAGTTGAGAGTGTGTCACAGTAACGGTGTTTGAGAAGGCGAGAGTGTGTCACAGTTACGGTGTTTGAGGATGTGAGAGATTTTCACAGTTACGGTGTTTGAGGATGTGAGAGTTCGCCCTAGTTACAGTGTTTGAGGATGTGAGTGTGTGACACACTTATGGTGTTTGACGACGTGAGAGTGTATCACAGTTACATTGTTTGAGATGGTGTGAGTGTGTCACAGTTACAGTGTTTCAGGTGGTGAGAGTGTATCACTGTTACATAGTTTGAAACAGTGGGATTGTGTCACAGTTACGGTGTTTGTGAAGGTGAGAGTGGGTCACAGTTTCACTGTTTGAGAAGTTGAGAGTGCGTCACAGTTCCGGAGTTTGTGAAGATCAGAGTGTGTCACAGTTACGGTATTTGAGATGGTAAGAGGGTGACACAGTTACAGTAATTGAGCAGATGAAGGAGTGTCACAGTTACGGTGTATGAGATGTTGAAAGTCTGTCACAGTTACGGTGTTTCAGAAGGTGAGAGTGTTTCACAGTTCTGGTGATTGAGATGGTGAGAGCGTGTCACAGTTACAGCCTTGGAGAAGATGAGAGTGTGTAACAGATACGGTATTTGAGACGGTGATAGTGTGTCACAGTTACATTGTTTGAAAATCGGAGTATCTCACAGTTACGGTGTTTGAGACGGTGAGAGTGTGTCACAGTTACGGTGTTTTTATCATGTGAGGGTGTGTCACAGTTACGGTGTTTGAGACGGTTAAAGAGTGTTACATTTACTGTCTTTGAGGATGTGAGAAAGTGTCACAGTTAGGTTGTTTCAGGATGTGAGAGTGTGTCACAGTTACTGTGTTTCAGAAGGTGAGAGCGTGTCACAGTTACAGTCTTGGAGAAGATGAGAATGTGTAAGAGTTACAGTGTTTGTGACGGTGAGAGTGTGTCACAGTTACATTGTTTAAAAATCGGAGTATCTCACAGTTACATTTATTTGAGATGGCGTGAGTGTGTCACAGTTACGGTGTTTCAGGCGGTGAGAGTGTATCACTGTTACATAGTTTGAAACAGTTGGAGTGTGTCACAGTTACGGTGTTTGAGATGGTGAAAGTGTGTAATTTTTACCGTGTTTGAGATGGTGAGAGTGTCACTGTTATGGTGTTTGAGACGGTGAGAGTGTGTCACATTTACGGTGTTTGTGAAGGTGAGAGTGTATCACAGTTACATTGTTTGAGATGGTGTGAGTGTTTCACAGTTACGGTGTTTCAGGCGGTGAGAGTGTATCACAGTTACATTGTTTGAAACAGTGGGAGTGTGTCACATTTACGGTGTTTGAGATGGTGAGAGTGTGTCACAGTTACAGTTTTTCCGATGGTGAGAGTGTGTCACAGTTACGGTGTTTGAGGATGTGAGAGTTTGTCGCAGTTACGGTGTTTGAGATTGTGAGAATGTGTCACAGTTCCAGTGCTTGAGACAGTGAGAGTGTGTCACAGTTACGAGGCTTGAGATGGTGAGAATATGTGAAATTTACGGTGTTTGAAATGGTGAATTTGTGTCCCAGTTACAGTGTTGAGGATGTGAGAGTTTGTCGCAGTTACGGTGTTTGAGATGGTGAGGGTGTCACTGTTACATAGTTTGAAACAGTGGGAGTGTGTCACAGTTACGGTGTTTGAGACGGTGAGAGTGTGTCACAGTTACGGTGTTTGAGGATGTGAGAGATTTTCACAGTTACGGTGTTTGAGGATGTGAGAGTTCGTCCTAGTTACAGTGTTTGAGGATGTGAGTGTGTGACACACTTATGGTGTTTGACGACGTGAGAGTGTATCACAGTTACATTGTTTGAGATGGTGTGAGTGTGTCACAGTTACGGTGTTTGAGATGGTAAGAGTCTGTCACAGTTACTGTGTTTCAGAAGGTGAGAGTGTTCCACAATTGCGGTGTTTGAGATGGTGAGAGTGTGTCATAGTTACGGTGTTTGAGGATGTGGGAGAGTATCACAAATAAGGTGTTTGAGGATGTGGGAGTGTATCACAGTTACGGAGATTGAGGATGTTAGAGTCCGTCACAGTTACGGTGTTTGTGACGGTAATAGTGTGTCACAGTTACTATGTTTCAGAAGGTGAGAGTGTTTCACATTTGTGGTGTTTGAGATGGTGAGTGTGTGACACACTTATGGTGTTTGACGACGTGAGAGTGTATCACTGTTACATTGTTTGAGATGGTGTGTGTGTGTCACAGTTACGGTGTTTCAGGTGGTGAGAGTGCATCACTGTTACATAGTTTGAAACAATGGGAGTGTGTCACAGTTACGGTGTTTGTGAAGGTGAGAGTGGGTCACAGTTTCACTGTTTGAGAAGTTGAGAGTGCGTCACAGTTCCGGAGTATGTGAAGATCAGAGTGTGTCACAGCTACGGTATTTGAGATGGTAAGAGGGTGACACAGTTACGGTAATTGAGCAGATGAAGGAGTGTCACATTTACGGTGTATGAGATGTTGAAAGTCTGTCACAGTTACTGTGTTTTAGAAGGAGAGAGTGTTTCACAATTGCTGTCTTTGAGACGGTGAGGGTGTGTCACTGTTATGGTGTTTCAGAAGGTGAGAGTATCTCACAGTTACGGTGTTTGAGACGGTGAGTGTGTCACAGTTACGGTGTTAGAGACAGATAGATTGTGTCACAGTTACGGTGTTTGAGACGGATAGAGTGTGTCAGTTATGGTGCTTGAGGACATGTGAGCATGTGACCATTACAGTGTTTGAGGATGTGAGAGTTTGTCCAAGTTACAGTGTTTGAGGATGTGAGTGTGTGACACACTTATGGTGTTTGACGACGTGAGAGTGTATCACTGTTACATTGTTTGAGATGGTGTGAGTGTGTCACAGTTACGGTGTTTCAGGTGGTGAGAGTGTATCACTGTTACATAGTTTGAAACAGTGGGATTGTGTCACAGTTACGGTGTTTGTGAAGGTGAGAGTGTGTCACAGCTACGGTATTTGAGATGGTAAGAGGGTGACACAGTTACAGTAATTGAGCAGATGAAGGAGTGTCACAGTTACGGTGTATGAGATGTTGAAAGTCTGTCACAGTTACGGTGTTTCAGAATGTGAGAGTGTTTCACAGTTCTGGTGATTGAGATGGTGAGAGCGTGTCACAGTTACAGTCTTGGAGAAGATGAGAGTGTGTAACAGATACGGTATTTGAGACGGTGATAGTGTGTCACAGTTACATTGTTTGAAAATCGGAGTATCTCACAGTTACGGTGTTTGAGACGGTGAGAGTGTGTCACAGTTACGGTGTTTTTATCATGTGAGGGTGTGTCACAGTTACGGTGTTTGAGACAGTTAAAGAGTGTTACATTTACTGTCTTTGAGGATGTGAGAAAGTGTCACAGTTAGGTTGTTTCAGGATGTGAGAGTGTGTCACAGTTACTGTGTTTCAGAAGGTGAGAGCGTGTCACAGTTACAGTCTTGGAGAAGATGAGAATGTGTAAGAGTTACAGTGTTTGTGACGGTGAGAGTGTGTCACAGTTACATTGTTTAAAAATCGGAGTATCTCACATTTACATTTATTTGAGATGGTGTGAGTGTGTCACAGTTACGGTGTTTCAGGCGGTGAGAGTGTATCACTGTTACATAGTTTGAAACAGTTGGAGTGTGTCACAGTTACGGTGTTTGAGATGGTGAAAGTGTGTCATTTTTACCGTGTTTGAGATGGTGAGAGTGTCACTGTTACGGTGTTTGAGACGGTGAGAGTGTGTCACAGTTACGGTGTTTGTGAAGGTGAGAGTGTATCACAGTTACATTGTTTGAGATGGTGTGAGTGTTTCACAGTTACGGTGTTTCAGGCGGTGAGAGTGTATCACAGTTACATTGTTTGAAACAGTGGGAGTGTGTCACAGTTACGGTGTTTGAGATGGTGAGAGTGTGTCACAGTTACAGTTTTTCCGATGGTGAGAGTGTGTCACAGTTACGGTGTTTGAGGATGTGAGAGTTTGTCGCAGTTACGGTGTTTGAGATTGTGAGAATGTGTCACAGTTCCAGTGCTTGAGACAGTGAGAGTGTGTCACAGTTACGAGGCTTGAGATGGTGAGAATATGTGAAATTTACGGTGTTTGAAATGGTGAATTTGTGTCCCAGTTACAGTGTTGAGGATGTGAGAGTTTGTCGCAGTTACGGTGTTTGAGATGGTGAGGGTGTCACTGTTACATAGTTTGAAACAGTGGGAGTGTGTCACAGTTACGGTGTTTGAGATGGTGAAAGTGTGTCATTTTTACCGTGTTTGAGATGGTGAGAGTGTCACTGTTACGGTGTTTGAGACGGTGAGAGTGTGTCACAGTTACGGTGTTTGTGAAGGTGAGTGTGTATCACAGTTACATTGTTTGAGATGGTGTGAGTGTTTCACAGTTACGGTGTTTCAGGCGGTGAGAGTGTATCACAGTTACATTGTTTGAAACAGTGTGAGTGTGTCACAGTTACGGTGTTTGAGATGGTGAGAGTGTGTCACAGTTACATTGTTTGAGATGGTGTGAGTGTGTCACAGTTATGGTGTTTGAGATGGTGAGAGTGTGTCACAGTTACAGTTTTTCGATGGTGAGAGTGTGTCACAGTTACGGTGTTTGAGGATGTGAGAGTTTGTCGCAGTTACAGTGTTTGAGATTGTGAGAATGTGTCACAGTTCCAGTGCTTGAGACAGTGAGAGTGTGTCACAGTTACGAGGCTTGAGATGGTGAGAATATGTGAAATTTACGGTGTTTGAAATGGTGAATTTGTGTCCCAGTTACAGTGTTGAGGATGTGAGAGTTTGTCGCAATTACGGTGTTTGAGATGGTGAGGGTGTCACTGTTACATAGTTTGAAACAGTGGGAGTGTGTCACAGTTACGGTTTTTGAGACGGTGAGAGTGTGTCACAGTTACAGTGTTTCAGAAGGTGAGAGTGTTTCATATTTTCAGTGTTTGAGATGGTAAGAGTCTGTCAGAGTTACTGTGTTTCAGAAGGTGAGAGTTTTTCACAATTGCTGTGTTTGAGGTGGTGAGATTGTGTCATAGTTACGGTGTTTGAGGATGTGGGAGAGTATCACAGATAAGGTGTTTGAGGATGTGAGAGTGTATCAGAGTTACGGAGATTGAGGATGTTAGAGTGCGTCACAGTTACGGTGTTTGAGACGGATAGATTTTATCACAGTTACGGTGTTTGAGACGGATAGAGTGTGTCAGTTATGGTGCTTGAGGACATGAGAGCATGTGACACGGTGTTTGAGGAGGTGAGAGTGTGACACAGTTACAGTGTTTGAGGAGATGAAGGTGTGCCAGTTGCATGATTATTTGCTCTGTAGGCCGTGTATACGAGTCGTCAGTGATTGAGGTTGAGAGGATGTGTGTAGGTGCACACTGTATTTGACACATTATTGTTTTCAGTTCATCGTGTTTTTGACCTATTATTTTTGAAGTGTATCGCTTTCTTGACAGATTATTATTTGAAGTGTACAGTGTGCTTGACGCATGATTGTTTGAAATATATGGAATGTGTCTATCATTTTAATGAGTAGTTGTCCACAGTATGTCATTGCCTTGTGGGCATTTGGCCTGAATGTGGCGGATTTCACTGCTGCCTCTTCCTCAGGCCCACATCATCTGAAATTTAGTGATCATTGATTGTTTCTCTTCGGAGAGTGTGGCTGCCTTACTCTGTGTTTCCAAGACTGCTTCATTCAGAAAGGTCTTAGCTGAAAGCACGGCTGATATGTGGAGCACAATAGAACAACTGGGACAAAGTGGATGACAAATCCTTATTCAATAATAGGATGGTCACAGTATGGAAAAATGAAGAATACACTGGCTGCTTATAAGACCAATCTAGCTGGTGTATTTACCCCATCTTCTGCCCATTGCCTTGTCCTTTATTGATCATATATACACTTCTCCAAGTCCCTTTTGGACAACTGATTTTGCCTCCGCTGCAGTTTTACTCAGCCAGTACCATATTGCTGAGGTTACTGACTGTTTTTCTCATATTATATCCATGATTTTTTTCTAGTGTTCATTTTCATTCTATGAGCCCTCGCTGATGACCTTTCCACCAATGGGAAAAATTTCCCTCTCTTTTCAAACCCTTCACGGTTTGCAGTAACCTCATCAGATGTCTCAACAACCTCCCTGAGTCCAAGTACAACCAGTCTATCAACCCTTGTCCTTGATATTATCCCAGTAAATCTCTTCGGTACCCACTCCAATGTTTTTACATCTTTTCTCACTCTTTTACCCAGAGTAGGCCTTCTCGTCATAGAACGTAGAACAGGAAAAAAGATCCTTCATCCAGTCTGACCATGATGGAGAACAGGGTTTTTTCTTGACTTTCTTTGTCAATAAGACCCAAGTTCCATGGATTTCTTTTTAAACTTGCTCTAGTATTTTCTGCCAGATCCATCTCTTCCTGTGCCCCTTTAGGACTGTGCTGTCTGGTGTACATGAACTCCCTTGTCCTTTGCAGTAAAATGTAACCCTTTACTACATTAAACATTTCCTGCCACGTTCCCGTCTATTCCATCAGCTTGTCCATCTCTTTAGGAAGTCGATCTTCATCCTCCTCATGGTTGGTCATACCTCTAAATTTTGTGTCATGTGCAAATTTGGAAACTGTGCCCTGTACTCCCAAGTCCAAGCAGCTACTATATACTTAAGGTAAGCAGCAGCCCCTGGAGAACAGGTGATTAGACTGGAGAGGGTGAAAAGGAGATTCACCACGCTATTCCCTGGGTTGGAATGCAACTGTTAAGAAGAGAGGCTGAATAGTTTGGAACCGAGAAAGCCAATGGGGGAACCTGTAAAAAATGCACAGAATTATGATAGGTCAGATGGTGCAAATTTTTTCTGCATAGTAGAGGACAGGTCAGCAAAAAGTCATTGACTGCATTCTACCATCACAACAGAATTTGTATTTTTCCTGGAGAAAGAAACGGAGGGGGTGGGGAAGTCACTGCAGACACTACCCACCCTGCAAATTGCCTTTTCCAAAAATTCCCTTCTGGAAAGCACTATAGGACTATCTAAAGAAAAACTTAACGCCATCTTAGAAGTTTCCTCCTTTGGACAATTAATCTGTTCAATCATTCTAATTAGCCCCTCACCCCCACACCCCTCTACCTATTACCTCAATCATTGCACTGCACTCCAAGTACTTTGTTCATGCTGTTTACAATTACATGTTGGTATTTATGTATTTATGCACATTTTATTTAATATCTGTGCTTTAACCTCTAACTTATTTTTCTATAATTGTTCTTTAGATTTGTTGAATGTTAATTCACAGCTAATTCCTAATACGTGGAAATGTACGTGGAGAATAAAGTTGATTCTTGATCCTATAAGTAGAGGGATGTTTATCAGGTGGTGTAGTGGCATCCAGACTAGACTTCAGACGAGTAGTCCCGGGTTCAAATTCAGCCGGCTCCTTGCACGCTTTCCATCCTTGCTAGGTTGAGCGTCGAGCCAGCAACTCGGCCTCATTAAACCACCCAGACAAATGCTAAAGAAATGGCGAGGTCTCCACCCGATGCACCACAAGGCTCGGAGAGGAACAACAACATTTGTAAAGTGCGGAATGAGAAGCTTAGAGGTGATTTGAGGAATACTACACTGAAGAAAGAAATGCACTGGTGATGGAGGCAGGTACTTTCACAATGTTTAAGAAATGTTCAGGTGAGTATTTGAAATGCCGTGACAGAGAGGGCTACAGTAGATAGGGTCAGTACTTATTGGATACAACAATCTGGCAGGCATCTTCCTATGCTGTGTGACTTAGAGATGATTTACCTTGACATCCATGCTGGCTTTTACTTATCAACCCATGTCCTCTAGTTCTGTTTCTGAGTACTTCCCCAGCATGGTCTCAGAGAAAAGAGGTGGGCATCAGGCTAGGCATATCTGATCCCACTGCCCTATCAGTCCCCACACTGGGGAGATGGTGGGGCTGGTGGGTGGGGGAGCACGTTCTGATCAGGCACCAAAACTGCAGAGCCAAGGACGAGTTCTTGCCAGATGAAACAAGGTGCTCACTAATTGTCTCACTCTGGTCCCAAATGTGTCGTTTTCAAGTTTTTCTTGCAGCTTTAGACTAAAGTGATTGTCCAGCTTTTGCACATCATTAAACATGATATCCTTCATCTCAGTTGGAAGATTTCTCACTGAGCCGCAAGTTTCTGGCCCATTCTCTGTCAGGAGCATTGTTTTTTGTTTCACGCACATTTACCATATGGTATTGGCCTCTTGAAGTGTTGCAATCTCCTGCAGCTTCTGTGATATTGCTCGCTTTAAAGAACATCCCTCTTCCATTCCAAATGGTTCTCGAGCACAGTCACACATGCAGAGACTCCAGATTTAGCCCTCTTTTCTCATTCCCATTCAGCTGTGCCTGTGATAAGCCAAACCTGGCACCCCTCTCCACCCTGCCTTGCAGTAATGTACACTTACTCTCTCAGTAAACACAGAGACCATCAATAAATGAGATTGGCAGCACAACACAGTGCAAAATCTGTGAAACCACCCTAGACCTTCCCCAGGAAATGTATTCAGTGCCTTTTAGAAATCCTAAAGAAAAGCTCCGTTCCTTGCCTTCAGTTTGCAAGTTATTTACAGATACGTTGAACCACCACTTTGAAGGCAGAACCCTTAAGCTTAGGCTTCAGACTTTAAGCTGTTAGTGTAGACAATGTGTCTAACATTGTTAACCTATCCACTCAGGATCACTGTATAAATCCACATATAGCTACAACGAGATGCATTCCAATATGATATAGGAGGCTCCTTCAACCTATTGAGTCTGTTCTGACATAGAGATTCCCATCAACTCCACCTGATTCATCACTCAGGAGCAATCCACAGTGAGCAATTAACCTAGCATTCCGTACATCTTTGGGATGTGGGAGGTTGCCAGAGCAGCTGGAAGAGACTCACAGGGAGAACATGCAAACTCCACGCAGACAGCCCCCGAGGTCAGGATTGAAGCTGGGTCTCTGGCATCGTGGGCAGTAGCTCTATTCACTGCGCTACTGTGCCACACACTGCCGTAACCATAGATACACGAAGTATTAGACCTTCATCATCATGGCATCAAGTCATCAAATACCAACCTAACAGCCTGTTGCTGTAATGGTTAAATGACCAGTACACTGGAACCTCTCAACATCATGAGAACTGCTGTCTAAATGCATCTTCCTTTCCATTGTACTCCTGTTCCTTCCCCGCTATTCCATCCTAAGGTGTAATGAAGGTGATTATTCCTTCTCTCCCCTGCTATTGAGCCGGTATAAATCCCTGCAGAAAATATAGCCATGCTTTAAAAGTCAGGGAGTGTGACGGCTAGACATTAAATTTTAATGTAATTTTTCCTGGAGTGTGAAGTGATTCTTTTATATGACATGTGGGGAGAGTTGAGGGTCACATTGACTTCACATCATTGGAAGGTGACCTCCTGTTGCCCCATTAAATGAGGGGCTGGAATTACAAAATTGAATAAAAATTGCACAGATTCTGAGGAAACTGTTCAGACAGAGATAAAAAAACATCAAATGTGACTGAAATATGAAATAAGTCCATACAGACAGTTAAGATAGAAAGCTTTGATACCTATCGAAAACTGCATATTTTGGAAAACTGAAGGAGAAAATGTTGGAAATATTCAGAAGTTGGGCAGGTTCTGTGGAAAGAGAAACATTTTTTTTCTCCAGCACCTCTGATGCACTCTGCCACTTTGACAGTTTCTAGTATTCTAATCCTAGCCAACTTATTTTTACTGTTGATACCCTGGATTTGCCCCTGCACCTACTTTTGAACAAGGATGTTATGTTTATGACATTGCTGGTAGCCCATTCATCTGTGCCTCCTATCATCTTATGCACCTCTATTTCTGTAGGATGATATTCTACACACACACGTCATCCTCTTAAGTGTCCCTAATGAATCTACCTCAACCACCATCCCTGGCAGTGTGTTCCATGTACTCACCAGTCTGTGTTTAAAGAAAATTACCATTGACATCCTTCCTGTACTTTCCTCCAATCAACATAAAATGATGCCTCCTCGTATTGACTGTTTATGTACTGGGAAAATAGTCTCTGATGGTCCACTTGATCTATGCCTCTTATCATCTTGTACACCTCTATCAAGTCACATCTCCCACTTCCTCACAGTTTCCAAAACGATTGCTCCTTCACAAATCCTGGTTCACACTTCCATCTCTCGCAACACCACTCCCATCTCAAGCAACCATTGGAGAAGCAACGAATGTCCTTTATTGTTGCCCTTCCCACTCTTCAGGGTCTTTCCAAGTGAATCAATGATTCTTCCAATCTAGAGTGCTACCTGTGCAGCTTACTATAAGACCATGAGACATAGGAGCAGAATTAGGCCATTCGGCCCATCCAGTGTGCTCTGCCATTCCATTTTGCTTGATTTATTATCCCTCTCAATGTCATTCCCCTTGCCTTCTCCCTGTTATCTTTGACACCCTGACTAATCAAGAACCTGTCGAGCTCCGCTTTAAATATACCTAATGACTTGGCTTCCACAACCATCTGTGGCAATGAATTCCACAGAACCAAACATAGATTGGGTGCTGCATTGTAGAATGCTTCGGTATAGCCTGCAAAGTGATCCTGACCATCAGATGCCTGTCATTTCAGCTCTGGATCACAGCCCCACTTTGATCTCTCAGTTTTCAGCCTTTCCACTGAAGTCCAATGTGAAATAACCATATAACAATCACAGCACGGAAACAGGCCATCTCGGCCCTTCTAGTCCGTGCTGAACGCTTACTCTCACCTAGTCCCACTGACCCGCACTCAGCCCATAACCCTCCATTCCTTTCCTGTCCATATACCTATCTAATTTTACTTTAAATGACAATATCGAACCTGCCTCTACCACTTCTACTGGAAGCTCGTTCCACACAGCTACCACTCTCTGAGTAAAGAAATTCCCCCTCGTGTTACCCCTAAACTTTTGCCCCCTTACTCTCAACTCATGTCCTCTTGCTTGAATCTGCCCTACTCTCAATGAAAAAAGCCTATCCACGTCAACTCTATCTATCCCCCTCATAATTTTAAATACCTCTATCAAGTCCCCCCTCAACCTTCTACGTTCCAAAGAATAAAGACCTAACTTGTTCAACCTTTCTCTGAAACCCAGGTAACTTTCTAGTAAATCTTCTCTGTACTCTCTCTATTTTGTTGACATCTTTCCTATAATTTGGTGATCAGAACTGTACACAATACTCCAAATTTGGCCTTACCAATGCCTTGTACAATTTCAACATTACATCCCAACTTCTATCCTTAATGCTCTGATTTATAAAGGCCAGCATACCAAAAGCTTTCACCACCACCCTATCCTCATGAGATTCCACCTTCAGAGAACTATGCACCAAGCAACAAGCAATGCTTCATTTTCTGACAAAGTGAAATACAACTATCAAAACTTAGCAATTAATTCAACTATTTCAGATAACCAACCTGTCCAGTTTGTATTGGAACTGATCAGTTCTGATGGAAGGTCATCAACCTGTAATTGTGACTCTGTTCCTCTCTCTGCAGATGCTGCTGCACCTGCTGAGTATTCTGAGTGTTCTCTGTTTTATTTCAGAAGTCCAGCAACTGCAGGCTTTTGTATACTGCAGTCTGATAGAATTTTCTTCTCTCTTCTCATCACGTGCATCCCTCTCTTATGACACTTCCTGCAGACAGAACAGGTGCATTCAGCAAGCTTCCACTACCCTCTCTTAGCCAGCACTACCACCTGTGTTTCATAGTCTCCATCCAACCACAGACATTCTGTCTGATCTCTCCACACCTCCCACTACCTGCAGTTTTAAACATGCTTGATTAGTCACTCATCCAGCTCTGATTTAAGATCATAGACTCTGTTTCTCTCACCGCAGATGCCGCCTGACTTGCTGAATATTTCCAGCATTTTATTTTAGCTTGAACGTACAACTGGGAGCATAGTGTGTCTGCTCCCTTCCAGAATAGTTATTGAATCTATAGGCTTCCAGCTGAACAAACAATATAACAGTTGCCTGCTTCCTCTTCCATCACCTCCAGGCGAGGCAGCACTTCACATGTGAAGCAACTGGTGACATTTATTGAATCTGCTGCTCCCGGTTTGGCCTCCTGTACATCAGTGAGAACCAATGCAGATTGCGGGGAGGATGTGTCCATCACTGAGCATCTTCACTCGGCCTGCCGTAGCAACCAGTATTTCCTGGTGGCCAGCCACTTGAATTCCACTTCCCCTTCCCACACTGGCACGTCTGTTCATGGCCTCCTCTCCTACCAGTCGAAGAAGTGGCACAAGAAGGTGACGTCTATCATTAAAGACCTTCACCATCCAGGACATGCCCTCTTCTAATTCTGACCTTCAGGGAAGAGGTACAGGAGCCTGAGGACCCACACTCAACATTTTAGGAACAGCTTCTTCCCCTCTGCTGTCAGATTTCTGGACATCCCATGAACTCATGAACACTATTTTGTACTATTTACTTATTTTGTTTTTCATTGTAATTTATACCAAACTTTTATGTCTTGCACTGTAGTGCCGCCACAGAACAAGAAATTTCACAACATACGAGGGGTGATTGATAAGTTAGTTTTTCAACGTAGTCCCCTCCTACATTTACACACTTAGTCCAGCAGTCGTGGAGCATACAGATCTTGAACCTCCAGAAAGTGTCCAGAGCATGGGTGATTGATAAGTTCGTGGCCTAAGGTAGAAGGAGATGAGTTATACAGCTCTCGTTACATGCACATACAGTTCAACTCTTTGAGTGATTATGCAGAAAGTTTGAAGTTAATAACTCATTGGGGTGATTGATAAGTCCATGGCCTAAGGTAGAAGGAGATGAGTTATTAACTTCAAACTTTCTGCATAATCACTCAAAGAGTTGACCTACATGTGCATGTAACGAGAGCTGTATAACTCATCTCCTTCTACCTTAGGCCACGAACTTCTCAATCACCCATCTGTGGACACTTTCTGGAGGTCCAAGATCCGTATGCCCCACAACAGCTGGACTAAGTGTGTAAATGTAGGAGGGAATGTATGTTGAAAAATAAATGCGCTAGGTTTTCTAAAATTGACTGCTTCTACCTTAGACCACGAACTTATCAATCACCCCTCGTATATCAGTAATAGTAAACCTGATTCTGATTCCCATGCTGATTAGAAGAACAACACCTCATATTCCATCTTGATATCTCCAACCTGATGGCATCAGTATCAATTTTTCTTACTTCTGGTAACCACTCCCCCCTGTTCCTGTACTTCCCCCCCCATTTCCCTTTATCCCCATTACCCCTTTTATTTCTCCTCCCCTGCACTGGTGAAATGCCCATCACCTTTGTCTTCCTCCCTATGGATCCCCTCCTCTTTCCCTTTCTTCCATGACCCACTGTCCTTTTCTATCAGATTCCATCTTTTCCAGCCTTTTGCCTCTTCCCCCTATCACCTCCCATCTTCTCACCCCATTTCCCCATCTGGTGGGTGATAAGTGAATCTTACTTGGCCTCACTGCTCACCCACCAGCTCCTGCTCCTTCCTCTACCCTCTCCCTTGTATTCTGCCTTCTGCCCTCTTTCTTTCCAGTCCTGATGTAGGTTCTCAGCCCAAAATGTCCATGGACCATTTCCCTCCACTGTCTGACCCACTGAGTTCCTCCAGCAATTTTTAAAAATTCTGTGTCACTCCAGCATCTGTAGTCTTTCTGGTGCACTCCGCAAGTGTCCTTTCTTTCGATATGGATCACAAGACGATAATGGCTGTACCTTCTCTGAATGCTCATCACTGTTAATATCACTGCAATCTCCAACCCTGAAACAGAAGATGACAAGCATTTAATAGCATTGAGCAAAACTACTGCTGTGCAATTTGAATAATACTTCTACCATTTGTCATCCTAAAGCGGGCAAGACTTGACCACCTGCGTGTCAGCTGTAGGACCACTTTCCAGAACTTTAATATATAACCAGGGTAGACTACTGTCTCCAAGCAAGATAAATAAATGCTGATATTCAGTCTGATATATATAAAACTTTCAGGAGGGGCATTAAACTGAAGTGTCCTTTGCGCGACATGAGACCTCCTCACATCTTGTGCTCTTGGTGGAATAGCACTTCAACTATTAACTCTTCTGCACAACTACAGAGTGACCTGTGTCTGTAGTTCTATCCTTGAAAGAGGGAGGGCATGTTGAGAGAGCAGTTCGTGATAGAGAACCTGGAAAGCATAATGTTGAGGCACAGGTAAGACCACAACAGGAACATAATGAGAAGTTCTGAATGCCTCATTTAACAAAAGACATGGAAGAGTACATCTCCAAGAGGACCACGTCCTTGTCATGGTTTGGAGGCTTGTGTACCTTAATGACCCACAGAGCTATGCTGGCTGGAGTCAGGGCTTTGTGCTTTGGCTCCTGGTAGAGTCACCCATGCCAATCAGGCCAAATTGTAGACACCAGACTGAGAGAGGTCCCCTGGCCCTCCACTAGTCCTCTAGCTTCGGGGGTTCAGCTCCTGGCTAACAACCTTAATTGGTCAAACAAAATGGTTACAGAAACAGCAATGAAGAATCCTTTAACATCTATGAGCAACGGTATTCCTGAGTCTCCACCCAGGACTTGCATGGTGGACCCTGAACTACAGTTGGGGTACAATAACGAAGATAGCCAAGGACAGAGAGATGGAGGATCTGCATTGTTGCCCAAAACTCCAGCAGGTGTAACAAGCAGTAAGTAGGTATGGAACAGTACAGTGGAGACTCCTTGTCTATTTGGGCCCCTTTTCTAAGAAAAGATGTGCTGGCATTGGAGAGGCTCCAGTGGAGGTTCACAAGAATGATCCTGGGAATGAAACGGTTAATATATAAGGAGTGTTTGATGCTTCTGGGCCTTATACCCACTGGAGTTTAGGAGAATGAGGAGGGATCTCATTGAAATATTCTGAATATTGTAAGGCCTAAATAGGATGTGGAAAGGATGTTCTCTATAGTGGGGGAGTCTAGGACCAGAGGGGACAGCTGCAGAATAGAAGGACACCCCTTTAGAACAGAGATGAGAAGGAATTTCTTTAGCCAGGGAGTGGTGAATCTGTGGAATGCATTGCCACTGGTGGCAATGGAGGACAAATCATTGAGTATATTTAAAGTGGAGGTTGATAGGTTCTTGATTAGCCAGGGCATCAAAGGTTATGGAGAGAAAGCAGGAGAATGTGGTTGAGAGGGATAATAAATCAGCCGTGATTGAGTGGTGGAGCAGACTCGACAAGCCGAATGTCTTCAATCTGCTCCTATGTCTTATGGTCTTAGAGCGTGCTGGTGTCTTTGATGACATATCAAGTCTCCTCAAACCCCTGATGAAGTCTGGCCACTGACATGCTTTTTTGTAATTGCATCAGTATGATGTCCCAGGACAGATCCTCTGAGATGTTGATGTCCAGGAACTTGAAGTCTGTGCCAGAACTTCCATCCCAGAGGCAAACCATTCAAGCCGACAGGGGAGATCAGTGCTTAGAAACCACTCAAACCCCTATTACAACTCTTCATCTTCAATCCATCCCACTAATGTTAGGCCCCTACTTACACCCTTGTCGTTATCCTCTGTTATCTTACGAGCATCACTGCTTTCTACCCCCTGTATCTACACATTAGTTACTTTCTGGATTAGGGCATTATCCCTGAAATTCTTCCACAGCCTCTGGACTCAGTTTCAGGGATTTTGCAGCTCGTGTTTCAGTATTATTCGTTAATTTTTTTATTACTTGCAGTTTTTTTTCTCTTTTGCACATTGGATGTTTGTTGGTCTTTGTGTGTTTTAAAGGGATTCTATTGTATTTCTTTGTTTTCCTATGGGTGCCTGCAAGAAAATGAATCTCAAGGTTGTATATGTCATACGTACTTGAACTTTGAACTTCGTTGCACTGATACCTCAGTGCCTAGATCCGGCCTACGTTCGGAACATGGTGAGCCAACCTGTTCACTGCCCTCAAAGGGCATTCTGCCTCAGGTTTGATATTGATGTGTCCTAACATCCTGCTTTCCAATTCTGCTTAACTTGCAACGCTTTGTTTGCATTTTCCTGGCCTCATTTGTTTGATGAATGTCAAGCCTCACCATGAACTGATTAGCTCATGTAAACAGTTTAAGCATCAGGCTTGCTGAGGTAAAGGTCAGGGAACCAGCCACTGCAGTCCCTGTTGGGCTCCCAGCATGACACAGGCAAATCACCAGCTGCACTTCTTTCTCAAGACTCCACCTGCCATTTTGTGTTTCTGACTCAGTTGAACATGTAAAAGACGAGCCTGGAGTTTCTGAAAGTAGATTGCGATGAGCTAATGAAGTGTGTCACTGTGCATGCTGTTATAAATACAGCGACCAGTTTGTACTCCACAAGCTGACGTGAACAGGCTGCAATAACATCACGGTAACCAGTTTTAGTGAGGAACAGATATTGGTCAGGACCCTTCCCCTTCTCCCATATTGGAGGCTCAGTTGAGAGGGGAGATTTGGTGTTGTTTTATGTCTCATTGGGAAGATGGTGCTTCTAATTGTATTGTCGTTTTGGTAGTGCAATCACTCGAGTATGATGTTCTCCAAAGTGGTTGTCTATTGGTGGATCCTCAGATGGTTGTAGAGGCTGATCTGGGATCCACATATTCTGGTGCAGTGTGGGCAAGAATAAGTAGTATCTGTGGTTAGTGGCCGGGTCTTTTGGCTCCTCAGTCTCTCCTTTCACAGCTGCCACTTTTTTCTCTGAGGCACGGTGGAGGTCGCTCTCATATAACACAGCCCCCTCCTGAACAGATTTCCTCCAGGTGGATCTACTGAGTGCAACGTCTTCCGATCTTTAGATGTGATATTGAATTCCTTCGGGCTGATTTTGATGTTATCTTTGAAACATTTTCTTTGGCCACCAGAGACTTGCCGACCTTCCTTCAGCTGGGAGGAAAGGATCGATGTGCAGAGACACGAGTTACACATGACATGACCTATCCACTGGAATTGGTAATGGCTTTGTCACAGTAGAGATACTGTTCATGTTGCTGCTCCTGTATGCTGGAGGAACTGTATTGTAAAGGTACTGTGATTGTAACACCTCCTGTGTTAAAGTCATGGTACATTTACAACACAAAATGTAGCTGATTGCTGGCCGGAGAAGTACCATCCAGTAGATTCATTCTGCAGATGATACTCGGGCTGCCCATGTGATTGACAGTATTTGGGCAACAGGAAGACCCCAATGACTTAGTGAGCTGGTCAGAAATGTGCCTGATGGAATTCAGTCCTGAAGACTGTGCAGTAATACATTGCATTGGGGTGCAGGGGAAAAAAGGGAAGTAGAGATGCAAGGAGGCGGGCAGCAACACGGGAGCGAAACGTTTACTACAGTGCCAGTGACCCCGGTTCAATTCTGCCGCTGTTTGTAAGGAGTTTGTGCGTTCCCTCGGTAGCTGCAAGGGTTTCCTTTGGGTGCTCTGATTTCCTCCCACATTCCAAAGACGTATGGGTCAGTGGGTTAATTGGTCACATGGGCGCCAACGGCTCATTGGTTCAGAAGAGCCTGGTACCGTACTGCCTCTCTAAGTAAAAACTACATAGTCAATAGGGGGGATTGAGAAGTGTGGAGGGGCAGAGGGGCCCCTGGAGTACATGTGCAGACGTATCTAAAGGTAGCAGGGCAACTGATGGTTAGAAGGAGACGTAGACTGTTTTTGTTTTATTGACCAAGGCATGAAATGGAAAAGCAGGAAGCATCTGTTGGAACTTTTTGTAACACTAGTTAGATCACAGCTTGAGTACTGTGCACTGTTCAGGTCGCCACATTACAGGGCAAAGAGAAGATGTTCTCAGCACTGGAACATGGCAGCTATGAGGAAAGATTAGACGAACTGGGGCTGTTTTCGTTGGACAGAGGTGCTGAGGGGAGAGTGAACTGAGGCATCTAATATTGTAAGCGGCCTAAACAGAGTTAAGTATTTTACATAGCAGTGAGGTTGAAAACCAGGGAGTAATTTAAAATAAATTAAAAGCCCATTACTTTAATAAGCCAGTCTTAAAATAATTAGTTTAAATTTTGGAGAGGAGGTGAGGGAAAAATGTTTTATCTGGAGAGTACTGGGGTGTGGAACTCCCTACCTGAAGAGATGGGAGAGGCAGAATCGGAATCTTGTTTATTATCACTGGCATATGTCATGAAGATTGTTATTCTGCAGCAGCAGTACAGTGCATTACATATGATATACTATTAATTACAATAAGTTATATATATTTTAAAAATTAAGTAGTGCAAAAGAGAGCAGGAATAGTGAGCTGCACCCTCACGGGTTCATTGTTCAATTAGAAAGCTGATGGTGAAGGGGAAGAAGCTGTTGCTGAAACACTGGGTGTGAGTGTGTGGCTTCAGGCTCCTGTATCTCCGCTCTGCCGGTGGCAATGGATGACATAAGCCCGACAGGCCCAAGTGCCACCTCCTGCATCATTTCTATGAAAACTGTATAGAGAACATAGAAAATAGAAGAGTACAGCACAGGAATAGGCCCTTCAGCCCACAATATTGTGCTGAACCAACTAAAAAGTAAATCAAAAACACCCAAACACTAATCCCTCCTACCTACACCATCTCCATATCCCTCCATCTTCCTGACATCCATGTGCCTATCCAAACATCTCTTAAAAGCATCTGATGTACTTGCCTCTACTCCGTACCAGGCAGCGCATTCCAGGCACTCATGAGCCTCTGAGTAAAAAACTTACCCCTCACACCCCCTCACAGATGGAATTTAATGCAGACTAGTGTGAGGTGTTGTACTTTAATAGGACGGGACGTACATAGTGACTGGTGTGCAATAGAATGAAGGGATCTGGGAGTGCTGTTCCATAAATCCCTGATTGTGATATCCCAGGTAGATGGGGTTGTAGAGAGAGCTTTTCACACATTGGCCTTCATAAATCAGGGTGTTAAGTACAGGAGTTGGGATGTTATGTTGAAGTTGTATAAAAAGTTAGAGAGGCTGAAGATGAAGTGTTATGCTGGCCACAACAGAAACCTTGACAGAGTACAGAGAAAATTCATGCAGGTGTTGCCAGGACTTAAGGACCTGAATTACAGGGAAAGGTTGAATGGGTTAGCACATTATTCCCCAGAGCACAGGAGAATGAGGGGATTTCTTATAGAGGTATACAAAATTAAGAGAGGTATACATACAGTGAATGCATACAGGTTTTTTCCCCTCAGGCTCAGAGTGACTATAACTAGAGGTCATAGGTTTGGGGTGAAAGGGGAATCTGAAGGGGAGCTTCATTACTCAGAGGGTGATGTGAGAGTGGAAAAGACTGCCAGTCTGTTAGATGTGGGTTCATTTGCAACATGGGCAATGGTCAGATGGAACTAGGCAGAAAACCAAGTTGGCATGAAATAGATGGGCCAAAGGGCCTGTTTCTGTGCTGTAGTACTCTGTGACTCACACAAACCTCCACTCAGTCTTCCCCTGTTCCAAAGAAAGCAACTTTTGCTTATCCAACCTATCTCCACAGCTGCCAGTTACCAGTCCGGCCAACATCCTCTTTTATCTCCCCTGCACCCTCCCCTCCATGAACGTAACTTTACTGTAAACAGATGGACTGTAGTCAAGCTGCAGTCTAACTGGTGTATGCAGTTCAAGCATAGGCACAATGCTCTTACACCGTCTACCTCTGTTCCCTTGCGGAATAGCTGGAATGGAGGCATAAGTGGCCTTGGGTCTCTGCAATAGAGTTCCCAAAAGGAATGAAGCATTCACAGTACTCTGCAGCACTGGCGTGAAGGGGATTGAAACTCAATATTCTCGTTACCTGCAGATCAGTTTGTAATCCCAGCATGTTGGCTCCCTGCAGGTCCTCTTCCCCTCTTGAGCACATCCTTTGTCAGTCAGATAATGTCTCTCTTCCTTCACTTCCTCACTTCCCTTCTGCACCCCCCCCCCCCCCGCACTTTTGACACAATGCCCCCCTGATTGTGCTGTCCATTAGCTCCTGTTGAATGGGAATGGTTCCAAGCCTGTAACAGGAGAAGAAATCCTACCAGACAGCCAAGTGGCAGGTGTTGTGATATAATGGGAGCGCAGAATTAAACCATTAGAACTGATGTAAAGTAAGGTGAGCAGACAGCATTGCTGAGAATGCAAAACAAAAATGTGGAAAGGAGAAAATGATGTTTGCTTTTTCTTAATCCACAGAAAAATCAAACAGAAATGTTCAAAATTGTGAATGGATTTGAACATTTCTGTAGAGGTGGAGACAGCAACCAGCCTCCCCTCCACGTACTCTGTCTACACTTCTCACTGTCTCAGTAAAGCAGCCGGCATAATCAAAGACCCCACCCAACCTGGACTTTCTCCCTTCACCTCTCTCCCATCAGGCAGATGATACAAAAGCCTAAAAGCACGTACCTGCAAGTGTAAGCACAGCTTCCGTCTCATTGTTATAAGATTGGTTTCCCGGTATGATAAGATAGGCTCCTGACCTCACAATCTGCCTCATTATGAGCTTGCACCTTGTTGTTTACCTGCATTGCACTTTCACTGTAGCTATTACACTTCAGTTTGAATTTGGTTATTGTGTTACCTTGTACCAACTCAATGCACTGCGTAATGAATTCACCACTATGTGTTTCACTGTCAGTCAATACATGTGACAATAGTAAACCAATTCCAGACCTCACAACTCGCTAGACCAGCTATTACAGCGAAGAGGGACATCTAGTGCGCCATCAGTAGGCAACACAGTGGATGATCGATTTGCACTGCCAGAGTGATGGAACCATGAAGAAAGTCATTAGAATGAATAGGGGGCTGCTTTTTTAGAGAGCTGGCATGGTCACAAGGGGCTGAATGGCCTCCTTTTGAGCTGTTCACTTCTGTGATTCTGTGGATCAAGAGTCGGCTATTATGGTTATTGGCAGATTACAGTGTGCGAACAAGCCCTTCAGCCCATCAAGGCCGTGCTAACCATCAACCACAAACACCCAGTAACACAATTAATTCTGTTTTATTCTCCCCTCACACTAAATTGCCCATTGTTGGGACGTGGGAGGAAACAGAGTCAGAGGGAGAACGTACAAACTCCACACAGGTAGCGCCGGAGGTCAGGACTGAACCCGGGTTTCTGGCACTGTGAGATGTGCCACTATGCTGCTGGGTGCAATGATCAATAGGAGTGTGTCATGATTGGATGCCAAAACTAAAGCAGGAACATCCCCCCCCCCCCCCCCCATCGAACACACTAATGGGAGAAGAGAGCAGGCACGTGGGAACACCGCCAGACAATGCATTGGCCTGGGCAGAGATAGCATTAGTCTGAACCCTGGTTAGTATTGTCCTTCACCACTAGGTGAGCAGATAACAGGGGTGAACTGGAGTGTGCCATGGGCTGCCAACTTTGCCAGTCATACCTAGATGGCAAGTATTGATCATTGGTTTATTATACTAATTATAATATAATTCTCTCTCCATGTGATAATAATTATTGCCACATGGAGAGACAGGTAGTGATGAGCTTCTGTTTGAATGCAGTCCAGACAGGTGATTCCACACATCGAGGCAGTACGAAAGGTAAACCAATAACAGAATGTGGCACACAGTGCTACTGTTACTCAGTTTTAAGGTACTTGGAAGTGGCTACAGAGGAGATGTCGGGGGTAGGTTTTTTACGAAGAGAGTGGTGAGTGCGTGAATGGGCTGCCGGCGATGGTGGTGGAGGCAGATACGATAGGTACATGAAATTAGAAAAATAGAGGGTTATGGGTAACCCTAGGTAATTCCTAAGGTAAGGACATGTTCGGCACAGCATTGTGGGCTGAAGGGCCTGTATTGTGCTGTAGGTCTTCTATGTTTCTATGAAAGTGCAGAGAAGTTAAGTAAGGTGCAAGAGCTATGCCGAGGTAGATTGCAAGATCAGAAGTTCTCTATCGTATAAGACATCTGTTCAGGAGTCTGATAACAGTGGGATAGAATCTGTCCTTGGGCCTGGTGGTACGTGCTTTCAAGATTTTGATTCTCCTACCCAAAGGGAGGGGGAAATGGGAGAATGACCAAGGTGGAAGGTGTCCATGATTATGTTAGTTGTTTTGCCAAGGCACGGGAAGTGTAGACAGAGCCAGTCGATGGAAGACAGTTTTGTTTGATGGACTGGGCTGTGTCCACAACTCTCCGCAGTTCCTTGCGGTCATGGGCAGGGCAGTGTCCGTTACAAGCTGCAATGCAACTGAAGGTGTTACAGTAAAATCCAGGGCAGAGAGTACGTAGGCCAGACAAGTATCAAGCGCTTTGATCTGTTAGGCCCCAAACAGTGGGAACACTGGTTACGGATTAGTCAGGGCATCAAAATTTACAGGGAGAAGACAGGAGAATGGGGTTGAGAGGGAGAAGACATCAAGTGGTGGAGCACACTCAATGGGCCTAATGGCCCAATTATGCTCCCTTGTCTGATGGTCTAAAAGCAGGCCAACCCGAGCTTGAATTACCTACCAGCCCATGTATCTCAATGGCCCAGTTAGCGTAAGGAGGAACAGCAGCTTGAAATGAAAGCGGCTATCCATTCTACACACTCGCTGCCCTGAGCCTCCCTTCTCCCTCTGTGACTGGGACCGCGCTCATTACTCTTCCCCTCTCCAGCTGTCTGTCGCTAACAGCTGCCTCCCCTCCGTTTCCATGGTAACCGTGACACCCTGCCACCCTGGCCTGAATATTAAAAGTACACTGGAGCCGAGCTCGGCTCTGGAGAATAAGGCCCTGGCTTTTGTTCGTTGCTTCCTTTAGATTAGAGCAGCTCTGGATAAACACGTGGCTTAAACCCAATTAACCTCGCCGATACAGGGCGAGCACCTTGCTTCAGGTAGTAGGCGAGAGGCAGGCCTCGTGTTACCTGGGGGGGGGAGGAGTGCTGGTGGGGGTCACCCCCTTGGCCTGGGCGGTGCCTCTGAAACCATCAAGGTTTCATTCAAGGGCTCACGTGACCGAGCGACGACAGGCGCATTCACGGGAGTCGGCCCTTCAGCCCCACCAAGACTCCGCTGACCACCGAGCACCCATTTGAACCAATCCCACGTCACTCTCCCCGCAGATCCCACTGGCCATCTGCCATGGGGTGGCGGCTAGTTAACCCGCCGACTTGCGCAAGTTGGGATGTGAGAGTAAACTGGAGCTTCACGGTAAACCAATGCAGACTGTATTTGATATTTCTATAATATTTTAATAATGTATATACGTTGTTTTATTAAGCATTCTTGTTCATTTATGGGATTATATGTAGAAATATGTGAATAGTATACATCATCACATATGCGTCTTGCTTAAAGTAAACTCATAGTTACACCTGTATTCTTTGGACTCCCCGCGTCTTTCCTTGAATTAATTGAATGTTTTTGTTACAAAGCGTAACAGCAGTCGAGGTCGGGATTGAACCCACAGCTCTGTGAGGCAACGACTGTACTCGCTGGGATAGAATCTATACTCTCTCAGATATAATCCCCAAATTATAACCATAAAGCTTCTAGAGTTATAGGTATTTATCCACCCATCTCTGGTTTTCCCACTGACCAGGTCACGCTATCTCCGGTAGGGCTTTGGTGAACACTGTTCAACTCAGCAGATTTAGCAGTTGCGCCGTGCCAATATCTGGTGCTCCAAGGGGTGAGGGGTATGTGGAAATTACGGTCCATGCCTCCACCCAGTTGAAAGAGAAGGGCTCAGTGAAAGGCAGCCAGCATTTTCTGGAGACCAGATATTGGACTGAATTCCAAGACTGAAGCATCAAGTTTATTGATCACGTGTACATTGGAGCCTGCAGCGCAATGCATCATTTGCGCTCAAAACCAACTCACCACAGGGTGTGCTGGGGGCAGCCGCAAGTGTTGCCACACATTCTGGTGCCAACATAGCGTGCCCACAATGCTTGGCAGAACAACGCAGAACGCAACTAGCAACAACACAACAGCAGCAGAACAAGCCAGTTCCTCCCTCGCATATACACGAATCCTTTAACCCCGGGACAGGCCTCTAGCCTCCAGCCTCCAGTAGACTCGGGCTTGCAGACCCAGGGCTTCAGCTTCCCCTGCGTGCTCACAGAGATTCACATGCTTGGCTGTGGTCAACAGACCTCGACTTCTGGGGCTTTCTGACTCATTCCTTTCAGTGATACGGAGGTTAGTGCAGGAGAGTAACACTGAGAGAAATACTCAGCCACAGTCTTAACAAATTTGCGGAGCAGGTACCAGGGACAAAATGGCCTTCCCCTGTCCCAATCATTAGCTGACTGACTTCCCTCATATTTCCCATTCCCTCTGTCCCACTCCTCTGTCATCTCTCCTCAGATTTAGGACATTGAAAGGAGAGTACTCAGCAGGACTGTCCTCTCTGCACCTCCTGCTCCAGGTTCCATCCCCTCTTTCGTCTCTCTCAAGCCCATCTCAATATCCAGACTGGAATTCCCATCTCTCTATCCCAGAAGCCATTTTCCAGGTATAATCCGTTCTGGTTTCCTCCCACATTCCGAAGATATACAGGTTAGGGTTACTAAGCTGTGGGCATGCTATGTTAGTGTCAGAAGAACAGCAACATTTGCGGGCTGCCTCCAGCACAATCCTTGGACTGTGTTAGTCATTGAAGCAAACAACAAATTTCACTGTATGCTTCGATGTTTTGCATAGAACATAGAATACAGTACAGGCCCTTCAGCCCACAATGTTGTGCCCACCTTTTAACCGACTCTAAGATCAATCTGAACATTTCCCCTGACATAACCCTCTGTTTTTCTATCATTCATGTGATTATCTAAGAGTTTCTTAAATGTCCCTAATGTATTTGTCTCTATCACCATAACTGGCAGTGTTTCCACGCTCTCACCACTTTCTGTGTAAAACACAAACTGGGTTGGTATTGGAATGGGAATTGGTGTTGGGATCTGATCATGGAGTTTGTTTCAGAGTTAGGGTTGAAGGTAATGGTGTTGGAGTTGGTGGAGTTAGAGCTGCTGTTAGTCTTGGCGCTGCTGCTGGTGTTGATGTTAGTGGTGGGTCAGTGATGAGGACGGTGGTGTTGGAGTTGTTGTTGAAACTGATCGTGGAGTTTGCTTTTGAGTTAGAATTGAAGGTGGTGGTGTTGGTGTTGAACATGGAGTTTTTGTTGTTGACGTTGGAATTGGTCTGCATGCCTCAGAAATGCAGGAAAGAAGAATCCAGCCAACTCAGGGCAGACAGAATCCTGCTTTCCACAGCACCGAAGGTGGCCATTCTGCCCATCAGATCTAAGCTGACTCTCAGCAAGCAATCCCCTCATTCCAACCCCTTCTCTCGCTAATACCCATTGACTTCCCTTTGCTACCTTTACTATTTACCTGCCCTACAGAGGCCAGGTAGCCTACCAACATATGGGATGTGGATTGAAGCCAGACAACCCAGAGTAAACCCACATGGGCCACAGGGAGAACATCCACACAGCACCAGGTGAACTCAGGAATTGTGCTATGGGGCTGAGCTGCCTACTGCTGAATTAGAATCTGAATCAGATTTAACACCACTAGCTTACTGTACACAGTGGTGGCATCCGTTGGTCTCGAGAGACCATGGATCTGCGCCTGGAGTTTCCAAGGCGCAGGCCTTGGCAGGGTTGTATGGGAGACCGGCAGTTGCCAAAGCTGCAGGCCTTCCCCTCTCCACGCCACCGATGTTATCCAAGGGAAGGGCACTAGGACCCAAGCAGCTTGGCACCGGTGACGTCGCAGAGCAATGTGTTGTTAAGTGTCTTGTTCAAGGACACAAACACGCTGCCTCAGCTGACGCTCGAACCAGTGACCTTCAGGTTACTAGTCTGATGCCTTGCCCACTAGGCCACGTGCCAACACAGTATACAAATTTAAATAAGGAGTGCAAAAAGAGAGGGACAAAATAGTGAGGTGGTGTTCATGGATTCATTGTTCATTCAGAAATCAGCTTGTGGAGAGGAAGAAGCTATTTCTGAAATTTTGAATGTGTGTCTTCAGGCTCCTGTACCTCCTCCTAGACGGTAGCAATGAGAAGAGAGCATGTCCGGGGTGATGCTGAAGGTGACCTTGACGCTAGGGAGTCTAGCATCCAAGATGGAGCTGGCTGAGCTTACAAATTTCTGCAGCTTTTTCCGATCCTGTGCAGTGGTCCTTCCACACCAGATAGTGATGCAACCAGTTAGAATGCTCTCCACAGAACATGTGTAGGAATTTACGAGTGCCTTTGGTGACATACCAAGTATCCTGAAGCTCCTAAAGAAATATAGCCACTGTAATTGCATCAGTATGTTGGGCCTGGGATAGATCGTCAGTGATGTTGACACTTTTCACCTTTTCCACTGCTGGTGCTGGTGTGTGTTCCCTCAACTTCCTCTTCCTGAAGTCCAGTATCAATTCCATGGTCTTACTGACATGGAGTGTTTTTGTGACCTTACTACAAGGAAGTGGTCTTGTGGCACTTCAGGAGTCAACCTACTGGAACAATGGCCTGCTGTATGGGGTGTCTCATTAGGTCTGCATCTAACACAAGGCAACAGTGTGAGAGAGAAGGTGAGTGAATGTGACTCAGGAATGAGATATTGGTCTCTCAGATATAGTCAGAACTTCAAATTGGCTTCAAATGACTTCTCAAGAAGGTAGCAGCTAGATAAAAAAAATAAATTGCTTAGAAATATGCATGAAATGGCTCAGCTTGTCTGGAGAATATTAATAGAATGGCTGCAGTCTCCAGAGGACAGAAAGCACAGTGATACACATCAGTAATAACACTGAGCGTTTATTTCTCTTGCGTCTGCTCTCTCGCTGGCTTCTCCAAGACAGCTCTGCACCAAACTGATGTTATTACCCTACAACCATGCTCCTAAACCAGCATGGATAGGTTCTCTCACCTCAACTCTGAGCTGATTCCACACCCTACAGGCTCACTTTCAAGGACTCTACAACTCATATTCTCAGTACTATTATTTTTTATTATTTACACAATTTCTTCCTTCTTTTGCAAATTGGCTGTTTGTCAGTCTTATTTATGTCTAGTTCGATGTTAGAGTCCATTTTTAAGGATAGGATTTTGGTGTACTTCGAGGCACACAATTAAATAGGGTGAAGACAGCATGGTTTCCTGAAGGGGAAATCTTGCCTGACAAATCTGTTAGAATTCTTTGAGGAAGAAACAGGCATGATAGACAAAGGGGAGTCAGTGGATGTTGTTTATTTGGATTTTCAGAAGGCCTTTGACAAGGTGCCGCACATGAGGGTGCTTATCAAGATGAGAGCCCATGGTATTCCAGGAAAGGTTCCAGCATGGATAGAAGATTGGCTGACTAGCAGGCGGCAAAGTGTGGGAATAAAGGGAGCTGTTCTGGGTGGCTGCCGGTGATTAGTAGTGTTCTGCAGCAGTCGGTGTTGGAACTGCTTCTTTTCACAGTATATTCCAGTGACTTGCATAACAGAATTGATGGCTTTGAGGCCAAGTTTGTGGATGATACCAAGACAAGTAGAGGGTAGGTAGTGTTGAGGAAGCAGGGAGTCGTAGAAGGACTTTAGATTGGGAGAATGGGCAAAGTAGTGGCGGTGAAGAGAAGTTGATGATCATGCACTTCAGTAGGAGGAATAAACACATGAACTATTTTCTAAGCAGGGAGAAAATTTAAAAATCTGGGGTAAAAAGGGACCTGGGAGTCTTAATGCAGAATTCCCTAAAGTTTAACTTGCAGCTTGAGTTGGTGATAAGCAAGGCAAATGCAATGTCAGCATTGGTTTTAAGAAGACTAGTATATAAGAGCAAGGGTGTGATGCAGAGGCTTTATAAGGCTTTGGTCAGACTGCACTCGGAGTATTGTGAGCAGTTTTGGGCCCCTTATCTAAGAAGGGATATACTGGCACTGAAGAGGGTTCAGAAGAGGTTCTAAGAATGAGTCAGAGAATGAAAGGGTTAATGTATGAGGAATGTTTGATGGCTATAGGCCTGTACTCACCAGAGTTTGGAAGAATGAGGGGGGATCTCATTGAAACCCATGGAATATTGAAAGACCTAGACAGATGTGCATTTAGAACAGCGATGAGGAGGAATTTCTTTAGCAAGTGGGTGATGAATCTGTGGAATTCATTACCACAGATGAATTTGGAGGCCAAGTCATTGGGCATATTTAAAGTAGAGGTTGGTAGGTTCTTGATTAGTGAGGGCGTTAAAGGCTATGGCAAGAAGGCAGGAGAATGGGATTAGAGGGGTAATCAATCAGTCATGGTGGAATGGTGGAACAGACTCGATGGACTAAGTGGCCTAATTCTAATCATATGTCTTATGGTCTTATACGTACTTTAATAATAAATTGACCTTGACTTACTTTGAACTGTGGAGTCTAAGGCTCTGTAGCACTTGCCTTTGAACAACTTTCGCTCCCCTTTCCCTCTGCTCCCACCCACCACCACATCTCCACTCTCATGTTCTTTGCCCAGCACATTGAATGTCCGTCTGTGATCATGATCATGAGGCACCAGGCAGAATTAGGCCATTCCATCCGTCAAGTCTGCTCCACCATTCCATCACTGCTGATTTATTTTCCCTCTGAACCCTATTCTTCTGAATTCCCCTGTATCCTTTGACACCCTTACTAATCAAGAACCTATCAACCTCTACTTTAAATATACCCACAGACTGTAGACCCGCTGCTGTAAGAGCAGCTCAGCTCAAAGGGGTAAGAAATGTGGAGCTTATGTTTTTGCCTCTGTGAGAAGTTGTGATTCTCATCGAGTTGTACAATACAGATTTCATTCCACCAAGTTTACACTGACCAGCAATCACCCATTTTACACTATCCCATTTACTCTCCCTGAATTCCCATCAACAGCTCTCCCTGCCCTCGTTCTACCATGGACCTACATACTAGGGGCAGTTTACAGTGGTCAATTAGCTGACCAACCTGAGATGTGGGAGGGAACTGGGACGCCATGGAGAAACCCACATGGTTATAGGGAGAGTATGCAAACTTCACACAGAAAGGTGGGGATTGATCCCGGGTCTTCGAGGCTGTGACACAGCGGTGCTGTTAGCTGTACCACTGAGCCACCCACAGAACCTGGTTGTCTCAGCACAAAGTCAGCTTATAATCTTCAGTGTGCTCAAACCTCTGAGATGAGATGTGGTGGATAGCAATGATCCCATCACGTGCAGAAGGAAAGTAGGGGAGGTCCTCCTGGAAATCAAACTGCAGATGCTGAAAATCTGAAATCAAGACAGGAATGGCTGGAACTGGTGTTGGTATTGGTTTATTATTCTCATATATGGTGAGATACAGTGAAAAACCTAACTTGCATATTGTTTATACAGATCAAACTATTACACAGTGCATTGAGGCAGAACAATAACAGAATGCAGAATAAGTTATAACAGCTACATAGAAAATGCAGTGCAGATTAACCTCAAGGAGGTGTGCTTAGCCTACTGCTCTACACTCATGACAACGTGGCTAGGCACAGTGCAAATGGCATCTATAGAGAGCATCTTGAAAAGGTGGTGCCTTAAGAAGGCAGCATCCATCATAGAACATAGAAAACCTACAGCACAACACAGGCCCTTCGGCCCACAAAGCTGTGCTGAACATGGCCTTACCTGAGAAATTACCTAGGGTTACCCATAGCCCTCTATTTTTCTGAGCTCCATATACCTGTCCAGGAATCTCTTAAAAGACCCTATCATATCCACCTCCACCACTGTTGCTGGCAGCCCATTCCACGCACTCACCACTCTCTGTGTAAAAAAAACTTACCTTTGACATCTCCTCTGTACCGACTTCCAAGCACCTTAAACCTCTGCCCTCTCGTGCTAGCCATTTCAGCCCTGAGAAAAAGCCTCTGACTATCCACACAATCAATGCCTCTCATCATCTTATACACCTCTATCAGGTCACCCCTCATCCTCTGTTACTCCAAGGAAAAAAGGCCGAGTTAACTCAACCTATTCTCATAAGGCATGCTCCCCAATCCAGGCAACATCCTTGTAAATCTCCTCTGCACCCTTTCTATGGTTTCCACATCCTTCCTGTAGTGAGACAACCAGAAATGAAATCCTTAGATTTTTTTTCTTATTCAGAATTCTTCTCACTGTAGTTGGCAGATTTTAGCCAGACAGTGGTGAATTCTTTGCCACAGGCAGCTGTGGAGGCTAACCATTTATGTATGGTTAAGGCAGAGGGTGATGGACCCTTGACTGGTCCATGTGTGGGGGGGAGGCATCATGAAGGACCCTTGCCATCCAGGACATGCTCTCTTTTCATTACTACCATCAGGAGGAGACTCGCACTCAACATTTTCGGAACAGCTTCTTCCCCTCTACCATCAGATTTGTGAATGGCCCATGAACCCAGGAACACTACCTGTTTTATTTATTGTAACACAGTAATTTGTCATGCCTGCACTGTACTGCTGCCACAAAACAACACCTTCACGACTAATGTCAAAGTGACAATAAACCTGATTCTGATTCTGAACAAAAGGGTGTAAGATCATAATGAGGTTGAGGTCAAGAGTCTATCGTATAGTATGAGAGAACCATTCAATAGTCTCATACCACACAGGTAGAAACACTCAGCAGGTCAGGCAGTGTCTGTGGAGAGAGAATCAACTAACATTTCTGGACAAAGCACTTGGTCAATTCTGGTGAAGTGTTCTTCCTGGTGTCCTACCCATCATTACTTCAGGTTACTTCTCTGTCCCTCTTGTAGTGGTGATCAGCCGCTGTCTTCCCGACTTTGCAGTGATGGTCAGATCCCATTAACCAGTTAACTGGCAGTGAAGGGCTGTGGGACATACTGAAGTGATAGAAATGCAGTTTTCTCTCAATGCCCACTGATTCCAGTTACTTTAGTCATGAGTTACATTCTTGTGAAAAAGCATTGTCATTTCCCTCCTACCTCTAATAGGATTTGACATGAACCTTGAATTAATCCAGTGTGCAGAGATATCCCTGCATGCTGTGGAATAAATCCTGTATTTAAATAGAACAATGCAAGCCACTCAGCCCAACACCCCGGTGCTGGTATTTATGCTCGACTCAAGCCTCCTCCCACCAATCTTCACCTCACCTTATCAGCTATTCCTTTTAATCTTTTCTCCCTCAAACGCATCAATGCTCTGCTCTCCGCTAATCCTCATGTAGCTGGTTCCAGGTTCTGCTTTGTTGGTAGATAAAAAGACGCTCACAAACTCCCTGCTGGTGTCTTCAGTTTATGTTTCCTCCTTTTATTTTATGCTTATGGACTTTACTGATAAGCATTTCGTCTTAGTTCGGGTAAGGTGGAACTGCAGGAAGGTTAGAGCATGGAAAAGAGACCATTCACCCCATCATGTCCAGGGCAGCCCTTTGCAAAAGCAACCCAGCTTGTCCCTCTGCCCAAATCCCTCTGCTCAGACCCAGTTTCCTTTTGAACAGTTAAATCTGCTCTGCACTGTCTCCATTCCAACATATGCAAATTGTTCCTGCCTTCCCTATTTTTATTAGGCTGAAGATATGGATGGCACAAGGACAGAGACTCTGTCAACAGAGTCTGTCAGTTTTATTTCAAACACACTTGGAAGAGGTATCAGTAATACGTGGCTGATTACGTCCTGCAAATTGTAAACTGTCCATCAGAAGCAGGGCTTTGGAGAAGGCTGAGTACAGATCTATAAAATATGAACAAACTGTATTTCACTGGAGCAGGTAGCCTATCAACTTGCACTGCAAGCTTAGCACTGGGGCACATACTGAGAACATTAACAAGTCTGCAATGAGATTGGAAATCAGATGGATTGTTTGCCCTGCCCACAAGGCAGTGAATGTGTGGAATGAATTCCCAGCGAGAGCCCCTAATGCCACTTTGATTATCATCATAAACAAATGCTGGCACATTACTGGCTGAAACTGATATGAGGATCATTTATAGACAGGCAGTGGATGTTGGCTGGAGCACGTTGGATTCTGAGCATCTGGGCTGACCAAATAGCTAGGGCTGAGGAAAGAGGCACTGAGCTTGAGAGAGGCGGAGACAGAGAGAGGGTCTGTGATGGTGCATTGTGTGTGTGTGTGTGTGTGTGTGTGTGTGTGTGTGTGTGTGTGTGTGTGTGTGTGTGTGTGTGTGTGTGTGTGTGTGTGTGTGTGTGTGTGTGTGTGTGTGTGTGTGTGTGTGTGTGTGTGTGTGTATTCATTTGTGTCAGTGTCTCTAATCATAGAAGGATGTATGTTGGTATGAAGTCTGTGTGAATTTGTGGGTAGGGTGTATTGTTTATAATTTGTTTGCATGCAATCGTGTGCGTGCATGCTGGTGTGTAGTTGGTTCCCGACGTATAGGAGGTGGTCCACACTTTCCAGAGCCTTCGCTGTTGGGGGCGGTGTTGTGCAGTGGGGACAGGGTGGTGGAGAACCATTCCCCAGCAGATGCTGAGGGTAAGACCTGCCCTCTCATGTCCTTCAGTGAACAAGGCTTGGGGCTCAGTCCCTGACTGTGCATGATCACCAGCTTCTCCTGCTTGCCACTGCTCACCTACTGAGGCTTGGGCAACCGTGGTTCTGAGCGCTGAGCCCATAGGTCTCACAGTTTTCCATTAGCGATGAAGGATGGTTCCAATCCTATGGGAATTTTGCTGGCACTAAGAGTAACACTGCAGCAAGAACGATCTTGCAAAATGTTGGGTAAATTGTTAAAACTGGAAAAAATGGTTTAGTATTGTCACAGGCATTGAGGTACAATGATAAACATCGCTTTGCATGAAATCCATACAGATCATTTCAGCATAGACACAAGAGATGCTGGAGATCTTAAGCAACGCACACAAAATGCTGGAGGAACTCATCAGGTCATGCAGCCAAGGCCGATAAAGGGTCTCAGCCTGAAACATCGACTGTTTATTCCCCTCCGTAGATGCTGCCTGACCTGCCGAGCTCCTCCTGTTTTTGTGCATGTAGGAGATTTTATCTCATCAGTACACTGAGGTAGTACAAGGGAAAACGGTTGCAGAATGCAGAGTAAATAATTACAGAGAAGCTGCACTGCATACTGAGGCTTATAAAACTGGGCTTTACAAGGCATTGGCCAGACTGCATTGAGAGTATTGTGAACAGTTTTGAGTCCCTTATCTAAGAAAAGAGGCTCTGGCATTAGAGAGAGTCCAGAGGAGGTTCATAAGAATGATTCCAGGAATGAAAGGGTTAATGTATGAGGAGCGTTTGATGGCTCTGGGCCTTTACTTGCAGGAGTTCAGAAGGGGAATCTCATTGAAACCTATCCAATATTGAAAGACCTATATACAATGGTTGTGGAGATGATGTTTCCTATAGTGGGTGAGTCTAGGACCAGAGGGCACAGATTCAGACTAGAGGGATGTCCCTTTAGAACATAGATGAGGAGAAATTCCATTAGCCAGGGAGTGGTGAATCTGTGGAATTCATTGCCACAGATGGCTGTGGAGGCCAAATCACTTAAAGCAAAGGTTGACAGGTTCTTAATTAGTCAGGGTGTCACAGGTTACGAGAAGCTAAAACTAAAATTCAAAACCCTCTCGAGAATGAATTAAGTCCATGTTTTATTGGCAGATTTTTTTAAATTAAACCAACAATTTTGCTTTTAATTTGATGTGCAGTCCCTGTCAACTCTCTCTGGAGGTATTTATTAACCAGAGTTTTCCACTCAAGGTCTCAAGATTGTGGAATTTTGAGAGAACAGTTAGGAATATGTATAAGTGTATGTCTCTGTCTCTGCACCAACTTTCTTCCTATTAACCTTAGAATCTTTATCCTTATTTGCCATTAAGAAACTTACAATTCTCTCTAAAATCTGAAATCTCTCCCGGCCAACAAAACATCCATCTCCCCTAAATGATAGAAATCACATCTCTACTTATACCATTACTATTAAAATCATCAGAAACATTAAAAACAGAGATGTCAAACACATATTATCACTACAATAATAAACTTACTTTGTCTTTGAAAACAGTATTATTCCCTCCATCCTTAGACATTCTCTCTTCTTCCCCCTCCCAAAGCATGTACCAGCAGGCTCAAGGCCAGGTATTATCCCACTGTTATCAAAACATTGAATGGCTCCATTGTACAATAAGATGTACTCCTGTCTTCACAATCTACCTTGTAATGGCCCTATATCCAAGCTTTATTGTCTGCAGAATTTACACACAGGAAAATCAGGGAACTCTTGCCCAAATAACTGTGAATTCTGGACATTTCTAGCTGTAGGTTGTGGCAGGTGGATTGAGAGATGGGGAATTAAGGGGTAGGTGGATGAAGTGGAGAGATATATAGAACGAGGCTCTTCAACCCAACTTATAGACCATTAATCACCAATTTGCATTAATCTTGCATGAATCCCGTTTTATTCTTCCCATTTTCCATTAATCACCACCACCCCAGATGCCGCCACACAGGATAGGACCAATCTACCAACCTGCACTTATTTGGGATGGGGGACGAAACTGGAGTTCTTGGGGGAAACCCAATGGAATTTCTTGGAAAGAACATGCAAACTCCACACAGTCAGCACTAAAAGTCGGGAGCAACAAGAAAATCCTGCTGCTACTTCAGGTGAAAACCTACCACCAGAACCTGAAACTATGACAGTTCCATACCCTCCCACAGATGCCACTCGACCCTCGGAGTTTCTCCCACGGACTGTTTTATTGCTCCAGGTTCTGGCATCTTGCATTCTTTTGTGTCTTCAGTGTCTGAGATCAGAACTATGCCTGGGTCACTGGAACTGTGGGGCAGCAGCTCAGCTTACTGTGCTACTGTGCCATCCCACAGTCTCACAGGATGCCAGAGTGGTCTCACAGGACTTCCTTGTGTTCCGCAACATTTTCAGCGATAAAAAGAATAAAACATAATGTCACAGGCCAGTACATCATGGATGCAGGCCCTTCTGCCCAATGAGTCCACGCTGACCACAGTGCCTACCCAGTTAATAGCGATTTCCTGCATTCAGCCCAAACAAGGGAACAACATTTGCAACCCTCTAACCCTCTGGTACTTCTCCTGTCCCTATTGATGGCGCAAATTTCATCACAAGAGGCTCAACAATCTCCTCCCTCGCTTTCCACAGTAGCCTGGGGTACTGTTCCGGCAACTTATCTAACTTAATGCTTTTCAAAAGCTCCAGCACATCCTCTTTCTTAATGTCTATATGCTCAAGTGTTTCAGTCTGCTGTAAGTAGCTCCATGTAGCTAATGATTTAGCTTTATTTGTCACGTGTACATCGAAACTTACAGTGAAATGCATTGTTTGGTCTGAGTATGTGCTGGGGACATACTGTAGCACTTAGAGGAGACCCACATGGTCATGGGAGAATGGACAATCTCCTCATAGAATAGAACCCCAACCTTCCGATTGCTGGCATTGTAAAGATTAAAGCTAACAGTCATGCTACCGCGGTGCCCTTATCCAGCCACCCTTATTGAACTATCCAAGTGATCCCAGAATGATACTACTGGACTTGCCTCAACCATGTTCTATAGCAATTTATTCCATACATTCACCGCCCTCTGAATGAAATAGTTGCCCCCCCCCCCCCCCAGGTTCATTTTAAATCTTTTTCCTCTCACCCTAAATCTATGTCACCCTAGTTTTGGACTCCCTTACCCTGGGGAAGAGTCTGCTATCATTCACCAATGACAAAACCGGTGCTCACCTAGCTGTGGAGGGATCATATCCCGAGGTACACTGAGAAACTATCTGTGGCTTCCAGAAGTGGGAGCTTTTCCTCCAGGACTGTGCAGAAAGAAACAGGGTTACTCGCTGACGTTTCATCAGAAACGGGAAACGGCGGAACATAAATCATTGCAGAGAAAGGGTGGAAGGAATGAAGGGAATGTCTGTGATAGGGTAAAGACCAAAAGGAGCTGCATGACACGTGGTTATGGTGCTGGCTGAGAGAGGCTGTTGGAGGCCGGTTAGGTGTGGACGATCTGCATGAAGGAAGTGTAAACATGAGGAGGTGAATGCCGAAGGACGGGAGGAAACGTAAACCCTGATGGAACTGTAGGGTACAAAACATCACAACTACTGGAACTCTGAAATAAAAGAGAACACCGGATATTCTCAGAAGATCATGTAACATCTGTGGAAAGCCTAAAAGTGGCGTTCACATCTCAGGGTGACAACTTTACATTACAACCGAGAAGTGCTAACACAATCTGGGAAGGCAGCTTATATGAAGCTGTTGGATTCGATGTTTTCAGCTTCATTTCTGTATGTTTCTGTAAAAGAAAATTATATTCCTTCTGAAAGTGTGTCAAAATCTGACAGAGCGTCCATTCTGTTTTCTCTTGGCATTCTGGTGAGTGTGTGTCTTTTATTGAGGTCAGCTCTTTAAATGACATGGTGTCTCTATTTGAGTGTCCCTCCCTCAGTTAGCATCCCAAGATATCAAAATCAAAGTAAATTTATTTTCAAAATACATAGATGTCACCATATACTGCCTTGAGATTCATTTTCTTGCAAGCATTTACAAGAAAATATAGAAATATAATAACATTTATGAAAAACTATACATAAACAAAAATTGAAAAACAACCAGTGTGCAAAAATGACAAAATATGCAAGTAAAAATAGATAGACAGATAGATAAAGTAATACTGAGAACATGATTTGGAGAGTCCTTGAAAGTGAGTCTGTAGATTGTGGAATCAAACAAGTTAACTGGTTATCTGTTTCAATTCTTGGGATTCTATACTATGCAACATGGCCGACAAGATTCGGGTAGGTACTTCAAAGTTACTCATTCCACATGCAGTATTTTGAACTGCTGCTGAGAGATGTGATGAAGTGCCATATAAATGGTAGGCTTCTCTGCTTAATCTGTGATAACATGATGAACTGTTGAGTGGGATGTGAGCCTTGCCCCAAGCATTAGCCCATGCTGTCATCATCAGCCAGCCCTTGTCCAAGTGATGAACAGTGCACCAGCGTCAGTACCTCTCTTCACCACCACCTTCCCCTGTTCTTCCTCACCTGCTCAGGAGCCAATTAAAGACACTGCCAGGTAGATAACTTACAGCAGGGGGATGACTTGCTCTACTGATTATCCTCTCTCCTTAATTTTAAGGATGGATCGGGCATAATGAAAAGATAAACATGTCACAGTGTAACCCGTGAATATTGAGGGATAAGATAAGCAGCTAGCCTACACAGCGAAGGATAGCACAGTGAATGAGCAGAGCACCAGTAAGCATAGAGTCACTCAGCTTTAACACCTAATATCAGTCCATCGACCATTTGATCCCTCTTCCCCGGCTTAACTTCAGTGGGTGCTGTAGCTTAGTGGCTTGCATAACACTTTACAGCACCAGCGATCACTGATCAAAGTTCTATTCCTGAAAGGAGTTTGTCTGTTTTCCCTGTTACTGTATGGGTTTCCTCCAGGTGCTCCGGTTTCCTCCCACATTCCAAAAGATGTATGGATTAGGTATAGGATTACTAAACTGTGAGCGTGCGTGAAGTGTGGCGACACATATGGGCCGCCCCGGGACATCCTTGACGCAACCAATACATTTTGCTGTATGTTTTGATGTTTCGATGTACATATCACCGTTAAAGTTAATCTTTAATATTTATGGATGCTTGGTGCATTCGAGGGCATCCGCTACTCTGCATCAGACATTCCTGATGCAAGGACTGCCACCTTCTAGGTGTCACAGAGAGATACAGTATAGAAGCTGGCCCTTGAGCCCTATGAGTCTGTGCTAGCCATCACCACCCATCTTTACACCAATCTCATAGTTTTGTTTATTCACCCTAATTTCTCAGCAATTCCTGCTCAAATTCTGTAACACACCTACACACTAGGGGCAATTAACATTGGTCAATATACCTTTCAACATATCTTGGATGTAGGAAGAAGTCCATGAATGTGCAAATTCCACAGTCAGCACACAAGGTCAGGATTGAACCTTGGTCCCTGTGAGACAGCAGCTTTGCTCACTGTGCCCCCCAGAAAGAATAATTAGGTTTCCTTCCTCCCACATCCCAAAGAGATGTGAATATAAGTAGGTAAGAGCAGAAAGCCATTGGGCCCCTTCAGTCACCCTACCAGCCAGTATGACCATGACTCAACTCCTCCTCTGTTCCAATGCCCTACAGCTCATAATCCCTTTACCGTTCAACTAGGATAGGTAAACGGAGCTTAGAAAATAGAGGACTATGGGTAGCCCTAGATAATTTCTAAAGTAAGTACATGTTCGGCACAGCATTGTGGTATGAAGGGCCTGTATTGTGCTGTAGGTTTCCTGTGTTTCTATGTTTATCTATCTCCATCTTAAGTATATTTCATGTTCTAGACTTCTCCATCCTCTGGGGCAGAAAATTCCAGAGGTTAATTGGTTGTTTCCAAAGATGAGTAGGTTAATTGCCTTCTTTAGATCACCCTGAGTGTGTAGGTGAGTGGTGGAGTCTGGGGGGAGTCGATGGGACTGCAGGGAAAATAAAATGAATTGGTATAGATCGATTGGGTGCCTGATGGCCAGCACGAGCTCCATGGGCTGAAGAGACTCAGCAGCGCACATGAAATACGGTGCCCAGTAATCAGTCCCTGCAGCTGGTATTGCACAGGTTGAGGTTGAGTCAGGCTCCACCCATTCAGCATTGATAGCTACCATGCTTCTGATTAAGTTGTAACAAAAACTGCCCCCTTCCCCCATTTCAACATTTGTGCCTACCTATACCTTGAATTATTCACAGTGGCCTATTGAAATCATTTATCAATCCTTCTGCAGGCCCATAGATCTCCAAAAGAACCTCTACTTTGCCAGACTTGCATCAGATGGGTTTGCAGATTGTCCTTAAATTGTTAAGTGAAGAGCCTGGCAGGAGATCCCTTCTCAGTTCATCTGTTTCCCTCTGCCCCAGTGAAGCAATTTTAAGGGCAGGCTACTCAGCTGTAATGTTGAGATTGCTAAATCTGCAATTTATAATCCAAATGATTTAGTGTAGTCCAATGGATCTGAGGTCATTCAGTGGCGCACAGTTCATTGGCTTGACGAATCAAAGACCAACCAATCAGGGACACCCAATACATTAGTTTGACGAATCAGGGACCAGCCAGTCAGGGGCACCCCTTACATTGGTTGGATCGGTCAGAGATTAGTCAATCAGTGGGAGCCAACACATTGGTCTTATGAATCAGAGATCAGCCAGCAACTGGCACCCAACAACTGGCACCCAACACATTGATCTGACAAATCAGGGAGCAAGAGTCAGAGGCACCCAACACATTTGTTGTTTTAATTGGAGACCAGCCAGTCAGTGGCACACAATACAGGAATGTTATGAGTCAGAGACTAGCTAGTCAGTGGCATCCAGCACATTGGTCTGACAAATCATAGAGTAGACAGCCAATCAGTGTCACACAGCACATGAGTACTTGTGGTCCAAGTAACAGCAACACAGTGACATGTTTGATGATGTTTGCCTGCCAGCCAGGGCACGATGGCTGATTGGGATTGGCTGACAATGGTATGGGAATTCAGGTTCCATTCCAGCCACGTAGGCACATGACTCCAGCTGCCACTTCCCCCGTCCCCCGGGCACATGAGCCTGCTCCTTCAGAAGGCTCTGGACTGGATGTTATCTGAGACCTCATCAGCTGATTGTGAAAGTGGCTGTGACACTACTTTAGAACAATGAACATATTATAGAATAGAACATTACAGTGCAGTACATGCCCCTTGGCCCATGATGTTGTGCTGACTTTTTAACTTAATCTCAGATCTATCTAACCCTTCCCTCCCACATAGCCCTCCATTTTTCTATCATCCATGCCTGTCTAAAAGTTTCTTAAATGTCCCTGTTATGTCTCCCCTCTCGCTGTGAAACGGGGACACCTCTTTTTCCTTTATTAGGGAGAGAGAGAGAGCCTGTGATATGCCGAATTATCAGGTGAACGAGTAGTCTTTGGGGTACTGCAAGTCGGTGTTTTTACTGATGCTTTGCTGCACACTCGAGTGTTCAGTGGAGGGCGCCGATGCTTTTTTGCTGGAGGGGGTGGGAGTGGGCCATTGCCTTTCTGCTGCTTGTGCGTGGGAGGGGGGAGCTGGGGGGGCTTTGGGGTTCTAACATTTAACTGTCATTCATTCTTTGGGGCACGCCTCTGTTTTTGTGGATGTTTGGGAAGAAAAAGAATTTCAGGGTGTATATTGTAATGGTATACATTTTTCTGACATTAAATGTACCAATTGAAACCTATTGATGTATCTGCCTCTATCACCACCCCAATAGTATGTTTCATGCACCCACCACTTTCTGTGTAAAAAAAAACTTACTTCTGATAATTCCCTATGATTTCCTCCAATCACTTTAAAATTATGCTGCCTTCTATTAGCCATTTCTGCCTTGGGGAAAAGCTTCATATCATTTTGTATACCTCTGGCAAATCACCCCTCACTCTCCTTTGCTCAACCTGTCATCATAAGGCATGCCCTCTAGTCTAGGCAGCATCCTGGTAAATCTCCTCGGCACCTTCTCTAAAGATTCCCCATCCTTCCTATAGTGAACTTTGAAGGGGAATTGGGGAGTTCTTATGCTGTCTTCGGTGGTATTTAATCCCTCACCCACTGCAGTGGAACAGACTGTCTGGTCATTATCAGGTTGTTGTTAATGGAAGCTCGCTGTGCACAGATTAGCTGTTGTAATTCCAGGCAATAGTATTTCCTGCAGAGATCACTTTTGAAAAGTAGTTAGTTGATTGTAATGCACTTTGCATGTCCCGAGGTGTTGAGAGGTGTTATGATAATGACATGAAAGAGTGAATTTAATCACTACTTTCTCTTCACCCGCGGTACCAACCTTCCGTAGCTGGTTGCACACCTCACATCTAAATTGTCACTACCATCATCATCTCTCACCTTCTGGTAACGTAAACGTCAGTTTAAATGCTGATTGCCTTTGATGGTGATGGGGCAAAATCATGTGATCATTACCCTTGAACAGATGAGAGTAAGGACAAAGCGGTGCAAAGTCGAGAGAGATGCAGAGACAGATGCAACAGAGTAAGTCTTTGACCTTCAGGTTTCTTTTAATTGAATGATTCAAAGGTCGTGATACCTGGATGAGGTGAATCATAAATTGACTTGCTCCTTGAAGTTCCTGTTTGTTCCCTTTGCCTTTCCTCACACTGTCTGTCTCCAATCTTCCATACTTTCAGTGCTGAGTTACAATTTTCTCATGTAAGGATGATCTGTATATAGACTCAGTGGCCAGTTTATCAGGTACACCTGCACACCTGCTCGTCAATGCAAATATCTAATCAGCTAATCATGCGGCAGCAACTCAATGCATAAAAACACACAGACATGGTCAAGAGATTCAGTTGTTAAACATCAGAATAGGGAAGAAATGGGATCTAAGTGACTGTGACCGTGAAATGATTGTTGGTGCCAGATGGGGTGGTTTGAGTATCTCTGAAAATGCTGATCTCCTTTGATTTCCACACACAATAGTCTGTAGAGAACTGTGTGAGGAACAAAAGTCATCCAGTGAGCGGCAGTTCTGTGGGTGAAAATGCCTTGTTAATTAGGAGAATGGCCAGACTGGTTCAAACTGACAGGACGGTGACAGTAACCCAAACAAACAGAAGTTACATCAATGGCGTGCAGAAAAGCATCCCTGAATGCACAACACGTTGAACCTTGAAGTGGATGGGCTATAGCAGCAGAAAACCATGAACACACACTCAGTGGTACAGGAGGTACCTAATAAAGTGGCCGCTGAGTGTACTTATAAAAGAGATCCCAGCAGTGCACACATTGAAACAATGCTAGTAAGCACACAGTCATAGGATAGAGTCTGCAAAGGATAGATCGTGGAAACAGGTGCTTCGGCCCATCGACTCTGTGCCAACCATCAACCATCACTTGCACTAATCCCAGTTTTTTAATCCACATATTCTCACTAAATCCACTCTTCCCCCACCCCCCCCCCCCAATTCTACCCCTCAGTTACAGACTAGGGGAAGTTTGCTGTGGCTGGTTAACCCACCAACACGCACGTCTCTGGGGTGTGGGAAGAGAGTAATCACAGGCAGAGAATTCCAACTCCACACAGGCAGCGGCAGGGGTCAGGAGTCTGTGGCACTGTGAGGACGAGGTTCTAGCAGCCGCACTACAATACCACCCTGCTGCACTGATCCGACTAAAGTGAACTAATGTTTCATTCAGCCTCAGCGAGCTAAAGATCAGTTAGCTTCAAATGCGCTGTATTTTGCCAGATAAACAACCTCAATTTCGACGTTTTTTATTGCCTCCTCACCCCACCCCCCAAACTTTAACAGTTGTCTGTATGAAAGAATGGTGTCTGATATCATCCTGGTGGCACATTTAATTTTAAAGATATGCCCCCTTATTTCAGACCTGCCAAAAGGAAAGGAATCTGTAATTGGTTTCATGCTGTCTCATGTACCGAGATAAAGTGAAAAATGTTGTTCGTATGCATCCATACAGGTCATTCCATACATCAGTACACTGAGGTATTACAAGGAAAACACAATAACAGAATGCAGAATACAGTGGTACAGTTGCAGAGAAGATGCATCGCAGGGTGAAGAGAAGGTGAATGGTCATACTTACTGCCCGTTGCACCGCTGGCATTCAGGGTAGCAATGAAGGTCCTCCATCTCTGTCTGTCCTTGATCGCATGCAGATGCAGAAGGATCCTTCATTGCTATTTCCATAGCAATTGGGGGTTTTTTTTGAACAGTCAGGGTTCTTAACCCTGAGCTGAACCCCCGAACCTGGAGGACTGGTGGACCACTCTTACTCTGGCCTCTACCCTTTGACCTGTTTGCATGGGTGACCCTAGCAAGAGTCAAAGCACAGGCCCCTACTCCAGCCAACAGAGCTCTCCGGGTCATTGAGGCACGCAAGCCACAAAACAACAAATTTCACAACATATATGGGTAATAATGAGTCTGATTCTGATTCTGATTAATCTGGACTGCGGTGTCCTCCCCGGCCCATATATCTGCATTTGGGATGAGAGATCAGACCACCTCAGGTCCAGTCTGCTGCCTAAATATAAACCACCAGAGATTTCTACTGTTGACCCTGCTTCACGTTACAATATTTCATTCCAGACAGACAAGAGATACAGTAACACACACAAAATGCTGGTGGAACGTAGCAGGCCAGGCAGAAGGACTGTCGACGTTTCAGGCTGAGACCCTTCGTCAGGACTAACTGAAAGAAAAGATAGTAAGAGATTTGAAAGTAGGAGGGGGAAGGGAAAATGCAAAATGATAGGAGAAGACTGGAGGGGGTGGGGTGAAGCTGAGAGCCGGAAAGATGATTGGCAAAAGGGATACAGAGCTGAAGAAGGAAAAGGATCATGGGACGGGAGGCTTAGGGAGAAAGAAAGGGGGAGGGGAGCACCAGAGGGAGATGGAGAACAGGCAGAGTAATGGGCAGAGAGAGAACAAAAAGGGGAGGGGGAAAAATAAACAAATCAGGTCTGGGGTAAGAAGGGGAGGAGGGGCATTAACGGAAGTTAATATTCCTTCTGATGTTTTCATTATTTTGCAATATTCTGTAGAATTAGCTCTTTTAAAGTTTTATATTTTGACCTTTCCATCTTCCCGGCAGTTTGGAGGACAGTTGTACAATTGTCCTGTGCCAATGGGCAAATGCAGAGACCTTGAGATACTCCTTGTCTGTCTATTATGGTAAGAGGAGGAGGTCGGTTGCAAACTGGAGTGTGGAACGGTGAGCTGATCAACTCCTCGCCACTGCACTTTGCACACTGATAGCTACAGACGCAGCAGCGAAAGTAAATTAAATATAGAATCTGTCAAACGAGAACCACCATTCAGAACTTGTTCACACCAGACTAATCGCAAAGTACTTTTACACTGGGAAAATTGTGATTAAAAGCAAGGTGAAGCCCAAACTACAGATAACAGCTTCTTTAATGTTGCAGAAAATTAGCACTGAATTTAGAAGAGTGATTTATTTTTTCATCTGAAAAATTACTTCTTTCAGCTCCAATTCAACCTGGCATAAAAATATCTGACTGAAGTCAGAGGGGGAAAGGACCCTTCTTGTCTGGGTTGAGGTTCTGTGGGTTCTGAGGTGAGGTGGAATTGGAATTAATTTATTGTTGTCACATGTATGAAGATACAGTGGAAAAAGTTAGATTTGCATGTCATTCATTTAGATCATTTTAAAACATCAGTACAAAGAGGAAAATCAATATCAGAAGGCAGAATAAAATGTTGCAGTTAGAAAGAAGGTGCAGCGCAGGCCAACAATAAGGTGTGAGGGCCATAACAAGGTAGATTGTGAGTTCAACACTCACCATAACCTACATGAGTTCTAATCAAGAGCCTTAAAACAGCCAGGTAGAAGCTGCCCTTGAGCCTGGTGGTGCGTGTTTTCTACCTTTTGGATCTTCTGCCCGGTGGGAGAAGGGAGAAGAGAGAATGTAAAGGATGGGAAAGGTGCTTGCTTATGTTGGGTGCTATTCCAAGACAGCGAGAAGTGTAGACAGAGTCCAGGGAGGACAGGCTGGTTTCTGTGATGTGCCGAGCTCTGTTCACAACACTCTGTAGTTCCTTGCGGACACGTGCAGAGCAGTTCCACACCAAGCCGGTGCTGCATCAGGATAGCATACTTTCTGCAGTGCATTGACAAAACGATGAAGCCAATGTGAGATCCATGGTCTCTTCCACAGATGGACCAGGGGGTACTGACAGGACGGGTGATTGGTCACTTTGATTTGACTGTTCTACTGTGTGCTGCCGGCTTTTGATCTCAATGCCAAACCCAGATGGTGTCCGATCAGTCAGGAGCCAAGAACTCATACTGGCAACAGATTTGGAGGATTTTGCGGAGACAATGTTAGTGGAATCTTTCCAGTGCTTTGAGCTTCCTGTTACAGGTCAACGTAGATTTTTTTAGATGAGTTTTATTTGTCACATGTACATCGAAACATCAAAACCTACAGTAAAACGTGCCTTTTGCATCAATGACCAACCCAATTCAAAGATGTACTGAGGCAGTCTGCATGTGTCGCCATGCTTCTGGTACCAACATAGCATGCCCACAACTTACTAACACTAACTTGTATGTCTTTGGAATGTGGGAGGAAACCAGAGCATTCAGAGCACCCACGCGGTCACAAGCAGAATGTATAAACTCCTTACAGACAGTGGCAGGAGTTCCACCACAAACTTCCGATATCTGGTGCTCTAAAGTATTACACTAAGAACTACGCTACCGTGCATCCAGAACTCTGATGTATACAAGAGGGAAGGGGTCATTGCTGCTTGGTAAACTGTGAGCTTTCTACAAAGTCTGATGCCTTGGATTGCCATCTTGTCAAACGAAGAAAAACACATTAATTCCCTCACTGCTTCCTGCCTGGTCTCAGCCTGTGCCAGTTTGTAACACACAACAAAGTCCTCTAACCTTGTTGACCAACCTCTTTGTGGAACCTTATCAAAGCCTTCCAAAGGTCTAAAAACCAATTAAAATTCTTGATTTCCTCATATTCCATCTTTGTCAATCTCATGGTCTTCCTTTTCCATTCCAAAATGTCCCAAAGTCTCCCTGTCCAGCTATCCCTTTTTTATAAGCCCCTTCCTTCAAAATAATATTGCCTTTAATTCTTCCTGTCAGCATGGATGGAATACCTCTCCTGTTGTGATTTTATGGGGTAAAATAATGCTGTTTTTGTTTTGAAGATCATGCATTACTTTTAGATATAAGCCTTTGCTCAACCACTGTCATATCTTTTAAAATTTACAAATCAACCACATTGTAACCTCCACTCATACCTTGATTGTATCCCTGGTCAGCTTTAAGACCCTGTGTAAACTTCTGTCAAATTATGCTCTCTCTTCCCTACAAGACTACAACTAGATATTTAATTAACCTTTCCCATTGTACAACTCTAGATCTTAAAATTTCCTTTTTCCAAGCCAATTTACTAATACATTGGCCTACAAAACTATCTACTCTACATACCAAGTATTTGCCTTCTACCTGATTATTGTGTGTTGTACTTAAGTATTGTGAGCAGTTTTGGGCCCCTTATCAAAGAAGGGATTTGCTGGCATTTCAGAGGATCCAGATGGGGTTCACAAGAATGGCCCTGGGGATGAAAGGGTTAACACGTGAGGTGTGTTTGAAGCGAGTCTGTACTTGCTGGAGGTTAGAAGAATGAGGGAGGATCTCATTGAAACCTATTGAATATTGAAAGGCCTAAATAGAGTTGATGTGGGGAGCACATCTATAATGGGGGAGTCTGGGACTAGAGGGCACAGCCTCGAAATTCAAGGACGTCTCTTTTCAACAGAGATGAGGTGGAATTTCTTTGGCCAGAGGGTGGTGAATCTGTAGAATTTGTTGCCTAGACAACTATGGAGGGGAAGTCATTGGGTATATTTAAAGCGGAGGTTGATTCTTGATTAGTCAGGGCATCAAGAATTATGGGGAGAAGGCAGGTGAATGGATTGAGAGGAATAATAAATCAGCCATGATGAAATGGCGGAGCTGCCTCGATGGTCTGAATGACCTAATTCTGTTCCTGTGTCTTATGCTCTCACATTCTAATTTCTGCTAATATGACTTCTCCAGTCTATATGTAAAGTTCAAGTTCATTGTCTATATGTAAAGATAGCCATGTTTGTCAGAAACACATCTAAGATCCTGTGGCCAATCATACAATTACTCTTTGGCATCATGACTTATATGCCACCATGCAGGACAGAGTCAATGACTGTCTGAGGACATACAAACTATGTGAGAGTGCTCCATAGTCCTACTCATTGGAACGAGTCAAAGGCTTTAGTAAAGCTGAAGGAGATCGTATACAATGGTTGATGCTGCTCCCGGTGCCACAGTGGTTAAAATTTATTCACCTTGTTGCAGATTTGGTTTCAAGTAGAGACCAGATCAGGAAGGAGGCCAGATTTCCTCCCTTGAACCTAATTTGTTACTAAATACACTCAGTGGCCACTTTATTAGGTACACCTGTATACCTGCTTGTTAATGCAGATATCTAATTAAGCAATCATGTGGCAGAAAAGCATGCAGGCATGGTCGAGTCATTCAGTTATTGTTCAGATCAAAGATCAGAATAGGGAAGAAATGATCCCTATTGAAATAACAAAAACACAACAAATAAACAAAGTCTAAGTGACTTTGAGCATGGAGTGATTGGTGCCTGACAAGGTGGTTTGATTATCTTTACTGATCTCCTGGAATTTTCATGCACAGCAGTCTCTAGAGTTTACAGAGAACGGTGTGAAAAACTTAGAAAAACATCCAGCGAGCAGCAGTTCTGTGGGAAAAAACACCTTGTTAATGAGAGATGGCAGAGGAGAATGGGCAGACTGGTTCAAGCTGACAGGAGGGCAAAAATAACTCAAATAACCACATGTTACAACAGTGTGCAGAAGGGCATCTTGGAATGCATAAGATGAATCTTGAAGTGGAGGGGTAACAGCAGATGAAGACCACAAACATACACTGCACGGCCTCACATTACGTACAGGAGGTACCTAATAAAGAGGCTACTCGGTGTAGGTGTTCATGACAATTCGATAGTTTGTATTTTTTTTAATTCCATATTGTTTACAAATGAGTTTAAATTCACTTACAGTACCGTCATATTGGGAATTAAACAGATCTCTGAATTGTTCATCCTACTTCTGGTTATGAGCTATCCACCACGCTTCTATCGAAAGGCGTTTTGGATGATGAAGGATAAAGAATTTTTGGAAGTCTTCGAGCCAATCAAGATATTTCCCAGCCAAGTAACACCTGGTGTTACATAAGGAAGTGTGGTAGTATGCTTACTGACAGCAAGGGAATAATGAGCAGATCACCTACTTTATGTCGTATTGTTTGAGAGGCGTACAGTAGAGGGAAACCCCTAAGCTCGTTGAATAACAATATCATTTCTCATTCATCTACCAAACAAGATAGATGGATCTCAGATCTGTTCAACTATCAGCTAAGATATTGTGTCCGAGTCTCAGAAGCAGAACTTGAATCAGCAAACCTCTGTCACTGAGGCTAAAGTACTCTCTGTTTGAGAAGAATGAACATAGTTTATTTTTGTAATTTATCTGATAGGATAGTGGGAATCATATCCTGATGGTCCATCGTGCAGCTCTCATACATTCATCTCTTGTGCTGCTGTAATAAGTTGGGTCTTTGTGATGGTTGACCCTAGCGTTTTGTTCTGATGGTTTGTCCGCAGGTAGTGAAGCAGTCTGTTCCTACAAAAAGTCCACAACATCACTTCAGTAAATGAAAATCAAAGCAAAACTGCAGAAGCAGGAAACCTAACATAAAAACAGAAAATGCTGCAAATACTCAGCATGATAGGCAGCACCTGCAGAGGGAGAAACAGTTATTGAAGAACTGACTTTTTCTGATTCCGGTATGGCTGATAAGTGGCAAATATCTTTCATGTCACACACACGTCACTCCCTCCAACAAGTCTTATTTCCCGGGCAGCCATCCCCCATCATTAGATCAGTGCTAAGAGAGCTGGCAGCTCTTCGAGTCATGCTAGAGAAGTCATAGAGCACTACAGCACAGAAGCAGTACCTTCGGCCCATCCAGTCTGTGCTGATCTATTATTCTGCCTAGTCACTTCGACCTTCACCTAGACCATAGCCCTCCATACCCAACCTGTCCATGTACTTATCCAAACCTCTTAAATGTTGAGCAACACACACAAAATGCTGGAGGAACTCAGCAGGCCAGGCAGCATCTATGGAAAAGAGTACAGTTGACGTTTTGGGCCGAGACCCTTCAAGCCAGTCCTGCTCTCTCTAAAGTCACTCTCAGTTGAAGAAGGAACAGATTGCGCAAACAGCTAAAAGCAGGCAAATGACAAATAGAACATCAAACATCAAACCAGGAGCCCAGTCATATCCGGTTTAGTTCAGTTCAGTACCACGCCGCTAACCAACGAAGGCCGCGAGGCCACTTCGCCAAAGCGCCCAAATCCGCATCGATCACCCCGATCAAACCGCTGTATGGCAGAAAAGTTCAAGACTTCTAAAACTGTGCTGACCTGCTTTAATTATACAATGGAACAGATGGAGTTTCCAAATGTGCAGTGACATATTTTGACAGTATGTTCAATGCTCATAGACCAGTGTTGCTGCTCTTTGAAAAGACCTTACACTGGACCACATAGCAGGTGAGCAAAATCTGGGTCAAAGAGGAGGGGGATTCTTAAAGGTGGAGGGAAGGTGTTTGGGGGCAGAGTTCTTGAATTTAACTCAATTTCTAAATGGTAATAGCAACATATCGGAAATCAAGGATGCATCAGTTGAGTTGAAGATCTCACCACCTCTGATCTGCAAGTGGAGAGACCTTACTTGCTATGCATTGGGGAGCTGGGAGGCAAGGTACTGAGAATGAAAAAACAATGTCGAGATGCCTCAATTTTTCCCTGCCCCAACATCATGATATCTGGTCGGATACAAATGATAGCTCAGTGCTGCCTTCAGACATAACTCCGGGAACGTGTTTCCTCTCGAGGATGTTCCAATCTTAAAATGAAGGGTTATTGTCCTGAACTGAAAGTAACTCATAGGGTCTGAAGGTTCAGATTTCAACTGGGGTAGGAGGTGGCAGGGGTTGTCGAATGCAATGCAAAGTTGGGAGGTAAGTAGAGTGAATGCTTTTCCCATCAGAACCTACACACTGAGGAAGATTCAATAATCTTCACTTCCTCCCACCCAGCCTGGGGATGTCCATGTCCTACTGTTCACTACAATTCCCACTACTTTTTATTTACAGCTGCGTGGACCATTGCTCCGAGCAGGAGATTTTTACACAGCCTGAAAGCTGTGCAGCATTTTAATTAAATGGCATTTACAAGAAAATTCCAGTAGTGCAGCAACAATAGCTATGTGCACGGGAGCGTTTCAGTTACCGTTTTGCCACGCACCTGTACAGCTTAGAGGGAACAGTACTGCTCACCATTCATTGGAGGGGAAGTACATGAGGTCAAAACAAATGAAGGGCATTGTCTGTGGACAGTTTGAGTCAATAATTAAATGGTTATGTCATGTGAGTCTGTACTGTGGGGGTTGGTACTGAGGGAGTCTGTACTGTGGGGATTGGTACTGAGGGAGTCTGTACTGTGAGAGTTGGTACTGAAAGAGTCTGTACTGTGAGGGTAAGAAACATAGAAACACAGAAAACCTATAGCACAATACAGGCCCTTTGGCCCACAAAGTTGTGCCAAACATTTCCCTACCTTAGAAATTACTAGGGTTACACATAACGCTCTATTTTTCTAAGCTCCATGTACCTATCCAAAAGTCTCAAGTCTCTTAAAAGACCCTATCATATCCACCTCCACCACCGTTGCCGGCAGCCCATTCCACTCACTCACCACTCTCTGCGTAAAAAACTGACATCTCCACAGTACATTCTCCTCAGCACCTTAAAACTGTCCTCTTGTGGCAGCCATTTCATCCCTAGGAAAAAGCCTCTGACTATCCACACAATCAATGCCTCTCATCATCTTATACACCTCTATCAGGTCACCTCTCATCCTCCGTTGCTCCAAGGAGAAAAGGCCAAGTTCACTCGACCTGTTTTCATAAGGCATGCTCCCCAATCCAGGCAACATCCTTGTAAATCTCCTCTGCACCCTTTTTATGGTTTCCACAACCTTCCAGAAGTGAGGCAACCAGAACTGAGTACAGTACTCCAAGTGGGGTCTGACCAGGGTCCTAATATAGCTGCAACATTACCTCTCGGCTCCTAAATTCAATTCCACGATTGATGAAGGCTAATACACCGTACACCTTCTTAACCACAGAGCCAACCTGTGCAGCTGCTTTGAGTGTCCTATGGACTCGGACCCCAAGATTCCTCTGATCCTCCACACTGCCAAGATTCTTACCATTAATACTATATTCTGCCATCATATTTGACCTACCAAAATGAACCACTTCACACTTATCTGGGTTGAACTCCATCTGCCACTTCGCAGCCCAGTTTTGCATCCTATCATCCTGCTGTAACCTCTGACAGCCCTCCACACTATCCACAACACCCCCAACCTTTGTGTCATCAGCAAACGTACTAACCCATCCCTCCACTTCCTCATCCAGGTCATTTATAAATAATCACGAAGAGTAAGGATCCCAGAACAGATCCCTGAGGCACACCACTGGTCACCTACCTCCATGCAGAATATGACCCATCTGCAACTGCTCTTTGCCTTCTGTGGGCAAGCCAGTTCTGGATCCACAAAGCAATGTCCCCTTGGATCCCATGCCTCCTTACTTTCTCAATAAGCCTTGCATGGGGTACCTTATCAAATGCCTTGCTGAATCCATATACAGTACATCTACTGCTCTTCCTTCATCAACGTGTTTAGTCACATCCTCAAAAAATTCAATCAGGCTCGTAAGGCATGACCTGCCCTTGACAAAGCCATGCTGACTATTCCTAATCATATTTTACCTCTCCAAATGTTCATAAATCCTGCCTCTCAGGATTTTCTCCATCAACTTAGCAACCACTGAAGTAAGACTCACTGGTCTATAATTTCCTGGGCTATCTCTACTCCCTTTCTTGAATAATGGAACAACATCCGCAACCCTCCAGTCCTCTGGAACCTCTCCCTTCCCCATTGATGATGCAAAGATCATCACCAGAGGCTCAGCAATCTCCTCCCTCACCTCCCATAGTAGCCTGGGGTATATCTCATCCGGTCTCAGTAAGTACTGAGACAGGCTGTACTATGATTCATACCGTCACAGAATTGGTGAGGCGAAGTATGGCAAACAGTTATGGAGATACCTCTGCACTCTCAGTGATCCGTTAGACATAACATTACACCAGTATCCTGGCTTTCCTCTCAGATGAATGAACGAGGCAATTTGTTTGAAATTGGAATTGGTTTATTATTGTCGCGTGCTGTTATATAGAGAAGAGCTTGTCTTGCATACCACAGGTCAAATCATTACACAATGCACTGAGAAAGGACAAGATTAAACAATAATGGAATGCAGAATGAAGTGTAGCAGCTACAGAGAGAGTGCAGTACAGGTAGAAAATAAGGTGCAAGATCATATATTGTGAAGTCAAGAGTCCATCTTCATTCTAGTGAACCATTCAGTAGTCTTATAACAGTGAAGTAGAGTGGGGTAAAGGATAAGGGCTGAGTTTTATTTTTCTTGACCTGCTAAGTGTAACCTGCCTCTGGCATGTCCTGCTGTATAATGGTGGTCATTCTTTACTCTGTGCAACCTGCCCTGTGGGGATTGGGAGAGTGGGAACGGTGTGACTGTTTCTCTCTACAGCGCCAGCATGAATATGAGGGAAGAAGAGATAGGATTCATGTTGATTCATGGTGCCGCAAAGTTCCTTCAGCCCACAATCATCTACTCCAAGATCAACTAAACCTTTCCTTTCCACGTAGCCCTCCATTTTTCTGCCACCCATGTGCCAATTGTCACCAGTACGGAGATACAGTGGAGAGCTTGTCTCTGAAACTGTTCATACAGATCAGATCATTACACAGTGCATTGATGGAGAACAAGGAAAAACAATAACATTGCAGAATACCGTGTAACAGCTACAGAGAAAGTACATTTCAGGTTCAGGGGAATTTGTACAGAAATCAGGGAAGGGAGGGGTTGGTGAGAGCAGAGCGAGGTATATCGGCCTTCCCCGTCTTGTCCTCGTCACCCGGGCTCTCCCCGCAGACCAATGCATGTGCAAACTCGGACTGTCCGTTGTGCGTCTCGACTGGCAGAGTTCGTGTTGCCTCTGCCTCCCCTGTTCTACCTTGTCCTTGCCCATCCGCCTCCGCAGCCGGCAGTGCCCCCCATCCTCTACACTGTGTCGAGGCTCCCGGAGGGTGCGAGCTGGCCCTCATCTCCGCTCACTTCCAGTCTCTGTGAATCTGCTTTAATTCCGTGCACGCAACAGCGGAGAGGTGCTCTCTGCCGAGAGCCTTCTGTGCATCAGGACCCGACTCATTTCGCACCTGCCTTTTCAGCCCGGGCTGAGGGATCGGCGCAAGGAGCAGAGCGAGGAGAAAGGGAGGAGCAGGGTCCAGTTGGATAGGGAGGGTGGAGAGTGGTTGGGAGGTGGGGGGAGCGGGATGATGGAAAACAGCCAGCTTGCCGCTGCGACAATTGTCTTGTTTAATTTCCTGTTCCCTGCGAAGGGTGTCAGCGAGCCGTGAAGGACAGTTACCATTCACTCTCCTTCCCACCTGGCACTCTCGCCGATGTTGGAGAACACAGTACCCTTCATGGGCTCTGAAAACCGGCCGGCGGCCGCATCTCTCCCCACCTCCCGATTACAAGCGTCCCTTCGTGAGGTGAGGGGCTGATTACCCGGCACTCCTCAAGGGTACGCTAGGCCGTCTTTGATCCTTCCATCACCAGTGGTGGAGCTGAGTGACCTGGGGTCACTTCGTCAGCCTCGCCAGTGTGTAATCGGAGTCCACACTAGGCCAAAGGGCCATAGAAGTGTCTGTCTGTCTGTCCGTCCGTCCGTCCTTCGAGGCATCAGTACACCAGATGGGCGTTTCCGATGTCAGATGTATTAAGGGGCCACTTCTGACAACAGACTTGCACTGTTCTGAAGCAAATTTTAACCTGAGATTTCCACTGTAGGACTGAGTCTATTCTGTAAAGATAGTAAGAAATAGGAACAGAATTAGATCATTCATCCCACTAAATCTGCTCCGCCATACAAGACGTTAGTTAGACCCCTCGGAGTATCGTGTTCATTTCTGGTCACCTCACAACCGGAAGGATGTAGATACTATAGAGAGAGTGCAGAGGAGATTCACAAGGATGTTGCCTGGATCAGAGAGCGTGCCTTATGAGAATAGGTTGAGTGAACTTAGTCTTTTCTCCTTGAAGCAACGGCGGATGAGAGCTGACGTTATAAGTGTGTGTAAGATGATGAGAGATATTGATCGTGTGGATAGCCAGAGGCTATCCTGGGCTTTTCCCTGAGCTGAAATGGCTAACATGAGGGTGTATAGTTTTAAGGTGCTTGGAAGTAGGTACAAGGGGGATGTTAGAGGTAAGTTTTTTACACAGAGAGTGGTGGGTGTGTGGAATACACTGCCAGCAACAGTGGTAGAGGTGGATACAATAGGGTATTTTAAGAGACTCTTAAATAGGTGCATTGAGCTTAGAAAAATAGAGGGCTATGCAGTACAGAAATTCTAGGCAGTTTCTAGAGGCAGGTTAATGGTTGGCACAACATTGTAGGCTGAAGGGCCTGTAATGTGCTGTAGATTTCAAGATTCCATGATGGCTGATTATTATTCCCACTCAACACCATTCTTCTGCCTTCTCCCTGTGTTACTAATCGAGAACCTATCAGCTTTCACTTTAAATATACCGAATAACAGGCCTTACTGGCCCAACGAGCCTGTGCCAGCGAATTATACCCATGTGACCAATTAACCTACATGTTTGGAAAGGAGTGGAGACCGTAGCATCTGGAGGAAAATCATGTGGTCATGGGGAGAACATACAAGCTCCTTACAGACAACGGCAGGAATTGAACCCGGATCACTGGCGGTGTAAAGCATTACACTAACCACTATGCTACTGTACTGCCCCTGACGGCCTCCGCATCTATCAGTGGCAATGATTCGCCACGCTATGGCTAAAGAAATTCCTCCTCATCTCTGTTCCAAAGGGGCATCCTTCTATTCTGAGGCTGTGCCTTCCAGTCCTAGACACCCTCATTATAGGAAATATCCTCTCCATGTCAACTCAATCTAGGCCTTTCAATATTTGATAAATTTCAATGAGATCACCCCTTCCCCCTTCTGAACTCTAGCAAGGTCAGGCCCAAAGCCATTTAATGCTCCTCATACGATAACCCTCTGGAGCCTCTCCAACGTCGGCACATGCTTTCTTAGCTAAGGGGCTTGTGTATTGTGGCTAGTGCCGCTCCCCTGCATTTCTCTGTGACCATCACACTGTGAAGATCATGCGATCATGTCCCCTGTGCCTCTGATTGGACAGAATCAGCACAGAGTTTTATTGGACAATGAGAGAAGACGGAGGAAAACCTGCACCAGACCCTGTAGATACTGCAAGTGGATTTCTCTCCTGAGCTTATCTACCTGTTCTTTTAGTCTATCTGGCAGTTACCCCTCCCCTCTCTGCCGTCATTCATCAGGGTGACCACGTCCAGAAATATGTGATCCTCAGATTACTAATGCACAGATAGATTCCAGGGCCATCAGATGATGTTCAAGCACCACAACACGAACCTTGAACTCTTGTGGTTGACACAAAGTTCCTCCATAGATTCTATTTGAATTGCTGAGTTCCTCCAGCTGTGTGTGCATTACACAAGTTCCTATACTTGAGAAAAACACACAAAATGCTGGGGGAGCTTAGCAAGTCAGACAGTATCTATGGAGGGGAATAAACAAGTGATGCTCCAGGGCCTTGGCCCGGAACATCAGCTGCTTACTACCCTCCACAGATGTTGTCAGACTCACTGAGTTCCTCCAGCATTTGTGTGTGTGTTTCTCAAGATTTCCATCATCTGCAGTATCCCCTGTGTTCCTGTACTTGTGGTTGTCCAGGATGCACAAGTGTCCCCGAGTTCCCAGGCAGAATAGGTAGGGCATACATCTTGCTGATCTGCATTGTCCCTGACATCCCTCCCCTTCAGCTTAGTGTGTTAATTGAACAAATAAACTTGCAGAAGAACACCTCTTTCTCCCATTCACTGAGCCCAGACTGTATTGGAGAGATGTTCTGTGTAGCTGAACTCCAAGTGATTTACTCTTCACAATCTTGAGGAGAGACCTACCACAGCCTCAGTTTCACTCTGAGCTGGCCCCCCAGTTGGTTGTTGGCTGCCCATTAAAGGCACCATTTTCTACGGTTTCCTTCTGTTGACTCTCCCTCTCTAACACTGCATCTCTCTTTCTCATCACCGCCCCCCCCCCCCCCAGTCAGACTATCTATTTACTCTGATCTTTATCTTTTTCCAATTTTTCACCTATCTCTATCTCTGGCCTCCCTCTATCCCTTTCTCAGTCTCCTCCCTTTTCTCTGTCTATCCTGTGATTACTGTGCCTCAGTGCCCATGTTTTCTCTCTTACCCCTCCCTCACCTCTTTCCCCTCTGTTTCTCTATTACCCACTCACTCTCATTTTACCCACTGCTCTCCCTCCCACCCTCCCACTCTTTCTCCTCCCCTTCCATATCTCAGTCATTCTCCCCTCTTACCTCTTTTTCTCCCCCCCCTCCATATCTGTAAAGAAAGGTAAAAAGCTAAAATCTCAAGGCAGGCAAGGATTCAGTCAGGTCTGACTTCCAACCTCCCTCTACCTTGCTAGAGTTACAGCATTTAAGGTGCAAGGATAGGAAAAGTTTAGAGGGAAGTATGCCAAGTGCAGGCAAATAAGATTAGCTTTAAGTAGGCAACATAGTCAGCATGGACGAGTAGGGCCGAAGGGCCTGTTTCCAAGCTATATGTCTCTGTTTTGTGCCCTACTTCCATGAACTTTTTAGATTTCTGTATTTGGGCCAACAAGCATGGTTTGCTCTTTAAAGAAATTAGAGCACAGTGAGGATAGAAATCACGTTCGACACAAATAAACCCAAACCAAGGGAAGTAAACAGGACATGGCATTGTCATCTGCAGAACTGTATCTCCACAGATGACTTTCCTCCCTGGATTATCGGGCTACAGGTGGAAGCAAGCTGGCGTGCAGGATGACTTCAGCGCTAATTTGTCAGAGGCGAGGGAGTTGCAGTGTTGTACGTGATATCTCCATCCTGCATTCAGTGCAAAGCACAGATGGCAAACCTAGTGTGGGCCGACCTTTCACACGGCCTGTGCCAGATCATCATCAGCCTCGGGTGTCTCCATCCTCCGAAACACTGTGTCATACACAAGGTGTCAGCTGTGAATTAGTGTGCCGCAGCCTCTCAGGACCGGTTCCAAAGGCTTCCATGCACAGTCCTGGCTGCCGTTCCTTTACCGAGGGTGTGCTGCACTGTCAGAGGCACTTGCCAAAACACATTCATTCATGGGACGTGAGGTCCCTGGCAGCGCCAGCATTTATTGCCCATCCCCTATGGCCCCTCTGAAATGAGGAGGTTGGTAAAGGTCAACCAGATAACCAGACTGGTGGGCCAGGAGTCACCAATAGACAGGAAGGGGGTAACGACGGCAAATTTCCTCCTCTGAATGGCGTTAGTGAACTACTTTACAACAATCTGGTGGTTTCATATTTACCATTACCAATATCATTACTATTTTAAATTCCAGATTTAATTATTTGAATTTTAATATCCTCTCTGTAGTGTTTTGAGCCGTGCCTCTTTAAACTCAGACTGCATTTGCCCTATTGCAAGGCTACAAAAAAATCTAGTGCAGTAACTTGAATAAGAGCTGGGGCGTTTGCCCCAGGATCCAGACCAGTATGGTCGGTAAAACATCTGGCTGTGCTGGTGGGCTCTGTGCCTATTTACAGACTGGCTGTCCTTGTGATTTTAAAAAAACTTTGAGTTAGCTGCCAAATGCACTGTGACACTCACAAGGTATTTTCTCGTACCATGTCTTCATTGATGGGGCCTCCCTCCTTTCCCCCATTTTAAATTGCTTCTCCCATCTGAGAGCTAATTACACTGGACAACAAAGACTTTGTTTCCTGAATACTTTGGGGTGTATCTTATGGATTTTGGGCTGCTGATCATGAAAATCACCATGAAATTTCCCTATCATGCACTATTTTGTTTGTAATCACCTATACTTGTTATTTCATTTCATAATTCAAGACAATTAAAATGTTGCCCACGATGTAAGCTCAGAAGTTTTCCGTCTTGTCCAGCATGCCTGGGCATGCTCAGGCAGGGTGGATGCTGCATGGCAGGACAGGCTTCAGAAAGGTTATAAAAGCATCACGCACACTGCTCTATACATTGTGTTTACATGCATATCGATTTGCGATCAAGTTGATGCTCATGCTCTACATGCATAACATATTGTGTGTGCTCATTACAATATAGTAACTGTATTTTCAGGAGTATCTGTGATAGCAAAATGTCACACCAATGTTGCAACAGCCGCGATACTTTCTGTTATATTTGTGGTGAGTATATACACTTAAGTCTCAAAGACGGAGCATGATTCCTCTTATTAAGAAAGCCTTTGAGCTCTACTTTGGGTGTAAAGTTGGCAACCAAGACAAAGCCTGGGATCCTCACATCTGTTGCATTTATACTTCTTCCCTGCAAACCTTGGCACAGGAGGTGACAAGGGTGGTGAAAGGTTTCCCCAGGACATTGTGGTCATGGAGCAACTGTATCAGGGCAACTGGAATCCATCAATGCTGGCTAATTTTGGTTGGACACTTAAGCAAGAAGCCTCCGACACCAAGTACAAACAAAAATCATAAACAAAACATTTTTAGCTTAGTTGCACTATTGCACAGCATCAGCATGGTTATTCAATTATAACACATTATATTCAAAAAAGTTAATTTCTCATTTCTCTAAATTCCTCTGTGATACATGTAGTCTGAAATTATGTTTGTGCCCATCTTCAAGTGGCCATATCATAACCAAGAAACATTTCTGAGGAAGCAACACTTTTGAAAAAAATTGTTGTCCAGCATTATCAGCCATTCTGGTTTGGTCCTCTATATTTCCTCTGCCCAGTCCCTGTGCCTAGACCTGCCCTCTGAATTCCCCTGTAGACTGGTAAAACTGAAGGCAGTGGTGCCCCCTTTACACCTCCAGCAACCCTGCTTTGACACTGACCTCTACCGTTGTCTGCATGGATTTGTATATCCTCCCTGTTTTGACATAGAGTCTGAATTCCTCCTACATCCCAAAGCTATGCCTAATTGGCCACTGTATGGTTAACCATTCCAGAATGTTTAATAGCAAAACAATCAAACAATGGCCATGTGTGACCTTAGAATGTCAGAAACAGGAGCAGGAGTGGCCCATTGAGTCTGGCCCATCATAAGATCATAGCTGATCTGTCTGTGACTCAGCCCCACCTTCCTGCCTTTTACACAAAGCACTTAATTACTCTGCTATGCAAGCTGTCTAACTGTCTCTTCAATATATTTAATAAGTAACCTCTACTGCTTCTCTGGGTGGAGAATTCCACAGACTCACTAATTTCTAGGAAAGGTAGTTCCTCCTCATCTCTGTCCTAAATATATTCCCTGAATCTTGAGGTTTGTTGCAGGAATACAGTGAAGTCAGGAAGGGGAAAGGGGATTTATGGGACTGCTCCCTTGGGGACCGGCATGAACATGATGGGCCAAATGGCCTCCGGTGTCATGAGCTAAAAGTAAGGATGGCTTGCCATTGACACATGCCAAAATCTCCCTTGGGATTAGATGGCACTTCATGTGGAGGGGGCAGGAGGAAGAGCAGAGTGTACATTAACTCCATTCACCCAGAAGGCTACAGAGCAAACAGAGAGAAAGAAAATCTGCGCAAAAAAGAAAACTAAAATAAATAACTCTGACTGTGAATCCAGCATTAAACATTCAACAGGTTCAATGCAACATGCCAAACAGTTGACGTTTAGGGTCCTGAGGGAGGGTGTGCGCTCTAAATGTCAGCTGTCCATTTCCTTCCATAGATGCTGCCCAACCTACAGTATTTTGTGTGTTACTCCAGATTTCCAACATCTGCAGTCTCTCTCGAGTCTCTAGCTGGTTCAATGGTTTCTTTCAAGAAAGAAATCGGGCATTATTACTTGATCCGCCCTACCTTCTGGTAGTTTGCTCACAACACAAGGACATCACCTCTAGAACAATCATCTATTGCCATCATAAACGATGGTCTACACCACAAAATGATTCGGGCCCTCTGGCCCACTGAGGCTGTTTCAACCATCAAGTACATATTCACAATAATACTCTTTTACTGCACTACTTCCTCACTCCTAACCTCTTCCCTCTCATATATCCCTCATCTCCCCAGATTCTCTTACCACCCACCCACCCACTCCAGGGGCAATTCATCGACCAACCCGCACATCTTTGGGCTGTGGGAGGACACCCAGAAGAATCCTTCATGGTCACAGAGAGAACGAGCAAACTCTATGCAGACAGCAGCCGTCTCAGGTCTCAGGAACTGGGCAGCAGCACTAACCGCTGAAATGCCCATTATTCCTCCTGAACGGGGAGGTTTTCCGAGCTGTTTAAGAGCCAGTCACTGAGGGTCCGGAATCCATTCAATCCAAAGTAATGAGAGCATCTTTGGCTTGTGAGCCCTGGGGTAAGAAGGGATGGAATTTGTAGGAGAGGTGTTGTACTTTGGGAGTTGCAGTATAAAAGGAAAATATAGACTCAGTGGCCACTTTATTAGGAACACCTATACACCTGCTCGTTAATGCAAATATCTAATCAGCCAATCATTTACCAGCAACTCAATGCATAAAAGCCTGCAGACATGGCAACAGGTTCAGTGGTTGTTCAGACTACACATTAGAATGGGGAAGAAATGTGATGTACGTGACTGATCATGGAATGTTTGTTGGTACCAGATGGAGAGTTTTGAGTATCTCAGAAACTGCTGACCTTCTAGGATTTTCACGCACAACAGTCTCTAAAGTTTGCAGAGGATGGTGTGAGAAACAAAAATACATTTTAAATGGCATTTCTGTCAGTTAAATCGCCTTGTTAATGAGAGCTGTCAGAGGAGAATGACTAGCTGACAGTAACTCAAATAACCATGCGTTATCTCTGAATGCACAACACGTTGAACCCTGACGTGGATGGGCTACAGCAGCAGCGGAAAAGCACACCAGGTTCAAAGATGAGTATGCAGTAAGTGGCAGGGTCCTCTGGAGCTTCAATTACAGAGGGTTCTAGGAGGTAAGTCCATCACTCCATGAAAGTGGCACTACATGTGGGTAGGGTTGTAAAGATTCTGTACAGTATATTTGCCTTCATCAGCTAGGGCATGGAGTATAACAGCTGGAAGCCATGTTGTAGCCGTAGAAAACTTTGGTCAGATCACAACTGGAATATCATGTGCAGTCCTGGTCGGCCCATTATAGGAAAGATGTGGAGGCTTTGGAGAGGGTACCAAAGAGGTTCACCAAGATGCTGTCTGGACTAGAGTGTATTCAGGCTTGGAAGGAGAGGTTGGACAAGCTCTAGAGCAACAGAGGCTGAGAGGTGACCTGACTGAGGTCTATAAAACTCGGGCTTAGATAGGGTAGAAAGACTCATTTTTCCCAGGATGAATATGTCAAATACTGGAGGACATACTTCAAAGTGGTGCGTCAAGAAGGCAGTATCCATCACTAAGGACTTCACCATCTATGGTATGCCCTTTTGTCTTTGCTACCATCAGGGAGGAGGTACAGGAGTCTGAAGACCCACACTCAATGTTTTACGAACAGCTTCTTCCCTTCTGCCATCAGATTTCTGAACAGTCCATGAACCCACTACCACACTATTCCTCTTTTGCACTGTATATTTACAGTTTTATTTATTGTACTTTATAGTAATTTTTTTTATGTCTTGCACTGTACTGCTGCCACAAACACATGGTGTTCTGGGTGAGGCATCATTAGTGGAGTTAAAATGCTGACAGGTTCTGACTCTTCCTAAAAGGTAATCCACCTTCTCCTTGCTGGATATGTACGAGTATTTTCTCAAGAGGATCGGAAGACTCTCTATCTCTGCCAGTTGCTGACTCTTCCCTCAGTAGCTTTAAGAACCAGTCACACCGCTGGAAGAAACGCCAGAGTGTGGGAAGAGGGAGTAGAATGGTAATTGGTAACGTCGCGCTTGTCTAAATCCAGATCCAATATGAATGTGAAATTCAAGCACTCCGCTTTGTGGTTTAAAACCCAAAGGATCAGCAGCTGCACATCAGACAGCTCAACTATGCAGTGACAAAGTCATTTAAATTTTATTTTTTTATTCTCTGCAAAAACAACCTGAAGGTTTAAGGCTTCCATTTGAGGATGCCAGTTAGCAAGAAGAAGATAAGTTTTGCTTTGGAGATTAGCTTGGTTTATAACACTTTGAAGATCATTCCCTGGGTGGTTTGGCAGTTCTAGTCCTGGAATGATAATCCAGTGCTAATTAACCCAGAAATCTCCAGATCTATCCACCTGGCTTTAGCAAGCTGGAAATAAGAATGGACAATGAGCCCATGAACACTACCTCACTACTTTCTTCTCTTGTTTTGGGCCCCTTATCTAAGACGTGCTGACAATGGAGAAGGTCCAGAGGAGGTTCATGAGAATGATCCCAGAAATGAAAAGGTTAATGCATGAGGAGCAGTTTATGGTTCTGGACCTGTACTTGCTGGAGTTGAGAAGATTGGGGGGTGGGGATTGGGGGTGTCATTGAAACTTATCAAATATTGAAAGATCTTGATAGAGTGGGCGTGCAGAGAATGTTTCCTATAGTAGGGGAGTCTAGGACCAGAGGGCACAGCCTCAGATAGAGGAATGTCTCTTTAGAACAGAGATGAGGAGGAATTCCCTTAGCCGGAGAGTGGCGAATCTGTGGAATGCTTTACTACAGGTGGCTGTGGAGACCAAATCATTGGGTATATTTAAAGTGGAGATCGATAGGCTGTTGGTTAGTAAGGTGTCAAAGGTTATGGGGAGAGGGCGGGAGAATGGGGTTGAGAGTGGTAATAAATCAGCCAAGATGGAATGGCAGAGCAGACTCGATGGGCTGAATGGCCTAATTCTGCTCCTATATCATATGGTCATTTTGCATCATTTATTTATTATTATATATTTCCTATTGTAACTTCAGCCCTTGCACTGTACCATTGCCATAAAATAATAAATTTCATGACATATGTCAGTGATCATAAACCTGATCCTGATTCTGTTCAGAAGAGGCTAGGGGCTAGGGGCCAAGTTACTTGACAACATCAGCTAGTTCACTCCAATGTACAGGCAAGGAGATGCGTCACCTTGCCGGCTCTGGTGTATAGGTGGATTCAGCCATCACTGGCACAGCTGAGCCTTTGCTGCCCTGTACGGGGCTCACCCAGTTGTACAGTTACAAAAGATGGTCCATGATCCACCCTCACAAATGCCTTTTCAGCTGGTGCCAAATGTTCAATAAATCTGGGCGTTACCCTCTGTGTCCCCCTTATCATAAAGTCATGGAGTTATAGAGCACTACAGCACAGAAACAGGCCCTTTGGCCCATCTAGTCTGTGTCAAACCTACCCTGCCAAGTCCCATCGACCTGCACCTGGACCCGAGGGTCCGTACCCTCCCATTCATGTACCTAGCCAAACTTCTCTTAAGTGTTGCAATTCATCTGGGCACTGTGGTAGTGTCGCGGTTAGCATGGCTCAGTTACAGCTCAGGGTGTTCTGGAGTTCGGAGTTCATTTCTGGCGCCACCTGTACAGAGTTCATATGTTCTCCCCATAAACTACGTGGACATCCTCCAGGTGCTTCAGTTTCCTCCCACAGTCCAAAGATGTACCGGTTAATAGGTCAATTAGTCATTGTAAATTGTCCTGTGATCAGGTTAAATACATTGTTGGGCGGAGTAACTCATTGGGCCAGATGGGCCTGTTCAGCACTGCATCTCCAAATAAAAATAAATAGATAACCACATCGACCACCTCCTCTGGCAGCTCGTACCACACTCACACTGCCCTCTGTGTGAAAAAGCTCCCCCTCAGATTCCCCTTAGATATTTCAGCTTCTCATTCTAAACCTATGGCCTCCAGTTCTAGTCTCACCCAACAGTGGAAAAAGCCTGCCTGCATTTATCCTATCAATATCCCTCATAATTTTGCATAGCTCTATTAAATCTCCCCTCATTTTTCTATGCTCCTGGGAATAAAGTCCAAACCTGTTCAATCTTTTCCTATAACTCAGGTCCTCAAGTCCTGGCAACATCCTTGTAAATTGTCTCTGCACTCTTTCAAGCTTATTAATATCTTTCCTGTAGGTAGATGACCAGAACTGCACATAATACTCCCAGTCAGGTCTCACCAAGGTGTCATACAATGTCAGCCTAACATCCCAACTTCTGTACTCTGATTTATAAGAGAGGACTGAGGTTGGGGCTGGGGATGAGGGGGTGGTGGTGGTTACACCTTCTGTACCCCAGCACTAGTGAGGTGATGAGTCTGGTGTGGATCAGGAGCCCATGCGAGGACCAAGCTTGAGGGAGTGAGCAGCCCCCTCTTTCCTATTGTCTGGACTATCTCTAGTTGCCCCAAGCTGTGTCCCCCCCCCCTGCCCATCTCCCCTTATAGCCTCCCTACCCACTAGTGCTTTGGCTGCTCCCTCTGAGGGAGTGAGATCAGGTGAATCCGCCTTTCTCCTAGCGCTGCATGCTACTTTATCTTCAGCTGATGAATATTTCATCACACAAAAAAAAACCCCGACTGTGCTTTCAAGAGAGTGACTCACTAATTACGGGTAACCGCAGTTCGTCGCCCTGGGGATTGGGTCTTGTGACACCTGCTTGACTTTTGAAGTTGTTTCTGCTGCATTTGAAAAACTCTGTGCCTGTTTGGATGCAGATTTTGCTAGGAAGCTGGACTGGTACTGGAGTCCTCGTAGCTGTAAATAATCAGGGTTCAAGCTTTAATCCAGAGCCTTGAACACATAACCCCGAGCAGATATCAGAGAGTTCCTCTCCTCTTGCCAGAACCTGAAATCCCATTCGATAATTTTTACAATGCACTATAGAATGAGGCTATTTATCTCACTGTTGAAAGAGCAATGGATGAGTTACTACAGTCCACTACTCCTTCCCCAAATGGGTCATGTATTTTTATCTTTAACAGGGAGATCTACTTCCTTTAATTAGTTATTACTGAATGTGCCTTCAGCACCCCCTCCAGCTCTATGTAAAAAATACTCTCGCCTCCCATCTGGAATTTTTGGCAATTATTTTAAATCTGTCTCTGCGGGCTGCTGCTGCCTTGGAAGCAATTTCTCTCCATCAAGTTTAAATTCAAAGGGGGAAAAAAATAGCCCTAGGTTTTCCAGTCACTGTCCAGCAAAATCAGCAATACAGCAAAGTTAAGCAGCCATTCACGAACTTGTGGATCAGATCAAAGCGCTGCAACCTCACCTATCACTAAGGCAACATTAGTAGGAGTCCCGCCTTTGCATTATTGTCCGTTGCGTCGTGTGGCAAATGGGACGGAGCAGCATAAAACCCCAAACTGATGGGATGTGTGGTCCGGCAGCAGCAGAATCAGAGAACTGGTGTAGCCCTCACTACCACTGCTACCAAGTGAAGGGATTAGCCCCTGGTGCAATGAGGACTACAGAAGGTCATGATGGAAGCAGCACCAAGTATTCCTAACTGGGGGGTCGACAGCCTTGCAAAATTGCAACAGTTCCCCGCCTGTGCTGACCAGCAAAGACAGCATTACAACGACGGAGTGAAACAATCTCAAAACCTAAACAGGTCAGGTCAAAGCTCTCATTTTGTGAATGGAGGTGGCAATAAGAACAAAAGAGATAGGAGCAAATTAGGCCATTCAGCCCATCAAGTTCACTCCACAATTCAATCATGGCTGATTTGTTTTCCTTCTCAACTACATTCTCCTGCCTTCTCCCCATAACCTTTGATATTCTTAGAAATTAAGTACATATCAGTCTCCACTTTAAGTATACCCAATAATTTGTCCTCTGCATTCTATAGGTTCACCATCCACTGGGTTATAACAAAAGGTTAGGACTTTATTCTCTGGAGCATTGGAGATGGAGGGAAGATTTGATAAGAGGTATACAAAATTATGCGGGATATAGATAGGTAAATGCAAGCAAGCTTTTTTTTCCCACGGAGGTTGTGTGAGAATAGAACTAGAGGTCATAGGTTCAGGACGAAAGGGGAAATATTTAAAGGGAACACGAGAGGGAACTTTGTCACTGACAGGGCGGTGCAAGTGTAGAACAAGCTCAATCAGATTTAATATCACCGGCATATGTCGTGAAATTTATTGATGTCAGCAGTGCAATGAAATATATGATAAATGTAGAGAAAAAAAGTCTGACTTACATTAAGCATGTCTATTAAATAGTTAAGTTAAAATAAGTCATGCAAAAAGAAAAATAAAAAAGTAATGAGCTAGTGTTCATGAGTACAATGTCCATTTAGGAATCGGATAGCAGAGGGGAAGAAGCTGTTCCTGAATCACTGGGTGTGTGCCTTCAAGCTTCTGTACTTCCTTCCTGACGGTAACAGTGTGAAGAGAGCATGTCCTGCGTGGTGGGGATCCTTAATGATGAACGTCACTTTTTTGGGACACCATTCCTTGAAGATTTCTTTGATACGGTGGAGGCTAGTACCCATGATGGAACTGACCAATTTTGCAAGTTTACAAGTGGTGGACATGGGTTTGAATTCAACATTTAATAGAAGTTTGGGTAAGTACGTGGATGAGAGGGGTATGGTGGTCCGGGTGAAGGTCAATGGCACTAGGTAGAATAATTGTTCACCATGGACTAGAGGGGCCTATTTCTGTGCTTAATGTTCTATGGCACTATGACTCTAGCTAAAGAAGTTCCTCCTCATCTGAAGTGCCAACCTCCCTTTCTGAATCTATACTCTCTGGTCTTAGACTCTCCCTTTATTGCAAAACATCTTCTCCACTTCTACTCTATCTAGATTTTTCAATGTCAGCAGGCTACTGGAGAGAGGCAGTTCCCCTCATCAAAGAAGGTACTCTGCAGCCAATTCACTCCATCTAATAATATCAAGTAATGGCTGAGAGTGCAGGACTCAGCAAAGGCTAGCTCTGTTCTTCAGAGCAAGCAGCGTCTTGAACCAAGCTGTTCCACTGCAGTTACAAAGCAGCCATCTACCGCCAACCTGAAAAATGGCCCAGGTGCATCCCCCTCAGAAAAAGCAGGACAGATCCACTGTGGCTAATTACTAACTCAACAGCCCACACTCGATCATCAACAATGCAAGGTTGGCTGCCGTCAACAATGCAACAACTCATCAATAACCCATCTATTCTGGCACAGCCTGGGTCTCGCCCAGGAACTCAGCCTGTGAGCTAGATCAAAAAAGCTGGATCCCAGAGGGAAAGTGAGAGTAACTACCCTTGGCATCAGGAGAAAATTCCTTTTGATACAGAATCTATCCGGTCAGCAGCTTTGATACCTTGTTCCCACTGACTCATTGAGACACAGAGACATGCAGCATAGAAACAGGCCCTTTGGCCCAACACATCTCTGCCAACCAGTATATCTTTCTATACTTTCTATAATCTCACTTACCTGCATTAATTCCCTATCTCTCTGTGCCCTGCTCATTGAAGTGCCTGTCCATATGCCTCTTAAATTTTGTTCCTGTTACTTGTTCAGCATAGAAACAGGCCCTTCAGCCTAATATATCAATCAAAGTTCAATCTTCAAAGTAGACTTATTATCAAAATACATATACAATATTTTACCACATACTATCTTGAGATTCATTTTCATGCAGGCATTAACAGGAAATAAAGAAGCACAACAGAATTTTATGAAAACAATGCATAAACAGACAAGGACTAACAAACAACCAGTGTGCAAGAGAAGACAATCTGTGTAAATAAAAATAATACTGAGAACATGATTGTAAAGAGTAATTGAAAGTGAGTCTGTAGACCATAGGATCAGTTCAGAGTTGAGGGGAGTGAAATGTTCCTGAACCTGGTGGTGTGGGACCAATGCCTTCTGTATCCCCTACCGATGAAGAGAGCATGGCCTGGACAGTGGGAGTCTTTGATGATGGACGTTGCTCTCTTGGACAGCACTCCATGTAAATGTGCTCAATGGTGGGAAGGGCTTTGCCTGCGAAGGACAGCCAGCTTCTAAGCCAACCATCATGCCTTTCTATACTAATCTAACTTGCCTGCATTAACTCTGTATCCCTCTATACCTTGCTCCTTCAAGTACCTGTCCAGATCCTCTTAAGTGTTCAATGTTCAAATTAAATTTATTATCAAAGTACATGTATTACACCATATACAACCCAGAGATTCATTTTCTTGTGGCCATACTCAATAAATCTACAGAATAATAACCATAACAGAATTGATGAAAGACTGCCCAACTTGGGCTTTCAACAAGCCTGCAGAAGACAACAAACTGCAAATTTTAAAAAGGAAAAAATAATAATAAATAAGTAAATAAACAATAAGTATCGAGGACATGAGATGAAGAATCCTTGAAAGTGATTCCATAGGTTGTGGGAATATTTCAATGATGGGGCAAGTGGAGTTGAGTGAAGCTATCCTCTTTGGTCCAGGAGCCTGAAGGGTAATAACTGACCCTGAACCTGTTCTTGTTTCTTCCTCCACCACCTCCTCTGGCAGTTAACTCTTGATACCATCTATTCCATGTAAAAGAATTATCCCTCAGAATCCCCTTCAACCCTCCTCCCCTTCACTTTAAACATGTGACCTCTGGTTTTAAACATTCCTCCCATAGGAAACAGACACTGCCTATCTAGCCTATCTGAGTCTCACCACATTCCACTATTTCCCACTCCCATGGGAACCCATGGTATCACACAAACCTTTCCCACCACTGATATATTTGGTGACCTGCTGAATGGCCTGTGTGCCCCACTGAGCACTGTAGCAGTCCAGTGGCCCCCTTCCCTGAGATGTTCCCTGATACAACCATTCATTATATCACTGACCCCCTTTGGAAGGGTCAGCAATGGAAAGAGTGAGCAATTTCAAGTTCCCGGGTATCAACATCTCCGATGATTTATCCTGGGCCCAACATATTGATGCAGATATGACGAAGGCTTGTCAGTGGCTATATAGCAAAGTTCTACAGATGTACCATGGAGAGCATTCTAATTGTTTGCATCACCATCTTGTATGGAGGGGCGACTGCACAGGATCAGTAAAAGCTACAGAGAAATGTAAACTCAGCCAGTTCCATCGTGGGCACTAGCCTCCACAGCACCGAGAACATCTTCAAAAGGCAATGCATCAAAAAGGCGGCATCTATCAGTATGAACTCCCACAACCCAGGACATGCCCTCTTCTCATTATTACCATCAGAGAAGAGTTACAGGAGCCTGAAGACACACACTCAATGTTTTAGGAACATCTTCTTTCCTGTTAAGGCCCCAGAGAAATGGGAACACACGGTCCTGACTTGGAGCGTAGAGCATGACACCAGGCCCTTTGGTGCATTGAGTCTATGCTGACCTTCAAGCACACAGTTACTCTAATCTCACTTTATTCTCCCCACTTGCCTATCAATTCCACCTCCAGGATATTACCACTCACCGCCACACTAGAGGCCAACTCCTCGTTAACCTCTGCAAGTCTTTGGGAGATGGGAGGGGCCAGAATGCCCAGTGGAAGCCCACTCAGTCATTGGGGGAATATGTAAAGTCAACACGGACTATACCAGAGGTCAGGACTGACCCAGGTTACTGGAACTGTGAGGCACTCTCTACCAGTTATTCCATTGTGCCATGTGGCCTTATCCTTCTAGATGCAGAGGATCTGGATGTGCCATTAGGGTAACACCCAAGCCATGTTCTCTTCACACTACTATCATCAGGCAGGAGGTTTAGGAGCTTTAGGTCCCACACCACCAGATTCAGGAACAGATATTACCCTTTAGTCTTCAAGCTCCTGAACCACAGTGGATAACTTCACTCACCCCAGCACTGAACTGATTCCACAATCTATGAACTCACCTTCACGGACTCCACAACTCCTGTTTTCAGTGTTTAATTATTTTTTTATCTATTTTTCTATCCATCTAGTGAGCAACAGTTCTGTGAGTGAAACACCTTGTTAACGAGAGAAGTCAGAAGAGAATAGCCAGACTAGGTCAACCTGACAGTAGTTCAAAAACTATGCGTTACAGCAGTGGTGTGCAGAAGAGCATCTCTGAATGTAGGTCCTTGAAGCACATGGGCTACAGCAGCAGAAGACCACAAATATAGATCACCTCCAGTACCTAATTAAGTGGTAACTTAGTGTATATACCTGCACTTTTTATTTCAACATTATCTGCTGTATCAGGCTGGCTAGGAGTGGAGATTAAAACAAAGATTTATCATTCGCTCATTCTGTGACACATAGTTCCATTTTAAACTTGATGGCATTATTTTCCAAACTTGTCCTTTTCTAAGATATTAAAAGGGACGTCTACTTGAATGTTACAGAAAGGAATTCCGTGGGGAAGAATCAACTGAATTTTAATAAAAGCTATTTTGCTCAATTCAACTCCCACAGTGATATGAAATATGAGGAACAAATGCATTGTATCCTTTAAATAAATCTGAACAGGATTAGCTTTCTTAGATTTCCGACCGTTTTATTACTTTGCCCACTCGAAAAGTTGATCAGGGAGATAGTGAATTTCTGGCCACTCTGTATTACTGAGTTATGCGCTGGTTCATCTTCAACTGCATGTTAACGTGAGGTCTGATGCCGTAGAGTCGTAGAACCATGCAGCATAGAAACAGGCCCTTCTGCCCACAATGACCATGCTGACCTCTGTACACCAATAGACTAGCCCCAGTTACCAGCTCCTTAACCTATTATGTCTTGTCTAGGTACTTCATAAATACTGTGATCACAAGATATTCAGCAGATGCTGGAAATCTTGAGTAGCACACACAAATATTTTGATAAGTATCACAATGAGGATTGTGATTTGCCTTTATTCATTCTGACAAATGCTATTTCATATTGTGAGAGGCACAGTCTCAGCAGTGCGTTCCAGATTCCAACCACTCTCCAAGTGAAAAAGGTTCTTGCTCAGATTCCCTCTCTTTCTCTTATCCCAAACCTACCCCCTCTTGTTTTAGGCTCCTCTGCTATGGGGAAAAGTTTATCATCCTAGCAGTGCCCCCTCCTAATTCTCTGTATCTCTACTGGATCCTCTGTCCTGATAGAGGGCTCGAGAGGGATCCTGTTCTCAAAGGGAAGCAAGTGGAATCCGTCCCGTGCCTCTGAAAACCCTCCATCACAGGCAACATCCTGTACCGTCTCCATTGCAACATGTCCTACTGATGGATCATTGACCAGGCACGGACTGTCCCGTGTTTTGAAAACGTACATAAGCTTTCTGCTCTTATATCGAAGCCCTAACTAACGAACGCAAGTATTCCATATGCCCCTTCCATCACGTTATGAAAGGTGGGCAGTGCAGTAGCTTAGTGGATTGTTTTACAGAACCAGCTGTAAGATCAGAACTCGAGTCCTGCCATTGTCTGTAAGGAGTTTATACGTTCTCCCTGTGACCTCATGGGTTTCCTCCCACGTCCCAAAGACATACAGGTTAGGACTAGTGTGTATGTTATGTTGTTGGCAGAAGTGTGGTGACATTTGCAGGCTGCTCAGCAGAAACCTTACTGATATGATTTGTCACAAACAGCGCTGTATGTTCCGATGTACGTGTGACAAATAAAGCGTATCTTTAATCTTTTAATCTGAAAAGGGCATGTGGGATACTTGCCTTCATTATCTTCATTATGTGCTGCCACCTTCAGGGATCTTTGTTGGAGTCTATGCAGCCGACATCTACGTATGGAGTAGAATATGATCCCACAGCGATCCAGCACAGAGATAACACACTAGCAACTGATTGTTTCGTTAGATCTGCAAGCTAGGATGGAACTCAGCAATGTCTGGGGTTCTGGGACTCACCAGTCTGTGTAATCTGGAATATAAAGCCAGTCAGTCAAGGAGAAAAAGATGAGCAGTGAGACAGGAGAGGGTTAGAATCAGCATCAATATCACCAGCATTGTGTTAACTAAACACTGTGGCAACAGAGGTAAATACTAAATCAGAGAGCAGTGTCTCTGGTGAAGGATGCTCAACAGATCTCGCCAGATGATGCAGGAGGCTGAGGAGGAACAGGTTATCCACATCAATGAAGGGAAACAGGCATGTCCAGGATAGGTTCTGTGTTTGTGAAACCTCCAGGTTTCTATTACAGAACCCTGTGCCTATATTCCCATAGAGTAAGGGTAAACCCATGGCAAGTGGGACCTCTGTCAAAAAGTGTGCAATTTTCAACAACTTGGCTTCCTATCTTGGTCCATTAACTTCCTTCAGGCTGTGGAGGCCAAGTCATAGAGTATATTTAAAGCAGAAATTGATAGGTTCTTGATTAGCGAGGCTGTCGAAGGTTATAGGGAGAAGGCAGGGAACTGGATTGAGAAGAATAATAAATCGGCCATAGTGGGATTGCGGAGCATACACAACAGGCCAAATGCTCCTATGGTCTTGTTTTGGGGCACTTGAAAGTTCAAAGTAAATTTATAATCAAAGTACATATATGTCACCATATACAACCCTGTGATTCATTTTCTTGTGGGCATACTCAATACACCCATAACAGAATAATAACCATAATAGATTCAATGAAAGACCGCACCAACTTGGGTGTTCAACCACTGTGCAAAAGAAAATAAACTGCAAATACAAAAAGGAAGAAATAATAATAATAAATAAATAAGCAATAAGTTTTGAGAATATGAGATGAAGAGTCCTTGAAAGTTAGTTCATAGCTTGTGGGAACATTTCAATTATGGAGTGAGTGAAGCTGAGTGAAGTTATCCCCTTTGGTTCAAGAGACGGATAGTTGAGGGGTCATAAATGTTCCTGAAGCTGGTGCTGTGGGTCCTGAGGCTCCTTCCTAATGGCAGCAGCAAGATGAGAGCATGATCTGGGTCGTGGGGGTCCCTGATGATCGATGCTGCTTTCCTGCAACAATTCCCCGTGTGTTTCAAATCACATGCTAATTTCTCAGATGGCTGGAGCTGGTGATGATCCTGTTTCCCCCCTTTGTATCCAATCCTATACTACCTCTTGCTTCTTTCTGGTCCCTTCACCTAGAAGAATAACCTGGGTTTCCACTGAACTCAGCATTAAGCCCCTTTCTTTCTCTGCTGTGCATTAATAATGCAGACTTCAAGGTGGCAGATGTGATAAAGAAATTTGCAGTCGGTACATAAATCAGAAAAATTGATAAATTGATTTATTACAGTCACATGTACCCAGGCACATTGGAAAAGTTGCTTTGCATATTATCCTTGCAGATCATCTAATCACATCTGTACATGGAGATAGTACAAGGGAAAATAATAACAAAATGGAGACTGTACTGTTACAGAGAAGTGCAGAGCAGGCAAACGATAAGGTGCAAGACCATGACCAGGTAGATTGTGAGGTCAAGAGTCTATCTTAATGTAGAAGGACCATTCAATAGTCCTATATCAGTGGGTAGAAGCTGCCCTTGAGCCTGGTGGTACATGCGTTCAAGCATTTGTATTTATTGCCCAATGGAAGGGAGGAGAAGAGAGGATGTATAGGGTGGCCATGTAATTAACAGAGACAAAGAAAGCCTAAGACTGTAGAAAGATAAAGGCGGCTATGACATTTGCACAGAAAATTGGCAAGAAGAGTTTAATTAGGAGAAGTGTGAGATAATGCATTGCCGATTTGGAACCAGGCACAGGAGTATATAATAAATGGGAGGATATTGCACTACAAGGGGAACAGAGGGACCTTGGATTGCAGCTTCCAGATCTTTAAAGGCAGCAGGATAGTTTAGTGAGGTGGGGAATCAATGAAGGATCAGAAGTGGGGAGAGTAAGCAGTTTCAAGTTCCTGGGTGTCAAGATCTCTGAGGATATAACCTGGTCCCAACATATTGATACAGCTATAAAGAAGGCAAGACATTGACTATACTTTATTAGGAGTTTGAAGAGATTTGGTATGTCAACCAAATCACTCAGAAACTTCTATTGATGTACCATGGAGAGCATTCTGACAGGCTGCATCACTGTCTGGTATTGGAGGGGGGGGGGGTGGCTACTGCACAGGACTGAAAGAAACTGCAGAGGATTGTAAATTTAGTCAGCTCTATCTTGGGTACTAGCCCACAAAGCACCCAGGACATCTTCAAGGAGCAGTGTCTCAGAAAGGCAGGGTCCATTATTAAGGACCTCCAGCACCCAGGGCATGCCCTTTTCTCACTGTTACCATCAGGTAGGAGGTACAGAAGCCTGAAGGCACACACTCAGCGATTCAGGAACAGCTTCTTCCCCTCTGCCATCTGATTCCTGAATGGACATTGAACCTGTGAACACACTTTTTTAATATACATTATTTGTTTTTGCATGATTTTTAATCTATTCAATATATGTATACTGTAATTGATAGATAGATTGATTTTCTATAGTTGTATTGCATTGAACTGCTGTTGCTAAATTAACAAATTTCACATCACATTTGATAATAAACCTGATTCTGATACTAATTCTGAAAAAGACATTTGGGATGGCTTCCTGTCATTAGTTGAGGCATTGTGTGGAAGAGTAGGGAGGCTATACTACAATCATACACAACGCCAGTTAGATTACTGGTTCAGCAGTGCATACAGTTCTGGTTGAAACATCACAGGAGAGTTGTGACTGTCACAAGACATGTATGAGGAAGTTCTCAAAATAGGAAAATTGTAGCAGTGTGGAAAGGTGTTTCCTTTGAATCAGAACAGACTGAGTGGAAACTTCTTTGAGCTACATAAAATTATGATGGGTTTACAGGAGTAATTTGGAAGGTCTGTTCCCTCAGCTGTGGGTCAAAATCCAGATGGAATATGTATAAAGAAATTGGCAATAGGATTAGAGGGGCGATGAGGGCTTTGTTTTTCACTCAGATGGTAGTGAGAACCAGGAATTCATTACCTGATAAGTGGGTAGAGGTGGAAAAACTCATCACCTTCAACCAGGATCTGGTTGTTTTGTTGAAGTGCGGGAAGGTGGGATTAGACTGGGCAGTTTGCTTTCACAATCATTAGGTGTAATCATGGAATGGTTAGAGTATGTAAGTACACCATTTGATCCGTTGCGTCCAGACCAGCCCAATATATGCTTGTGCCTCTCCATTGTCCTTTTCCCAGTGCAAATTCTTTCCTTTTAGGTATTTAGCAGTTTACATTTGAACACCGCAACTGAATGTGTCTCTATGCTACATCTAACAGTAGATTGCAGACCTCAACCACAAAATGTGCAGCAAAATTTTCCTCTGATTCCTTTGCTGAGTACCTTCATTCTATCTGAAGACCCTAGTGAACACAGTGAACCCATGAACAGTATTTCACTGTTTTGCTCTTTCTCTACTATATTTTTTTACGTGTATTGCACTGTAACTGAACCACCTTCATTCAATCTCTAGACCCCCACAGACACAATGTACCACCATCTTCCTACAGTATCTGTAGACCCTCACAGACACAATGAACCAACTTCATTCCATCTGCAGACTCTCATAGATACAATGAGTCTCCTTTATCCTGTTATGTTTTGAAACTCCAAAACATAAAACTAATTGAAAGAAAAAGACGGAAGCCCAAGAGAGCAGGTCTTAGTTTAGTTTTTATTTTAAGCATGTATGACATAGTGGCATAATGACATAAGCCATTCACATACTTTTACATATAATATTACTCAAATATTACTGAAATATTAAATACACAACACTCCTTCCTGCTTAACTATAAACTCCAACTCAATACAGAATGCATCTCAATTTATATACATATACAGTATACTATATAATACAACTACTATATGGACATCCACAGCGTAGTAAATTTTAAAGTGTCCCACTCAAGCCTAAAGATTTAATTTCTGTGGAGGATGTCTTACTCGTAGGGGATAACATCTTGTGGGTAACTCCAAAACATAAAACTAATTGAAATAAAATACTGAGCTGGGAATAACTTGTCTTAGTTATGCTTTTATTTGAAGTGGGGTGGGCACGTATGATGCAGTGGTGTGATGACGTATACCATTCACATTCAATCCATAATGAATTATTTAAACAACAAGAATGCTTAATCAAACAATATATTTACAATATTATTCAAATATTACTGATATTAAATACAGAACACGTTATATCTGTAGATCCTCACTATAAACCCCCTTCATTGTATCTGTAGGTCATCACATTTACAATGGGCCACAAATTTCCCTGTTGTAGATTTTCTGACTATATGGAAATCTACCTCAGAATGGAGAACCTTGGTTTAATGTCTCCCACATGCCCTCAGTGATGTACTTGACACCGCAGCCTGGATTTATGCTCAGCTCTAGAATGGAGTTTAAACAGCAGCCACTGCATTAGGAGAGATTCTTGCTTGTCAACTCCCCAAGGATTGCAGTGATTGAAGCCCATTTTCCCGAGGAATTCCATGCTGCATCCATCTTTGGCCTGGCGTGATTGCATGTACTGAGCGAACTTGCAAATCTCATTGCAAAGCTGGTGACAGTGTCCCTGATAAGCCATCCGTCACCAGGAGGGAGGACAGATGAGATTAGTGAGAGTTATTTCAGCAACATAAAATAAGAGTTTGGTTGTTCATCACAATGTAGACACGGGAACATTTGCAAACCCCCCTGCCTGAATATGCGCAAATCCATACTGTGACTGAAGGTGAGCTTACACATTACACACATGTGGAGTATCTTGTCAATGCAACCCGGAAAGCACCATACTCTCCAAGTCCGGCAAGATAGCGTGCAGTTTGCGCAGCACTTTACAGCGCCAGCCATATGAGGTCAGAGTTTGATTGCCACTGCTGCCTGTAAGGAGTTTTTACTTTCTTCTCATGACTGTGTGGGTTTCCTTCAGGTGCGCTGGTTCCCTCCCAGTCCAAAGAGATACGGTTAGGGTTAGTGAGTTTTGGGAATGCTGCGTTGGTACCAGAAGCATGGTGACACTTGTGGGCTGCCCCAGCACAATCCTCGCTGATTTGATTTGACGCAGGGTGATGCATTTCACTGTATGTTTCAATGTTTGTGTGACAAATAGAACAAATCGTTACCTCTTTATACACCACATAACTGCATTACCTTCATCAATTCTGTTATCTCATCCTAAAACTCCATCAGATTAACTTTATCCTTAACTCTTTACCATAAGTGTGTGCTGACTTGTTTTAATTAATCCATTTTCACCCAGGTGACTATTAGTCCCATCCCAAATCACTGTTTCCCACCAGAGAATTAAACAGATTAACCTTTAGTTGCTGTACTTAACCTTGGTCTCCCTTTAAGTATCCATGAACTTTTTTTCCTCTGTCCTCTCTTTCATCCCTTCCCAAGACTGAGCTCAGAGTTTTGGGAGTCTAACATGGCCTGTCCAGTTTTGTTTGGGTCTCAATACTGGAGATAACAGCCTAGGTGCGGACACTAGAACTGTGCCTTGTATTGCCTGCTGTAGCTAGTCCAGACATCAGAAGCATACAGAAGGGGGGGGGGGGAGGGTCACTACTGCTTAACAGACCATGAATCTTAAGCCCTGTCTGAAGTCTTGATCTTCAGACACCCTTCTCTTCAGTTGATCCGGGTTCATTGAAGCAGTGGTGAATTCAATCACAAACCCCACCTCGCGTGTTCAATGATGTAAGATTCTTTAATAGTTGGCCATAGTAGAGCCCTGTGCTCCTGATGTTTGACTGACCAGTGGGAAGGCCAGGTGGACCAGAGAGTGTCCTAGAGGGTTTTCGTGGGACAGGTAAAGGTAGCCAACAGTAATCTTATTCAGGAATAAGAGAATACACGTGACAAGTTTATTACCCCATCAACGCAGGGTTTAATTAGGACCAGAATTAGGTCATTCGGCACATTAGGTCTGCTTGGCCATTCCATCATGGCTGATTTATTATCCCTCTCAACCCCATTCTCCTGCCTTCTCCCTGTAATCTTTGATGCCGACCAATCAAGAACCTATGAACCTACACTTTAAATGTACTCAATGACTTGAAATATATTCACAGACAATTGTCTGTGGTAATGAATTAAACAGATTCACTACTTTCTGGCTAAATAAATTCCTCCTCATCTCTGCTCTAAAGGGGTGTCCTTCTATTCTGAGGCTGTGCCCTCTGGACCTAGACTCCTCCACTTTAGGAATCATCCTCTCCACGTACAGTACACTCTATCTGGATCTTTCAATATTCAATTGGTATCAATGAGATCCCTCCTCATTCTTCTAAACTCCAGTGAGTACAGGCCCAGAGCCCTCAGACACTCCTCATTCATTAACCCTTTCATTCCCAGGATCATTCGCCTGAACCTCCTCTGGACACACTTCATTGCCGGCACGTTGTTTCTTAGATAAGGGGGCCATTACTCCAACTGCAGTCTGACCAATGCCTTATAAAGCCTCAGCATTACATCCTTGCCTTTCTATTCTAGTCCTCTCAAAATGAATATTAACATTGCAATCTTAAGACTGCATTGCTAACATTGGTCTGTTTAGCAGGACTTTATTGGTTCATTACAAAAGACCCAAGTGCATACATAAAATAGAAATCCAATGTGAACGCAGAGTACTAGTTGTTCATGTGATAACCAGCGATGTTTCAATGGAGTTGTTTGGTTATTCTTGTCCTGGGATTATGTTTATGGAGCCTGTACCTATATTTACACTGGTTCTCATCAACCACACCATTGGGAGCATTTAATAGGTAGTTAGAGCTTATCCCCACTATTCCACCACCCCCACCCCCCTCCCCACCCAGCTATGACAACCTTAAGGTCTCAAATAGCCTCTGACAACCAAGTCCAGCTCCTGGCCTTCACATACGGCGTGGCTACTAAGCCCGGTGGAACTCCACTGACAGGAGAAGGGGCAAAAGCGGGTTACTGGCACCTTAAAGACCAGATGCTTCGGGCAGATGGGGCTCGTCAGTCATGGTTGCCAGCTCATTTAGGAGAAGGAAAACTCTGATTTCAAACCTTGTAGCCTTGTGGCTATACTCACTCATGGGGAAGGACTTCAGGAGTAAACCCTGAGGGAAAAATCTGGAGTTTCTAAGGCAGTCCTGCATTGAGTTCAACGCTGACTGGCAACTCCTATGACACCACTGGTACCGAACTGTATCGGCCTCGGCTGTTTCTTTGGGGTCATCTGCTGTGTGGAGCCGGGGTGCATGCTGCATGGACAACAGCTTGCTCTATGTATTGTACTGCCCTGGCTTATCTACGGACTCCAAGTAGACAGCTAGGATGCAACAACCACGTTTGGCTTGATCAACTGAGGGCCTACATCAGCTATTATAAATTGTTGCCAGGGTAACATGTTCTGGTTACCCTTTCCTCTTCACACATCAAGAACAAAGCTTCTCCCTCCAACAGATGTAGCTTAAGCACTGCTGCCCGCCGTCAGCTTGTAAATAAGTGACTCGACGTATGATGAAAGCCAGCACACAGCATCACCGGGCAGGGATGAATGCAGCCGCTCGGCTGGTGAATGGGACAATAACACCAGAGCTGCAAACACATCTGGCATGGATTATATAATTACTCATATCAGGTAACAGCCAAGCCCTAGCCAACAGATATTGCTGCGGAAATTTGACTAAACGATTAAGGAAAAGTGGTTTGATCGTTTATTAAGTTAAGAAGGGCAAGGCAATGTGAGTTAGCAAGTCAAACCAATTCATTACGTTCAAGATATTGTGCTGGGAGTAGTTTTCAGTTCTGTCGTCCAACGCCTTTCAACATTCCACCCCTGAAGAGGTGGAGTCCTTTCGTTTGTATCTATTGGCATTGGCATATCTCAGTTCTTTGACTTCAATGATTAAAAAAGGAGACATTACATTTTCACTTTCGTCATGTGTGTGTGTGTGTCTGTCTGTATGTGTCTGTGTGTATATGTGAGTGTCTGCGTATATGTTTGTGTGTGTGTATGGATGTCTGTGTATACTCTATGTGTGGGTGTTAGTGTCTGTTTTTGTGTGTGTATGTGGGTGTCTGTGTGAGTGTGTGTGTTTGTGTGTGTATGTGGGGCCTGTGTGTGAATACTATGTGGGGGGGGGGTGTCTATGTACATACTTGAGTGTGGATGAGAGTTTCCCACAATTTATTTTCAATATATTGTATTGATTAATTTATTCCTAGAATATGAAGTGTGTTTCACGCCCCTTTATACCATGTGAGACTTTTTCTTTTTGTGCTCTGGGTTAACCATTTTACGGTGTGTGTCCTTCCTCCATCAGTGTGTCAGAATTGATTTCCCATTAGACTCCATCAACCCCGGTGGCACTGACTCCCACCGCCACTGCCTCACAGTGGTTGCAATGTGCTCTATCTGCAGAGTGGGTCTAACTCCTGGAGCTGCCTCTCCAACAGCACCTTCCCCAGGAGGACTGCGACTGCAGATCACTCGTACATTCTCACAGGCAATAAATGCTGGCCTTGCTGGAGACACACGTATAGCATCACAGGAAGGTGCCTTGCTTAAAGAACATGTGCCGTAAGGAGAGGTTGGACAAACTAGGGTTGCTTCCTCTGGAGCATTTGGGAATGTCCATTTCCCCAAGCAGTATAGCTGATTAACAGTCCTCCCCACCCCCCCCCGCCCCCATCACCACTACTTTATCATCTCCAGTCAGCCACCGACTGTACAGACACTCCTGTGCCTGGCCTCAGTCAGACATACACTCAACCTCTGTCTGTAAGCTATCCTATGTAATTACATGTATTTATTGTGCTCTGTTACCATTGTGTTGCTTACTTCATTGTGTTTCTTTGTGTGTTGCTTCGGATCTGGAGTAACAATTATTTTGATCTCCTTTACCCTTGTGTACTGGAAATGACATCAAACAATCTTGAATCTGACCTGCTGGGTTACTCCAGCATTTTGTCTGTGCTTCCTGAATAGCTCTCCCAGTCAGCAGAGACGCCGAGAACAGTGGAACAGATATCAGGTAGATACCCATTCCCCTCCACACATCAGCAACAAAGCTTCCCTCTGTGTTGGATGCAGTTTAGACAATGCTGCCCGTCCTCAGGTTGTGAATAAGTGAAGCCCAGCACACACATTCACCAAGCAGTGTGTAACAGAACCATGGCTCATAATCTACAACTATTTCTCCAACCTCGGCCCTCTGCACTTCCCTTTCTCCTCTCCACTTCTTCTTCCCTTCCTCCTCTTAACAACCCCCTCCCAATTGTGTCTTCCTTCCGCCCCCTTTCCCTTCTTTCCTCCAATCCCCTCCTCTTGCTTCCTCGCTCCCTATTCTCCACCCCCCCACCACACCTCACCAACGTCCCTCCTACCCTCCCCCTCTAAGACAGTTAAGTGCTGTAACTGAGCATCTGCAGGCAGCTGTGATTTAATGCTGGTGTTTAGCATTGCTGCTTGTTGTTGGACTCCAGCCGGTAATTCAATGTGAGTCAGGCAGGGTGGATAAACACTTTGGAGATAAACATTTTTAGCAGAGCGAGGAGCTATTAATCTGCCACTGTCTGGGTAATGAAGGACATGCTTGGACTGTAAAACCCACACAGGTGGAAACTTAGGGCTGGGGCTAAACCTACTCTTTTTGCAAGACTGGTTCTCTGAAGTTGAAGGAACTTCCCATTCAGCCCATTGTCAGTGGTGAAGAATCTTCCCCAGCCAGAGCCCCCCACCCAGCACTCAGCCTATCATCTTTTAGATTACCTCAGTAGAAAAAAGCCTGCTTGAATTTACCCTATCTATAATATTGTATAGTTCTATTAAGTCCCCCCCTCATTCTCTTACACATTTATGTGTGTTGGGTGAAACATCTTTCCTTGTCTTCCCTTTAATTCTCCTTACCAAAGGCTTTAAATCCATTCCACCTGGTTTTTGATGTCTTTCATGAGGGAAATTTATCTTTCCCATTTAGTCTGCCTCAGTGCCATATGATTTTATAGACTTTAATTAAGCCTCCACTCAGCTTTATCAATTATATACTACTCCAGCCTAACCAATCTCATCGCTACAAGTCTTCAGTCCTGCAAGCGGCCTCATATTGTGCCTGTGCACCCTCTCTTTCTGTATCATATCTTTCCTGTACAGTGATGAGCAGAATGAAATGCAGTGTTCTAACTAGCGTTCTAGCATGACCTTCCCAACTTCAAGTTCTATTACTTGCATCCATTTTTATTAGATCTGAGCTTCATCAGCTGCACCAATATTGATTGCCCATCCGAGGCAGCGTTCAACGTTCATACTAGTGAGGTAGTGTTCATGGGTTTGTGCACCATTCAGAAATCTGATAGCATACAGGAAGAAGCTGTTCCTAAAACGTTGAGTGTAGGTCTTCAGGCTCCTGTACCTCCGATCAATGTAGCAATGAGAAAAGGGCATTTCCCGGATGGTGGGTTGCTTAATGATGGATGTCACTTTTTTGAGGCATCACCTTTTGTTAACGTCATTGATGATGGGGGGAGGCTCATGTCTACGTTGGAGCTGACTGGGGTTACAACCCTCTCCAGCTGTTTCTGATCTTGTGCATCAGAGCCTTTACACCAGACAGAGATTTAACCAGTCAGAATGCTTTTCACTGGACATCTGTAGAAACTTGCAAGAGTCTTTGGCGATACACCAAATGTCCTCAAACTCCTAATGAAATGCAGCTGTTGGGATGCCATCTTCATGATTGCATCAGTGTGCTAGGGCCAGGATAGATCCTCTGAGATGTTGACCCCTAGCAACTTGAAACTCTTCACTGCTGATCCCTCAGTGAGGACTGATGTGTGTCCTCACAACTTCCCCTTTCTGAAATTCACCATCAATTCTTTGGTCTTCCTGACATTGAGTGCAACTTTGTTGACACACCATTCAACCAGCCTCCTCATGTACTCATCTGAGATTCCCCTCCTTCCCCATCTCCGTAGCTTCTGATTAATCCCAATTCCAGGATCATGGCAGGGCGCCTGGATACAACGTTGCTTGGAGGGAAGCTTGAGGATGATAGTACTTAGGAATCATGCAGATTTTAAATTCACCATCAGTAAACTAAGGCTATGGATAAGGTAGATGGTCGGGGTCTTTTTCCTGACCTAGGGGAATCTAGAAGTAAGGCATGTATGCTTAAGATGAAAGGGGAACAATTTTAAAAGTCCGCGAGGCTGATAGGTATATGGATCAAGTTGACAGAGGAAGTTGTAGAAGCAGGTACAATTAAAAGACATTTGGAACAGTAATTGGACAGGAAAGGTTTAGAACATGGGATCCCAACCTGGGGTCCACAGACCCCTTGCTTAATGGTATTGGTCCATGGCAGTAAAGTGTTGGGAACCCCTGGTTTAGAGGGATATAGCCCATACATGGACAAATGGACTAGCTCAGGGAGACAGTTTGGTCAACATGAATGAGTGAGGTCAAAGGGCTTGTATACATGAGCCTGTAAGACTTCAATCACATCAGACAGGACTAGATTCATTTTTCAGTGGGGAATTTAGTATTCGTGCCACAGACAGCTATGGAGGACAAATCAATGGAAAATTTAAAGCAGAATGTGATAGGTTCTTGATTACTAAGGGCATCAAAGGTTACAGGGAGAAGACAGGAGAGTGGGGTTAAGAGGGATGATAAATCAGCCATGATGGAATGGTGGAGCAGATTCAGTGGACTGAATGGCTTAATTCTGCTCCTATGTCTGTGTATGGCTCCCTCACTCATTCCCTTTCATCCTTACACAGAAATTCAAAGGATGACAATTTTAATTTTTATTCCCTCTTTTTGCTTTTCTTCCACACCCCTGCCACTTTGTGGCCCCAAACCTTGTCACAGTTTAGCCCAAAGCATCCTATTTCAAGCTCACCAGGTTCCCATAGCGTAGCAGTCAGCGCAGTTGCTTTACGATGCCACCGATCACTGAATGGGTTCAATTCCCACCCCTATCCTTAAGGAGTTTGTATGTTCCCCCATGACCACTTGGGTTCCTTCTGGGTGCCCCAGATACCTCCCACAATCCAAAGATGTACAGGTTAGGGTCAGTGAGTTGTGGGCATGCTACATGGGTGTCGAACTCACCCAACCACATCATCAGACTGTGCTGGTGCAAAAGCAACACATTTCACTGTATCTTTCAGTGTCCATGACAACTAGAGTAAAGCCCATCTGAATCTTTATCTTTTAACTTCAAGTCTTTTCTCTGTGGCTTTGCAGTAGGAGCTGGCACTGTGTGAAGCAGCAGACATATGGGCTGTATTGTAGAGAGCACTTTCACTGTGCCTTTGAGAAGAACAGGTTCTCCTCATGCAGTAAGTGCTCTATCAAAGGGAAGAAGTCATATCTCAGGCCTGCTATTCATTGCTTATCTCTTCAGAGTTTCAGCAGATTGGTTTAGTAAATGAACTCATTGTGCACTTGCTATCTTATGCATTTCCTGTTCCAACTGAAAGCACGCAGTGATCCATCGAAGAGCGAACGTTGCATAAAGCGGCCAGGACCCCTTGTGTGCTCACCTCTGTCGGCAAGCTGTCCTCTTTACAGCTGCAATATACAGGCAGCCTGAGAGACTGAGAAGATGATGGGCCTTTCAATTCTGTTGTTCGCATTTCATTAGCACTTGGACTTCCCTTGGAGAAATACAAACCCTTCATCAGAGGCTGCTTTCTGCTCCTATAATGCTCTGCTTTTAAAGGTATTTTGCACATGTCAGCTTGAGTTATTTAGTAGCACTCTCGCCTGTGTTGTAGCAGACGTGGTTCTAGGCCTTGAGATATAAGGTAGGTTGGTACATTAGAGCAGGGACTGAGTAACAAACGTTTCATTCAATACCTCTTGTTCTAGTTCAAATTTCAAAACTAATTATTATCAAAGTACATACAGTACTGCGCAAATGTCTTAGGAACATAAACATATAGCTAGGGGTGCCTAAAACTTTTGTACTGTACTCTATTTGTCAATGTGCAGTGGTGAGAAAGTTTGTAGGTCTAGCAGGAGCAAAGGATGTTGGGAATGGCGAGGGTGGAGTGCCACGGGAGGGGTGGGGGACAGGTGGCAGGGAAGCAGTGCCAAGGGTGGGTGGTGCACAGATGCAGACACACCCAGCCCCGAGACACCAAGCAAGGTCATTTGATTCCAGACAATTGGTTTATTGATCATTACAGAATGTCTCTCTGGTGCTTCCTGCTGCTTCCCCTCTCCCTTCCCCCTTTCCCAACTATGATTTCCCTCTCCCTGCCTTCTTCCCACTCTCAGTCCACAATAGAGACCCATATCAGAATCAGGTTTATCATCACTCACATATGTCATGAAGTTTGTTTTTGTTTGTGGCAGCAGCACAGTGCAATACATAAAACGACTGCAATACTGTGCAAAGGTCTTCGGCACCCTAGCTATTTATACGTTCCTGAGACTTGCACAGGAATGTATATGTGGCCATATATCACCATTACCTTGAGATTTATTTTCTTGCAGGCATTTACAGGAGAATAAATACCATCGAATTTGTGGAAACCTCTAAAGAGTGACAAACAACTAATGTGCAAATGAAGACAAATTGTACAAATTATAAAAAACAGTAAATAAATCATACGGAGTTGTAGAGTCGATGAAAGTGAGACTATAGGCTCTGCAATCAGTTCAGCATTGAGCTGAGAGAATTTGGATTTAACATCTGTCCAGGATAGGTGGAGGCTAAAGAATACCCCTCCCATTACAATATGTGAGGGTATTTCTTTCCAGGGGGCCAGCCAGCATTTCGTCTCAGCCAATACAGAAAGAATTCGATCTAGATATGTCACAATTTCGCGTTGCAACTGTTCTGCCTAAGGTCCGCAAGAAACTACAGGGAGGTGTGGTCATGAAAACCAACTCATTGACTCTGTCTGCATTTCGCACTCCCTCAGGAAAGAGCCTACAAAAATGACGGGTCCCCTCTCTCCCTAGGCATTCTGTCCTTTCTCCTTTCCCCACGGACAGAAGATACAAAAACCATAAAATAAATCTCTCTTCCCCCTCTCTCCCCTCCCCCTTTCTCTATCTCCATCCCTCTCTCTCCCCCCTCTTTCTCTATCTGTCGTCCATCTCTCTATCTTTCTCTTTCTCTGTTTCTGTTCTATCTCTCTATCTTTCTCTTTCTCTGTTTCTGTTCTATCTCTCTCTTACTCTCCCTCCCTCTCTCTCTCCCTCTCTCTCCCCTTCTCTCTCCCTCTCCCCCTCCCTTGCCTTCTCCCTCTCTTTCTGCTCTGTGCATCTCTCTCTGTTTCTCCTCTGACTGTCTGCCTTTCTTGTCCTCTCTCTCTCCCTCCCTCACCCTTCTCCCTCTCGTTCTGTTCGGTATCTTTCTCTCTCTCCTCTCTTTCTGTTTACTCTACTCCAACCATCAAACACACACCTACACTATTCTCATTTTCCTCTACCCACATTTCTACCAACCCCCCTTTTCACCCACATACCAAGGGCAGTTTACAGTGGGCCAATTAACCTACCAATCCACTCCCACGTCTTTCAGCGGCGGAAGGAATCCGCAGGACCCAACTGAAGCCCACGTAGTCACGGTCAGAGCAAGCAGACTCCACACAGACAGCAGAGAAGGCTAGGACTGAGGCAATGCTTCCCCAGCCGCCCCCTCCCCCAGATATTGTTGGGGTTTTACCATTTCTCACTCAGAATGTGGGGGTGGAACTTCTTCCTGGGTGAGAGGGATCACCACAGTCCAGCGGCAGTGGAGCATATTCTCAGTCCACGCTGTTGACGGAATGGCATGTCAAGATCCCATAGCAACAAAATGTTTGGTTATTTGGCGATAGGTAGCAATTGGTTCATTATTGTCACATGTACCCAGGTGAAAACACTTTTATTTTTCATGTCTTCCAAGCAGATCAGAGTCAGAATCAGGTTTATTATCACTGGTGAATGTTGTCAGATCTGATGTTTTGTGGCAGCAGTACAATACCAGACATAAAAATTGCTATACGTTAAAAGTCAGTAGATGATAGTGCAAGAACTGAAGAGTGAGGTAGTGTTCACGGGTTCATTGACCGTTCAGAAATGAGAATGCAGAAGAAAAGAAGCTGTTCCTAAAATACTGAATATCAAACATAAGTATATTAAGATCGTACAGGCAGATCCAGGACACATTTGTCAGATTAGGTTAATTGGGCACCGTAAAACACCACACAGACAGCACTGGAGGTTAGGATGGAACCCAGGTCTCTGGAGGTGTGAGACAGCAGCTCTACCAGCTCCTGTGTACTGTCCATGTGTTGTAAAATCCTCCTATAACCCTCCTGGGCAGTAGCTCTTTCCATTCCTCCCCCCAGATACTACTCCTCGTTTGGAAGGCACAACGAGCATATACCACAC